>NC_086097.1:96955667-97555667 GCF_963921235.1 Mobula hypostoma
GAAAACATTTCATTAGACCATAAGACAAAGGAGCAGAAGTCAGCCATTCGGCCCATCGAGTCTGCTCCACCATTTTATCATGAGCTGGTCCATTCTCCCATTTAGTCCCACTCCCCCACCTTCTCACCATAACCTTTGATGCCCTGGCTACTCAGATACCTATCAATCTCTGCCTAAAATACACCCAATGACTTGCCTCCACTGCTACCCGTAGCAACAAATTCCATAGATTCACCACCCTCTAGCTAAAAAAATTTCTTTGCATCTCTGTTCTGAATGGGCGCCCTTCAATCCTTAAGTCATGCCCTCTCGTACTAGACTCCCCCATCATGGGAAACAACTTTGCCACATCCACTCTGTCCATGACTTTCAACATTCGAAATGTTTTTATGAGGTCTCGCCTCATTCTTCTAAACTCCAAGGGATACAGTCCAAGAGCGGACAAACGTTCCTCATATGTTAACCCTCTCATTCCCGGAATCATTCTAGTGAACCTTCTCTGTACCCTCTCCAACGTCAGCACATCCTTTCTTAAATAAGAAGACCAAAACTGCCCACAGTACTCTAAGTGAGGTCTCACCAGCGCCTTATAGAGCCTCAACATCACATCCCTGCTCCTATACTCTATTCCTCTAGAAATGAATGCCAACATTGCATTCGCCATCTTCACCACCAACTCAACCTGGAGGTTAACCTTAAGGGTATCCTGCACGAGGACTCCCAAGTCCCATTGCATCTCAGAACTTTGAATTCTCTCCCCATTTAAATAATAGCCTGCCCATTTATTTCTTCTACCAAAGTGCATAACCATACACTTTCCAACATTGTATTTCATTTGCCACTTCTTTGCCCATTCTTCCAATCTATCCAAGTCTCTCAGCAAACTCTCTGTTTCCTCAGTACTACCGGCCCCTCCACCTATCTTCGTATCATCAGCAAACTTAGCCACAAAGCCATCTATTCCATAATCCAAATCGTTGATGTACAATGTAAAAAGAAGCGGCCCCAACACGGACCCCTGTGGAACACCACTGGTAACCAGCAGCCAACCAGAATAGGATCCCTTTATTCCCACTCTCTGTTTCCTGCCAATCAGCCAATGCTCTATCCACGTATGTAACTTTACTGTAATTCCATGGGCTCTTATCTTGTTAATCAGCCTCATGTGTGGCACCTTGTCAAAGGCCTTCTGAAAATCCAAATATACAACATCCACTGCATCTCCCTTGTCTAGTCTACTTGTAGTTTCCCCAAAAAATTGTAATAGGTTTGTCAGGCAGGATTTTCCTTTAAGGAAACCATGCTGAGTTCTGCCTATCTTGTCATATTCCTCCAGGTACTCTGTAACCTCATCCTTGACAATCGACTCCAACAACTTCCCAACCACCGATGTCAAGCCAACAAGTCTATAATTTCCTTTTTGCTTCCTTGCCCCTTCTTAAATAGCGGAGTGACATTTGCAATCTTCCAGTCCTCCGGAACCATGCCAGAATCTATCAACTTTTGAAAGATCATCGCTAATGCCTCTGCAATCTCCACAGCTACTTCCTTCAGAACACGATGGTGCATTCCATCTGATCCGGGAGATTTATCCACCTTTAGACTATTCAGCTTCCTGAGTACTTTCTCTGTCGTAACTGTGACTGCACACACTTCTCTTCCCTGCCACCCTTCAGTGTCCGGTATACTGCTCTCTAACACTCCTAACACTCCCTAACATTAACACTCCTTCCCTTTTCTTTATGCTGTACCCTTTCCACTAATAGACAATCCAAGCAATGAATATCATTACAGAAACCTGGTTGCAAGGTGGAGATGACTGGGAATTAAATATCCAAGGGTATCAGGTAATACGGAAAGATAGGCAGGAAGGCAGAGGAGGTAGGGTGGTGCTCTTGATTAGGGATGAGATCAGGGCGATTGTGAGAGAAGATATAAGATTGACGGAGCAGAGTGTTGAGTCCATCTGGGTAGAGATTAAGAATAGTAAAGGGAAAAAAATCACTGGTGGGAGTTGTCTATAGGCCACCTAATAAAAATATTGTAGTGGCAGAGACGACTAACCAAGAAATAACTGAGGCTTGTAAGAACGGAACGGCAGTTGTCATGGGGGGTTTTAACTTCCACATAGATTGTGTGAATCAGGTTGGTCAAGGCAGTCTTGAGGAGGACTTCATAGAATGCATCCATGATGGCTTTCTTGAGCAGCGTGTTAATGAACCTACAAGGGAAAATACTATCTTAGATCTAGTCCTGTGCAATGAGACAGGTAAGATTAACGATCTTGTAGTCAGGGATCCTCTTGGAAAGACTGATCATAGTATGATTGATTTTCGCATTCAGATGGGGGATGAAATAATTAGATCTAAAACTAGTGTATTATGCTTGAACAAGGGAGACTATAACGGGATGAGGGAGGAGTTGGCTAATGTGGATTGGGAGCACAGGCTATTTGGTCGGACAGGTGAGGATCAGTGGAATACTTTCAAAGAAATTTTTCACAGTGCTCAACAAAAAGTATATTCCAGTTAAAAGTAAGGACAGTAAGTGTGGGGAGAGCCAGCCTTGGATTACTAAGGAAATAAAAGATAATAACAAATTAAAAGCTCATGTGTACAAAGTCGCAAAGAGTAGTGGGAGACTGGAGGATTGGGAAAACTTTAAAAAGCAACAGAGATCAACTAAACAAGAAATAAGGAAAGGGTAGAAAGAGTATGAAAGTAAATTAGCACAAAACATAAAAACAGATAGCAAAGGATTTTATAAATATATAAAGCGGAAGAGGGTGGCTAAAGTCAACGTAGGTCCCCTGGAAGACGAGAAGGGGAAATTGATATTGGGTGATAAGGAAATGGCTGAGGCATTGAACGACTATTTTGTGTCGGTCTTCATGGTGGAGGACACGTCTAATATGTCAAAGAAGGATGTTATGGGCGAAATGGGAGGTGAGGACCTCGATAAAGTCACTGTGCCTAAAGAGATAGTGATGAGCAAACTAGAGGGCCTGAAGGTAGCTAAATCCCCTGGTCCTGATGGGTTGCATCCTAGGGTGCTGAGGGAATTGGCGAAGGTTATAGTGGACGCGTTGGTAATCATTTATCAAAACTCTCTAGACTCTGGGCAGATTGGAAGACAGCAAATGTCACGCCACTTTTAAAAAAAAGGATGTAGGCAAAAGACAGGCAACTACAGGCCAGTTAGCTTAACGTCTGTAGTCGGGAATGCTTGAAGCTGTCATTAAGATAGAAATAGCGAAACATTTAGAAAGGAGTGGTTCAATTAGACAAACGCAGCATGGATTCAGAAAGGGCAGGTCCTGTTTGACAAATTTGCTGGAGTTCTTTGAGGACATAATGAGTGCAGTGGATAGAGGGGGGCAGGTGGATGTCGTATACTTGGATTTCCAGAAGGCGTTCGATAAGGTGCCGCACAAGAGACTTACAAATAAGATACGGATGCATGGAGTTGGAAGAAGTGTATTGGCATAGTTAGTGGATTGGTTAACCGATAGAAGACAGAGAGTTGATATAAATGGGTGTTTCTCCGATTGGTTGTCTGTGTGAGTGGGGTGCCGCAGGGGTCGGTGCTGGGCCCACAGCTGTTTACCATTTACATTGATGATTTGGAAGAGGGGACTGAGTGTAGCGTAGCAAAATTTGTTGATGACACAAAACTGAGTGGAAAAGCAAATTGTACAGAGGATGTGGAGAGTCTGCAGAGGGATATAGATAGGTTAAGTGAGTGGGCCAAGGTCTGGCCGATGGAATACATTGTTGGTAAATGCGAGATCATCCACTTTGTAAGGAATAATAGAAGAGCAGATTATTATTTAAATGGTGAAAGATTGCAGTACGCTGTTGTGCAGAGGGACTTGGGAGTGTTTGTTCATGAATCGTAAAAGGTTGGCTTGCAGGTACAGCAGGTTATTAAGAAGGCAAACGGAATGTTGGCCTTCATTGCTAGAGGGATGAATTCAAGAGCAGGGAGGTCATGCTGCAACTATACAGGGTACTGGTGAGGCTGCACCTGGAGTACTGTGTGCAGTTCTGGTCTCCATACTTGAGGAAGGATATATTGGCTTTGGAGGCAGTGCACAGGAGATTCACAAGGTTGATTCCAGGGATGAAGGGGTTAACTTATGAGGAGAGATTGAGTCACCTGGGACTATACTCTCTGGCGTTCAGAAGAATGAGTGGGGATCTTATAGAAACATACAAAATTTTGAAAGGGATAGATAAGGTAGAAGTAGGAAAGTTGTTTCCATTGGTAGGTGAGACTAGAATTAGGGAACATTTCCTCAAGATTCAAGGGAGAAGATTTAGGACGGAAATGAGGAGAAACTGTTTTTCCCAGAGAACGGAGAATCTGTGGAATTCTCTGCCCAGGGAAGCAGTTGAGGCTTCCTCACTAAATATATTTAAGAAACAGTTCGATAGCTTTTTACATAGTAAGGGAATTAAGGGTTATGAGGAAAAGGCAGGTAGATAGAGCTGAGTTTACAGGCAGATCAGCCATGAACTTATTGAATGGCGGGGCAGGCTCAATGGGCTGGATGGCCTCTTAAAGCTATGTCCTCTTGTACTGAGCAGTGGTGCCCTGGGGAAGAGGCGCTGGCTGTCCACTCTATCTATTCCTCTTAATATCTTGTATACCTCTATCATATCTCCTTTCATCCTCTTTTCCTCTAAAGCGTAAAGCCCTAGCTCCCTTAATCTCTGATCATAATCCATACTCTCTAAACTAGGCAGCACCCTGGTAAATCTCCTCTGTACCCTTTCCATTGCTTCCACATCCTTCTTATTGTGAGGTGACCAGAACTGGGCACAGTACTCCAAGTGTGGCCTACCCAGAGTTTTATAGAGCTGCATCATTACCTCATGACTCTTAAACGCTATCCCTCGACTAATGAAAGCTAACACCCCATAAGCTTTCTTAACTACCCTATCTACCTGAGGCAACTTTCAGGGATCTGTGGACATGTACCTCCAGATCCCTCTGCTCCTCCACATTACCAAGTATCCTGCCATTTACTTTGTACTCTGCCTTGGAGTTTGTCCTTTCAAAGTGTACCACCTCACACTTCTCTGGGTTGAACTCCATCTGCCACTTCTCAGCCCACTTCTACATCCTATCAACGTCTCTCTGCAATCTTCGACAATCCTCTACACTATCCACAACACCACCAACCTTTGTGTCATCTGCAAACTTGCCAACCCACCCTTCTACCCCCACATCCAGGTCATTAATAAAAATCACGAAAAGTAGAGGTCCCAGAACCGATCCTGGGACACCACTAGTCACAACCCTCCAATCCAAATGTACTCCCGCCACTACGACCCTCTGCTTTCTGCAGGCAAGCCAATTCTGAATCTACCTGGCCAAACTTCCCTGGATCCCATGCCTTCTGACTTTCTGAATAAGCCCACCGTGTGGAACCTTGTCAAGTGCCTTACAATTGCATGACTGTGTGAATAAAAGATGGTCTCTCTGAAGCATAGAGGATTGACAAGATCTCATGAGGAGAAATTACTTTAAATAGCAGCTTTAAAGGTTTGAAATTTTCCATCCTAGAGTGCTGTTCAAGGTCGTTCAGCTCTTGTGTATGACCTTGATTAAAGCATTCAAAAATCTAAAGGCATCTCATCCACCGGTTCTCCCTTATTTATCAGGTTAGTTGGCACCCCTTGGACTAAAGCTTTGCTGTTGCATTTATAGAAGAATGGAATGGAACCTCCAATGCACAGGATAGCAGGAAGCTGCAGAGGATTGTGGATTCAGACAGCTCCATTGTAGACACATCTTCCCCAGCAGGGCCTCAAGAAAATGGCTTCTATCATGAAGGACCCTCTCCATCCTGGGCATGCTTTCCCCTTGTTACTACCATTAGTGGTGACATACAGGAGCCTGAAGACCCAAACTCAATGATTCAGAAACAGCTCTGAAACCTCTGCCAAAATATTTCTGAAAGATCCATGGACCCACAAAATCTGCCTCATTATTCCTTCTTCTTGTGCTATTTATTTTTAATTTTTAGATTTTTGTGACTTTGTGCCGTATTGGTGCCAAGAATAATAAATTTCATGTCATGTCAGGGATAATATATCTGATTTGGATTTTGATCAGATTGGTGTGCTCGAGAAATAAGTGGATATGGAATCAGGTGGGAAACTGGTGCACCATAATGTTATTAGATTAGATTAGATTCAACTTTATTGTCATTGTGCCGAGTACAGATACAAAGCCAATGAAATGCATTTAGCATCTGACCGGAAATGCAAAGAATAGTGTTATTTACAAAATAACTGCGAATAAAAAAAGTGCTACAGCACACCAATATAAAAGTACTGGGACAGGACAATATGGATGCAATACTGCTTAGCGCTGTGATGTGAGATTCAGCAGGGTCACAGCCTCAGGGAAGAAGCTTTTCCTGTGCCTGCTGGTGCGGGAGTGGAGGCTCCTGTAGCGCCTACCGGATGGGAGGAGAGTAAGAAGTCCATGGTTAGGGTGAGATGCATCCCTGATCATGAGTGGTGGGCTGAACCCCAGGGGTTATTTGGTGGCATTCTGTATGTATTCTGCTGGCTAAGGCTCCGGTGGAACGTGATACAGCTGGAGAGATGGGCAAGATGCGTGAAATAAATCAGGCCTCCCACAGGAGCAACCAGCTGATGATGAATTGCAGGCAGACCATAGCCAGTTGTCCATTGGATTGATTTCCAGTTTGCCTGAGGAAAAAGAAGTAGATTTATTAAACCCTAGTTAGGCTGCTTCTGGGGTGTTGCGTTCCATTCTGGCTGCCTCATTATCGGAATGATGTGGAGGCGGTGAAGTGAGTTCAGGTGATACTCACCAAGGTGTGGCCTGGAAGAGAGAGTGTGAGCTGTAAGGAGAGATTGGTTCCTATGGAGAGGCATAAGCTGAGGGGAGACCTGATGGAAGTTTATAAGATTATGAAAGACATAGATGGAGAAAGCAGCTGGTATCTTTTATCCTGGGTTGAAATGTTTAGTGCATCTAAGGTGAGAAGGGGTAAGTCCGAAGGAGATGTGCAGGGCAAGATTTTTACACAGCGAACTGTAGGCACCTAGAATGTGCTGCCGAAGTGATGGTGGAGGCAAATATAATAGAGGTGTCAAAGAGGCTCTTAGAGAGGCACATGAATATGAGGAGATTAGAGGGATATGGACATTGTCTAGGCAGAAGGCATTAGTTTAGTTAGGCAATTAATTCATAGTTTAATCAGTCTGTCACAAATTTGTTGGGTGAAGGACTTGTTCCTGTGCAGTACTGATCTACGATCTATAGTCTAGATTGAATGTTGATAGATTGTCAGTACCTCTCTAACTTCACTGCAAAATCCTGGTGTTTTTTGCACTCTGGTCCACTTCATCTTACCAGCTGGAATCCAGAGCTCAGCATTAAGAAAATGGCCAACAACCCACTGGCAATCAACTGGCAGGGGATAGAGATGAGGCCTTCTTCCTGAAGCAAAAGGATAGCTGCTCAATTCACTGTCAGTCCTGTGCTGTAGGACCTGAGACTGTGAAATTTAATAAGCAGTGGCACTGTTGAATTGATTTAGAGTTTTTCTCTTGGACATGTAAAAGAGAAGCTCCTCTATTTAGGCACAATCTTATCCGTCCTTGGGATGTATGAGATTGCATGGTAGTCAGTGAAGATACCACTGTGTCACAGTATCTTGTCAATGTACAGATATACACCATTAAATCTTTGGAGTACATATCTTTGACTTATAATTTTTTCTTTCACTACAACAAGCAGCATGTTGCTTTCTGTACAGAGGAGTGCACATTATTGAAATACCGATGATGCATTTCACACATTCCTTTTAATTTATCAAAATGCTTCTCTTTCTGAATGTCAAAGGAAGGGTGGAAACTATTTGTACACAGTTCACACAAAAAATAATGGGGCTTGCCTTTCAGTGAAGGGAATCATGTAATAGAATGTAGAACCTACAATATTACAGCTCCATACGGGCTGTTTGGCTCAGAATGTTGTGCTGACCTTTTAACCCACTGTAAGATCAATCTAACTCTTCCTTCCTACATAATCCTCCATTTTTCTATCATCCATGTGCCTGTCAAAGAATTTCTTAAATGCCCCTAATATACCTGCCTCTACTACCACCCGTGGCAGGCGTTCCCCGTGCTCATCGCTCTCTGTGTACAGAATTTACCTCTGACATTCCCCTCTATAATAATGCCCCTTTCTAGTAGCCATTTCCACCTGGGTAAAAAGTTGAAAGTTCAAAGTAAATTTTGTTATCAAAGTACATGTATGTCAAAATATACAGCCTTGAGATTCATTTTCCTGTAGGCATACTCAGCAAGTCGATAGAATAGTAAGTATAACAGATTAGAGTGCTGAAGACAACAAACTATGCAAATGCAAATATAACTAAATAGCAATAAATAACGAGAACATGACATACTGATATAAAGGGTCCTTGAAAGTGCGATCATCGGTTGTAGGAACATTTCAACGATGAGGCAAGTGAATGTAGTTATCCCCTTCTATGCGAGAACCTGGGGGTGCGAGTCCAGAGGCTCTTGTACTTTCTACCTGATGGCAGCAGTGAGAAGAGAGCATGGCCTGGGTGGTGGGCATCTCTGATGATGGATGCTGCTTTCCTACCACACCATTTTTTACGTGGATGTGCTCAATGGTTGGGAGGGCTTTACCCGTGATGTACAGGGATGAATCCACTACTTCTTGCAGCGTTTTCCCATACCAAGCCAGGGTGCAGCCAGTCAATACACTCTCCACTACACATCTATAGAAATTTGTCAAAGTTTTAGATGTCTTGCCAAATCTCCACTGTCCCCTAAGGAAGTGAAGGTGCTGACATGCTTTTGACACAATTCCACTTACGTGCTGGGCCCAGGACAGGTACTCTGAAATGCTAACACGCAGGATTTTAAGGTTGCTGATCCTCTCCACCTCTGATCCTCTGACGAGGACTGGCTCATGGACTTCCGGTTTCCCTCTCCTGAAGTCTATAATCTCTGTCTGGTTAGTACCTGGCTATCCACTCTATCTATGCCTCCTATATAGATGCAACATTACCTCTTGGCTCTTAAACTCAATCCTACAATTCATGAAGGCCAATGCACCATATGCTTTCTTAACCACAGAGTCAACCTGCGTAGCAGCTTTGAGTGTCCTATGGACTTGGACTCCAAGGTCCCTCTGATCCTCCATATTCCACACCCTTGGTCCCATTGCTCTGATATTGGCTTGTTTGACAATGACTTTAGTCAGCTTCTGACTTTTCCCTGCTTGACTCAGAACCGTATCTTGTCTGATCATGCAAGAGGGAAAGGCAGCACTATGATTGTGATGTGACGATGGAGCTGTCAATTTGCAGATTGTCTAGGACAATTGAGCTCTCATCCAAAGGTAAGCTCCTCCCTCACATTAATAAGGAATAACGTAATCAAGCTACAGCCCACACCTAGAGTTTAGAAGATGAACAGAAAGCTCTTTAGAAAGACTATTCACCCTGTCATGGTGTAGCTGGCTTCCAACTGGCCCCTCCAGCCAGCTGTGCAGCAGTTCATTGTGCCCGCAGCAGTTTGTCTTGATGCTGTATTTCAATGCAGGGTCTTTTTATGTATGCAAACCTGGCACTTGTGTTGGTTGTGTAAACAAACCTAATTTATATTCATGCAAATTTTGAAAAAGGAAGAGGGGACATGCAGAAGCCTTTGGAGCATCGACTCTTCAGATGGAGCATCACAGTGGTGAGCTGCATAATTGAAATTAGATCTTGTGGTAGAAACTGCTGACATCTCCTATTCTGGGAGGTTGGCAGCTCATGTCCTGTGATTTGCAATTGTTTGAAGTTTGGTAAACAGCAACTTAAGAACTTAGATCTTCTAAGAGCTAACATATGTTAAGCATTGTAGTAATTCAAATAAAGCCACTTACTGCTATGCATTCACTGGCGCCAAGCTAGTAACTCATTTGACAGCTGCTATCTTGGTTTAATCTTAGCACTGATGAATGCATAGCATAAAAAAAGCTTTAATTAGAATTTACCAGACACATAAGAAAGAGTACAATTTTCAGCGATTGTGGCTAAAGCAAGATATTAAATTAATTAACTGGGATTGATCAGGCCTCCAGGAATAGGTCCAACTAGAGTTGGCCACCCTCGTTGCTCTGAATTGGCTTGTTTGACGATGACTTTAGTCAGCTTCTGACATCTGCCTGCTTAGCTCAGAACCGTCCTTGTCTGATCATGCAAAAGGGAAAGGCAGCACTATGATTTTGATGTGAAGGTGGAGCTGTCAATTTGCTGGGGAAGATTCCCTCTCTTTAAATGGATAGGAAAGGCAGGCATGGACAATCTCACCCAGTCCGACTGAGCAAGAGGTGGAGGATGAAGATATAGTGACCTTGTCATTGGTAGCAATGAAACACACAGCAACTTCTACTATGTCTTACCTTGCTGTCTCTTCCCAGATAATCTAGTGCTCCTCATGGTGTCATGATAACAACCTTTCTCTTAATGTCAACAAAACAAAACAGCTAGTAATTATCGTCAGAAGGGGAGACGGTGCACATGCTCTTGTCTGTATCGATGTTGTTGAGGTTGAAAACTTCCAGAAGTGAGCATCACCAATACCTGGTCCTAGTCCAAACATGTTGATGTTGAGTACCTCTACTTCCTCATGTTCTTGCACTTTATCATTTACTTTATCATTTTCATCTTTAGTAGCTTTTACACTATATTCAGCATTGTCGTTGTTTTACCTTATCTAGCTTAATGAATAGTGTGATGATCAGTGTCTGTGTAAACAATATATATATAAACAAGCTTTTCACTGTATTTTGGTACATGTGACAGTAATAAACCAATGCCAATACCAAAATGGTGCAAATTATAGCTTGTCCTCCTGCCGTCGTGTGATTATTTTGGGGCACTGAGACTTTGTGAGGTTATGTTATTTTAAAATTCAAACCCATCAGCTTTTTGTCATGGTGTCAATTCAACACTTGGTGACATTTGTTTCAAGATGGTTTGCACTTACCCTTACCCTGTTATAGACCGGAAAGGTGGAAAATGCCTGCCATTCTGGTCTCAATATGGACACAGGCTTATAAGTGACCTCAAAGTCCCTGCACTAAATTGGGAGGGGGATCAGTTAGCATTCCTGTTGTGTGTCACTATTCTGTGACTCTGAGTGAAAGTGTGTGGCCAGAGGTCAGTTGAAAACAGAATATGAGAACCAGACCATGGTGGCAGCTGTGTTGGAACATTCCACGATGTACGAGTAGAATGATGATATATTGAGGTTCGGGAAATGAACCAGTGACTGGAATCGTACCCCAATCAGAGTCAGCACTTTCCAGAAACCTGAGAGGAAGAGTTGTTGTAATGTATCGGTGAGGAGTGGGAGGAACCAAACTTTATGGAGACAGTTTATCTGTGTAGCACATTGGATTCAAGCCTTATGTCAGGATCTAATTGTTGAGCCTGAGCCAAATCTTAAGACCATGGGACTATATGACATTGGAGCAGAATTAGGCCACTTGGCCCATCAAGTCTGCTCCATCATTTGATCATGGCTAGTCAATTTCCCTCTTAACCACATTCCCCTGCTTTCTCCCTGTAACCTTTCATGACCTGACTTATCAAGAAGCTATCAACCTCCACCTTAAACACACTCAATGACCTGGCCTTCACAGCTGCCTGTGGCAATGTACTCCACAGATTCACCACCCTCTGGCCAAAGAAATTCCTCTTCATTTCTGTTCTAAATAGACGTCCTTCTATTCTAAGGTTGTGCCCCCTGGTCCTAGACTCCCTCTCTATAGAAAGCATCCTATCCACATCCACTCTGTCTAGGCCTTTCATCATTTGATAGGTTTCAATGAGATCCCCCCCCCCCCCGCCATTCTTCTAAACTCCAGCAAGTACAGGTCTACAGCCATCAAACGCTCTTCACATATTAACCCTTTCATTCCCAGAATCATTCTCATGACCCTCCTATGAACTCTCTCCAATGTTAGCACATCCAAATCTGCTCACAATACTCCAGGTGAGGCCTCACCAGTGCCTTACAAAGCCTCAAAATTATATCCTTGTTTTTATATTCTGAAGTTGAAAGCTCAGCAAATGCTACATTCCCTGAAGTGCAACAGGCACATGAGGTGTTAAACCAGACCATATCTGCTCTGATATTGTTTGCAGGAATGGAAATGTGTTGGCAAATACCAAACATTTGGTGACGTACTGCACCTACCTGTAAAGCAAATACAACTTAAAAGTGAAGTTATTTGGTCCATCAATTCCATGCCAGCCCCACCCCCCAGCAGAGCAACTCTATCAGTCTCATTCCCCCTTAACTTGTCTTTCTATAACCCTGATATTTATTTCCTCTTCTCAACCCCCTCTAGATTCTTTGTCACCTACCTGCACCAGGGGTAATTTACAGCGTTCAGTTAACCAACCAACTGGAACATCTTCGGGATGTGGGAGGAAACTAAAGAACCCGAGGGAACCCAGGCGATGACAGGGAGATTGGGAGAACCCCACATGCACCTGAATGTAGGTTTGAATCTGGGACACTGAAGCTGTGAGGCCGTGTACAGGCAATTTAAAAGCTTTTCCTCCTATTGCAATGAGACAAAATAATGCCCTCTCTGACTCACTTCCACTGGACATTAGCACAGTCCATTCAATGTAGAAAATGCTGAAGGTGCTCAGCAAGTCAGGCAGCATCTGTGAAGAAGGAAGCAAAATTAACATTATAATTATCTTTCTTTGGAAGCTCAGAACTCTCAATGTATTTGTCATCTTCTTGGTCTAGTGAAAGATGATCAATCTGAAATATTAACCCAACCAATCCCATCCTTTCTCTCTGTCTGTCTATCTCTTTCTCTTACACACACACACACACTGTCTCTCACTCTCTGTCTCTCATTCACTCTCTTTCTCTCTCTGTCTGTCTGTCTCTCTCTCTCTGTTTCTCCCTGTGGCTCTATCCCTCTCTCTTCCCTCTCCAATCTCTGTCTTTCTTTCTCACTTTCTCTCACTCCTCTCTCCACAGGTGCTGCCTGACCTGCTGAGTATTTCTAGCATTTTTTGATTTTTAGTCCAAATTTCTGGCATCTGCACAATTTTATATTTAAGTTATTCATTCCACTTTGTTTATCAAACACATGACTGGCTGAAACACAGCCAGAAATAAAATATCAGACATAAAATATCAGAGTCAATACTGAATGAGCAAATTGTTTTCCATTTTCCAAAGCTGCATTAACAGTAAAAACAATATTTTAGATGCCACATATTTAGACAGGTACAGTCCACGGTTTGAAAAGGTTTGATCCATACACAGGTAAATCAGAATCAGGTCAGATTTATTATCACTGTCTTGTATGGCATGAAGTTTGTCATTTTGTAGCAGCAGTAAGACATAAAATTTCAATAAATTACAAAATATAAAATTGTGGAAAAAAGGAATTTTGTTCATGGGCTATTCAGAAACCTGATGGTAGAGAGGAAGAGACTGTTCCTGAATTGTTGAGTGTAGGTCTCCGGGCTCCTGCACTTCCTCCACTAGCATGTCCTGAATGGTGAAGAAGTGATGGATATCGCCTTCTTGAGCGACCACCTTTTGAAAATGTCCTCAATGAAGTTAAGTTCAAGCAGAGTGACCATTTTGGAGCAAATAGTCTTGGAGTCCAGAGATGAGGCTTTGGCTCAAGTGGCTTCAGTGAAGTGATGCAAGGTTCAGGTCATGTCTCTTTATTTCTTGTTACACAGGTAGAGCAGTAGGACTAGCACGTAGGGCAGTGGCATGTTCCTCTTGCAGGATGTGGGAAATCAAGAAGACCTCCAACGCCCCTAATGACTATATCTGCAAGAGGTACATTCAGCTGCAGCTCCTTACAGGTCATGTTAGGCAACTTGGGCTGGAGCTGGATGAACTACTGATCATCTGGGAGGCCGAGAGGTCGATAAACAGGAATGTCAGGAAAGGAAAATGCAATAAGAGGTTGATAACAAATGTACCGCTTTGAATACTGTTGGAGTGGGGTGGCATCATTCACCCTGCTAGGGGAAAGGTCTCTGGCATTGAGTGCAGCTTAGAAGGGAAGGGAGTAGGGAAGAGGAGCGTGATAATGATATAGAAGTCATTAGTTAGAGGAACAGATAGGAGATTCTGAGGATGAGAACAAGACTCCCAAAATGTATATTGCTTCCCAGGTGCTAGGGTCAGAGATGTTTCAGATTAAGTCCACAACATTTTTAAGGAGGAAGGTGAGCAGCCAGAAGTCATGGTGCACATTGGTATCAATTACATACTTAGGAAAAGGATGTGCTCCTGAAGAGAAAATATGAAGAGTTCGTAAGGAAATTAAGCAGCAGGACCTCAAGGCTAGCAATCTCTAGAAGGGTGCCTGTGCAACGCCCCAATAAGGGTAAGAATTAGGATTAGTATGAATAGGTTTAGAGGGGCAGAATTTGTTATGTGGGTCCAGAAAGGACTTGTGATAGTTCGTAGACAGGCTGACTCAGGGAGAGGCCATATTGGATCTAGTGTTTGACAATGAACTAGTCAGGTGAAAGGTCTCATGGGAATAGAGACCACGGCTCCCTTACCTTTAGGATAACCATGGACACAGATAGCAACAGATAACATAGTAAAGTACTTAAGTACTTAAAGTACTAAATACGACGGTAGTAGCCAGGTAACTGAGAACAGATGTTCTCAGAGAAACACAAAACAGTGGTTGTTTAGGAAGCACTTGTATAAGGTTCTAGATGGGCTTGTTCCACTGTGACAGGGAAAGGATGGTAGAGTAAAGCAACCATGGTTGACAAAGGAGGTGGAATCTATAGTGAGGATGAAGAAGGAAGCATTGTTCAGATATAGGAAGTAAATATCAAACAGTACCCTTGAGAATTGTAAGGTGGCCAGGAAGGAACTTAAGAATGGACTTAGGAGAGCTAGAAGTGGACATGAAAAAGCCTTGCAAAGTAAGGGTAAGTAAAATCCCAACGCATTCCACACATATGTAAAGAACAGGAGGTTGACTAGAGTGGTCAAGAATGTGTCTAGAGTTGGAGGAGGTAGGAGGAGGACCTTAATGAATATTTGTCTTCAGTGTTCACCAGGGAGAGGGATTTTAATGAAGGTGATGTCAGTGTAGAAAAGGCTAATGTGCTGAAGCATTTTGAGGTTAAGAAAGAGGCTTCTGAAAAACATTAGGATAAAACTTCTGAAAAACATAAGTCCCTGGGGCCAGATAGGATATACCCCAGGTTACTGCAGGAAGTGAGAGAAGAGATTATTGGGGCATAGATGATGATCTTTACATCCTTCATGAGCACAGGACTGGTAGCAGAGGACTGGAGGATGGCAAATGGTGTTCTGTTGTTCAAGAAAGGTGATAAGGGCAATCATGGGTGTTATAGACCAGTGAGTTTTATGTCAGTGGTGGGCAATCTATTGGAGAGGGTTCTTGAGGACACCACTTGGAGAGGCATAGTCTTATGAGAGACAGTCAGCAAGGCTTTGTGAGGTGCAGGTCATGCTTCATGAGCCTAAATGAGTTTTTCATGGAGATGAAGGTAGAATGGTGGGTGAGGTTACTTGGATTTTAGTAAGGCATTTGGCAAGGTTTTCAATGGTAGGCTCAGCCAGAAAGTCATGAGGCATAGGATCCATCTAAGTTTGGATGCATAGACTCCAAATTGGCTTGCTCACAGAACGCAGAGGGCGGCAGTAGATGGAGCACTTTGCCCAAATGTCAGTGACTAGTGGTGTTCCACAGGAATCTATTCTGGCAGCCCTGCTCTTTGTGTCTTTTATAAATTACTTGCCTGAGAAAATGGAGGAGTAGATCAGTAAGTTTGCATGTGACAAGAAGGTTGAAGGTGTAGTGGATAGTGTTTTTGTAGATTCCAACAGGGTATAGACAGAATGCAGAGCTCGAATGAGAAGTGGCAGATGAGGTTCAATTTGGAAATGTGTGAAGTCATTCATTTTGGAAGATCGAACTTGAAAGTGAAGTACAATATTATTGGCAGAATTCATAGCAGTGTGAAGGAATGGGGGATCTTAGTATCCAAGTTCATAGATCCCTTAAAGTTGCTGTGGAAGTTGATAGGATGGTTAAGAAGGTACACTTGGTATGCTGGCCTTCATTAGTTGGGGAACTGAGTTTAAGAGTAACAAAATAATGTTGCAGCTCTATAAAACTCTACTTACACCAAACTGATCAACAGTAATCTGTTCCTTTCTGGCTACCTCTTTATAGGAAGGATGTAAAAGCTTTAGAGAGGCTGCAGAGGAGATTTACCTGGATGCTGCCTGGATTTAAGCACATGTCTTATGAGGAAAGTTTGAGTGAGATGGGGTTTTTCTTTTGAAGTGACAGAAGATAAAAGGTTACTTGCTAGATGTGGATAAGATTATGAGAGGCATACTTAGAGTGGGCAGCTGCCATCTTTTTCCTGGGGTGGCAATGGCCAATACCAGAGGATATCTGCTTAAGGCCAGTGGAGAAAAGTTTAGGGGAGATGTCAGAGGCAGATATTTTACACAGAGAGTAGTAGGTGCCTGGAATGCATTGCTGGGGGTAGTGGGGGAGGCTGATACAATAGGGACTTCTACAAGTCTCCCTGATAGGCACATGAATGTAAGAAAAACAGGGGGCTATGGGCTGCGCAGAAGGGAAGACTTAGATTGATTATGGAGTAAGTTTACTTTGGCTGGCACAACATCATCGGCCTGAGGGCCCAAAATATGCTTTACTGATCTCTGCTCCATGGTCTATTGCAGGGAGAGGTGTACCTGTGATGAAGCTGATTGAGTCTATAACTCTCTGCAGCCTCTTGAAATCCTGTGCATTAGAGACTCCATCCCAGGCTGTGATGCAACCAGTATCAGCTCTCCACTGCACATTGATAGAAAATTCCATACCAAATCTCCTCAAACTCCTAAGAACATGGAACTGCTGGAGTGTCTTCTTCATGATTGCTTCAAAGTGTCGGGCCCAGGACAGATTCTCGGAGATGTTGAGACCCACGAACTTGAAGTTGTTCATCCTTTCCGTGAATGGTCCCTCAATAAGGACAAGTGTGTGTTCTCCTGACTTCTCCTTCCTGAAGTCCACAATCAATTCCTTGGTCTTGCTAACAGTGGGCGCAAGATTGTTGCAGTGACACTACTCAACCAGCTAATCTATCTCACTCCTGTTCACCTCATCGCCATCTGCGATTTTATTAACAATAACGGTATCGTCAGCAGCTTTATGGATGGCATTGGAGCTATGCTTAGCCATGCAGTAATATGTGTAGAGAGCAGAGCAGTGGGCTAAGCACACATCCTTGAGGTGCGCCTGTGTTGAATGTCAGTGAGGAGGAGATGTTATCATTGATCTATACTGACTGTGGTCCCCTGATGAGGAAGTTGAGGATCTCAGTTGCACAGGGAGGTACAGAGGCCCATGTTTAGAAGCGTGGTGATTAATAACGAGCTAGATTGGTGGTGTTAAATGTAGGCTGCAATCAATAAACAGCAGACTGACGTGTGTTTGCGATGAGCATAGATGGCAATCTAATCTTCAATTATGAAGCCATTAGGAATCTCCATCAGATGAATCTACACACTTTGGATCTTGACATGGGCTTTTGATTCTGGATGAAATGCTTCATTGTCACGCTGTCTTCCTGGTTAGGATCCCACCATAGTCACAGTACGTAGCAGTTGGTGTACCTCTAACTGCCAGCAACCTGAGCTCTATTCCGATGCTATCTGTAAGGAGTTTGTCTGTTCTCTCTGTGACTGCATTGACTTCCTTCCGGTGCTCCACACTCCTCCCACGTTCCAAAGATGTGCGTTAGTTTAGTGAGCAGTGGGCTTGGTGTGTTGGTGCTGGAAGCTGGATGACACTTGCAGTCTGCCCAGCACAATCCTCACTGACTTGATCTGACACAGAATGACGCACTTCACTGTACATTTCAATATCTTTATGTACACGTGACATAAAGCTAATATTTCTTTGAAAACCTGGTGCCAGCAGTCACTGCCAAGTCAGCCAGTGAGTACTGACAAGACCTCTGTTTGGGAAAGGTTTGGGCCTCTCACTAGGAGAGCCCAAGCAATTTACACCCTCAATAGCAAAGTGACCTCTCTAAATCTTACTTGGTAAATAGAACAACAAGTTGCTGCCATTCACCACAGAAACCTCAATGGTCTGTAAGTCCAACCATCCTACACCAATCAGTAAAGAGAGATATTCAGCTGGGCATTCCTGATTATGGTGTCGGTCGCTATAGTCAGTATCCTTTTAATGTAGCCTCATCTTTGAGGTACCTTTTGAGAAAATATCTTTCAATTCATTACTTGCAAATCCACTATTGCAAAGCAATTCATTTTTGGACACATTGAGCTCGTCCAGAACTCACCTTCCCCTATTTCGACTTGCATCATCTTCCACATTCACCACTGTGACCATCCTCACAAAGTTACAGTTCTCTTGTCTGGCAACCTGCGATGTTTAACTTCTGTCCAATTCCTTCACGTACTCTCATCTGCCTACTGTCTAAACCCCTTTTACAATCCTCCAGGATCTGTGTGTTCCAGTCATTCCATTCCAATCACCAACTTGCAGTATTTCACCAGCCCAGTCCACCAAGTAGACCTGCCTCTCCTCCAGTAACTCTGTCTGTACTTCCCACTGCCTCAGAAAGGAAGCCAACATTATCAAGGACCACTCCAGCCTGGTCATTCTCTTCTCCTCTCTCCCTTCAGAAAGAAGATACAAAAAACACTTAGAGGATGAACCACCAGACTCAAGCAGTTTCTACTTCACTCTTATCAGAAACTTGAATAGACCTCTCATACATTAAAAGTTGAATTCTTGATCTCCCAATCTACTTGGTTGTGGCCCTTGCACTCCCTGCACTGCACTTCTCTGTAACTGCAGCACTAGATTCTGCGTTCTTTTTACTGTCTCGATGTAATTATGAATGGTGTAATGTCTGAATGGCATGCAAATAAAAGGTTTTCACTGTATCTCAATACAGTATAAGTTACAAAAATAAACAACATCAATACTATTGAGACCTGTGGCTTTTACTGGCAGTGCACTATGCTCTGGAGTTTCATTCTAGTATCTCACTGCCCACTCTACCTTTCTGTCCTTTAAATATACACAATGTGCTACAGGAGCTCAGCAGGTCAGGCAGCATCTATAGATGAGAATAATCAGTCAACGTTACAGGCTGAGACCCTTCAGAAGGACTGAAAAGGAAAGGAGAAGAACTCATAATGGTGGCGGGGGGGGGAGGAAGAAATACAAGGTGGCAGGTGATGGGTGAAACTGGGAGAGGGGCAGGCGGTAAAGAAAAAAGGTAGGAAGTTGATTAGTGCCTGACCTGCTGAGCTCCTCCTATACATTGTGTGCATTGCCCTAGATTTCTAGTACCTGTAGTACCTCTTGTATCTCCTTTAAAAAACAACTTGTAATCTTTTTGACTCAACATTATCATCTGTTTTCAAATCTCATAGGGTGGCCTAGAGTCAAATATTGTCAACAAAAGTTCTTCCTCTCCGTATTTCCAGATTTCATTACAACACAGAAGGCTGTCATCTTGGCCAAAAGTTGAACTGGTTGACAGAACTGTCCCACACCCTCAAATAATTTCCCCAAGGCTATTTTTTCTTACAGTCCATCAGCTCCTCCCAGATTCTACCGCTTACATAAACACAAAGACAATTTACAGCCAACACACCAACCAGCGCACCTTTGAGACGTGGGAGAAAATAGGAGATACAGTGAATGCAGGGAGAACATGCAGACTCCACAGTGGAGGTCAGGATTGAGCCCAGATCTCTGGAGCTGTGTAGCAGCATTTCTAACAGCAGTGCCACTGTGCTAATTCCAGTGACAGGCCTTAAGCATCATCATAAAGTCAAACTGAGCTTTGTAATACCTTTTCAAAATAAGTTATGGTTCACCTTTAATAAAGGGCACTCAATCTGAAACATGAACTCTATTCTCTCTCTGCAGATGCTACCTGACCTGCAGAATGTTTCCAGCGTTTTCTTTTTTTATTTCAGTCACTCTTGCAAGCCAGGAAAAGCAGCAGCTAATTTGCACGCCATGTGATTGCATAAACAGTAACTCGATAAGCTCAGAGTTGCTCATTTAATTAAATTGGTTGAAGGTTAAGTATTAGGCAGATCAACAACACTCCCACAGCTTCTTTAAAATAGAGATGTGTTGAGATGTGTTCTGTCTACTTAAGACCCTCCTGTAGCACCACACTCCCAATTTTAAAAAGTTTTAGCTACAGACATTGATGTAGGTTTATTATTGTCAGATGTGCAAAGAAAAGATTTGTTTTGGGAGCTATTTGTACATAATAATTCTGTACTAAAGAAAGCAGAATGCAGAACATAGTGCTACAGTTAAGAGAAAATGGAATGCAGGTAGACAAAGTGCAAGGGTTATGATGAAGCAGGAGGAGAGATTACAAGTTCGAAAGTTTGTATGAGAAGTCTGTTCAACAGTCTGAGAACAGTGGGATAGAAGCTATCCTTGATGATGCATGCTCTCAACGTTTGTATTTTCAGCCTGATTGGGGGCGGGAACTGAGAATGACCGGGTGAGAGAGGTCACCAGCTGTTCTCCTCAGCAGTGCTCTGGAATGTCACCTTGAATTTTATGCCAGATCCTCTGCTGAGATACTGTACATACATCTCCAACAGAAAATTGAAAGTGTTGGCAAGTGAGCCATGGCTTAGATATCAGTCAGAACTCAGAGTTGGCAGGTGAAAATTTGTCAGTGCATACAGGAACGACATACAAAACAAATGTTTTACATTTGTTTTTAATTTATAGAAATTCATGAATTTCCATAAGTTCATGATCCTGGATCAGTCCAGTCGGTAGCAATGTATCATTCTTTAACACTCACAATATATATTTAATGAATGAAAATCAATAAACTGCCAGCTCTGACCAAAATGTAAACTGTTTCCCTCCCCACAAATGTAGTCCAATCTGTTGAGTGTTTGCAGCTGTTTTTTCATATATTTTAAAATATTTTCTACTTTGTATGCACAATAGTGAATGCATGGGTGAAATACTCCTTTGCATGAACTTCTACAGACAGGGTCACGTCACTCAACCGGTGAAATCAGAGGACTATGGATCTGTGACACAGAATTTTTAAAGTTCTGTACATGTTGCCGACAGGGAGCTTGTCCACTGGAATATTTCATTCTTACTTTGCACAATGAAGGCAGAGTGTACTTGTTAAAAGAAGGCCATCTTTGGTAGTTGGCATTGATGAGTGGAAATTACCACTGGCCACCTCTAACCCTGACGGCAGCGATCTGCCAGCCCAACGTCTCACACAGACTGGCTGCAGTAGAAAGATTTCCATCTAGGCTGAGAAGCGCCAGGTAGAGCTGGGGTGGGGGGGGGCAGAGGGAATGCGGCACTTTGCTGATTATTGCTCTCAGATCCTGGCTGCTGAGCAGGAATCTCTTCAGTGATCTCCCAGGGATGGTTTAGGCAAGCTTCAATAATTTATCACCCACTATGTGTTGCTTCAGCATTCCCCAGCCATCTGTTTGTGACTCTCTAACACCCTGCAGTAGGCCGTGCCAGTCATTTCTCTCACAATTACTCCCTTTGCTTCCATACACTTCTGTCAGCTGGCACACAATACCAACATTATTTCACACTGATACATACAGCTCCTAAGCTCCCACAACTCTTTCATATCTTTTGTTCCTTTTCAACTCTTTTCCGGCCTCACTTTACTACTGCTGAAACCCCACTCTGTGTCTTTCAAAAGCTACATACTTCATTAGCTCATTCAAATCTCTGCTGAACCTCTACAAACTTGGGCCAAGTAAATGCCCCTGTCACTCTATACTCACTCACTAACATTAGCTCATGTATTGTATTTAATATTTCAGTAATATTGTGCTGTGGCCAAGTGGTTAAGGTGTTTGTCTAGTGATTTGAAGGTCGCTAGCTCGAGCCTTGGCTGAGGCAACGTGTTGTGACCTTGAGCAAGGCACTTAACCACATTTGCTCTGCGATGACACTGGTGCCAAGCTGTGTGGGTGCTAATGCCCTTCCCTTGGACAACATTGGTGTTGTGGAGAGGGGAGACCTGCAGCGTGGGCAACTGCTGGTCTTCCATACAACCTTGCCCAGGCCTGCGCCCTGGAAACCTTCCAAGCTGCAAATCCATGGTCTCATGAGACTAATGGATGCCTATATATAAAAATATTGTAAATATATTGTTTCATTAAGCATTCTTTGTTTGTTTACATAATTCATTACGTATATTATATATGTAAGTAGTACGTGAATGGTAGATGTCATTATGCCACCATATGTGAGTGCCTCACTAAAGTAAAAAAAAACTAAAGCGACACGTTTCGTGGCTCCTATGTCTCTCCTGTACCTGTTAAAAAGAAAGTTAAAGATAACAAGTGTAGGGAACCTTGGTCTTCAAGAGATATTGAGGCCCTGGTTAAGGAAAAAAGTGAGGTGCATTGCAGTTATAGGCAGGTAGCAACAAATGAGGTACTTACGGAGTATAAGATATGCAAGAGAGCCCTTAAGAAAGAAATCGGAGAGGGTTGTTAGGTGGGGAGATAAAAGAAGGCATGAGTTTGCCCTAGCAGACAAGGTAAAGGAGAATCTTAAGGGATTCTACAGATATGTTGAGAGCAAAAGGATTGCAAAGGACAAAATTGGTCCTCTGTAAGATCAGAATGGTAATCTATGCATGGAGCCAAAAGAGATGGGAAAGGTCTTAAATGGATTTTTTTGCATCTGTATTTACTTGGGAGATGGACGCAGAGTTGGTAGAAGTGAGGCAAAGCAGCAGTGAGGTCATTGACCCTATACAGATGACAAGTCAAGTTGCAGTTTCAAAAAGTGCCCTAATCTGCAAGTTGTTGATGAAAAACCTGATAATGATGAGAGTGGTACAGCACTGAGATTTACAATGTGAAAACTAACACGAGAACATCAATATGGCTCACACCAGAAGTGAACAGCAAATTAATTTTGACGGCCTGCTATCTGGAAGATCTCAGACTTTGATCATTCCAGTATGCGTACCCTTTTATTCAGCTGCTTAAGTTTTTATCTCTGAGTTCCACCCTAAGCACCTCCTCCATGATCTAAAATAATAGCTCATTATGTGACTCAGTGTTAATATCCTGCTGTGAAGGGATGTTTTAATATATTAAGCACATTTTTTACAGAAGAATATGTAAACAGTGGGGTTTCTCTATTTTGCCCTTTGTGCCTGCCCTGTCATTCATTTAGATTATGGTTGATTTTAATTACTGAGTCATACAACATAGAAACAGGTCTTTTGGCTTATTGTGTCCATGTAAACCATCTATTCTAGACCCATTTAGTTCATAGCCTTCTATTCCTTTGGAGTTCAAGTGCTGATATGGACACTTCTGAAATAAATCTTTTGCCTCATTGTCACTTTCCTGGAACAATATTCAAAATCAATTTCTCTTTTGAATATACTCGGCAACAATGTCTCCTTAGTCCTCCAGGGTCAAATATTCCAAATATACTCAGAACTAAAGTAACTTTATTATCAGAGTACATATACTACCCTGTGATTTGTTTTCTCGCAGGCATTCCCAGTGAATCCAAGAACCATAATAGGACCAGATCTAACGGGGTGAACAAACAACCAAAGTGAAAAAGACAAACATCTGCGCAAATACAAAAAGAAATAATAATACTAAATAAATAAAACATTAGGTATCGAGAACATAAAGTGAATAGTCCTTGAAAGTGAGCCCATAGGTTGTGGGAGCATTTTAGTATTGGGGTGAGGTAAGTTTCCCCCTCTGATTCAAGAGCCTGATGGTAAAGTGATAATAACTGTTCCTGGTGGTGTGAGTCCTGAGGCCCCTGAACCTTCTTCTTGTCGCAACAGGCAGAAGAGAGCATCGCCCAAAGGTAAGAAAATTTCTTCTCAACTCTGATCTGAGTTGATGACCGCTCACTCTATCAGTCCGGGTAAATCTCATTCCAAGGTTTCACCTTTGTTGGATCTCTGTTTATTTTCTGATCCTGAGGGCTCTTCCAGGAGTCAGGAATAACAAGTAGTCTTAGTTTCAAGATTTCCATTTATTTTAGAGTGCAAACAAGCATACAGATACTAAGCACTCTAAGCAAAGAGCTGAGAAAGATGCTGAGGGGTGTAAGACAAAGGAATAAAGAAGCCAAGATGGCCCCTCTGAAAAATCAATCACTTTTCTAGATAAGGCAAGAGAATCTCCTCAGATAGAGACAAATTAGTTAATAGGGTACATAATTAAAACAATTACATCATGGCCAATGTACTAACACTTAGCCAATGAATAATGAGCAAGGTGATAAACTCTTAGTTTAGCTGCTATACTGCTTTCTACCAGTGAGTGTGAAAAGTACACGAGTTTGTTAAAAAGTACAAATCTTATAAAAAGTATTATTTTAAAAAACAGTGCTTTTCACCACCTTCCAACCCTGGTGGGATATTTGCACATTTCAAAGAGACCTCCATTCATTCTCATAAACTCCACAGCCGCAGTTCAGCGATTCAATGGTTCAATTTAATATTAGAGAATATATATAGTATACAACCTGAAATTCTTACTCTTTACAGACATCCACATAACAGAAGAAAAACACAAAGACTGAGTGACAAAGAACATTAAAACCCCAAATCCATCCTCTCCCTCCCATGCACAAATCCATCCTCTCCCTCCCATGCACAAATCCATCCACTCCCTCCCATGCACAAATCAATTCTCCCCCTCCCATGCACAAATCCATCATCCCCCTCCCATGCACAAATCCATCCTCTCCCTCCCATGCACAAATCCATCCTCCCCTTCCCATGCACAAATCCATCCTCCCCTTCCCATGCCTCTGATCTGGACCGGCATTTACGTGCTGGGCGGCACCTAATTAATTAGCTTGTTTATTTCAGCTTTTTTTCTTAAAAATGTTCTGGGTGCGTTCCGGCCACCGCTGTATTCTTTGCGGCCCAGAGGCTGGGGACCACTGAATTATAAATCACTTAGAGGTCAATAGCATCATAACATTTTAAGTATTGTTTGGATATTAAACACACAGCGCATATTTTCCTCGTACGAACATATAAAATCATTGCAACACACCAATATCGCTGAATCAGTGGGAGCCCTGGGCTTGTTTTCCTGCAACAACATGGTCCTATCGAGGAGTGATGGGAGACAGCGATACTCAAAGGGGTTCCTTATGTCCAGTCTATTCCGCAATTTAGTTTTCGTTGCATTCATTGCAGAAAACTCCGCTTCACAGAAATATGTTGGAAATGGAAGCAACGTTTTCAGTGCTTTCGTAGCTATCTCAGGATATTCAGCCTTGACTTTGATCCAGAATGCTGGCAGAGATGTTATGTCAAACATACATTTCAGCTCACCGTCATTTGCAAGCTCGAGGAGTTTTAGATTAGATTAGATTATGAGAATACTCAGTCCTCTTTTATTGTCATTTAGAAATGCATACATGTTGATGATCTTCTCACGCTGACATGGATGATTCACCGGGGACTTTCACAAATGGGTCACGGACCCACTCCTTTGCACATCTTGGGTCACTGATGACCTCGCGTGCGTTAAAATTGAACAGTACATGACAGGGAATGAGAAAAGGTGCAGTTGACTCATATCGTTTCATATTGCCAAATCATAATGGTTGGGGACCATCTTAGCACGAAGACCAATCAGGATGCTTGCTCTCCCTCTCCCTCTCCCTCTAAAAAAATCTATTTGCGGGATATTGTATATAATTTCCGGGCGTCAGGGAGCCACTATCGATATGCCGGAGACTCCCGAAACTTCCGGGAGAGGTGGGATATCTGCTCTTGTTCCCGCCCACATTCCACAGATGTACCAGTTAGTAGGTTAATTGGTCATTGTAAATCGTTCCATGATTAGGCTCGGGTTAAAAATCGGGGGCTGCTCGCAGTGCCGCTTGAAGGGCTAGAACGGCTTGTCCCACGCTGTATCTTCAAATAAAATAAAGACAATCGAATGACTGCCTACTCTTTCTGCCCTGCCCTTCAACCTTTATTTTGTTCACACATGGGGAACTATTGGGTCTAAGTACAACAGCTGAAAATTGTAGTCAGCTCTTCATGTTTTAAAATACAAGTTTGACCATCTTGGTATGAAAAGGAACCATAGCCATTTCAAGTGACCTCAATAGATATCTGGCAATCTTCCCCATACCACGTTTGACCATTCTGTTGAAAGGAGACTAGAATAAATACACAGTTTGTGCTAACGGTTTATATTACAATGAATATAATATGGGCTCTTGTCAAAAGTGTTTTTGACAAACAGCTGCGATCAGTCACCAAGTCTATTTACACCTCTTTATGTGAGCTGTCTCCCCTCTACTCTCTCAGTCCAGATTCAGGGTCCCAGCCCAAAGCATTGACTGCTCATTTCGAACCACAAATTTTGGCTGACTGACCTGCTGAGTTCCTCTAGGAGTTTGTTACTTGGCTGCAGTTTTACATCTGCATTACAATGATCCAGAATTACATCTCTCAGCTTTAAGTGCAGAGAGGTAAAGGGACGGAATGCTGACGGCAATTTGGTGTTAGACTGAGAAAAGCAAGGGAGGATGGCTTGAACATAAAAACTTAAGAAAAAGAAGCATTGTGTCACCCCACTGTTCAATGTCACAGTTTATTGTTTACCTCAGTATTGCTCTGCAGGAGAAGAAAATTCATTCTCCTCTCTGCTGAATGGCTGATCCTTTACCTTGAATGTGTGACCCTAGTTCTAGACACCACAGGCTAGGTAACACTTCACTGCTAACCAGTTCCTCCTAGAAAAAGACTAGATGTTTGTCAACTTACTGTTACGAATTTTGTTTGACATTAAAGTGAGATTTATTAAGTTAATCTAAGAAGATACTTAATTATCAGTAATGCCAACTGTGCTACCCTGAACCTCTATGGAACATTGTTTCCATCTACTCTTGCTGTTGTCTCTTGACCATAGCCTGCCTGTATGGAGATCCCAATCATCAACCCTCTGCAGTTACAGATATTGTGGAATTTGCATGGCTAATCACAAGTACTTTGCTCTGTATCTGCTCAATTATTCCTGCTTTTCCAAAGCTATATCCACACCCTATTGCCCAAGCCATTCTTCCTAACAGGATCCAAACTCACAAAGAATCCTCCATATCCTTTTGCCCAATTCTTATCATATGGTCTGTCTTGTTATTGTCCATCATCTTTCTTAAATACAAATAAGCAGATTAGGAGAACATGCAAAGAAATGGCAAATTGAATACAGTCTCATAAAGTGTATGGTCATGCGTGTTTGTAGAAGAAATGAAAGAGTTGACTATTTTCTAAACGGACAGGAAATATAAAAATATGAGGTGCAACAGGATTTGGGAGTCCTTGTGCAGGATTCCCTGAAGGTTAACTTGCAGATTGAGTCTGTAGTGAGGAAGGCAAATGCAATGTTAGCATTTATTTCAAGAGGAATAGAATATAAAAGCAAGGATGTAACGTGAAACTTTATAGCACACTGATGAGGCCTCACCAGTGATTGAAAGGGGAAGAAAATCAGAGAACAATGGAATGTTTCCCATTTCTCTTCTTATATTTGCCACACTTGGAAGTATTCTGCGATTTTTGCTTCATGTCAAAATAACACTGTAACATCTAATATGATGTTGAAGCAGTGCTATGTAAAGATATCCTGTTGTTTGCGTTCATTTATGATTTTTTTTGACCATGAAACTCAAAACTTGAAAGAGCCCATGACTGGATGCAAGGCCCAATTAACGGTCAAGTAATAGTTTCAGTATGCAGACATGAGGATATGTTGTCAGAATGTCCATTTGCTTCTCTTAGCACTCAATGGCATACATCACCTTGGGTTCGTCATTGATCAGGAACTTAATAGGGCAAGTTTCATAAATACTGTGACTGTAAGAACACACCAACATACATGCAACATATGAATTAGGATACATCTTAAATTACTGGAGGCAGTGCAGTGTGGCATTCATGCTCATCTGTGGGCTACTGAGAACTGCTTGGTCTTGCTGATAACACCCATGCACCATCAATTTACAGGACATGTTGCTCAGAGATTTGTGTGTGTGTGTGTGTGTGTGTGTGTGTGTGTGTGTGTGTGTGTGTTTGTGTGTGTGTGTGATTGATTGTATGTTTCACTGTTATCTTACAAGACTGTGGAAAAGTCTTGGGCGTATATATAGATAGATATATATATATAGAGAGAGAGCTTGGTTGCCTAAGAGCTTTGCACAGTACTGTAGTAATTTTACGTATTGCACTGTACTGCTGCCACAAAAAATAAGTCTCATGACATATGTGAGTGATGATAAACCTGATTCTGATATGGGTCTCTGCTGTGGACTGAGAGTGGGAAGGGGGTAGGAAGAGGGAATCATGGTTGGAAAAAGGGGAAGGGAGATGGGAGGGAGCAGGAAGCACCAGAGAGACATTCTGCAATGATCAATAAACCAGATGTTTGGAATCATTTGACCTTGCCTGGTGTCTCAGGGCTGGGTGAGTCTGCACCCGCGCCACTCCCCACCCTGACACTCTTTCTGTGCCACCTGTCCCACACCCTTCCCATGGCACTCCCCCCTCGCCATTCCCAATATCCTTTGTTCCTGCCAGATTTATAAACTCGCTTTCCACTCTACGTTGAAAAGTATAGTACTGCGCACAAGTCTTAGATACCCAAGCTATATACAGTATATGTGCCTCAAATGTTTGCACAGTACTGTTTATGTGCTCTAAGTACCTTGCAGTGTGTATGACTGATGGTTTTGTGTTTTACACCATGATCCCAGAGGAACACTATTTCATTTGGTATTCATGTACGGTTGAATGATAATTGAATTTGACCATCAACTTGAAGAGCAGGAGGAGACAGCCTGTTCTGCCATTCAATAAGATCGTGGCTGATCTGCCTGCAGACTCAACTGCATTCTTGAGGTATATCTGACTCCTTATCTACATCTTACAAATATTCATGAACTCTGCTTCTATTATCCTTTGAGGAACACAGCATCTTAAAAGAGGACAGTTTGGTCAATGGAATGGACGCAATACTCTGTTGCAAAGATTGAGAGTCCTGAAAGTTGTGTTCTCTTTGTTGCCCAGGTTCATGATATCTCATCTGGCCTGCAGAGGGATTTGGAATGCGAAGGAAAAGACCCAGCTATTGTTGTCCATGTGGATACCAACGTTATAGGATGAAAAAAGGAGAAATGTTCCACTGAGGGAATTTCAGTAGCTAGGGACTAAATTAAAATACTGACCAAAGGAAGATAATAATCTCTAGATTGTTACCTGGACCATGTTCAAGTTGGCACAGGGTTAATGAGATCAGAGTTAATGCATGGCTCAAAGGCTGGTGTGGTGGATGCAGGACTGAAGGTGTTACAGCTGAATGTACACAGTTTACAAAATAAAGTAAGCGACTTTGTAGCGCAGTCAGAAATTGACAAGTAAGACATTGTGGGCGCCACACAGTCATGGTTGACAGAGGATCCCAGCTGGGAATTTAACATCTTTCGATACATAGTCATAGTCATAGTCATAGTCATACTTTATTGATCCCGAGGGAAATTGGTTTTCGTTACAGTTGCACCAACCAAGAATAGAGTATAAATATAGCAATATAAAACCATAAATAATTAAATAGTAATATGTAAATTATGCCAGGAAATAAGTCCAGGACCAGCCTATTGGCTCAGGGTGTCTGACCCTCCAAGGGAGGAGTTGTAAAGTTTGATGGCCACAGGCAGGAATGACTTCCTATGATGCTCTGTATTGCATCTCGGTGGAATGAGTCTCTGGCTGAATGTACTCCTGTGTCCAACCAGTACATTATGTAGTAGATGGGAGACATTGTCCAAGATGGCATGCAACTTGGACAGCATCCTCTTTTCAGACACCACCGTCAGAGAGTCCAGTTCCATCCCTACAACATCACTGGCCTTACGAATGAGTTTGTTGATTCTGTTGGTACCTACTACCCTCTGGCTGCTGCCCCAGCACACAACAGCAAACATGATCGCACTGGCCACCACAGACTCGTAGAACATCCTCAGCATCGTCCGACAGATGTTAAAGGACCTCAGCCTCCTCAGGAAATAGAGACGGCTTTGATCCTTCTTGTAGACAGCCTCAGTGTTCTTAGACCAGTCCAGTTTATTGTCAATTCGTGTCCCCAGATATTTGTAATCCTCCACCATGTCCACCCTGACCCCCTAGATGGAAACAGGGGTCACCGGCGCCTTAGCCCTCCTCAGGTCTACCACCAGCTCCTTAGTCTTTTTCACATTAAGCTGCAGATAATTCTGCTCACACCATGTGACAAAGTTTCCTACCGTAGCCCTGTACTCAGCCTCATCTCCCTTGCTGATGCATCCAACTATGGCAGAGTCATCCGAAAACTTCTGATACACATCGTATCGAGAGGACAGGAAGGTGGACAAAGGGGGTGATGTGGTTTTGTTGGTAAAATATGAATTCAGATCCACAGAAAGAAACGACAGAATCACAGGGTCTCGAATCCTTGGGGTTGAGCTTAGAAACTACAAGTGTAAAAATCCCTGATGGGAGTCAGGCCTCCAAACAGTACCCAGGATGTGGGGCACAAATTACAATGGAAGGTAGAAAAGGCGCATCGAGAGAGTGATGCTACAATGGCCATGGGGGGGGGGGGTTACAATTCAATGTACAGGTAGAGCCAAACAGCCTGCTCCTGTGCGATACTTGTCTAGAAAGAGCCCTTAGGAGGCAGTGACCGTAATATGATAGAATTCACCCTGCAGTTTGTGAAGGAGAAGCTAAAATAGGACGTATCAGTTACTTTTGAGTAAAGTTAATACAGAGACATGAGAGGGGAGCTGGCCAAAGTTGATTTGAAAGTGACACCAGCAGGGATGATGACAAATCAGCAATGGCTGGAGTCTAGGAACAAATCAAAAGACCACAGGCTCAGTTCATCGCAAAGAAGAAGCAGTATTGTAAAGGGAGAATAGAGCAACCATGGCTGTCAAGACAAGTCCAAGACAGCAGAAAGCAAAAGACAGGGCTTATGGTACAGCAGAAATTACTGCGAAGCAAGGGGATTGGGAAGCTGTAAAAAAAAAATCAGAAGGGAACTAAAAAATCTATAAGGAGAGAGTGGAGAGTCTGTGGAATTCATTGCCACAGATGGCTGTGGAGACTAAGTCATTGGATACATTTAAAGCAGAAGTTGATAGGTTCTTGATAAGATGTCAAAGGTTACAGGGAGAAGGCAGGAGAGTACATTGAGAGGGAAAAATAAATCAGTCATAATTGGTGGGAGTTGTGTACAGGCCACCTAACAGTAGTAGTGAGGTTGGGGATGGTATTAAACAGGAAATTAGAAATGTGTGCAATAAAGGAACAGCAGTTATGATGGGTGACTTCAATCTACATGTAGATTGGGTGAACCAAATTGGTAAAGGTGCTGAGGAAGAGGATTTCTTGGAATGTATGCGGGATGGTTTTTTGAACCAACATGTCGAGGAACCAACCAGAGAGCAGGCCATTCTGGACTGCGTTTTGAGCAATGAGGAAGGGTTAATTAGCGATCTTGTCGTGAGAGGCCCCTTGGGTAAGAGTGACCATAATATGGTGGAATTCTTCATTAAGATGGAGAGTGACATAGTTAATTCAGAAACAAAGGTTCTGAACTTAAAGAGGGGTAACTTTGAAGGTATGAGACATGAATTAGCTAAGATAGACTGGCAAATGACACTTAAAGGATTGATGGTGGATATGCAATGGCAAGCATTTAAAGATCGCATGGATGAACTACAGCAATTGTTCATCCCAGTTTGGCAAAAGAATAAATCAAGGAAGGTAGTGCACCCGTGGCTGACAAGAGAAATTAGGGATAGTATCAATTCCAAAGAAGTAGCATACAAATTAGCCAGAGAAAGTGGCTCACCTGAGGACTGGGAGAAATTCAGAGTTCAGCAGAGGAGGACAAAGGGCTTAATTAGGAAAGGGAAAAAAGATTATGAGAGAAAACTGGCAGGGAACATAAAAACGGACTGTAAAAACTTTTATAGATATGTAAAAAGGAAAAGACTGGTAAAGACAAATGTAGGTCCCCTGCAGACAGAAACAGGTGAATTGATTATGGGGAGCAAGGACATGGCAGACCAATTGAATAATTACTTTGGTTCTGTCTTCACTAAGGAGGACATAAATAATCTTCCAGAAATAGTAGGGGACAGAGGGTCCAGTGAGATGGAGGAACTGAGCGAAATACATGTTAGTAGGGAAGTGGTGTTAGGTAAATTGAAGGGATTGAAGGCAGATAAATCCCCAGGGCCAGATGGTCTGCATCCCAGAGTGCTTAAGGAAGTAGCCCAAGAAATAGTGGATGCATTAGTGATAATTTTTCAAAACTCGTTAGATTCTGGACTACTTCCTGAGGATTGGAGGGTGGCTAATGTAACCCCACTTTTTAAAAAAGGAGGGAGAGAGAAACCGGGGAATTATAGACCGGTTAGCCTAACGTCGGTGGTGGGGAAACTGCTGGAGTCAGTTATCAAAGATGTGATAACAGCACATTTGGAAAGCGGTGAAATCATCGGACAAAGTCAGCATGGATTTGTGAAAGGAAAATCATGTCTGACGAATCTCATAGAATTTTTTGAGGATGTAACTAGTAGAGTGGATAGGGGAGAACCAGTGGATGTGGTATATTTGGATTTTCAAAAGGCTTTTGACAAGGTCCCACACAGGAGATTAGTGTGCAAACTTAATGCACACGGTATTGGGGGTAAGGTATTGATGTGGATGGAGAATTGGTTAGCAGACAGGAAGCAAAGAGTGGGAATAAACGGGACCTTTTCAGAATGGCAGGCAGTGACTAGTGGGGTACCGCAAGGCTCAGTGCTGGGACCCCAGTTGTTTACAATATATATTAATGACTTGGATGAGGGAATTAAATGCAGCATCTCCAAGTTTGCGGATGACACGAAGCTGGGTGGCAGTGTTAGCTGTGAGGAGGATGCTAAGAGGATGCAGAGTGACTTGGATAGGTTGGGTGAGTGGGCAAATTCATGGCAGATGCAATTTAATGTGGATAAATGTGAAGTTATCCACTTTGGTGGCAAAAATAAGAAAACAGATTATTATCTGGATGGTGGCCGATTAAGAAAAGGGGAGGTGCAACGAGACCTGGGTGTCATTATACACCAGTCATTGAAAGTGGGCATGCAGGTACAGCAGGAGGTGAAAAAGGCGAATGGTATGCTGGCATTTATAGCGAGAGGATTCGAGTACAGGAGCAGGGAGGTACTACTGCAGTTGTACAAGGCCTTGGTGAGACCACACCTGGAGTATTATGTGCAGTTTTGGTCCCCTAATCTGAGGAAAGACATCCTTGCCATAGAGGGAGTACAAAGAAGGTTCACCAGATTGATTCCTGGGATGGCAGGACTTTCGTATGAAGAAAGACTGGATGAACTGGGCTTGTACTCGTTGGAATTTAGAAGATTGAGGGGGGATCTGATTGAAACGTATAAGATCCTAAAGGGATTGGACAGGCTAGATGCAGGAAGATTGTTTCCAATGTTGGGGAAGTCCAGAACTAGGGGCCACAGTTTGAGGATAGAGGGGAAGCCTTTTAGGACCGAGATTAGGAAAAACTTCTTCACACAGAGAGTGGTGAATCTGTGGAATTCTCTGCCACAGGAAACAGTTGAGGCCAGTTCATTGGCTATGTTTAAGTGGGAGTTAGATATGGCCCTTGTGGCTACAGGGGTCAGGGGGTATGGAGGGGTGGGGTTCTGAGTTGGATGATCAGCCATGATCATAATAAATGGCGGTGCAGGCTCGAAGGGCCGAATGGCCTACTCCTGCACCTATTTTCTATGTTTCTATGTTTCTATAATCAAATTGCAGAGCAGTCTTGATGGATCAAATGGCCTAATTCTGCTCCTATATCATATAGTCTTATGGGTTGACCATTAACAACTCACAAGTTTTCATGCCATCTGCAGATTTACTAATCTCACCTCTTCCGTGCACATCCACACCATTTACATATGTTATAAACAGTAAGGTGCAAGCATTGAAACTTGTTCAACTAGACACGGGCACTCAATTGCAAAAACAACCCTCAGCCATCACCCTCTGTCTGTTATTGTGAAGCCAATTTTGAATCTCTTTTTTAAGTTCCTGAAGATCCCATGTTTTGTCAAATCCAATGTGAGACCTTGACAAAGGCTTTAGCAAAGTCCATGTAAATCACATCTATGGCACCCTGTCATTATGCATACTTTTTAATCACCTCCTCAAATAATTCAGTCAAATTAGTAAGCCAGCATCTGCCCTTGACAAAGCCTATCTCCAATTCGTCCTCCCTCTAAGTGATGATTACTTTTCTCCATCAGACGTTTACTCACAAGTCCATAGTTATCAGGCATCTCTGTGCTGCCTTTTTTCAAAGAGCCATCATGTTTACAACCTCCAGTCATCTGATTTCTCACTTGTGGACAGTGAACAATTAGAGATCTCTGCCAGAGTCCTAGCACTCTTTTACCTTGCCTCCTGTAGCAATTTGGCATAACTCACATCCACTCCAAGGGATTTATCTCTCTTTAAGCCTACCTGTGCCATGAGTACCTCCTTTTTAAATGAGATCTGCACTGCACTTTCTCCTATCCCTTCACTAGTAACAACCCACAAAGTCCACTTCCTTAATGAATACCATGAAAGGTATTGATATAGTCCTTATCTATACCTCCTGGCTGCACGCAAAGGTTGCCTCTTGTTGTCCCTAATGGGGCCAACATTTCCCTGGTATTTCTTTTTTTGCCCGTAATGGAATTCTTTGGATTTACCTTAATCCTGTTTACAGTAATTTTTCATGACTCCACCCCCTTTACCTTCCTAATTTCCTTTTCAAACATCCCCTATTCCTCCCTTTTATATTCAAAACAAGACTCCCCCTGTATGCATAAGATGCTTACATTTTCACCTTCTCTGTGAAACCCTCAATACCCCTGACATATTGGGTTCCCTGTATGTATTACCGCTGTCTTTTACCCTGACAGACAGAATGTTGGCCTTCTCTTCTTGTTCTTTCTTGTTTGGTGTAGACTTAACTGTAAGTATACTTCTCAGTGGCAGCTAGCAATAATAAAATCATTTATATTGTTACACCATCCCAGACCTTTTCTACAAACCTAATGAAATCTTTGAAGGGAATATGACCTGGTGATCAGTGAAGTCCTGTGCTGGACTGGGCAAAGTTGGTTTATTCAAAGCCAATTTAACTTCAGTTGAACAGAAAATAGGTAATTAATCATTATTTTATTTCTTTCATTCATTCCAGGCCTGTAAACATGATACACATGTTAGTATAACAATCAAAGTAAGATCAAATTTCACAGACAGGATTCACTGGATTCAATGTGGTTTAGTCCAAACTCTTCAATATTACAATGACACACCAATGGCAGAAATAGGCTGGTTTGGAACTGAAAGAAGTTGCATTAATGTAGCGTCTTTCTCCACATCCCAAAGTACATTAACCACTAAAGAACTTTCAAAACATAGCCCTATTGGAAATCCGGCTGCCAGCTTCCCATAGGTAGCTGCAAGCCACTGAATATACAATGTGGTTACCAATGGATAAACAGAGGCACACCCACTTCTGCAAAGCACTGAATTCACCTAAGAATACAGCTTGGATCCCAACACTGTCTCCTGCGACAGTGCTGTGCTCCTTCAGTGTTGTACTGGGGACATCAGCCCAGATGTTGCGTGCCAAACTTCTGGTTTGGGGCTGATTTCGTGACTTGTTAACAGAAGTGAGAGTTACCAGAGCACTCACACTGACAAAACTGTATCTGGGTGAAGGGTAATAGGGGGTCACAGGAAATACAGCTGACAGGATTATAGTAAGAGGTCATAAATGTAACCTACAGAACATAATGTACTGTATGGTTCATCATTAAAACTTATTGTCTTTCCTAGAGCGATCACGTTTCTAAAGTAATTAATTAAACACATTCTCAGCTAGGTGTCTTGAACCTGAAAGGACTGATCATGTGTACCGACACCAGCTCTTTATCCAGGTCATTTTGACTGAACAGACGGACAACACTGAATACTCGCCCAGAGACGGACAAGGGACTTGTCTTGGGGTTGGGAGAGGTTGGGGTGGTTTTCGGGCGAGCTGGCTATGCTTGTCAGTAGCAGGCATGTAGCTCAGCAAGGAAGTGGAAAGTTGCCTGGGAGTTGGTGCTTTTTTCTTGGGAGCCAGCTTCAAGTCTGCCTTGGTGCTCCGATCAGGTATGGACATCCAACCAGACCAGATATCAAGGTCTGGGTTGGATATTCCATAAATATCACCTGAAAGGGTTGGGTATGGAAAAAAATAATATAACAGCCTCAGATCTATCCAAGCAGAACTCCATTCCCAAGTTTGTCTTTCTCAGTTGTTAATGCTTGGTTTATCTGGGTTTAAAATCATTAGTTAGCTAGTTTTTTGACAGGTTTGTGGGATTGTTAATAGTTCGGTCCATTGGTTGACAATATCTTGTATGTAATATATTGCACTGCTGACATGCTGTATCAATAAAGTTTCAATAGTACTCTAACTTTATACAAGCTTTTTGTTCTGAGAATAATTAGATTTGCAGTTTGTCGCTCTTAGCTTTTGTGGGTCAAGGAGTATTTATGAAACATATGACAAAATCATCATTTTTTGTTCAAATACAATTTTAAATGATTAATAAGAACTGTTTTCACACACAAAAAAAGTTCCCAATAAATAAAGACCAATCACCGTACAGATTAACTGAATGTTTATTAAGGTTATAACGGCTCAAAAATCTTCTGACTGGTTCCTTGAGCCTACGCAGATACATCATCATTGACAGTTGAATTCAATGCGCTTAACTTGTACACGCTGATTTCTTTGTCCTCAACTCTGTGAACAAGTTGGCAGTTGTAGTACTGAGGCAAAAGCTCCTCATGGAAATAGATGGAGTAATTTCCTTTCCGTAACTTTGTTGAGAGGTAGATGATAGCTGTCCCTTTGGAGAAGTGTAGCAGAGTCTTTAATAGCAAAGGGTAAGTCAGGGAGGTATATACTATATCTGAGCCCAAGATAAAGTCATAGTTAGTTGGAAAGTTGACGTGATCCTTGCCCCAGTTTAGAGCACAGACTTTTGCTCGATGTCTGCAGTCTGAGGGGATATTGATGGAGATATTACATTCTATTTGGCTCAAGACGTCCTCTTTGTCTGTCATTGTAACTTCCCCACCTGACAAATAAATAATAAGATATTATGCACCCTTGTCAGGCTGAGCATCAATTTAGCAGAGGTAGAAAGGGACAACCCTTCATAAAACAAGCTAAAACTATTTATCGTTATCACCTAGCTACAACCCAGATCATGATCCATTCTTTGGTCGGCGGAATGGATGACGACTGCTGATGTCAGCCAACCCTTTGCACAGACATTCGCTGTATTCTTGTGTTTGCCACGGAAGTATGGAAGATTTATTCAAATTAAGATCCATTTTGCATGCATTGAGTATTCAGTTTACAATACTTAGCCTACTGATTCAATACACTGCAAGTGGAACTATGGAAAAGAGCAAGATAGCAAACCTGTTAACCACCCCAATGTTTGAGTGTTTCATGGTCTGGGCCTCTACTCACTGGAATTCAGAAGAATGATGGATGACCTCTTTGAAACTCATCGAACGTTGAAAAGCCTCGATAGAGTGGATATGGTGAGGATGTTTCCTATGCTGGGAGAGACTAAGACCAGAGGACACAGCCTCATAATAGAGGGTGTCCTTTTAGAACACAGATGAGGAGGAATTTCTTTAGCCAGAGAGTGGTGAATCTATGGCATTCAATGTCACAGATGGCTGTGGAGGTCAAATCATTGGGCATATTTAAGGCAGACATTGATAGATTCTTGATTAGTCAGGGCATGAAGGGATATGGAGAGAAAGCTGGAGATTGTGGCTGAAAAAAAATTGGATCAGCCATGATGAAATGGTAGAGCAGACTTGTTGGGTCAAATGGCCTAGTTCTGCTCCTGTATCTTATGGATGCAAAAGGTGCAACAGTATACCTGCATGATCTTTAACTCTGGGGCAGCACAGTAGCACAACTAGTGGAACTGCTGCCTCGCGGCATCAGGGACTAGAGTTCAATCCTGCCTTGGATGCTGCCTGAAATGAGTTGAAACGTTCACCCTGTGGGTTCCTTCTAGTTGCTCTAGTTTCCTCCCACATCCCAAAGATGTGTGGGTTGGTGGATTAATTGGCGGGATAATCTGAGAAATGGTGGGGCTGTCGAGAATATGGGGAGAATAAAATATGGGATTAATATATGATTGATGTAAATGGGTGGTTGATGGTGAGCATTACCACAATGGGCTGAAGGACCTGCTTTCTCTCCATCACTCTGTAACCAGATAAATCTTGATTACAGGATCTGAGGATCAAGCTAAAATGATTATAGAGTCCTTTTCCTGCTACCGTAAGCATACATAATAAATCTTATGCAAACTATCTTCTCTTGGCAGCATCCAGTTACTGCTTTAGTTTATCACTTGGGGGTTTAATTTCAGCAGGTGATAATGCCACCAAGTCACTTGAATCTGAGGAAGAACTAGCACTGGGTGCATCTAATAAACTTGCTCAGATGGAAGTTACAGGAAATCCCCAGGTTACGAACAAGTTCTGTTCCTAAGTCCGTCTTTAAGTCGGATTTGTACTTAAGTCGGAACAGGTACATCCAGTTTTATTTAGCATCAGTTAGTCAAACATTTGTCTTAGTATATAGTATATATTTTACCTTTTTATGCATATAAAACATTTAAGAAAAGTATGTATTTCAATAATTAAACCACTGCGTTGCTTAGTAATAATTGTAGCTTTTATCGGGGCAGGGCCTTTCACATACTCCATTATTCTCACTTTATCCTTTAAAATTGTTCCGATCGTTGACCGACTGTAGCCTAACACTTTTCCAATGACCGATGGTGTTTCACCTCTTTCCGATTGCATTACTATTACCACTTTATTTTCAATCGTGATCATTTTCCGTCAACGGAACAGAAACACTGGAGATTCAGCAGCAGCTGCGGGCGGCGGGTCCTGAGCTCCCCTGGGTCCTAAAGTCCACTGAGACAGGTTAAATGGGACAAGTGGGGGCGGTGCTGACTGGAAAAGGGGGTCAGGGTGAAACTTGCTAAGAAAAATTTAAGCCAAATACAAAGTTACACGCTCAACACAGTGTTAGTGGCAACGAGATCTGACTTAAAATGGTGGACGGTGTTCTCCTTCCTCGAGCCGACGAATTTTTAGTACAATAGGCTTTATGGCAGGCTGTTCGTAAGTACGAGTTGTTCGTAATTCGGACATTCGTAACTCGGGGACACCCTGGTAAAAGGCTTCAAGGCAAAATAAACTGAGATGGAATTGCTCTCTGACCTTTTCTTAAAGCTACTTGGGCAAATGTATTCTCTAGGGTTCAGCATCCCTCTGATCCTGAACATAGTGATAATATTTCAAATATTCACACTATAATTGGATTTAAGAATTTAATACCAGTCTATTCTGATTCAAGTAATTGAATTCCATGAGCTTGGTGTTGGATTCTCAGAATATGGAAAACAATTTATTTAAGTGCTGATGTTATATCCCCAGCTGTCCTTGTCACACATTTTTTTTTAAATAGGTTGCAACATAGAATTAAATGCTGGTGTAACTGATATCTGCTTACTCCATTAAAGCAATTAAACCTTTCAAAGTTACATGAGCCCTGTCAGAGTTCTGCCGATATGTTCAACCAAATCAGTTAGTATTCTTGTTAAAAGATCACCTGTTGCTCAATTGGCCGGTGTGTGTGTGTGTGTGTGTGTGTTTGCAATGAAGACCTGTGTCAAAAAAGACTATATCATGACTCAATCTTTTCACTTCACCCCAACAAGTTCCTTGGGAAGTGCAGCTAATCTTAAGAACTAATGAGAAACTATTCAACCTGTGGTTACTACACTCCACAAGAAACATCACCCAAACCTCAAAAGCTGAGCTTCAGTACACAGATGACTCTCACAATTTGTGCACCCTTAGAAGTCATTGTTGACCTGAAGGATTCATAAGAACATAAGAAATACTAGAATCAGGATCAGGCTACCTGGCACCTCAGCCTTACTTCATCATTCTCTCAGATTATGACTGACCTTTAACCTGAGCCATTTACTAGCACTATATCCATATGCATTGATTTTCCCGATGTCCATACATCTATCAATAGCTGTTTTAAAAGAACTCAAAAACTGAGCCTCGATGGCTTTCTGTGATAGAGAATCATTCTCAGAGTAAAGACATCTTTCCTCACCTCAGTCCTTTACCTCATCAAACTCCTTGTTCTGAAATATTGCCCCGATCCCAAACACCTCAGCTGAGGGGAACATATTCCCACATCTAAGTGGAAATCAAACAATAGCAGATGCTCAGAATCTGAAACAGAAACAGAAAATGCTTCTCAATACACAGCAGATGAGGCAGCGTGCTTTGGAGTCTCCAATGTTCTCTACAACTTAAACTCAACTTTTTCCCTCTTTGCCAAACTAACTTTGTTTCCCTTTTCATAGATGCCACCTGAGCTGTGAGAGTTTCCAACATTTTCGGTCTTCCTCTCCTTGCATCGAGCCTGCCAAGCCTGTCAGAAGTTTATAAATTTCAATGAGGTCTTCTCTTATTCTCTGAGAATACATTACTGGTCTGCTCAGTCTCCCCTCATACAGCAATCATGCCGTCCATGGGAACAATCTCATGAACATCCTCTGCCCTCTCTCTATGGCAAGTACATCCTTTCTATTTCTAAGAAGACCAAAGCTGAAAACAAGGCTGTGCACAACTGTAGTAAGACTTCTTCCCTCCTGTAACTAAACCACCTTTTTAAAAATACTAACCTATCGCATGCCGTCCTAATCAATTGCTACACATACAAGTTGACCTGCAGAAACTTGTGTCACGGTACAGAGACAGCATGCAAACTCCAGACAAACAGCATAAGAGCTCAGGATTGAACAGATGTCTACTGACCTGTGTAACAGCACAATTGCTGCATAATTGTATCACCTACGATAAGGTTCTAACAAGGAGGTTACATTTTCGTACAGTTTTGGAGTGACATAATGTTACTGAAAATAACACTGAACTTGACAGTGGGATGAAATTCAGTCTATATTTAGAATGTATTTATGCTATATTTCAAATATTTCCCCTCAGTATTGAGTGTAGATGAAACGCTTACAGCACAGGTATTGGACTGGTCAATGGACAACATTTAGCAGAATAAATACTGTCCAAAACATGCAAATATATTGTGAATACACACAATGGCCGCTGACCAGGTTATTTTTCAAATTAGCCATAGAGGTTCATTATCACCATATAGCTCACCAAGCAGGGCAGCGAGAATCCCCACGATTCCAGTTCCAGACCCGAGTTCAATCACCTTCTTCCCAGAAAAGTCGATCTTTTCCCGCTCAAAGTACTGGCAAAGAACCAGAGCCTAGAGAACAGGCCAAATGTGGTTGGAGCAAAGTATTTATGAAAAGTGGTGCAAAAGCTGAACAATCAACAAATAGTATGGCCAAGGAAGAGGGCATTACTGGAGCCATCCCCTTCAGAGAGGAAGAACACTTGTGTTGGGAACTGATCTCACAGCATTTCCCAGCGGATTTACAACAACACAGGCCCACTTCAACTGAAGGCACTTTCGGCAGTGGTGAAGTGAAAAGGGAAGGAGGGAAGGAGTGATGCACAAGAGAGCAGCGTCACATCAAGACTAGGAGTGGAGAAGGGTTGCTGCGGTCATGGTACTTAAACACATGGACTAACAATTTAACCTTAAGGGTGTAGTGGGCTGTTATGGACGACCGCAGCCAATGATGATGGGTTATATGGGGCCAGATTTCACAGCAATTAATGACAGCAAAACCATTATTACATTGCAGCTTATCAGAAAACTCTTTAAGTTGCTCTAATGGATCTAGATGGAATTGTTTGCAACCTCCACCACTTCAATCAAACTGTAATCACTTGAATTTTGACGATTTAACTACATAGAGAACCACAAAAAAAATTCTGAAATTCCTAATCTTAAATGCATGCTCTAGCTAAGATTTTAATAACAGAGTATGCCCTAGTTAATTTTAGCAAACTAATTCACCCTTGGAATTTGTTCAAGTAACTTGCTTACATGGATATTTCAAACTATAGATCAATTTTAAATTACTTCCTGTAAGAAAGTTTATTATTCCCCCTGAGTCATGTGAATTTTTTACTGTTACTGGCTGATGACATCACAGGTGCTAGACCCTAGGAATCTCAACAGCAACAGATGCTGGGAAAAGGGAAGCAATTGTAATCTTGCGGGGATCATTCCGAGTTCAACTGAACATGTTGTCACTGACAGCAAATTGAGACAGGCAACAGAATTTTAATAAAGAAGGATTCGTGAAGGACTGAAGCATCACAAGGAAAGAACTGAAAGTGAGGGTAGGAAAGAAGGAGGAACTTAGTTTGAGGTACATCAAAGTGCATTTAACAGAGTTCATGGTGCTAGAGGTTAACAGTGTGCATATGAAGAGAAAATTCTAGCCTGTACCGATGCGTTGGATCCCCTCAGTGGTATGAATGCTGGAAGTCAGACCGCACAGCTGGTGAGGAATTTAGCTCATTTCATTCATTAATTGCATTTACATATATGCCCTGGAGCACAAGAATAGATCATGAGATGTAATATATGGAACAAGACAAACACCACCCAGATGCTCGAAGGATGTTGCAGGAGACGTGTGAGGTCTGTAAGAATAAGGAATCATAATACCCCATAGACAGGGTCAAAGGTGCCAATACTGAGATGCCAACTTTAGTTAAGGCAATTTAAGTGTCAAGTGAGGGGTTGACAGATTGGAGCTGGGAGGCGATTGCATGCTCAGAGACCATAGGGGAGTAATTGAGATTGGATTATCAGGGAGTAGTTTAGAGGATTGGTGAGCATTTTTAGGATGGTGATGATGAACTGATAATGCTTAAAGAGATGATCTATTTACACAGACATGAAAAGAAGATCATGGGTTCTATTCTTAGAGTGCACTTGGTTCAATTAGGGCTGGTACCCTTCTGAATGCATTCTGGCTAATGAAAAGGGAAAACAATGATCGTTCAACCAAAGATGGACCCAGAAATAGCACACAGCAGAGAGTATAATCCTTGGGTCAATTCAATTAAGACTTATTTCAGAAAAATTTCTTTTTCCATAAAGAGTAATGATGTCTGAAATTTTCTTCAAGAAGGGAACACTCATTGCATTAGCTGACGATTTTCATGGAAGATGTGATGTGTTTATTTAGCTTATGATGTTAAATGAATGGAGGTATGGGTTAAGTTACTGAAGAGCCACAGTCTCACAAAATAGTGAATCATATCCTAGGTGTTGAATAGACTACCTGTTTAACTTGAGTTGTTGGGAGATGGTCATACCGAGGAAGAAATGTGTAAACCCTTCTCTACAGTCATTTGAGCATAAGCAATATTACAAGGCAGGATATTAGCTCATTCTTGTCCCATGTATAAACTGAGAGGAAGGCTCCAGGCTCTATCCTTCATGAGACAACTGAATCCTTTACATTAATGGAACATAGATACCTTTTTCAGAAACTATGCAAAGCTTTTCATTAATATCTTAAGCATGAGAATATCACTTTTCTCTTGTCCAACCCGTGGGCTGACTTACGGCTTCCCAGATAGAAGCAGAGAACGCCAAATCGCAGCCGAATTGTTGAATGATGTTTACAGTATGTCCGCAGAATTTGAACTGCCTTTCCCTTCGAAGGGGTTTCAGAAGTAGGCTGTCAATTGTGAGACATTTGCTAACAGAATTCACTTGACGCTGGTTTCTTGCCATCTTCCCCAAAATTCCCCTGACACTTCCCTGATTTTTGGCTGTTCCATTCTGATCACCAGGGAGATCCTGGCCAGATGTCTTTTCCTCATCTGGAGCACTTGAAGTTCCACCTATCTGAGCCTGCCTGATTGAAAAAGAAAGATTTTAAGAACTCTCACCTGTAACAAAGTGCTTACACAGGAAAAAAGACATGGGTAGGAAAATAGTAACTGGTCTACAAAGCCTACTTCATTTTCGTGCTCATTGTTAGTGCCCAGATCCATCCACACCCACGTGAACAGTCATGTGAACTCTTGGAGAGGTCCAAAAGTGGCAATACAAATAAATGCCTAGCTACTTCTCTCTGGCTGCCAAAATCAGTCCAAGAGAACTATTGTTTTATCTACCTTGGTATGTGATCTCATGTCTGTCTCAGCTAAGAATGAGTTTGGATCTCGGTGGAAGGCATGCACAGTGCTAACAACCAAGCTTCTTCAGACATCTGTGAGTGAGAAAGCACCAGATGCCCCAATCTACCCGTATTCAAACCAAATTTTAAATTGTCTCCCTGGTGCTGTTCTACTCGTGAACGGCAAAGACATTTGCTTTTCAATAGTTACGCTAGTCTGTCCATTACAGCCTTCTAGTAGAACATGAATAGATCTTATCATGGAGTGCCATTGTAGTGTAGCAGTTAGCAACATTATTACAGCTTGGGGCATTAACGAGCTTGCAGTTCAATTCTGGTGCCATTCTGTAAGGAGTCTGTACGCCCTCCCCATGGAATGCGTGGGTTTACCTGCGTGCTCTAATTTCCTCCCACAGCCTAATGACGTACCAGGTAGGTTAATTTGGTCATTGTAAATTGACTTGATTTGGTTAGGGATAATTGGCATTGTGGGGTTGTTGGGGTGGTGTGGCTCAAAAGGCTGGAAATGCCTACTTTTAGTAACTAACTAAATGAAAAATAAATAAATAACATTTTATTTATAATAAAGAAATAATATTTATCAATATAGCAATATTCTAATATTTTTTTTCATTGGAATTTGTGTAAGGATATTAAAACAAAACTGACAGAAATGTGACAAAGTCTCCTATATTGAAACAGCATGCTATTTTAAATACATTATACTCTGTTTCTTTAGAATTACTAGTCAGGCATTTTTAGTGATCTATGTACAATCAACAACAGAATTCATTATATTAAAAAGAAAGAGGAATTCAAGAGAAACAATAACCGAACAGGCAACAGGAAAAAGAAAAGGAGAGTACAAAGAGCAAGGTCTAGAGACCGAAGATCAGAGGTTCCTTATCAAAACAAGCCATGGGAGAAAGTGGGGAATCAACAAGTACAGAACTATAACCAGAATGTCCACCGGAAGTAAAGGCAGAACGTTTAGATGGATTCGGTTCCAGACTCTAGATCATCAAAGGTTAGGAGAATGAGGATGAGAATGTCCAAAGAAGAGAGACCTAGTGACAAGTCAAATGTTCTGAAAGGATCAACCATCAGAGGAATGAGAAAGTCTGGGAGAAAAGAGGGATTGGGGTACACCAGAGAGGAAGGATGAGGCGATGGTGGGAGAGAATGAAGTTCGGGTGCCAGGGAGTCAAAGGGTAGAATCTGAGGCTCCAAGAGCAAGATGAAAACTGCTAAGAAGAGGATGGGAGCGTTCAAGATGGGCAGATGGGAACCAGATAGGATGGATGGAAGGTTCAGCAATGACATTTAGGCAGAACAAATCTCTAAAGCATTCAGGAACACTTCTGCTCTGCCCAATAACCAAAACGTGATGAGGATTTCTTATGAATGTCCACAAATAGAGCAAGGCTCTGTGAGCGATAAGTTTAAGAGGGAGAACCCCCAGCTTGTACCATGCACATCACTTTATGTAGGTCATTCAAACAGCACCTACACTTTCCAAGAGAGGTAGTAACAAGAGAATAACTAGCTTTATTGTCCATCTCACATTGCACTATTTCCTAATTGAACTATTAAAGTCATTAAATATATTGAGCTATTATTTCTTGGTGACAATAGTAGATTCTTCCTCTAATTGTGCTCTGGACCCTATGTCCCTGTTTCCAACTTCTGGTTCTCAAAGTGCCACCCTTTATTCCCAAATAGGGGTTCCTTACATGGGGAAGATGAACTACCATAGACCAATCATAAACACACAAGATTTTGCAGATGATGCAAATCCAAAGCAACACACACACAAAATGCTGGAGGAACTCAGCAGGTCAGCTCAGCATCTCTGGAATACTACACAGTCATTTGGTAAACCCAAGAGCAACTGTCTGTGTCAGATCCACTCTCCCATCTCATTACTTATTTCCCATATGAGCAAAACTGACATCTCAGTTATGGAGACACATATGACAGAGTAGCTGTCATCTTCTGGTCCAATGATTCACATATCTGTGAATGAAGAAGATTTCCGTTATTTCTTGATGACATAGGAACCAATTCAACCATTCTAACCTATGCTAGCTCCCAGAGCATTTCCAACCTTCTTTTCTTCCCAAATCACAATCAACCCCTCCCCCCCCCCCCCCCACTCCTCTACCTAATCAGGCATTAGGAGCAATTTGCAGAAGCAGATTAACCCACTAACCAGGTACATTAACCCACCAACCAGCCCTTCTTTGGAAAGCAGGGTGAAACTGGAACATCTGCAGGAAACCCACATAGACCCAGGGACAATATGCAAACTTTACCCAGAGAACACCAGAGTTCAGAATCAAACCCAGTTCACTGGCTCTGTGAGGCACGGTCTCTACTTGCTTTGACACTGTGCCTCCCAGTTCTCAATGCTGGAATCTCCAACCAGAATATCCACTCCATCATTACCTACCCCTTTAAGCACTGCCAGAATCTTCTAGTTAACTTCCAGTGAGTGTAAATACAGTCTATTCATTTAACATAGCATAGCATTATATCCCCCAACCCAGCCATCAGGGTAGCAAATTAGGCAAATCAGTGACTCTCTACTTCTCCATCTGGTAAGCCAACTCATAGCTGTGTTCCATGTATGACTTCAACAAAGCTCCGTACAATCAAAGTAAAATATATTTGTACTCTAGTCTCTTTGCCATCATACGATTTTTTTTTCTCTATCACTACGTTACAGCTTTCAATCTCCAGCGGTCAAAGTCGCACATGTTCCCCACCATTTACTAATTTTTCTACAGTAATATAAACTTCATTCCTTTAATAAAAGGAAGTTACTTCACATTTCTGCCCTTTATGTCCACATCTGCCAATGACTTGCTGACTCATATTATCAGTCCATATCCTTTCCCATTTAGTAGGCATTAGCAGCAAATGTGAGTGCCTTATACTTGGTCTCTTCATCTAACTCATTAATATGAATCATAAATAACTGAGACCTTCTGATCCAGTAGTAGACTGCCAACTTGAAAATTATCATTTCACCCCTCCTCGGTTTTCTTTCATTAAGCAATCATCTATTCATTTCCAAATAATGTATTTCTTCTGACTTTATGAGACCTTATACTGTGCAACAATTTTTCAAGTGGTGCCTTATCTGATGATTTTAAACAATCTAATTACACATCAACCACTGACTTTGTCATGTACCGTGGTTATTACCTCTTGTATCTCATTAAAAGACAAGAGTCTGACGGGTTTTGACAGGATGGAATATTTCATTTTCTGAGTTATATTAACTCTGTCCAACCATAGCATAATTTCTGAAAAGTGCTCTGTAACCACTTCCGAAATACTGGATTCTTGTGAACTAATGCTAGCTTGACTGTCTGTAATGTTCCACTTACCTTCTTCCTTTTAAGATACCATTAGGTAAACTTTCCACAACATAATTTATAAAGTATCTATCTGGTATATCCTGCTGGGACTGACTTCCTCTGCATGAAACATTCATCAGGTCTCTCCTGCTCAGTAGTTACAATCAATTGAGATTTCCAAAGTGTACATACTCAAAGATAGTCATAACAATTTGACCGGGCTTGCAAACTGAATGAACCTCTCCAAATTTAGCTCATTGTCACACACTGAGGTCGGAGGACTTCCCTTCCTCGCCATCAACGCTGCCATCAATCGCATCTCTTCCATTTCATGCATGTCTGCTCTTACCCCATCCTCCCACGACCCTACCAGAGATAGGGTTCCTCTTGTCCTCACCTACCACCCCACCAGCCTCCGTGTCCAGCACATAATTCTCCAAAACATCTGCCACCTCCAACTGGATCCCACCACCAAACGCATCTTTCTCTCCCCCCCCCCCACCCCACTTTCTGCTTTCCGCAGGGCTCGTTCCCTACACGACTCCCTTGTCCATTCCTCCCTCCCCACTGATCTCCCTTCTGGCACTTATCCTTGCAAACGGAACAAGTGCCACACCTGCCCCTACACTTCCCTCACTACCATTCAGGACTACAAACAGTCCTTCCAGGTGAGGTGACACTTCGCCTGTGAGTCTGTTGGGGTCACATACTGTGTCTGGTGCTCCTGGTGTGGCCTTCTGTATATCGGTGAGACCCAACGTAGATTGGGAAACTGCTTTGCCGAGCATCTGCGTTCCATCTGCCAGGACAAGTGGGATAACTCAGTGGTCACCCAATTTAATTCCACTTCCCATTCCCATTCCGATATGTCCATCCATGCCCTCCTTGCTGTTGTGATAAGGCCACACTTAGGTTGGAGGAACAACCCCTTTTATTTCGTTTGGGTAGCCTCCAACCTGATGGCATGAACATCAATTTCCCAAACTTCTAGTAATGCCTCCCCCCATCCCCCTTCACCATTTCCTATTCCCTTCTCCCTCTCTCGTGTTACTGCCTTGCCCACCCATGCCTCTCTCTGGTGCTCCTCTCCCCCGTTTTTTAACTTCTATAGCCTTTTGTCTCTTTCACCAATCAACTTCCCAGCTCTTTGCTTCATTCCTCCCCCTCCAGGTTTCACCTACCGCCTTGTGTTTCTCTCTCCCCTCCCCTTGCCTTTCAAATCTACTCCTCAGCTTTTTTTCCCCAGTCCTGCTGAAGGGTTTCAGCCTGAAACGTCGACTGTACTCTTTTGCATAGATGCTGCCTGGCCTGCTGAGTTCCTCCAGCATTTTGTGTGTGTTGGTCAGTGGACCAGGTACTTTTAAAATTTCACATTTTTTTTTCAGTGCCTGAGATTAATTACCTGTTTAAGAGCACTGCTCTGACCTTTTGGCAATTACTTGAAATTTCCCTGAACTTGATTATCAGTGGTATTTTGCTTCCTTACTTCATCCCAAATTCTTTACTAGCAACTGGATGACTGGAATGTGGAATTTTGCTTTGAGGCAGTTTTAACTGTCTTGCTTGCAAGCTACATTAGCTCAACTGCTGGGAAAATGATTCAACACTCTTGACTATACAAAGGCAACATATCTGAAAGTGATCACCTTTAGTATCCCAAACAACAGGAATTCTGCAAGATGCTGGAAATTCAAGCAACATACATCAAAGTTGCTGGTGAACGCAGCAGGCCAAGCAGCATCTATAGGAAGAGGTGCAGTCGACGTTTCAGGCCGAGACCCTTCGTCAGGACCTTTAGTATCCCATTCTCTTTGTTTATACTCTGAGCAGAGTTTGGGTTGGACTTCAATTAGTAGCAAATTTTACTCTTCAAATCTCAAAATATCAAGGCCTATGGCAATTATTCTTCATATATGGAAACAGCAAATAGTCCAATACACATTGTTAGTATGCACCATTAGTAGTCTTGGATATATATCAGTATGCTCAAGGTAATAGTTACTTTTCCCCATGTAAAAATGTAATCTCTTTCAAATGCTAATTGTATTGATGCTGGCAAGAAGCAACAACTTGCATTTGCCTTTAAAGCAATATATACTCACAGATGTATAATTAAAAAAACGAAAGTTGTGAAGTAAGGAAATAGTGAAATGGTTAGGACCAGCTAAGTCAAAGTCACAACTCTAAAAATGGCTTTAAAATATTACAGGTAGATGAGAGGAAATAAATCTAATATCAATAAATAACTCAAATACTTAACAGCTTTCATAGCCTCAAGATGTCCCAAACCACTAGGTCTCAAAACATCACAAATGAAAAAAAACTGGAGATACTGGACAGCAACACACACAAAATGCTGGAGGAACTCAGCAGCCCAGGCAGCATCTATGGAAAAGAGTACAGTCGATATTTCGGGCTGAAACCCTTTGGCAGGACTGGAGAGAGAGAAAGGTTAGGAATAGGTTCCAAAGGCGAGGGGAGGGGAGAGAGAAACACCAGGTGACAGGTGAAACCTGAAAGGGGGGGGAGGGTTGAAGTAAAGAGCTGGGAAGTTGATAGGTGAAAGAGACAGAATGGGAGAGGAGCACCAGAGGAAGTTGATGAGGAGATGAGGTGAGAAAGAAAAGAGGGGATGGGAAAGGAGGGAGTGGGGGGGCATTACCGGAAGTTTGAGCAATCAATATTCATGGCATCAGGTTGGAGGTTACCCAAGCGGAATATAAGGTGTGGTTCCTCCAATCTAAGTGTGGCCTCATCTTGACACTGAAGGCGGCCATGGATAGATATACCTGAATAGGAATGGGAAGTGGAATTCAAATGGGTGGCCAGTGGGAAATCCAGCTTTTCCTGGTGGACAAAGTGTAGGTGCTCGGCGAAGCGATCTCTCAATCTACGTCCGGTCTCCCCGACACTCAAGAGGCCATACTGGGTGCACGAACGCAGTATATGACCCCCAACAGACTCACAGGTGAAGTGTTGCCTCACCTGGAAGGACTGTTTATGGTAGGGAGGGAGGAGGTGTAGGGGCCGGTGCAGCACTTGTTCCACTTGCAAGGATAAGTGCCAGGGGGGAGATCAGTGTGGAGGGACGAATGGGACAAGGGAGTCACATAGGAAGCAGCACCAATGCAGTCGTCAATGTAGCATAGGAAAAGTGCGGGATGGTCACCAGTGTAGGCTTGGAACATAGGCTGTTCCTTGTAGCCGACAAACAGGCAGGCATAGCTGGGGCCCTTTTTGTTTGAAGGAAATGGGAGGAGCCAAAGGTGAAATTACTGAGAGTGACGACAAGTTCCAATAGATGAAGGAGAGAGGAAGTGGAGGGGAACTGGTTAGGTCTGGTGTCCAGAAAGAAAGTGAGAGCTTTGAGGCCTTCCTGTTGGAGGATGAGGGTGTATAGGGACTGGACATCCAAAGTAAAAATAAGATGATGGGGGCCAGGGAACCTGAAATCCTTGAAAAGAACAAGAGTGTGTGAGGTGTCACGGATGTAGGTAGGAAGGGACTGAAACAGGGGGAATAAAACAGAGTCGAGGTATGCAGATATGAGTTCAGTGGGGCAGGAACAAGCTGAAACTATGGGTCTACCTGGACAAGTGGGTTAGTGGATCTTGGGCAGGAGGTAGAAACAGGAGGTGCAGGGTGCAGGAACTATGAGATTGGTGGCAGTGGATGGGAGATCCCCAGAGTCAATAAAGTTAGTGATGGTGTGGGAGACAGTGGCCTGATGTTCCTTAGTGGAATCTTGTTCGAGGGGTAGGTAAGAGGAGGTGCCTGAGAGTTGGTGCTGGGCCTCGGCAAGGTAGAGGTTGGTACACCAGACTACTACAGCACCTACCTTATCTGCGGGTTTGATGGTGAGGTTAGGATTAGTGCGGAGGGAATGGAGAGCTGAGCATTCAGAAGGAGTAAGGTTGGAGTAGGAGAGAGGAGTGTTGACGTCTTTACGGTTAATGTCCCGTTGGCAGTTGGCAATGAAAAGATCCAGAGCAGGCAGAAGACCAGGGCTGGGTGTCCAGGAAGAGGAGGTGGGTTGAAGACGGGAGAAGGGGTTATCAGTATGGGGTGGGGAGTCCTTGCCAAGGAAGTAAACTCTGAGACGGAGGCAGCAGAAGAAAAGCTCAGCGTCGTGGTGGGCGCGGAACTCACTGAGGCGTGGGTTCAGGGGGACAAAAGTGAGGCCTTTGCTGAGGACAGAATGTTCTGTCTCAGAGAGGGGAAGGTCAGTGGGAATGCTGAAGACCTGGCATGGATGACAGCTGGAATTGGAGGGGAAAGGGGATTGGTTGTGTCTGAGGGGAAGGGAGGTTTGGGGTGTTCAGGGATGGTAGGGTGAGAGGAAGGTGGAGTCTTCGAGGAGCCAGGAGCTGGAGTTAGGACCTGAGAGAGACGGGATTGCAGCGTGGCGGTGGGAGAAGGGGAGTCGGGGGTTCCAGAGGCAGTGTGTGAAGACCTGGCCTGGAGGTCAAGGCCAGAGCCGGAGGTGGAGTTGAAGGTGTCCGAGGTCATTGATGGCGGTGGAGTCAGGCTATGATTCTGCTCTGGATTGTTTGAGCCATTAAGGTCAGCAGCAGGGATCGCGGTCTGGAGATATTGAGGCCTGCCGGCATTGAAGACAGCAGGTTCGGTGGTCTGTAGACGGGCGATCTTCCGATCCTTTCAGAACATGAGAAAGTCAAAGAACCGGCGACTGAAAGCGTGGATCCCGCGGAGGATAAAGTCCATTACAGGCACCAGAGAGAGAATCCCAGAGTTGTGGAAGTGACTGTGATAGGGACACCAGGTACCTCTTCAAGGTGCAAAACAAGGCCCAAACGCGGTGGGAGAAGCAGTCAATTGAATGTGAGTACCTGGGGTCCTCAGAGGATCCAAATTGAGAAGCTCAAAAACGAATTTGGAAACCATGTTGTACAACCTGGTGGTGAAGACATGTTCCCAGAAAGAATACATGGCTGCGGTAGCAGGTCTGAGTAAAACAGTCAAAGTCTGTCCCGAGCCTTTGTTGCCCATCAGGCCGGTGCTTATGCCGGTTTCTGTGACGTGAAGCGATTGAGAGTACGAGACTCCCCCCCCCCCGCCCCCCCGGATAGGACACCAGTCTATCGTGAGGTTAATCCCTGGTATTTTTGCCGGTACCTATTTTCAGCTGGGTGGACTGGAGCATTGTGTGGTTAAGTGCCTTGCTCAAAGACGCAGCACGCTGTCTTAGCCAAGACTTGAACCCACGACCTTCAGATCATGAGCCCGATGCCCTAACCACTTGGCCACGCGCCACACAGGTCTGCGTAAGCATGTGGTCAAAGAGTCGGAGAGCACCAGGGGTCACAGAGGGCGAGCAGTGTGACAGGATTTCACTGAACTCCGGTTGACAGGAAGATTTAAACTTCTTCAGGGTAGGCACCCCTGGAAGAAACTTCGCAGTGCAGTGATCCAATTACAAACAAGAGAAATCTGCAGATGCTGGAAATCTTAAAATATTCTCTAGGAGAAGTTACTGTTGTGATGTAGGAAAGGCAGTTGTTAATTAGCTCAAAACAGCAGCCTCATCTGAAATACAGGACCTCAGACAGCGTTAAGGCCACTGGTCTTAAGGCTGACTTATACCTGTGCTTCAAATGTACGCCGTAGCCTCGTACCCTATGCTGTACTCTATGCAGAACCCTACGCTGTAGCCCAATGCGCACCTCTCCCAAAATGTTACTGCGCGTCGTGGTGACGCAGACCAAAACAACCGTGATTGGTCTGCTTGGTAGCATTGCATTTCCTCCTACGCTGCAATAGCTTCCCATTGGGTGACTGAAGGGCAGAGAAGGAACTCTGGCTGCAATGCTTTCCATAAAGCTTTACAGACCTCTGAAATTATGGAGGACCCTGTGCTTGACGCCAGTTTGTAGCTAGCAGCTACAGCCTGTTGACTTCCACCTGAAGCTAAAACTCGAATGGTGATTGCCAGTCTCTGAGTATACTCTGTGTACACTGATGCGAAATAAATGGTTGGAGACGATGAACCAAATCGTCAAATCTACCTGCTGACATCCGAAAATATTTGAAATGCATTTCCTTGTCCATGTCTGTCAATGGCCGGACAAGCACAGAAAATTCACCCTCCTTCAGTTTCAGTCGTCATTGTTTGAAGTTTGAGTTTCTTCGTGTTGAGTTTCAACGCAGTGGCATAGAAACCCCACCACCAACTCACGTTTTGGCGGTGAATTGCAGAGCAACACAGACACACCAACACACAAGTATAAAAGCTCACAACGGCGTAGCCCACTTGCGTAGGCTATGGTGTAAGCTTGTACACACAAGTATAAATCAGCCTCAAGACGTGATGGTCTTTTTGGTTCCCAAGGAGAGTTCTATCCACTGAGGCATACTTGTGCAAAGCCATGCTGAAACATGGGACCTATTTGATTTAAGGTGATGTATATTGTTTGTGGTGTAAATAGGAAGGGAAGCACTAAGGAGCTGATTGAGAGAAACAGAGACTTAGGAGGAGTAAGTTGTAAAACTCACAGCAAAGGACCATTCACCACAGCTATGGCACAGTGCTCACAGGCAGTTTAGAATTTAGAAATCAGTTATGTTGGACACTAGTTTGGCCTGGGCTAGAATGCTGTCTGTATTCAGTTTTGTTGCTGACCAGTATACTTTGTTGGCTTACCTACTATGAAACAGAGGGAGGCTACTCAAACCATCAGTTTCCATGCCATCTCTCAGCAGAACAATCCCGTTTGCCCGCTTATTTCTCCATGATCTTGCAATTTTCTCACAACTTCAACCTCGATTCTTCTCCTGCTGCTTGACTTTGCTGTGAGGTCATGTGGGGGAGCCAGTGTGGTTGTTGGACATGAGGGCAATTGGTGCACCTAGGGGCACACAGTACGAGGGGGAACATTCAAATGGCACACTGATAGCTCCAAGGTCTTCTTCAAACCTGGGTCACTGAAGCTGAGAGGCTAGTGTTCTGCTTTGCTAAAATAAACTTAGAGACATTTATCCAAAATGTTGCAGCAGGAAGCATTTATGAAAACGCTAGTGAGCAAATATGTGATTGTGCCATTCTGCCAAGGGGGGGTCACAAATAATGTCCTAAGTGACAAGCTAATGGCAACTGACCAAATACCCAAATCAAGGCCGAACAGGTGCTGGACATATTCATAGACATGAACCATTTCTATTTTTGCCAGTGTTTGGGTGACCTCTTAACCATGGAAATATGTTGATTTATTTTCCTTTAGAAACATTTTGTTTTGATTCTGTGACTGGAACTAAAGCACAGTTTTTTTGATATGGTTATGAGCTGAAGTATTAGATTGTACCAAGATGTGACACTCCCATTCAATAATCTGCGGCACACTTTCTGGAGCTGGGGATTTATGTTTAAGCTGAAATGCGAAGGCATCTGAAAGTCATTCAAGCAGGAGTACTGTTGCTTTTTCTTCACTGAAAACGTCAGTAGAATCACATAAATAGGTATCCCAGGCCATTAATGATTTTACCAATAATGTTGCTAATGAATGACAAGTACTGTAATACCAAATACAATACCTCAGCTCAGATGGTAAGACATGTACAATGGAAAAGGATCGAGCATTCATACAAACCCATGCTGCATGCAGAATACTGTTCCTAGATCTGATTCACTTTTTGTTTGGACTGCTTTGTCCTTGTTAGGATGAGCCTAATGGTCTAATTCTGCTCCTATGTCTTATGGTTGTCCCAGACTAGAAAGCATAATACCCAGCAGAGCTTCAGAAAGTTTTCTATTGATATTCAGTGCACAAAGTTTGATGCTTTGAGACTGATTTGCAAGTCAGAGCAGAACACTGTTCCCAAGGCCATTGTTATCATGAGACGGTCTGCAGTCTATGTGTTAATGGACCTCTGTACTGCCAAATTGTACACAACAATTGCTGAAACACAATGTAAAAAAAAAATTCCAATAGGAACACAAGTTTACCGCAAACCTTACCTGGAGGTTCAAGGGCTGCTTCATTGTTAAAGGCCGGCCCTTACCTGCTGCTACTGGAGAGACCAAAATGTCCATGTTCTGTCAGGTCCTTTGTTAACTTCGCCATGTCCTGAATATCACAGCACAGTCATGCCCCCCACCACCATCATTTACCCTATACCATACAGTCCCCCTTCCCACTCACTGACATCAGCCCCAATCCACCCACGAACACCCTCCCCTCGCCACCTCCCAACATTTACCTTTCCCATACCCATTACTACCTCTCCAGCATTATTTTCCAGTGTTCCAGTATCCAGTCTCACCTCTCTTTTACTCTATATCTCTGAAAAAAAAAACTTTTGGTATCCTTTTTGATTTTATTGGCTGGTTTTCCTTCATATTTAATCTTTCTCTCCTTATGGCATTTTTTTTTGTTGTCTTCTATTGGTTTTCAAAAGCTTCTCAAATCTGGTTCATTTCACAACACCCAGTCCAGGACTACAAGATCATCTATCTTATTCCGTATATTGCGTGCATTCAAATATAATACCATCGGTCCTGTATTCATCATTCTTTTTAATTTTGCCCCAATGTTACACTGTATCTCATCCCACAGACTGCAATTTTGCCCTATCATCTGCCTGCCCTTCCTCACAGTCTCACAACACACTGCATCTACTTGTATACCAACTACCCCATCCTCAGCCCCATCACTGGGGTTCCCATCCCCCTGACAATTTAGTCTAAACCCTCCCCAACAGCTCTAGAAAACCTGCCCATAAATACATTGGTCCCCCTCTGGTTCTGGTGTAACCTGTCCTTTTATACAGGTCATACCTTTTCCAGAACAGGTCCTAATGATCTGGATATCTGAAATCACCCTGTTCTTACCCTCACTAGTATGTGGCACAGACAACAATCCAGAGATTACTACCCTGGAGGACCTGACTTACAGCTTTCTACCTAACTCCCTATATTCTCTCTTCAGGACCTCCACCCTTTTCCTACTTATGTTGTTGGTACCAATATTTTTCGACGACTTCTGGCTGCTCACACTCCCCCTTAGAATACTGTGGACCTGGTCCAAGACATCCCTGACCTTGGCATCTAAGAGGCAAAATATTATCCAGGTATCTTTTTCATTGTAAAAGGTACTATAGACATATAATCAGAAAAAGTTCAAAAAGATAATGTGGGTTTCATATACACTGAGAGAGGAGACATTACTTTGAGGATTAAATAAATGGCCAAGAAAGAAATTGTGTTTTTGTTTCTACCTTTAGAGGAGAAAACACAAAAAAAGCCTCCTTGGAGACAGTGGAGGACAATATTTTTGGAGTCATAATTAAATGGTAGGGCAGAGGCAAGGTCCAAATGGCCTATCCCTACTTTTTTCCTCATCTTCTTATGTTCTTATACTCCATGCAAAGGGCAATATGAACAGAAGAATTGTCTTCTGTGATGAGCACTGGTCTGAAACAGTAAGTTCTCCCAGCTGACTCATGTATTGTTAAACTCAGTCAGGAACAATCAGAGAAACATTACAAACCATAACACCTACTCAAAAGCACAGGGGAGAACATTTTCTCCAATTGCTGTCATACACATAGGTTTCCTGATAGGTTTGTTCCAATTCTATTGCAGACTATCAATATGATGAATAGAACAGAATATATACTGCACAATCCAATAAAGATTATAGTTGTTCCTGAAGGCTAGGAAAATGGTTCAGTGCCAGGTTAATTTTTAACCCTAGTGCACATACAAAGATGCAAGGGGAGATATTCACAATCCACACTTTACATAGACATTTGCCTACAAGCAATCTGCTCTTTGGTAGCTCATCACACAAATCATTGTGTGCCATATACAGTTTGCTTATGCTGCATTAATGCAAAGAAACATTCTCTGTGTAGGTACAACAGAAAGCATTCTCTCTGGATGCATAATAAGGCAACTGCTCTGCATGTGACCACAAAAAACTGCAGTGTTGTGGACATCATGGAAGACATCTTCTCCTCTACGGACTCTGACTTTACTTCTTTCTGCCTCAGAAAAGCAGTCAACATAATTAAAGACCCTACCCACCCGACCATCTCTTTCCGCCTTTTCCATTGGGCAGAAGATACAAAATCCTAAAGGCAATTACCACCAGGCTCAAGAAAAATTTCTGCCACAGAGTTATATGACTACTAAATGGTAGTGCAATAATTTGGATTCTTGACCTCACAATCTGCAGTACCTTCTCATGAATTTGAACTTTATTGTTTACCTACATTACACTTTCTCGTCGCTGTTTCACTTTATTCTGCATTCTGATATTGTTTTATCTTGTCCTCCCTCAGCACCTTGTGTAGTAATCTGATCTGTATGAACCAAATGTAAGACAAGTTTTCCACTGTATCCCCACAAATGACAATAATAAACCAATAACTAACCTATAACCGATACCTGAGTCCTGACGAAGGGTCTCGGCCCGAAACATCGACTGTCCCTCTTCCTAGAGATGCTACCTGGCCTGCTGCGTTCACCAGCAACTTTGATGTGTGTTGCTTGAAATTCCAGCATCTTGTGTTTACCTAATCTAATGCCTACCCTGCTATAGACTGACAGGACGGTTCCCTAACCTAACCCCTCTCTACTGCCAGAATTGGACAGGCCCATGCTCCATCTTTGCTCTTCCTCTGATTGCCTGAAATGGCAATAATTAATTATTCGGCTTTGGGAGAAAATGCCAAGGCAGGTTTCCAACACACGCCTTGTGTTAGGCCGAATCCCATCAAGAGTGTAGAATGAATGAGGAGGAATATTCACCTGGCTGAGGGGAGGAGGAATGGGAGGGTGATGGTAGAACATAGAACATAGGGATAGGGCAGGGGTGGCCAACCTTTTACATTCCATGCTTCAACTTTTTCACGTCGGAGTTCAAATGCGCCCTACAACTCTTGTAATCCCATTCAATTCTTGTAAAAATGTTAATATAGATATATTTAGCATTTTCACGATTTACTGATTTAATATAAAAACAAGATAAACACTACTGACCTTAACAAATAGGTTTAACAAATATATTTTGTCTTCTTTTGATTTCTTCCTTTTTCTTAATCACATATTCTTTCTGTAACTCAGACCCAAGCACTAGCTTCAGTTCTCCTTCTATTTCAGTCTGATGTTGTGTTTTATAGTGTCTATTAAGATCCTGTCTTCTATTATGTGAGAAAGTGTTTTCACAAACAATGCACAACGGTTTTCCTGACGGACCGGCTATAAATAGAACTCGTTTCCCACTGTTCATTGAATTCACGCTTACTATCATTTTCTGCTTTTCCTTTGCACTGTGATGGGTAACTGAATGTAAAAACAAAGCTTAATTTTCGAAAAAGTACAAAACTGCAAATGTTCACAAAGGACGAACAAAGCACAACTCCGTAGTGCACGAGTGTCAGTTGTAACTGACTGGCAAAAACCTGTGACGCACCACTGGTGCAGATGCCTGGGGCCTCAGGATCAAACAAGTATCAAACGTGTATTGAACAGTTGTGTAACGACCGCAGAACAAAAGTCCTTCTTTCCTAGTTTGACTCATTGAACATTTTTTAAAAATTGAAAACAGATTAATGTGAAAGAAGATAACATTCGCCAAAAGATGTGCACGAAATAATAAAATCACTAAAAATAATTGCCAAGTTTTAGATTTATTCTCAGTAAAACCCATTTCTAGCTCTAAGCTACTTGAATTCCTGTTATAGATTTTTTTTCTACAAATCAGTTTTTGGTTAATACTTTTTGCATGAATGGGTTTACTTTTTTATTATTATCACTGGGGTGCAACGTGCCACATCTAATCATCCAATGCGCCACTTTTACCGCATGCGCTGTAGGTTGGCCATCCCTGACACTGAGGGACAGGTGATTGGGGTACAAGGAGCTGTGGAGAAGAGGGACAAGTTGGAGGGTAGAGGATGGTGAGATAGGCTTTGGCAAGTTAGGGCAATGGTATCAGCAGGCGAGATGATGTGGGGGTTATGGCAGAATGAGGTCAAAGGTTCAGATGGCGGGATGGCTTGTGGGTGGTGATGGGATGGGGTAAAGGATGGTGGAACGGGGTAATTGGGAGGGGGGAATTAGATGGCTTACCAGTACTTATCACCGTAGAGCCGATATCCTTTTACCCTCTTTGAGTCACTAAGCAGATATAAAGGAGCGACACCGGTGACGATGAACACGTTCGGAACAGATCTTCCGGGGGTCAGTTGGAACGTGCTTGTCTAATAAAGCGGATTGTACCTGCTCCAGTGGAAAAAACACTTGCAGCAAAGCCGGGTAACTTGTCTTTCAAGTATATAACTAGCCCTCAATTTGAGCTCCCCGTACCCTCTAACCAGAAAGTTCGCCTCTTATCACCCCACTCCATTCATCTCTATTCAGTTTTAGTCGCTATACAATAACTCGTGAAAGAATGTCACATATGCCGAGCGTTGGATTGCAAAAGTCTACAGAGCCGAAGTTTAAACCCAGAGCGGCTATTAATGACAACGCAATGACACGCTGCTGAATAGCAGGAAAAGCCCGGCGCGTCTATCTGCTTCATTTACCTCATAGTGCAAATGGCGCGTTTAAATCAGGTGAAGTATACTTAATCTCATCCGGAGTCAATTGTCAATTGATCCTGATTTTAGTTAATCCAGCGAAGTACCGCTTTCTAAAGATTTCACAGGTACATGATACAGTGCTGTGCTGTGTCGATTCAGTAGCCCACCGATCTTCCGCCTGACACCGCTTCTCGCAACTTGCCCCTGCTAAAGGACTTTAAGTCCTCCTCCGCTATTTTTAGTGCACCTGTTAATACGTCCGAGCTAAATTCCAGCCCGTACTATTTTCGTATGGTTATTAATCTGTTTAGTTCAAACTGGTTAATTACACGCTAACGGCTTTGGCAGCAAGTTAGCACCATTGCATTGCCATTTCGTTGTAAATAACCCGGGGTTAAGTCAGTTAAAGTTGCAACCCTTCGCGTGGGTAGTCATTGTTCTTAATTAATTAGCAAGACCCGCGTCGTACAGGGGAATTTGCCAGCGCATTCAGACGGCTATCCATTTGCAACATAGCGTTAAAGTTAAGGACAATTTCTGCAGCATGGATTTGCTGGAGGCTCCCGGAAGATAAGGTTTCTTGAAGATTTCAGACTTCTGATGTCCCCAGACACACATTCCGCTTAAGAAGCAGAAGTGATCCTTTCGAGAAAGAGATTAATCTCGTGGTGGGGAATTCAGCGCGGGCAGGGAATGTGGGAGACCGCCAGTTCTGGAAGACAGCGAAGGATTGGGAACGGATTTATTGGGAAACACCCTATTTGTTAGTCATGGGGAATAAGGATATACGGAGAATACTTTTGCATTGCAGCAGATGAAATGTAGATAAAGCTTTTATTGCGTTCCATACAATTTTCTAACCTGCGCTTTTATTGAGCACTCAAATAATTAAATTTTGTTGGCATAGGTCCGTGAAAGAATTGAAAGTTGTGCAGACCCGAAAAGCTGTCTGTCATCTTCCTACACACTGGAGAAATAATCTGGCGCTGAAGCATGAGTTTATCTGTACTGTCCATCCAGCAGTTAAACAGGGAATTCGAGCTAACCGCTCACATAGACCGCCAACCGCAGCAGCGAATATAAACAATTTTTAGCTTTGCTCTCTTTGATGTTTAAAACATGTGCACCGCGGCAGCTGCTGTTTTGTGTGGCAGTGGGTTAGTGAGCGACTGGGATCGAACACGCTGTAATAAATCCTCGTTATAAACTACAAGGGGCATTGCTGTTTGCGGTCCGGCTTTCCAGTTTAACAGCTTTTCCTTTTGTGCTTGCTTTGGAAAGACTGTATAGACTGAAAAGTTGAGGCTTTGATTGGTTCCATTCTTTCCCATTTCGTTGCTCAGGAGAAACAAAACATAGCCTGCACTTCAATCTAGTCAAACAAGTGTCCCTCCCTCCCATTTTATCGGTCCTCGTCTGAGTCAGAATATTACAGTGAGGTCTGCAGTTAATTTATTCTGAGTGAATATCGAAATAACACGCTGTATATGGAGATGCTTTAATCTTAAATTTAGGGGACTGAGAACATTGTCGGTTAAAAAAGGGGCAACTTTCCTATTTTCTCTAGGAAATTCCAAATAAGCAGGAAGCTATGCTGGGAACTTCACAACAGTGGGCTGGTTCTAGAAATGTTACTGGGGCATTGCTTTATAATACTTCCTCCTTAGCCACAGAATCCATCCAGTTCATGAAATATTTATCAGAGGTAGAAAGGATAAATGTCTAGTTAGTTCAGATGAGCCCCAGAGCGGAAAGAGAGTGAAATTTAAGGTCTGTGTATTGAGCACTTCGGTACATCTTTCAGAATGGAGACTTGTCAGGCAGGCATAAAGACAGAGGGTGGATTATTTACCTACAGTCTATCAATGTGTTAAAATTAGTGTACAGACAAAACAGTATTTTAAATCAGCAATGGAACATTAGCACAGACACAGCCAACTGAAGGTGCTGGAATCTGGAACAAAATATAAAATGCTGGAGGAACTCAGCCAAAAAGCAGCACCTGTTCAGGCAAAGGATGGTTGGCTTTTCCAGTTGAAATCCTGTATCAGGAATGAGGCTTTGGAAGGAGATAGTCAACATAAAGAAGCAAGGGAAAGGAGTAGGTCAAGGGCTGGTAGATGAGGAGTGAAACTAGGTGAAGTGGTAGTTGAGGGAGACAAGCTAGTGGGCGATAGCTGGGAATTACTAAAGGCAGTTTGTTTCCTTAAGAGTAGATGGAGCCAGATTTTGGGAGGGCAGGGTGAAAGTAGAGACAGGGACTCCAACGTGATGTGAGGGGTAGTGGGCAGAAGGAAATAGGTGGAGGAGAGGATAAGGGGCTAGGTACATAGGGTGTGGATAATAGTTAAATGGAAATGGAATGGTCTTTATCTTAAGGCTTCTAGTCTTCAAATCGTGGAGCATATGCTGCAGTTGTACAGCACCCTCGTTAGATAGATTTGGAGAACTCTTTTCGCTTCTGGATGCTGCATTTCTGTGGGAAAGTGGAAAGGGGGTAGATGTTAGGGAAGAAAAGTAAATTTGTCCTGGAGTAAGAAGTGCATGGACTTAGGAAGGTCAGGATCTAAACTATAACCATGAGATTATAAACAAAAGCTGCATGCTGAAGGAGAGGAAGTTGAAAGCTGATTTCATTGAGTAGGGGTCAGTGACTTTCTTGGCTGGGTGGTGTGTTCAGCTGCCAAAGATGTTGTTCTTGAACACTGCTTTATGCTCAGCTCAAATATCAGCTTGCTACTGGAACTGGAACCGGAGTATCTGCTATCAAACGTGTTAAGTACAATCCTCTCTAGCTTTCATTGAAGGAATTTGCATTACTGTGGCTCATACCAAATATCCCTCTCAGTATCTGTTTGGAAATATGAATAGGAATGGATATAAAGCATGCAGTCATTCATACCTGCTCACCATTCAAAGAAAATAGAGTTGAACTTGTATCACCACTTTCTCTCATTGTTTCTACATCCCTTTATTTCCTTATTATTCAAAAAGTTGTCTACCTATCAAATGAATATGACCAAAGACTGAAATTACAAAACCTTGTGGAAAAGAGAATCTATGTATGAAGGAAGTTCACCTCAGTCCAGCCTTAAATAGTTGCTCCTTATATGACTCTGATTCCCAGTTCCAGCATTTTCAGCCAGGGTAAAAATCCGCCTAGCACCTATTCTGTCAAGCTCCTTATGAATTTTACATGTTTTAATGAAATATCCTCTCATTCCCTAAATTCTGGGAATCTAGGTGCAGTACTGTTTGAAGGTGATCCAAACAGTCTCAGGAACACACCTTTGAAGCAAGTCAAACGGTTTTTAGGTAGGAAGATCTAAATTGTGTATTGTTCTGTAGATACAGTCTTACTTACATTAATGATGCAGTAAAAATTTCTTCACTCATACTACAATCCCTTTATAATAAAAACAGATTATAAACAAATTCAAGCACACATTTTAAAATCAGAAGTAAACCAATCAGCCTCTCATGCTTGCTCTCCCATTCAATATCTAATTGTAAATTGGACATTATATTTCCCTTCTTCCTGAAGAGTCTTTCATTGGTCTTAAATGGTTGACCCTTTATTTTTTTAAACAGTGACCCCCTATTTTATACTAGAGCAACAGTCAAATGGCTCTGGGTGGCTGGGTCTCGTCAGCCAAGGTTGGCAATTCATCTAGGAGAAGGAAAACTCTAATCTCAAAATTCTGTTGCTTTGTGGCTATACCCATTTATGGGGAAGACTTTGGGAGTTAACCCAAGGAAAGATCTGGAGCTGGAGTCCCCAAGGCAGTGCTACATTGAGTTCAACACTGACTGGCAACTCCTACCATGCTGCAGGAGCCAAACTATATTGGTCTCTGCTGCTCCTTTGGATTCATCGGCTGCGTGGAGAGGGGGAGCCTGCTGCACGGGCAAAAACTTATTTTCCATGTTGTAAACAAGAGAAAATCTGCAGGTGCTGAAAATTCAAGCCACACACCCAAAATGCAGCATTTCCTGATGAAGGGTCTCAGCCCAAACTGTCCACCATTTACTCTTTTCCATAGATGCACCCTGGCCTGCTGAGTTCCTCCAGCATTTTGTGTGTGTTGCTCTTTACATCCTACTGTCCTGGCTTACATATAGCTAGGATGCCATATGGTTGACCCTGACCATTGGAGGGACAGTCAAATGGCCCAGCACATTCATGCTGACCTTTTTGTCCATCGACAACAATACCAATTGCCCATATTCATATCCTTCCATGCCTTGCCTATTTAAATATCTATTTAATAATGATTTGCATGATGACTGCATCTGAGTCCAGCTTCATTTGTGGCAGTGTGTTCTATATATCAAGCACTCTCTGTGCACATAGAACATAGAAAAGTACATGACAGGAACAGGTCCTTTGGTCCATGATGTTACGTCAAGTTAATTAAAAGCCTACTAAGCTAGTTACTTCTGCTGACTTAAGTCCATATCCCTCCATTCTCTGCACATTAATCTGCCTATCTACGAGCCTCTTTACAACTATATCATATTCACCACCCTAGGCAGTGCATTCCAGGCACCCACCACTCTCTGTGTAACACTGTCTAGTGTTAGATGTTTTGACCTTATGAAAAAGATAATGGCTGACTATGTTGACTATGTCTATGCCCCTGATTGTAAAAGCTTATAAACTTCAGTCATACTTCCCCTCAGTATCCACTACTCTAGACAAAACAACCCAAGTTTATCCAATCTCTCCTCACAGAACATGCCCTCTAATCCAGGAGGCATCCTGAAAAATCCTTTCTGCATTCTCTCCAAAACCTCCACATGCTTCCTATAATGGTATGACCGGAACAAAGTGTAAAACTACACGTGTGGTGGAACCCAATTTTATAAAGCTGCAACATTCCTTCCCGATTCACAAACTCAACTGTGTAAAATACCTTTCCCTCTGCTCCCTATTATAACTATTTCCTCTCACCTTCAACTAATGCCCTATTGTTTTTGACATCTTGATCATGGCAAAAAAAAAAATCTTTTAGTTTTTACCTTTCAGACAACACTACAGGTCAGAATTGAATCCTTGTCACCGAGGCTGTGAGGTAGCAGCAGTAGGCTATTCCATCTTCCAAAGTGCAAAGATAATTGTCATTGATATGTGAAAACAATATTTAGGACAAGTAATGAAGTGTTAAATTTTACATCCATCAAGCAAATGTACAAGGAGATGAATATTATGTTGCAGAATGCAAAACCTCAATTAAAGAACACCTTGAGTATTTTGGGCAGTAATGGGTAACACTTAAAGATGTATTGCCTTGGACATACTGGAATGCTATTCAGTCTTGAAGATTACATAGTGATAAAAGATTTGAGCTATGGATAAAGAAAGGTCTTACAACCTACCTCTCATTTATAGATAAAAGAGTATTACAAAGTTTCCAAATCCTGCAGGACAAACATGGCCTAGAACATAATGACTTTTTTAGGTACCTTCAAGTACGAAACTATGTTAACCAGAGTTGTAGATATACAGACCTATCAACAGTAGAATTAGATATTTTTCAAGATTCTGAATTTGGCTTGCAGTTCAATACCTAGTAAATCAGTTTCTCGATTATATAATGCACTCTCCCATGCTAAAAATGTAAATACACTGTATATTAAAGAGAAGTGGGAGAAAGAAGTGGGGTTGGTACTTTCAGAGGAGGATTTGGGGAAAATCTGCAGCTTTCAATGGTCCTCGACTAATTCTTTGACTTGGAAAGAACATTGTTGGAAAAACATTATAAGATACTTCAAGACCCCATATCAGGAAAAATATAAAGATACAAACGTGACGTGTTGGAGAAGGTGCGGCTCCAAGGAGGCAAATCATTTTCATATTTTCTGGGATTGCCCTAAATTAAGTCTATATTGGGAAGGTATTCATAGAACATTAGTTAAGGTACTTAGGTCCCAGATACCTCTGAACTTTGAGACGCTCTATTTGGGGCATGTATTGTTTCTTGAACAGAAGGAAGATATAAAGTTGCTGCAGGCCCTCTTAGCGGCAAGTAAGAAATCAATCACTAGAAAATGGCTAAATCCAATACCACCTATATTAGAAGATTGGCACGAAATTATCTTGGAAATATTTAAAATGGAAAAGTTGACTTACTCCCTGAGAATTCAAAAAGAAAAATTTTATCAAATAAATGGATTGAATATATAACCCCAATGCGAGCAGACTTTAGATGACTCTCCTAATGATTTATACTGCTCTTCTCATCAACACAGTAATATTGCTAACGTAAGCACCCCTAGTCTAAATGTCTTTTTTTTTGTTTTCTTTTGGAAAATAGAAAATTAACACAAGTAAAGGGAAAGATTTGGGAAAGGGATAAAAAAAATGAAAAAATTAAGTAAATAAGTACATAGGGATTGGATAATTATGTCTGCGGGCAGGAGCAAGCATGAACAAATTAGGATATAAACACCTACAATGGTTGTTACATAGGCTTATATACAACATTTTGGACCAGTGGAAATGGTCCAGAAGAGTTATATGGAAACTATTATTACCATTTTTCTTAACAACTAATACCATTAATTAGCCTGATAGATTAGAATTACCACAGTACATAATTATCTATTTAAGTGTCTAATTTCCTTTTATATCATCTCAATGTGTACTTAAGAATGTATAAATAATTATAGTTTTATACATATAAAAAAATGGAAAAGGTTATATGTGTGAAAAAAGTACATGATATTTGTGAATTCCTTATCCAAATAAAAATAAAATTTTAAAAAAATTTTAAAAAAGATTACATAGTGAAGTTGTACAACCTTTTTTTATTACTTTTCTTTTATTTAGAAGATTAAGAGGTGATTGACTGAAGTGTGGATTGAGTTAAAGGGAATTGTGAGCATTGATGGAGAGAAATTACTTCCTGTTGGGAATTTTAGTACTAGGGCGCATTGTGTAAAGTTTATGCCACATGCGGAGAGTGATGTGTATTGTATACAGGTTTACCCCGCCATCCGAAGGTACAGTGTTCCTATGAAATGGTTTGTAAGCCAGAATGCTGTAAAGCGAAGGAGCAATTACCATTTACTTACATGGGAAAAATTTGTGAGCGCTTGCAGACCCAAAAATAACCTACCAAATCATGCCAAATAACACATAAAACCTAAAATAACAGTAACATATAGTAAAAGCAGGAATGATATGATAAATACACAGCCTATATAAAGTAGAAATACTTCTCCACAATCATTGCCGGCACTGTTCTCAGTAGCGAAAATCTCACGCAAGCGCTGATGGCAAAAACACTGCGCAAGCACTCTCCAGTAACCTTTAAGCTATGAAACTGCCAAATCATACCAAATAACACGTAAAAATACACAGCCTATATAAAGTAGAAATAATGTATGTACAGTGTAGTATCACTTACGAGAATCTGGAAGACCGCTTGCCGAGCACACTGATAATGGTGTGTTAGACTGAGTCGTTCGAGTCTGGGTGGTGCAGTGGCCCCCACCCTCCGGGCCGCCGACCGATACCAATCCGGGAAGCATACAGGGGTACAGCGGTAGCTGGGAGGCACACAGCACATCTTTAAGAAAAAAGCTGAAATAAACATGCTAATTAATTAGGTGCCACCTGGCACATAATTGTCAGCCCAGATCAGATGCGACGCAATCGGCAATCACCTCTAATCTGGGCCGACATTTACGTGCTGGGCGGCACCTAATTAATTAGCATGTTTATTTCAGCTTTTTTCTTAAAGATGTGCTGGGTGCCTCCCGGCTACCGCTGCATTCTCTGCGAATCAGTATCTGTCCACGGCCTGGGGTTTGGGGTGGTGGGACACTGAGGTGTCATCTCATCGTCGTCTGTTTCCATTAGGGCAGGCAGGTCATCTTCTTCTATGTCTGCCTGCCTCAATATCGAAGGTCGAGGTTCGTCGTCTGCTGTGGCTGATGTGGAAGGCTTGCTTGACTGCTGAGCCTCGCGCATTTTTCTATCATACAGTTCTTTGTAAGCACTCAAACCATCCTGCAAATATGCCCTAAACCAACATACCCTTTCAAAATTAAAGTCGTACTTTATCATTGCAGCGAAAATCTCACATAGTTGCTTCATGTTCAGTTCCTGGACAACTTCATTTTCTCTACTGAATTCGGTTTCGATTGTTATCCTTCCCTCTTCCAATTGCATCAGCTCTTCATCTATCAGCTCTTGGTTATGGGATGCCAAAACCTCTTCAACATCATCTTCGTCAACTTCCACAAGCCAAAATCACTTTGTCCTTACTTAGTTCACCACGATCGAAATGCTTAATTATGTCTAGTTTTATGCTAAGTGTAACATCCTTACGAGCTCTTTCAGGCTCTTCCGATACCTTAGAACTCATCTTGCAAACGGCTGCTCACAGGCACGTGTTTAAGCAATGCCGGCTAGAATGGAGTTCCGAATCCGGGGGAGAGTGGCTGCTCAGGACACGCGCTGATTTTTTTTCACACGCTGTTTTTTATCGCGCACTGCTTTTCCCCACGCGCTGCCTTTCTTCGTAACAGTGAAAACACCTTATGTTAGCGAAAACAGGGAACTAATGTAGGTCTTTCGTAACAGTGAGGTTTCGTAAAGTGAACATTCGAAAAGCGGGGGACACCTATATATGAAAATTATTGGTAGCTGATTAGTAAGTTTGTAGATGATATGGAAAATGGCAGAGTGGAGAGTGAGGAAGGTAGTCAGAGGATTCAGATAAATATTGATCGGTTGGAATTACAGGCAGGGAAATGCCAGATGCAATTTTATCTAGACAATTGTGAGATGTTATACCTTAGGAGGTCAAATAGAGGAGGAAATTATACAGTTAATGGCAGAGCACTAAAAGTATTCATTTTCAGGGGGATCTTGGGGTGCAAGCTTATAGCTCCCCGAATGTGGCAACACAAGAAGGTGCAGTAGGGTAGTAAAGAAGGTGTATGACATACTTGCCTCTATCATTTGGGGCTCGTTCATTTGTTCATTATGAGCCATGTTGTATGATGTGGCTGATCATGGTCTTTCCATGACCTTGAAACTTCTTGGTAATTTTTTCTACAGCAGAAAAAATTACCAAGAAGTTCGTTGCCTTCTTTTATTTCCATAGTTATCCAAGACTTGCTCAAAAGTTCAAAATTCAAAGTAAATTTATATCAAAGTACACCTATGTCAGCATATACAACTCTCAGATTCATTTTCTTACGGGCATACCCAATAAATCCAAGAAATATAATAGAATCAATGAAAGAGCACAACCAATAGGACAAACAATCAATGTGCAAAAGCAAACAGACTATGTGAATACAAAAGAAAAAAATAAATAAGCAATAAATACTGAGAACATGAGATGAATAGTCCTTGAAAGTGGGTCCATAGGTTGTGGGACATTTTAATAATGGATCAAGTGAAGTTACCCCCTCTGGTTTAAGAGCCTGATGGTTGAGGGGTAATAACTGTTCCTGAACCAGGTGATGGGAGTCCTGAGACTCCTGTACCTTCTTCTTGATGGCAGCAGTGAGAAGAGAGCATGGCCTAGATAGTGGGGGTCCTGGATACTACTTTCCCACGATAGCACTCCGTATAGATGTGCTCAATACTGGGGAGGGCTTTACTGGTGATGGACTGGGCCATATCAATTACTTTTATATGGATTTTCAGTTCAAGAGTGTTAGTGTTTCCACACCAGACTGTGATACAACCGGTCAATATGCTCTTCACCACACATCTATAGAAGTTTGTCAAAGTTTTAGATGTCATACTGAATCTTTACAAAATTCTAGGGAAGCAGAGGTGTTGCTATGCTCTCTTCATAATTACACTTGCATGCTGGGCCCAGGACAGATCCTCTGCAATGATAACCACGGCCCTCTCCACCTCTAATCCCCCCAGGTGAACTGGTTCATGGGCTCTGGGTCCCTCCTCCTTGGTTTTGCTGACAAGAGGTTGTTGTTGTGGCACCGCTCGGCCAGACTTTCAGTCTTCATTCCTATATGCTGATTCATCACCAACTTTATTTCAGCCAATAGCAGTGGTGTCATCGGAAAATTTAAATATGTCATTGAAGCTGTGCTTCGCCTCACAGTCATAAATATAAAGCGGGTAGAGCAGGGGGCTAAGCACCCATCCTGTGGTGCACCTGTGCTGATGGAGATTGTGGAGGAGATGTTGTTACCAATCAAAACTGTCTGGGGTCTGCAGGTGAGGAAATCCAGGATCCAATTGTACAAGAAGGTATTGAGGCCAAGGTCTTGAAGCCTGTTGATTTGTTTTCAGGGGATATAGTATTGAATGCCAAGATGTAATCAATAATGAGCATGCCACTTTTTTGTCCAGATGTTCCAGCTTTGAGTGAAGAGCCAATGAAATGACACCACCAGCCTCCCAAAGCATTTCATTACAGTGGATGTAAGTGCTATTGGACAATAGTCATTGAGGTAGGTTATTATGTTCTTCTTAGACACTGGTACAGTGAAACCCCATTATAACATGATCGTTTGGGTCCATAAGGTGTCATCGCGAAAAAAGCAGGGTCGCGCTAAATCAGGGTTGTTGTTACTGCAGAAGTTAAAACACAAATTAATTTTTAGTAAAGCTTTTTAATACACAAAACAACAAATAAAAACATTCAAGAATATTAGCTATCATCATTTACAGTTTATTTCTTAAAAAAGTGATCGAGTGTTCCTTGCTTGAATGTAGCATGTCGCTGGCTGTGAGTGAAACCCCGTGACGGCGTTTAAACCGGTCTAGCCATCCATTGCCAGCTTTGAAATGTGAGGTTTCTCCGTTGATCTGCTTGTCAAACTTCTCGGCTTGAGCTTTGAGAATAGGACGGGAAATTGGAAGGCCTTCTGAGCGAGCTTGAACGAACCACTCGTACAGGGAGTCATCGAGGCTGGCATGGAGTCCAATGACTCATTGCGTTATATCCAAATTTGCGTTAAATCGGGGCACGTAAGATCGGGGTTTCACTGTATAATTTAGCCTGCTTGAAGCAGGTGGTACATCAGATTGTAAAAGTAAGAGGTTAAAGACCTCAGTGAACACTCCAGCCAGTTGATCAGCACAAGTCTTTAGTACTTGGCTGGGTACCCCTTCTAGGGTGGGTTCACCCCCCTAAAAGATGCTCTCACATTGGCCTCAGAGTCTGAAATTGTAGGATCATTGGGAGCTGTGGCCAATAATGAAGGTTCCTTCAAAGTTTGACAGTCAAATCAACCACAAAAGGCATGGAGCTCATCTGGAAATAAAGTGACCTCTGTCACTTGGTTCCCCTTTGTAAGAGGAAGTTGCATTCAAACCATGCCATGCTGTCTAGCACCTTTCAGTAATTCATGTTTAATCTGGAATTGCCACTTTATCCCTGCAACTATGTTTCTGTAATGGCCACTAAATCTACTTATGTATGTATGTATGCCTTGATTTATTGTGATACAGTGCAGAATAGGCCCTTCTGGCCTTTCGAGCCACTCTGCCCAGTGATCCCCCAATTTACTCCTAGCCTAATTACAGGATGATTTTAAATGACCAATTATCCTACCAACCAGCACAACTTTGGACTGTAGGAGGAACCTGGACTGTAGGAGGGAACCGGAGCACCTAGAGGAAACCCACGCGGTCACAGGGAGAACCTACAAACTCCTTGCAGACAGTGACAGGAATTACATCCAGGTCACCTGCACTGTAAAGCATTGTGCTAAACTCTGCATTACCATGCTGCTCAAATCATACTCCGCTGCTCTTCTTCCTGTTCCAGCTGACCAGAAGTGCACTCAGAGCGGTAAGCATAAAGGAATTGGGTGCTTACTGATCTGGTTAATAACGGATGGTGCAATCCGGGGCATATTACAATCGAGGAATGTGTTTGCAGACTGGATATTGAACTCTTTACTGTTGGACGTCAGCCACATTCCACCGTGATACAACACTTAGCGGCACGGGAGCTCGTTCCTGCCTGTGGCCATCGAACGTGCAGTTCCTCCCGTGGAGGGTCAGACACCCTGAGCCAATAGACTGGTCCTGGACTTATTTTCCATCTGGCATAGTTTACATTTTGTTGTTTGATTGTTGGGGGGTTTTGTATTGCTATATTTACGCTCTATTCTTGGTTGATGCGGCTGTAATGAAACCAAATTTCCCTTGGGATTAATAAAGTATATCTATCTATCTATCTATCTATTCTATGGGCACTCAGATAAAGTTCCCTTTCACTCATTGATCTTCTGGAATCTAGTAACCTTTGTGTCCTTTGCATTTGACCTTTCCGTATTTCACTCTGACTTTTCTTTTATCTAACTTTTCTTCTGGTCTTTGTATTGCTTCTCTCTGTCTTTCTGCCTAGATTTCCATATCCCTGCCGTATGCCCTCATAGCAGCACCAGCAAACAATCACCAAAAGGGGGGTTAGTTAGAGTGGCTGTAAAATATCATAGAGAATTAGTGTCATAATAATCACTTCAAGTAAAAACAGATTCATCTACCAGTGATCAGGATGATGAAAACAAAATACAAGAGACATTAGGAAGACCTTTCACTAATCCTGTTGCTGGAAACTGAGATCTTCTCAACAGGGATCACTAAGCATCATCATTGGTGCATGGGAAATATTCATCTTAAATTGGCAATCTCTACCAAGATAAGTATCTGAGAATGGTGTAAGTCTGTGAATTTCTGGCCAGGAACCATGCTAATTATTCTGTTGAAATAAATGAAGCAATTGCCTAATTCTTGGGCATCAATGACACCATAAAATGCTTCTCAACTTTGTTGCTCAGAACTAAAGAATATATGCTGCCTGTGGCAACTACTGCTCATGCCAACGTATTTGCAAGAAAATTTCTTGTGCAGGTAGCCTGTGCTGTGAAACAGTGAGTAACACTCTCAACTGATCTCAAAGTTGACTGTAGGGTTTGTAGAGTTGGGATTAATGAAGGAGTATGTGATGATTTCAGCAGCAGGTGAGCTGAACTGAGCCAATGACATGGTGTAGAAAACCAAGTATACAGTCTTGGTGATAGTGTGAATGCTATCTCTTGGAGATAGAAAAGAAGTTGTTAGCTAAGAGCCCAGAAGCGGGGAAAGAAATATTAGCACTGAACAGCAATTGCATGGAGATTTTAATGCTGATATTTAAAGAAACAAGTTGTTCAAGTTCAAAGACGCCATACTTGGAGTCTTCATGAATCTATGGCTACCCCACAGGTTTGGAGAAAGTGGGAGGAGCCGAAGGAAAATATTATTGAGGATGAGGGCCGGTCCTGCCAGACAGAGGAGGTGGTGGTGGAGGGGGATTGGTTGGTTCTGTCAAGAAAGAGGCGGAGGGCTTTGAGGCCTGGTGGAGGATAGAGTGTATAGGGACTGAGCGTCCATGGTGAGGACGAGGCAGTCAGGGCAAGGGAATGAAATGTTACTGAAGAGACAGAGGGCATGAGAAGTGTCACAGATGTAGGTGGGAATGGGCTGAACCATGGGGTATGGAATAGAGTCAAGATACGAGGACACGAGCTCAGTAGGGCAGGAAAAGACAAAGACAATAGGCCGACCCGAATAGTCGGTTTGTGTATCTTGGGTAGGAGGTGGAAGCGAGCAGTACAGGTTAAGGGTACTGTGAGTTTGGTGGCAGTAGTTGGGAGTTCTTCAGAGTGGATGAAGTCAGTGATGATGTCGGAGACAGTCTTCTGATGGTGGGGTGTGGAATCGTCCTCGAGGGGTAGGTATGAGAAGATGTCTAAGAGTTGCCACTTGGCCTCAGCAAGGTAGAGGTCACAACAGCACCCCTTCATCTGCAGGTATAATGGTAAGGTTGAGATTGCTGTGGAGAGCAGTGTGTTCAGAAGGGGTAAGGTTGGAGGAGGAAAGAGGAGTGTTGAAATCAAGACAGTTGATGTCTCATCAGCAGTTAGAGATGAAAAGATTCAGAGCAGGGTGTCCAAGTAGAGGAGGAGGGTTGGAAAAGGGAGAAGGGTTCATTAGCTTGGGATATGGAATTCTTGTCAGAAGGGGGGAAAGAGCTGATGGTGTCAGAGGAGAGAGGAGATTTGGGGTGTTCAGGGAAGGTGGGGAGGGAGGAACATGGAGGCTCTGAGGACTCAAGAGCTGATGGTCAGGCCTGAGAGACATGGGATTTCAGAGTGGTGGTGGAGGAAGGGGAGACTGGGGGTCCAATGGCACTGTGTAAAGTCTAGGCTTGGAGGTGCTGGCAGAGAAGGCCCAGGCTGGAGCTAGAGCTAGAGGTCACTCAATTAGCAGATTTAAGGTGCTGAAGGTCATAGGAACCACCATTGATGGTGATGGGATCCAGATTCTCCTTACAAACTCCTTACATATATAGTTCAAACTCACACAATTGTGCCTACTAATCCACCCAACTGACATAAACCTGTGAATATTTTGAAGAATACTGTATATAGACTTTGATATTTCCCAACTTTTGTTTTTGATTTTATACATACTGTAGATGCTACAAGATTTTCTGCCTCTGAATTTACAGATGTAATGAATGTAAATGTGTGATTTAGCATCAAAGGAGGTGATTGTTTGTCTAGGTTTTTTAACCGTTTAATTGTTATTTTCCCTGCAGTTTTACAATTAATTGGCTGCTTGTATTATATATATGCAACTCCCTAGTGCCACAGTATATATAAGTAGTTGTTTGGGAGACCAAGGAGATGCCCGAGCAGTCTGGAACACTTGCAGCTAAGCCTAAGGAATCCAGAGGCCAGGTATACGCAGATCCTTAGAAATTCCTATCTCTAATTGCTGTGAGGTCCCGACCAGACGGGTTGGAACACGCACGGTGTCATTGGCCGGGACAGGATTGTCTGTCCTTCAAGGCAGGACTAGGTCTCCAGAAGGCCTCAGGTTGCCTTGCACCGAAGTCTGCCCCTTGTTGGTCGCTGATCTAGGGGGAGTCGTGGGGTAGCAACACCACGCCGCAAACATGCCCTCTTTCAATGACTGGACGAAGCTATGATTCTCCTCTCCCTCCAATCACGAATGATTTATGTTGGGACAGCAGGGGTTCGCGAGGATCAGGATATGACTGGTGAGTCAATGATGTGGAAAATAATGTCCTCCACATGATGCCCTATCCAATAGCGCAGTCTATTGCTGCACCTGGCCGGAACCTAGCAGGCCGCGGTCCAAGACACTTGCCGGCAGGGACTGGCTAAACCCTCGCAGCTGCCTCTCGAGCCGACAGGCGGTCCCGAATCCAAAACGTTACCCGCAGCCCACAAAAGCCTTCAACTGCCGCCGTTTCTTACCCCAGGTCATCTCCGCTTCAGCACGAAACCAGAATCCCTGGAATCGGGAGTAGTGGCTACTATGGTCACAATTCTCCCGACACTGGACTGTCTTTGCTGTTCTCCCAACGGCTGCACCCTCGGGTCTTCGGCCCGCAGGAGACCCATCTCCCCACATCAATAGGAGTTCTGGCGCCGGGATTTCAATGGCGGAGAGTCCAGTGCAGCCAATCTGTCTGGGTTCGACTAAGTCCTGAACAGCGGACGGGCAGGTCATGGTCCGCGATCGGGTTGTGGGGGGAGTTGAAGCTGGCCTCGGTTAGCCGCCTTCGACCTCGAATTAGTCCCACACGATCATCGAGACGAGGTCGATTAGAACTTCGTAGTCACCTGCTGGCTCTCCCATTGCGAGGGATTCCTTCAGTTCGTCTCGGAGTCCGTGGCGGTGTAGAGTAGCCAATGCCTCCGCGTTCCAGACATTCTCTCGGGCTAAGATCCGAAACTCGATGCCGTAATCGGCCGCGGACCGACCACCCTTTCGAATCTTCATCAGACGATTGAAACACCTTCCTCATGGCGTCAATGAATTCCCAATGCGCGGAAGGAAGCCCAGGCCAAGGCTTTTCCGGTCGGAAGAGAGATAATGAAGACACCTTTCCGTGCTCTGAAGGGAACTGGGACGGCTGGATTTCCAACAGTAATGAGCACTGCATGAGGAAGCCGAGGCAAGAGCCCGGGTCTCTCCGGCTTGGAAGATGTACTGGTTCCGCAGAGCGAACGACTGGCTCTCCCAGGCGACTCTGATTTCCCCCTTGCGAAATTTGACAAACAGCTACCCGGAGGTCGTGTATCTCCCGGCTCTGTCTGGAAATCTTCTCGCTGGGACTGGTCACAGCGACGAGAGACACTAGTTAGCCCGCTGAGTTTATGCTGGCTCAAACGTAGTGTGATGAAAGTTCTTGACGACAATGGTTTGGACCCAAATGCTGGAGTATTGATTAGTCAGGGCACGAAGGGTTACGGGGAGAAAGCAGGAGACTGAGGTTGAGAGAGAAATAGATCAGCCATGATGAAATGGTGAAGTAGACTCAATGGGCCAAATGGCCTAATTCTGCTCCCATATCTCATGGCCTTACAGACGTTAATGTGCCAAGCAGCATCCGTGGGAGTAAAGGAATTGTTGATATTTCGGGTTGGGAACCTGCATCAGCACTGACAGGGGAGGAAGGTTGCTGGTATAAAGAGCGGAGGGTGAGGGTAAAGAATACTGGGCAAATGGAGCCAGGTCTGCGAGGGGGAGAGTGAAGATGGGGGCAGCCACGAGTATGAAAAGTGGGAACACAAAGCATCTATGAGTGGTGCAATATGATAAGTAAGGAAATGAACTATTAAGGAAGAGATGTAGGACGGATGAAACCAGATGAGGCAGGGGATCTGTCAAAATGTGTGGATAGTAGGAATATGCAACTCTTCACAAGTATATCAATGCTTCATGTGCACAAAGCTTATATTACTCCCGAATCGTTTTAATTTTGTCTGACTGGATGTAACTAGATAGTGTTAACCACCTATTCAAAGACTCACCACATGTCCTTTTACAAGGTTATGTTAATACTAGGTGCAATAAGACTGTCTTACAGATTACAAAGCTTGGAAGGCTTATTCTCAGTCATTGCTGTGGATATAACTGATGATTTGTTATCATCTTAGACTACACATGTATTACTGTGGACCACACAACCTGTGTTACGACTGATGCAGCGGAACAGATGTGAATGTGACTCCTGACATCTCTTCTCATTTCTGGCATTGTATTGACCAAGCAGGAGGTCATAGAGACATAGAGTACTACAGCAAAGAACAAGGCACTTCAGCACATCTAGTCCAAGCCGAGTCCCACCAACCTGCACCAGGACAACCGTGCTCCACACCCCTCCCATCCATGTACTCATCCAAACTTCTCTTAAATACTGAAACTGAACCCACATCCACCACTTCCCCGGCAGCTCGTTCCACATTCTTACCAACCTCTGAGTGTAGAAGTTCCCCCTCATGCTCCCTTTAAACATTTCACCTTTCACCCTCAACCCCTGATGTCTAGTTCTAGTTCCACCCAACCTCAGGAGAAAATACAATACATACTCATAAAACCTCAGGAGAAAATACAATACATACTCATAAATTTGCATACCTCTATCAACTCTCCCCTCGTTCTCCCACACTCCAGGGGAGTTCTAAACTATTCAGCTTTTTTCCTATAACTCAGGTCCTCAAGTCCTAGCAACATTGCTGTACTCTTTTAATCTTATTTTTAATCTGTTGTGGATAGTGTGGAGGGCTGTTAGAGGTTACAGTGGTCATTGATAGGGTGCAAAACTAGGCTGAGAAGTGGCAGGTGGAGTTCAACCCAGAGAAGTGTGAAGTGGTTCATTTTGCTAGGTCAAATATGATGACAGAATATAGTATTAATGGTAAGACTCTTGGCAGTGTGGAGGATCAGAGGGATCTTGGGGTCCAAGTTCATAGGACACTCAAGGCTGCTGCGCAGGTTGACTCTGTGGTTAAGAAAGCATATGGTGTATTGGCCTTCATCAACCATGGGATTGAGTTTAGGAGCTGAGAGGTAATGTTGCAGCTATATAGGACCCTGGTTAGACCCCACTTGGAGTACTGTGCTCAGTTCTGGTCGCCTCACTATAGGAAAGATGTGGAAACCATAGAAAGGGTGCAGAGGAGATTTACAAGGATGTTGCCTGGATTCGTGTGCATGACTTACAAGAATAGGTTGAGTGAACTTGGCCTCTTTTCCTTGGAGCGACGGAGGATGAGAGGTGACCTGATAGAGGTGTATAAAATGATGAGAGGCATTGATTGTGTGGATAGTCAGAGGCTGTTTCCCAGGGCTGGATTGGCTATCACGAGAGGGCACAGTTTTAAGGTGCTTGGAAGTAGGAAGTCGGGACTAAGTTTTTTGACGCAGAGAGTGGTGAGTGCATGGAATGGGCTGCCAACGATGGTGGTAGAGGTGGATACGACAGGGTCTTTTAAGAGACTCCTGGACATGTATATGAAACTCAGAAAAATAGAGGGCTCTGGGTAACCCTAGATAATTTCTCAGGTAAGGATATGTTCAGCACAGCTTTGTGGGCTGAAGGGCCTGTATTGTGCTGTAGGTTTTTCTATGTTTCTATGTTTCTTATTGATATCTTTCTCGTAGATAGATGGACAGAACTTCGCATCTTGCTCCAAATTAGGTCTTCAACATGGCATCCAAACTCCCGTACTCAGTATTTTTATTTATAAAGGCTAATGTACCAAAAGCTCTCTTCACAACCCTACCTACCTGTGATGTCACTTTCAATGAATTATAGATCTGTATTCTCAAATTCCTCTCTTCTACCTGTCACACGTTCACGCTATCAGATAATTACTCTTGACTCTGACCACATATTGCAACCACCAGGATTAACACTTTCTGTCCTTCTGGGGTCTGGTAAAGGGTTTATCAACTGAAACATTATTTTTCCTTCCACTGCCTGATATACTTAGATATTTCATTATTTTCCATTCTCTATCTTTTTACCCCCTCCCCCCACATCTAGTTTACAGGGCAATTCGGCCATCTAACCTTTAACAACGTCCCTGTAACTATCCTCATTAAGCCATTTAACTGCATCCAATCACGGGCATTCACTGTGTTTGACTTCCCTCCACCTTACCTCCGACTGGAAACTAACTTGCATCTTTCTTTTACCTAACCTGAATGGGCACAGACTGAACTGAAAACTCGTTCCCTTTCGAACGCTGCCTATTACCAACATTTTCTCTTTGGCTTCAGATTTCCAATACCTGCAATTTTAATTATTTATTCTTTTTCAATTTGGTGTTATTAGGAAGACAAACTCTACTGCAGTAGATTCCACATATCAGGAAGTGAACAAAATATTCCATTTTTAAACTGGAGATCTTTAAGCAGATGCCCCAACGATAGCCGATGTCCCCGTCCATAGTTGTTGCTCTACCTGCTGAGTTCCACCGGCATTTTGTGAGTGGCCCAACAAATGGGCACGTTTAATGTGGAATACTGCAAGACTGGGCCATTGATTTATTGGCGAGACTGAAAGCGGGGGAGCTGCACGGCTTTGCCTTTTGCACGGACCAGGCCCTCATGCCACGGCACGGCCGGTTTCCAGCCGCCCAGGGAGCCGGTGTGGGAGAATCAGAAGCACAGGAGACACACTTCAGTACCTGCTGGGTCCCCTCCCATTCGTGCTGCACTCTAGTGTTCTCTCGGTAAAAGAAAAACTGGATTGCGTTCATCTGTGGTTACACTAGCTGTACGCTTGTTTTTGCAAGAACGTAGCCCCAGGACAGCATCTCACGCACCATCAATCTCCATGCATGCCACTCAGAGACTTGGTTTGTAACTGTATTTTTTCTACTATGGTAACTATATGTGCCATGTGTACTGAGTGCTGTGTGTGATTGATCTTACTGTGTTTCGCACTTTGGCCCTCGAGGAGCTTTGTTTCATTTGGCAGAACACGTGTGATTGAATGACAATTAGACTTGAATTTGCATCGGTAACCCGGGGCGCATCACACGGCTTTCTACTGTATGTTCATTTGCTTATACATGGATAGAAAGGCAGGTACCGTTTGAAATGCACTTGACTCCGTGATGAATAAATGGCAAATACTGATTTCCACTGTTTCAAAATGAAGCGCGATCTTTAATTAGTAATTAGGTCTAAACTACCTGGATTATCTTCATGAACAAAGGTACCACATTTGTTATTCTGCATTCAGCCAGGACCACACGGGTTGCCGATGAGGACACAGTTCTTTGTCAAACCAATCTCTTCACCTGCTGCTTTCAAAATGCACGGCATCGACAATCAGAATAAGCCCTTTGACCCACAGTGTCTCTGCTGACCATGGTACCAATCCAAACTGATTCCATCTGCATGCACCTGGCCCATAGCTGTCCATTTCCTGCCTGTTCATATTCTTATCGAAAAGCCTCTTAAACATTGTTGTTGTATCTGCAGATGTTGGAAATCCAAAACAACGCACACAAAATGCTGGGAGAACTAAGGAGAGCAGGCAGCATCTGTGGAAATGAATAAATAGTCGGTGTTTCAGGCCGGAACGCTTCTTCAGGACTGGAAAGGAAGGGGGAGGCACTGGAATAAAAAAAAAGTGAGTGCGGGAAAGGAGAATAGCTGGAAGGTGATAGGCGAAACCAGGTGAGTATGACAGCTAAACGAGAGGAAGGAATCTGATAGGAGAGGAGAGTGAACTTGTAGGAGGAAGGGATGGAGGAGGGGATCCAGAGGGAGGTGATCGGCAGGTGAGGAGAGGTAAAATGCCAGAGTGGGGAAAAGAGGAAATGGGGAAAATTGTAAGCTACTCATAGATTGTGGAACGAAACCACATGGATATTTGCTATCTGAGGCCATAATAGTCTTTGAACCATTTCTGACGTATAGAAAATTTGTATTGTGCTGGGCAATTTTGTAAAAATATTTTGCATCACAGTACCAGGTTTAAAGTTATAGCACAAAGTACCATCAGCCGCTAGAAGGAACATTCGTGTTAACGGCAATAAATTAAACACTTTCCGTTTTAGTGTCTAATCTGTGAACTTTTCACCCAAATACAACTGAGAAGGCATGCAGTAGCAAAACTGAAAGCAATGCAACTAACAAGGTTGTTTAGGGCGCTTTATACAAGGAACTGTTTTGGTAATCTTGCAGTGGCCCTATCTTATTCTGGCACGATCAATTGTCTGTGAGCTACTAGAAACTGTTTCCGTTCCGCTCTCTAGTTGTCAGTTCTCACCACGCAAGGAATGGCTGATCCCAGAGGCCCCGCTCGACTTGTGTGTAACAGTAGCCGAGCCGGGAATCGCCTGTTAATGATCACTGCACCCGTTGGGAATTAGCATCTCAGGATCCTGGACATTTTGGCGTCCTTCCAGAGGATCCAGCCACAGTTGCAAGATGGAGTGTTAAGTATTGATTTACTCACTTACTGAGCGTGGAACAAGCTCTTCCGGCCCTTCGAGCCGTGCAGACCAGCAACCCCTTCTCCCGTCGCCAACCCTCCTGCTCTTCATGGACACCTCGCTCTGGTCTTCTGCCTGCTCTGGATCTCTTTATTGCTAACTGCCGACGGGACATCAACCGTCTCGACTTCACCGCACCTAGCTCCAATTCCAACCTCAGTCCTTCCGAACGCTCCGCTCTCCACTCCCTCCGCACCAATCCTAACCTTACTATAAAACCCGCTGATAAGGGGGGCACTGTTGTAGTCTGGCGGACTGACCTCTACCATGACAATTCACCTGTGAGTCAGCTGGTGTGATATACTGTGTCCGGTGCGGCCGTCTGCATATCGGTGAGACCCGACGCAGACTGGGAGACCGTTTCGATGAACGAGACCGTTCCGCCAGCGGAAGCAGGATCTCCCAGTGGCCACACTTTTTAATTCCACGTCCCATTCCCATTCTGATATGTCAATCCATGGCCTTCTCTAGTGTCGAGATGAAGCCACACTCAGGTTGGAGGAACAACACCTTATATTCCGTATGGGTAGCCTCCAACCTGATGGCATGAACATTGATTTCTCTAACTTCCGCTAATGCCCCTCCTCCCCTTCTTACCCCATCCTATATTTTATTTATTCATTTGTTATTTCCCCCTTTTTCTCTCTCTTTCTTTCCCTCTCACAATCACTCCTTGCCTGCTCTCCATCTTCCTCTGGTGCTCGCCTCCCCCTTTCTTCCTCCCGTGTCTCCAACTTTGTTTCCTCCCAGCTCTTGGCTCCATCCCTCCCCTCCTGTCTTCTCCTATCATTTCGGATCTCCCCTTCCCCCTCCCTCTTTCAAATCTCTTACTAGCTCTTCTTTCAGTTAGTCCTGATGAAGGGTCTCGGCCCAAGACGTCGACTGTACCTCTTCCTGTAGATGCTGCCTGGCCTGCTGTTCTACAAGTATTTTCTCTGTGACCCTCGATTTAACCCTTGCCAACTCACGGGACAGTGAGAAAAGGGCATGCCCTGGGTGCTGGAGGTCTTTAATAATGGATGCTGCGTTTCTGACACACCACTCCCTAAAGATGTCCTGGGTGCTTTGTAGGCTAGTGCCCAAGATGGAGCTGACTAGATTTACAACCTTCTGCAGCTTCTTTCAGTCCTGTGGTGTAGCCCCTCCATACCAGACAGTGATGCAGCCTGTCAGAATGCTCTCCATGGTACAACTATAGAAGTTTTTGAGTGTATTTGTTGACATGCCAAATCGCTTCAAACTCCTGATAAAGTATAGCCACTGTCTTGCCTTCTTTATGAATACATCAATATGTTGGGACCAGGTTAGATCCTCAGATATTTTGACACACAGGAACTTGAAGCTGCTCACTCTCTCCACTTCTGATCCCTCTATGAGGATTGGAACAGTATGTGTTCCTTCGTCTTACCCTTCCTGAATTCCAAGATCAGCTCTTTCGTCTTACTGACGTTGAGTGCCAGGTCACTGTTGCGGCACCACTCCACTAGTTGGCTTATCTCACTCCTGTACGCCCTCTCGTCACCATCTGAGGTTCTACCAACAATGGTTGTATCGTCAGCAAATTTGTAGATGGTATTTGAGCTATGCCTAACCACACAGTCATGTGTATACAGAGAGTAGAGCAGTATGTTTCTATAAGATTGCTCATCCTTCTGAATTCCAGCGAGTACAGTCCCAGGTGACTCAATCTCTCCTCATAGTCTAATCCCCTCATCTCTGGAATCAAACTGGTGAACCTCCTGTGCACTGCCTCCAAAGCCTTCCTCAATTAAGGAGAGCAGAACCTCATGCAGTACTCCAGGTGCGGCCTTACCAGTACCCTAAGCAGATGCAGCATAACCGCCCCCCCCCCCACCGCCCCACCGTTCTTAAATTCAATTCCTCTAGCAATGAAAGCCACCGTAATGTCCGTGTCCCTGCCGCATAAAAAGCAAAGAATTTGAGTCTGCGGAATCTTAGAGACAGAAAAGTGCGGATGTTGCAATTTGGAAATAAAAGCAGAAAATTGTGGAAATACTCAGCAAGCCAAGTGACATCTGCAGAGATAGAAGCAGAGTTAACGACTTCGGTCGATGACCTACAATTGGAATTTTAATTGCAGAATCATCTTGGATGAGAAGTTCAGATGCTCAGCATCGTTCTTCCAGGACATTTTGCAAAACTTTATCTTATAGTGCTGCAATGAGCCAGTTATTGTTAGTGCGACATCCCAAATATGTTTGCGCCACGAGTAAGTTATCAATTCCCTACGTCATGTCAAATGAAGGTACAGGATTTTTTGAGAGCTAACGTAGAGGTGCTAGGCTGAAAGAGGTCTTTTATTGTGGAAAGTGAATATGAAACACAAACAGCTCCAATTTAGCAGCAGCAAAATTATACGTTTGAGTCGCTCATTTACCTGAATTATATTCACCCCCAGGCATTTACGACAAATTAAATCAATTTCACAATTGGCAGCAACGTAAGCTGCTATGGGAAATTACATAAATCTATGCCAGAGAGATTACAAAGCGTGTATTTCAGTATTACTTTTTTAGGCATTGAAAAATAACCGGTGAGTTTATCAACAAGGTAACCAAAATTCACTTGCAGAAACACGCACCCATACTCTGTTCTGCGTCTGTTGCAGGGACTGGTAGGATCTTCTACATTACAGGAAAGATATATAGAAAACACGGCACTCGAGATTCATCAAGATGTTGCTATCTGTAAAATTTGCAAGTTGCTTTCTTCGGGGCAAAATAATATTGTGTGCGTGTGTGTGGCGGGGGAGCGCGGTGGAGTGAGGGGGCAATGGCGCAATTAGAGTTGAAGTATTGCTTCGAAGTGTCGGAGACTCGAGTTCAATGCAGACCTCGGGTGCTGTCCGTGTTCTCCCGAAAACTGCGTGAGTCTCCTCTGGCTGCAGGACTTATTCGGGTCGGCTGGAGGACGCCAGGTGCTTGGATCCCAACACCTGAAAGACTGAGGGTGTATCAACGGCAGAAACCCTCGCCACAGTTACCGCCTAGATCCGCGGGACATGGATTGGGCCAGGTGTTGCAATTCTTTCTCGGCTGCCACAGAAACGGCATGCGGCGCATTCTCTTGTACCGTGGAAGAAAACTAAAATGGAACCTGCACATTCTGCAACTCAGAAATAAACACACAAACAAAAACAAAATTGCTGAATAGGGCAGGCGGCATCAGTAGAAGAGAAACGGTGTTTTTTTTTAGCTCGAAGATCCTTCTTCGAAACAGAAGCACAGGTATCTACCATTCGGCTTCACACCTGCACGAAAGCAGGGCTTCAACAGCTCCCACAGGTAAAGGAGACAGTGTTAGCAATTTCCATTTCACATGCAGAAGAGTAAACACAAGAGATTCTGCAGATGTTGAAAATACAGAACAATACAAGCAAAATGCTGGAAGAACTCAGCAGGTCAGGTAACATCTATGGAGAGGAATAAAACAGTCGACGTTCTTTCTTGTAAAATTTATGCCTGCTGGCCGTCCAATATAAGGTGCATTACTGCCTTCTGCTGAGGTGAAGTGTGATGCAAAGAGACAGGAAGTAGTCTACCCATCAATTTCTGCCCCGCCCCAAAAAACACCTCAAATAATGTCAAAAAGTCTAATGTTTTTTCGGAAAGTTAAATATGTACTTGCAGTATGTACATTACGATGGCAGTGATATCCTAACAAATTTTCCATGTTCAGCCGTCTTTGTCCCAAAGGTCTCAAATTAGCAACTACATATTTCCTTTGCAGCTCATAGGAACTGCATTCAAACAACTTATGCTGCACCGTTTCTTGACAAGTGCACTCTCTACAAATGCCAGATCATGCATATTAATTCTGAACGAGGAATTATTCAACCTAGCTTGTCCAATCTGTAAACGTCTATGATTAACTTCTTCCTTTCTTTTTATACTCTTACATAGAAAACATAGAAACATAGAAAATAGGTGCAGGAGTAGGCCATTCGGCCCTTCGACCCTGCACCGCCATTTATTATGATCATGGCTGATCATCCAACTCAGAACCCTGCCCCAGCCTTCCCTCCATGCCCCCTGATCCCCGTAGCCACAAGGGCCAAATCTAATTCCCTCTTAAATATAGCCAATGAACTGGCCTCAACTGTTTCCTGTGGCAGAGAATTCCACAGATTCATCACTCTCTGTGTGAAGAAGTTTTTCCTAATCTCGGTCCTAAAAGGCTTCCCCTTTATCCTCAAACTGTGACCCCTCGTTCTGGACTTCCCCAACATTGGGAATAATCTTCCTGCATCTAGCCTGTCCAATCCCTTTAGAATCTTATACGTTTCAATCAGATCCCCCCTCAATCTTCTAAATTCCAACGAGTACAAGCCCAGTTCATCCAGTCTTTCTTCATATGAAAGTCCTGCCATCCCAGGAATCAATCTGGTGAACCTTCTTTGTACTCCCCCTATGGCAAGGATGTCTTTCCTCAGATTAGGGGACCAAAACTGCACACAATACTCCAGGTGTGGTCTCACCAAGGCCTTGTACAACTGCAGTAGTACCTCCCTGCTCCTGTACTCGAATCCTCTCGCTATAAATGCCAGCATACCATTCACCCTTTTCACCGCCTGCTGTACCTGCATGCCCACTTTCAATGACTGGTGTATAATGACACCCAGGTCTCGTTGCACCTCCCCTTTTCCTAATCGGCCACCATTCAGATAATAATCTGTTTTCCTATTTTTGCCACCAAAGTGGATAACTTCACATTTATCCACATTAAATTGCATCTGCCATGAATTTGCCCACTCACCCAACCTATCCAAGTCACTCTGCATCCTCTTAGCATCCTCCTCACAGCTAACACTGCCACCCAGCTTCGTGTCATCCACAAACTTGGAGATGCTGCATTTAATTCCCTCATCCAAGTCATTAATATATATTGTAAACAACTGGGGTCCTAGCGCTGAGCCTTGCGGTACCCCACTAGTCACTGCCTGCCATTCTGAAAAGGTCCCGTTTATTCCCACTCTTTGCTTCCTGTCTGCTAACCAATTCTCCATCCACATCAATACCTTACCCCCAATACCGTGTGCTTTAAGTTTGCACACTAATCTCCTGTGTGGGGCCTTGTCAAAAGCCTTTTGAAAATCCAAATATACCACATCCACTGGTTCTCCCCTATCCACTCTACTAGTTACATCCTCAAAAAATTCTATGAGATTCGTCAGACATGATTTTCCTTTCACAATTCCATGCTGACTTTGTTCGATCATTTCACCGCTTTCCAAATGTGCTGTTATCACATCCTTGATAACTGACTCCAGCAGTTTCCCCACCACCGACGTTAGGCTAACCGGTCTATAATTCCCCAGTTTCTCTCTCCCTCCTTTTTTAAAAAGTGGGGTTACATTAGCCACCCTCCAATCCTCAGGAACTAGTCCAGAATCTAACGAGTTTTCAAAAATTATCACTAATGCATCCACTATTTCTTGGGCTACTTCCTTAAGCACTCTGGGATGCAGACCATCTGGCCCTGGGGATTTATCTGCCTTCAATCCCTTCAATTTACGTAACACCACTTCCCTACTAACATGTATTTTGCTCAGTTCCTCCACCTCACTGGACCCTCTGTCCCCTACTATTTCTGGAAGATTATTTATGTCCTCCTTAGTGAAGACAGAACCAAAGTAATTATTCAATTGGTCTGCCATGTCCTTGCTCCCCATAATCAATTCACCTGTTTCTGTCTGTAGGGGACCTACATTTGTCTTCACCAGTCTTTTCCCTTTTACATATCTATAAAAGCTTTTGCAGTCAGTTTTTATGTTCCCTGCCAGTTTTCTCTCATAATCTTTTTTCCCCTTCCTAATTAAGCCCTTTGTCCTCCTCTGCTGAACTCTGAATTTCTCCCAGTCCTCAGTTGAGCCACTTTTTCTGGCTAATTTGTATGCTTCTTCTTTGGAATTGATACTATCCCTAATTTCTCTTGTCAACCACGGGTGCACTACCTTCCTTGATTTATTCTTTTGCCAAACTGGGATGAACAATTGTTGTAGTTCATCGATGCAATCTTTAAATGCTTGCCATTGAATATCCACCGTCAATCCTTTAAGTGTCATTTGCCAGTCTATCTTAGCTAATTCACGTCTCGTACCTTCAAAGTTACCCCTCTTTAATTTCAGAACCTTTGTTTCTGAATTAACTATGTCACTCTCCATCTTAACGAAGAATTCCACCATATTATGGTCACTCTTACCCAAGGGGCCTCTCACGACAAGATTGCTAATTAACCCTTCCTCATTGTTCAAAACCCAGTCCAGAATAGCCTGCTCTCTAGTTGGTTCCTCGACATGTTGGTTCAAAAAAACCATCGCGCATACATTCCAAGAAATCCTCTTCCTCAGCACCTTTACCAATTTGGTTCACCCAATCTACATGTAGATTGAAGTCACCCATTATAACTGTTGTTCCTTTATTGCACACATTTCTAATTTCCTGTTTAATACCATCTCCGACCTCACTACTACTGTTAGGTGGCCTGTACACAACTCCCACCAGCGTTTTCTGCCCCTTAGTGTTACACAGCTCTACCCATATCGATTCCACATCTTCCCGGCTTATGTCCTTCCTTTCTATTGCGTTAATCTCCTCTTTAACCAGCAACGCCACCTCACCTCCCCTTCCTTCATGTCTATCCCTCCTGAATATTGAATATCCCTGAACGTTGAGCTCCCATCCTTGGTCACCCTGGAGCCATGTCTCTGTGATCCCAACTATATCATAATCATTAATAACAATCTGCACTTTCAATTCATCCACCTTATTACGAATGCTCCTTGCATTGACACACAAAGCCTTCAGGCGCTCTTTTACAATTCTCTTAGCCCTTATACAATTATGTTGAAAAGTGGCCCTTTTTAATGCTTGCCCTGGATTTGTCGGCCTGCCACTTTTACCTTTCTCCTTAGTACTTTTTGCTTCTACCCTCACTTTACACCCCTCTGTCTCTCTGCACCGGTTCCCATCCCCCTGTTGTGAACTAACCTCCTCACGCCTAGCCTCTTTAATTTGATTCCCACCCCCCAACCATTCTAGTTTAAAGTCACCTCAGTAGCCCTCACTAATCTCCCTGCCAGGATATTGGTCCCCCTAGGATTCAAGTGTAACCCGTCCTTTTTGTACAGGTCATGCCTGCGCCAAAAGAGGTCCCAATGATCCAAAAACTTGAATCCCTTCCCCCTGCTCCAATCCCTCAGCCACGCATTTATCCTCCACCTCATCGCATTCCTACTCTCACTGTCGCGTGGCACAGGCAGTAATCCCGAGATTACTACCTTTGCGGTCCTTTTTCTCAACTCCCTTCCTAGCTCCCTATATTCTCCTTTCAGGACCTCATCCCTTTTCCTACCTATGTCATTGGTACCTATATGTACCACGACCTCTGGCTCCTCACCCTCCCACTTCAGTTGTGTTCCTGCCATCCTCAGAATTCTATATATAGATGTTGTACTTTCTTTTCTTTATCCCAACTTTGTTGTCACACTGATTGAATAGACATTTTAATTATGTTTTTCACCATCACCCCTCAAGCAAAGGCACCACTACATTTATATCCTTTATTTTAAGTGATTACTTGGCAAGAATGTCTGTCACCTCGTTTCCTTCAATCCCAACATGGGCAGCAACCCGTATGAAGTGTATACACAGATCTAGACCCTGCATCCTCAATAGATTAGATTGGATTATTAGATGAAATTAGATTATGAGGACACACAGTCCTCTTTTATTGTCATTTAGTAATGCATGCATTAAGAAATGATACAATGTTCCTCCAGAATGATATCACAGAAACACAAGACAAACAAACCAAAACTGAATAACTGACAAAAACCACATAATTATAACATATAGTTACAACAGTGCAAAGCAATACTGTAATTTGATAAAGAACAGATCATGGACACGGTAAAAAAAAGTCTCAAAGTCTCTCGAAAGTTCACGCAGACGGTAGGAGGGAAAAAAACCTCTCCCGGCCATGAACCTACAGCGCCGCAAACTTGCCGATGCAGTAGCTTGGAAGCACTCGACCACAGCCTACTCTTCAGTCCGTCCGAAAACTTTGAGCCTCCGACCAGCCCTCCGACACCGAGCACCGAGCACCATCTCTGCTGAGCACTTCGACCCCGGCCCCGGCAACAGGTAATAGGCAATGCCGAGGATTTGGGGCCTTCCCCTCTTGTGATTCTCGATTGCACAATAGCAGCGGCAGTGAAGCAGGCATTTCAGAAGTTTCTCCAGATGATCCTCCATGCTTCTCACGTCTGTCTCCATCAAATCAGGATTGTGCACAGTACCTACTTAACAAATACCTATATCATTTCAGAGCAGCAACGCGCGCTGCATCGCGCCACCATCTTCTCCTCCCAATGGATGTCCAATCTCACGAAGAATATCTAACCTACAGATTCAAATACCTGTTTTAATAGATGTCAAGACCAAGAATGAACCAGAGCACAGAAGTATATAATCAGTGCATACTTCTTCCACCCTTTCCATAGGCTAAAATGATAGCAACCATCTCAGACGTGAATAGTGATAATTCGTCTGACGATCTTTTCCTAAGTATATTAAACAACCCAAGATTTCGTGCACACTCATCTCCCATCTACCCAAATCTGAAGATCTTATTAATGCATTGCTTCCAACACTCTACTAATGTTGCCAATACTGGATGACCAACTTTATGTCCTCTTATGTTAACACAATAAACTATTTCTAACTGTAATCTGTGTAGGTGTAAAGGTATTTCACCCATTTCTACAGGCAATGCCGAAATTGGGGATGATTTCATAGCACCACAACATAATCTCGATTTTTGACCTTGAACTTTATCTAGGGGCTTTAAGACCACTGGCGAGCCTGACACATAAGCAACACACCCATAATCAAAAATAGATCTGATTAAAGCAATATACATTTGTTGAAGTGACCCCTACTCTGACCCAATCACGCCCAACGAAGCACCTGAGCACATTAAGGGCTCTTGTACACTTCTCTGGGATTTTATTCACATGTGCCTTCCATGTTAGCCTTGTGTTCATCTACATACCTAGAAAATTCACTACTGATGCTTGTTTAAAAATTAACTTATAACTTGAGATCAATTGTGGGTGTAATGTTTCTTTTAGAAAAAACAAATAATTCGAGTCTTCGCAACAGAAAATTTAACCCCCAACCCCACTGACATCCCCAGTCCTCTACTTAATAAATAGCTGCCTATATTTTCCTAACTATATCAATTATATTCCTGCCTCTCTTTCACACTGCACCATCAGCATATAACGATTTGGAAATGTCCGAGCCAACATTTAAAAAAATATAATTAATCATAAAATTCATAAAGTTAAAGAGACTGTTGAATCCATTTGACTATCTCACACTCCTTAGAGAATGTTGTTCCCATCCTAACTTGTATCTTCCTATCACATAAAAATATTGAATTCAAATGAACATTCTACCATCTATGCAAGTGGAACAAGCACCTGCCCCTACACCTCCCCCCACACCTCCCCCCTCACTACCATTCAGGGCCCCAAAAGGCTCTTTCAGGTGAGGTGACACTTCACTCTTGAGCCTGTTGGTTTCGTCCATTGTATCTGGTGCTCCCAGTGTGGCCTCCTGTAAATTGGTGGACCCGACATAGTTTGGGAGACAGCTTCGGCGAGCACCTGGGGCCAAAAAAACGGGATCTCCCTGTGGCCACCCATTTCAATTCCACTTCCCATTCTCATTCCAACATGTCAGTTCATGGCCTTCTCTACTGTCGCGATGAAGCCACGCTCAGGTTGGAGGAGCAACACCTTATATTCCGTCTGGGCAGCCGCCAACCTGATAGCATGAACATCAATTTCTCAAACTTCCAGTGATTACCCCTCCCCCCTCTTCACCATTCCCCCATTCCGGTTTCCCTCTCTCATCTTATCTCCTCAGGTGTCCGTCACCTTCCTCTGGTGCTCCTCCCACTTCCACCCTCTCCTATCAGATTACCCGTCCTCCAGTCCTTCATCTCTTTTACCAATCACCTTCCCAGCTCTTCACTTACCCTCTTCCCCCTCCCGGTTTCACCTATCACCTACCACCTTGCACTTCTTCCTCCCCTCCTCCCACTTTCTTCGTCCATTTTCTCAGTCCAGATGGAGGGTCTCGGCCTGAAGTGTCGACCATTTACTCTTTTCCATAGATACAACCTGGCCTGCAGAGTTCCTCCAGCAGTGTGTGTGTGTCTGTGTGTTGCATTCTACCACCTATTCCCATCTTTTTCAGTCTAAGCAGCAATCTTTGTACCCATAATATATAATATGGGTTCTCTACATCAAAGAAAACTCTACCACTGATTCTTTATTAGCTTGGGCCTTACGAATATCGGATTACAAACTTAACACCAAATCCCTGGTCATTCTCCCGTTACGAAATCCAAACTGCTACACAGCTGATTTTCCATTCCTTTCCACAAAAAGAAAGCCATTATCTTACATACACGTGAAGTGAACGAAATAGGTATTTTACTAGAAGGATGTAATTGATCCTTACCAGGTCTCAGTATAGGGTTAACAACCGCTAACTTCCTGGAAGCAGAAAATCGCCCTTTAGCCAATCTTGTATCAAAGAATTTCAAAACCAGCGCAAGCTTTGAATACGATAACTGTGTAAACATATTGAAACAAATATCATCTTTCCCAGGTGATCTTTGATCAGCACTATTAATATCCCTTTTAAGTTCAGACAGTGTAAATTCGATATCCAAGCAGGAACTGGAACATTCTTTTTTCTCGCTGTTTTCCTATTCGTCCTTTATTTACTTAAGTTGACCGAACCATGTACACTGACATAGGTTTTGCTAATAATTCGCCTTTTCCTCAGAGCCAATAATCGTACTCTTCTCCCCACCATGCATCAAGTTTTCTAACTTTGTCCACTTTCTGTATCATACCCAAAGCTTCTCCTACCTGGACCTCTTTCCCAACGCTACCACTGTACGCTCTTTAATACATTTTCTTTGCCTTTCTCACTACTCTTCTAACTATAGCTTGAGCTCTTTTATATTATATGAAAGACGAACAGGCGTAACACTGCCTAACTTTTCTAAAGATTTATTCTGCTCCTTCACAGCTCTTTTACATCCATCCACCCACCAGGGAACAGCTTTCCTTTTATTATCTCTCAACCATCTGGGAACGGATCCCTTAGATCTTGAGTTGCGTACAGAGTACGAGTTATTACAGGTGCTGGAAATCTACAGCGATACACACAATGTGCTGGAGGAGCTTAGCAGGTTAGGCGGCATCTATGAATGGTAATAAGCAGCCAATGTTTCAGGCCGAGACCCTTCATCAGGACAGATATTCCTACTCAACTTGATCTCCTCCAAAACCAAATGATCGGGAAATCTACTTTCACATAAATCATTAAATACATCCCAATTTGTCTGTTTAAAATTCCATCTGGAAATAGGAATAATATGATACACACCTATTCCCATTGTACAAATACCGGGGAGATGATTACTCGTCACTGTCGTATCATTATACATCCCAGTTAAGCAGACTTTTATATATCCTCAGATACCAGCGTAAGGTCTATAGCAGAATGAGTGTTGTTAAATAGTTTTATCCTTGTACCTCTACCAGCATTCAAACACACCAAATACTTCTCTCCCAGATAGGCTTCCAACACCGCCCTATTTATATTTGTGTCACTACAAACCCATATCGTACTATCAGCAACACCGTATAACCTTACATTTCCCCCCATTTCTGCTCATACTTAATAGTCGGCGTTTCTGGCCGAGATCAGGTCAGGAAAGGAAGGCCGAAGAAGCCAGATTATGTCACAACTACTGACTCTGCATGAAGTCCGGGCGCCCTCGCAGACGGGCAGCTAAAATGAGTCGGCAATCACGCTCACGAGAATGTATGTTCCAGTAAATTGGGGTATTTATATCCTTTCGTTTCAGTCATTATCAAATTTTGAGCAGAACACGAGACAGCAACGCTCCCTGCTTGCCTTATTCCACATTCCGGGAAAAAAGACCACAATTTAGATTGACGCTGAAAAGCAGCGGAATTTATTTAGTATTATGTTCCAGCTTCCGAGCAGCAGTGTCGGCGTTAAATTTTTAGTTGGGGGTTTCAGTTAACGATCCTGTTGGTCTAACATTTATTACTTTCCTTTTGTTCTGCCTAGTTCCTATAAAGATTTAGTTCATTCCGCGTTCGTGTCTCTCGATCCGCACTTGGGCCATCACAGGGTGGGGTAGGGCCGGAGTACAAGCTGGCAGGTGATAGGTGAAACCAGGTAAGGGGGATTGTGGGTAGGTGAGTGGGACAGGGGAGATGAAGAGATCAGCTGGGCGTGACAGGTGGAAGAGGTAAAGGGGTGCTGAAGAAGGAATGTGATGTCAGAGAACATGGGTCATGGGGAAAAGGGTAAGGAAGTGGGACACCAGAGGGATATAATGGGCAAGCGAGGAGAAGGGAAGGGGTAAGAGGGGAACCAGGGTGGGGATGTAAAATATGGAAGAGAGGGACAAATCATCGGAAGCTGAAGAAATCGATGTTCATGCCATCGGGTTGGAGGCTACCCAGACGGAATCTGAGGTGTTGCTCCTCCAAACGGAGAGTGGCCTCATCATGACCGCATAGGAGATCATGGAATGACATGTGGGAATGGGAATGGGAATGAGGAGCAGAAATAAAATGAGCGGTCACCGAGAAAATCATACTTTTTTGTGGAACGGCCGAAGGTTCTCGACGAGGCCGTCCCCAGATCTACGTCGGGTCTCACCGATGTAGACGAGGCCGCACCGACCTAAGTGGGCAACCCCGAAAGACACACAAGTGAAGTGTTGCCTCGCCTGGAAGGACTGTTTGGGGCTCTTAATGGTATGAGGGGGGAGGTGTAGGGGCAGGTGCAGCAGTTGTCCCGCTTGCCGGGAGGATACGTACCCCGGAGGAAGATCAGCGGGAAGGTAAGAGAGGACAAGAAAGTCAGGTCGTGAGCGAATCCTGCGGAAAGCGGGAGGTGCGGGGGTGGGGGGAACAATAGGGAAAGACATGTTTAGTGGTAGGATCCTACAGTAGACCCCACCGCAACCCAGACTTGACATGGCGACGACACAGCAAAAATAACAAATTCACTTCCAAGCTTGTGATGTCGTGCTGCCCATGCCACGTGCTAGTGAGGCCAGAGATAAGAATATCATGCAGTCTAACTCCTGGCTAATGAGTTGGTCTAGGAGGGAGAGCATAACATTTCTGGATCATCGGTCTCGCTTCCAGGGAAGTTGGGACCGGTACAGAAGGGATGGTTTGCACCTGAAATGGAGGGGGGACTAATATCCTAGCGGGAAGGTTTGCTAGTGCTGCAAGGTGGGGTTTGAACCAGACTTGCAGGGGGATAGGAACCAGAGTGGCAGAACAGTTAGTGGAACGATTGTTAACACTTCAGACTAAGTCCAGAACCAAAAGTGCGACTACTGTCCTATTAAAAGAAGTTTGGATAGGTACATGGACGGTAGGGGTGTGGATTGGTATTGTCCCGGTGCAGGTTGATGGGAGTAGGCTGGTTAAATCGTTTGGTACGGACTAGATAGGCCAAATGGCGTGTTTCTGTGTTGTACTGTTCTATGACTCTGTGATTCTGTAACTGCAGGCCCGTTTCACGTTGAATTTTAAACGTTTCATTTATCCATATGCAGTTGAAATAATTTATATTACATCAGTCAATGTAAGTTCCAGGTTGTACCTAATTGTCAGAGAGAAGGAGACGTGGGAATTGCTATTTATGCACTACCTCCTATTGACATAGGGAAGGATAATCAGGTAATTAGGAAAGGCACGTCTGATTTTGTAATCTGAATTGAATATTGCCTCCTTCCAAGTTCTTCGTGGGCGATGCGCCCATTTTCCAGTTACAAGACTATTGCGGCCGGGCTACATTTTAATTGGCCACTATAATTTGCATCTAGTGTAAGTGAGTGGTACACTAATAGAGTACAGGGAAACTAGTTGTGGGATTGGTAGGGTTTCTCAGTCAGATAGCAGAAACTCGCTGGACCGAATTATCCTCCAACATGTAAGATTTTTTCTATCTAATGCTGGGAAAATCGGTTTTCCAGAAGAATAACATTTAGCTCTATTAATTATCGGCATAATTTCCCGAATCTTCTTTAAACTCGTGCATTTTATTGAGTAGACAAAAGACGCGGACCTCGGGATTGGTACGAGAATGCTGAAATACTATCGTTGGAGGTATCAACCCTACATTCATTCAGGACCGAACACCAACTACCAGGAGTAAGCAGCCACGGTGCGCAATGGTTAGCCCTTAAGCCTTCAATGGAGAGGTGACATTGGGAGCAGTTCGAACAGTTCACCGTCGAATGGCCCGGCGAAACAATGTGTACAAATGTTATTTTTTGATTAGGAGCACCGAGTTCTGTACTTCGTCGATCTAAATGCATACAGTACTTATTAATTCGCTACAATTCGTGTCATCAATTTGTTTCTCTGTGACCTTCCTCAACCAAAATACTCAAGGCAAGATGCCTTTTACCTCCGTGGCACATCCGACTAACTGACTAACTCCGCAGCCCGGCTATCTTATGTGTGTCTTAACATCGTACAGCTTGCAGAGAAGGACATGACCATCTTGGAGTAACAGTCTATCGTGCTATAATTTGAAATCAGTGCAATAACAATGCAAGACCTCAGGTCAGGTCAATTCCCATTATTGTCAATTTGTCAGTAAATCATAATAATTAACATACAATTTTGGGACTGAGTCATCTTAGATGAGCCGCGGAAAAGCCGCAAGAGAGCGCACTACAAAAACACTCAAAGTGTGGTTTAGAAGCTGGAGTAAGGTTGGGCGGGATAGCGATGTTCGGGGCTGGTTTCATTAGTGGAGTATTCCACATTCATGAACGTGAACAGTGGAACTATATTATAGATCTTATAGATTCTATAATAACAAATAGAGAATATCTGAAAGGGATACTAATATCAGCACATCAAATAAGAATAATTGCATTCTGTGGTTTCGAAGGAATGGTGGAATATAACCAAGAGAAATTAGGGATAGTATCAATTCCAAAGAAGAAGCATACAAATTAGCCAGAGAAAGTGGCTCACCTGAGGACTGGGAGAAATTCAGAGTTCAGCAGAGGAGGACAAAGGGCTTAATTAGGAAGGGGAAAAAAGATTATGAGAGAAAACTGGCAGGGAACATAAAAACTGACTGCAAAAGCTTTGATAGATATAGTGACTAACTGACTAGTAGAGTGGATAGGGGAGAACCAGTGGATGTGGTATATTTGGATTTTCAAAAGGCTTTTGACAAAGTCCCACACAGGAGATTAGTGTGCAAACTTAAAGCACACGGTATTGGGGGTAAGGTATTGGTGTGGGTGGAGAATTGGTTAGCAGACAGGAAGCAAAGAGTGGGAATAAACGGGACCTTTTCAGAATGGCAGGCAGTGACTAGTGGGGTACCGCAAGGCTCAGTGCTGGGACCCCAGTTGTTTACAATATATAGTAATGACTTGGATGAGGGAATTAAATGCAGCATCTCCAAGTTTGTGGATGACACGAAGCTGGGTGGCAGTGTTAGCTGTGAGGAGGATGCTAAGAGGATGCAGAGTGACTTGGATAGGTTGGGTGAGTGGGCAAATTCATGGCAGATGCAATTTAATGTGGATAAATGTGAAGTTATCCACTTTGGTGGCAAAAATAGGAAAACAGATTATTATCTGAATGGTGGCCGATTAGGAAAAGGGGAGGTGCAACGAGACCTGGGTGTCATTATACACCAGTCATTGAAAGTGGGCATGCAGGTACAGCAGGCGGTGAAAAAGGCGAATGGTATGCTGGGATTTATAGCGAGAGGATTCGAGTACAGGAGCAGGGAGGTACTACTGCAGTTGTACAAGGCCTTGGTGAGACCACACCTGGAGTATTGTGTGCAGTTTTGGTCCCCTAATCTGAGGAAAGACATCCTTGCCATAGAGGGAGTACAAAGAAGGTTCACCAGATTGATTCCTGGGATGGCAGGACTTTCATATGAAGAAAGACTGGATGAACTGGGCTTGTACTTGTTGGAATTTAGAAGATTGAGGGGGGATCTGATTGAAACGTATAAAATCCTAAAGGGATTGGACAGGCTAGATGCAGGAAGATTGTTCCCGATGTTGGGGAAGTCCAGAACGAGGGGCCACAGTTTGAGGATAGAGGGGAAGCCTTTTAGGACCGAGATTAGGAAAAACTTCTTCACACACAGAGGGTGGTGAATCTGTGGAATTCTCTGCCACAGGAAACAGTTGAGGCCAGTTCATAGGCTATATTTCAGAGGGAGTTAGATATGGCCCTTGTGGCTACGGGGGTCAGGGGGTATGGAGGGAAGGCTGGGGTGGGGTTCTGAGTTGGATGATCAGCCATGATCATAATAAATGGCGGTGCAGGCTCGAAGGGCCGAATGCCCTACTCCTGCACCTATTTTCTATGTTTCTATGTTTCAAATCAATGTGGTTATAAGATCAACCTAACCCTTACCTCTTACAACACCTCCCCCTCCATTTTTCTATCATCCATTGCCTATATAAGAATTCCTTAATGTATCTGCGTCTACCAACTAAGGTAGGCGCCAGTGTTCCCATCCATACTTTTAATTTTTCTGTGTGCACACAAACTGTCACCATTTGGCAGTCGATGAAGTCTGGAACCTACACTCCAATCCTCTCCACCCAGCTCCTGCCCCCTCCCCAACACCTGCCTCAGTTAATGCAAATTAAAAGCTGGCCGTGGGGACTTCAACAACCTGGTACATAATAACGTATGATACAGACTCAGGAGTAGACCAGTCGGCCAGTCACCTTTGTCATTCAACAAATCATTACTTCATAGTTTCAGTTTCATATCCAACTCTGCCCATTCTGCTTGGTATTTTATACTTTAAATGTCCACCCCGATCTCGGACAATGACATAGTCAATGAGATACCACTGTTTAGATCGGAGGTGCTGCCAGGGGGCCTTGAATTAATTTTTCTAGCGCAAGAAAGTGTTCCTCGTGGTGAGGTCGTGGTGGTCGGCACATATGGTGAAAAAGTGGTACTCCATTTGAGATTATGTTACCAGGACATTTCTTTCCTATGGTTCCTTTCCAAGTTTTAAGTCCTGAACAATACTGGCATTGAAGTCCCCAAAAGAGAATTTGCTTATATTCCCAGGGGATGCTCGACAGTGTCGTGTTTAGTTAAGCTGGCAGGGTAGCAGGCCTCTTTTTCATAGTCATGTGAGACTAGATTTGATGCACAAGTATTCACTGAGGTTGCAAGCTGGTTGTTGTCAAGCACCAATGGATCATCATTAGACGTTCCCACGGGACGCTCAGATAGTTGCCTACATGTTTGTTCTTTATTGCAAACTCAGCATCGTGGATCCTGAGTTCGTCATCTGCCTTCCCTTTCCAGAAAAAAAAGTATAAGCACCCTTCTCCTCTTTCAGCTGCCCTTCGTGTGCGAGAAGGGCTTCAGAAAGAGGAAGTAGATCAATTTCAGTTCTCTAGCAATGATCGCTGTCTTTCTCACTGGATGTACTATCCACCGGAGTACACACACTCTATGCTCCAAAGGTCACGTTTCATTGTTTCCAATGGCAAATGACAATCGCTGTGGACACGATAATCCAGTCATACGGTTTCGAGGCAGACTACTTTAGGGCACCTTCTTCAGACCCTTCCCTGAGTGGCGTGACCGGAGTGGATCCGAAATAGGATATACTGCCGTTATGATGTGATTGGCACAGATGACTGCTGGACACATCATCGCCTCATCCACTCCACCATGTCCATTGAACTCATGAAAAAGAGGAGGGTTCATAAGAAGCAGACCAGGCCAAGACAAAAACTTGCAAGCGTTTGCTTGACCTTGTCACCCAACAGCACCATTAGGTGTTGTTTGGGGAAACCTCCAGTGGGAATATCAGGATGAAATCGGAGGACATGGATCTACTTAAATCCACCATCCGTAATACCTACTGAAACATCTTTGGGAACAAGCCCAGAAAACAGCAGGATTGGCTTGATGACAACGGCATTGAGATAGAACAACTCGTCTCCAGGAAATGGAAAACATTTTGTGCCTGGCAGAGTGACATTAGCAGTGAGGCCTGAAGAGAAGCTTTCACGAGAGCCAAGGTGCACGTCCAGCGAAGGGTGAGGAAACTTAAGAATTCTTGGTGGACTGCTAAAGCCCTGTAAAACTAGAGTCTGGAAGACTCTGGTGATACTAAAGGCTTATTCAGTGCCACCAAAGTAGCCCATGGTCCAAGTTTCTCTGTATTTAACGACGGGAAGAACTTGCTAAAGGATCGGGAGAATATCTTTCTAAGCTGCGCCGGTGTGCGGGCGCACAGTGACTGAAATGCTCTCGCGCACATAGCCTTAGATGTCGCGCAGCTGGTATTTTCTCTTATATAACTTAAACATAAAATGCCGTGCAGTTTTCAGGCTGTGTAAAAAGTTCCTGAACTACGCAGATGTAAAATTAAAAAAGGGGGAACGTTGATGGAAAGAACATTTTCACAAACCTCTTAACCACAACCGCACTGCAGAACCAGAGGTTAGTAACCCACCAAATCCTCCGGAGACCTGTGAGAGAAGCCATGGGGATCCTCCCAATATGAAAGTGGTCCATGATGCCATCAGGAGCCTGAAAGTCTACCAAACCAGTGATCGTGATGGGATCCCAGCAGAGATCTTCAAGGAAGGCGGACTACCACTCCCATGTCAGATACACGCCCTTCTCTCGAAGGACTGTGAAAAGGAACTACTGCCCCGAGCTCCGGGGTGTTCTAATAGTGACCATATTCAAGAAGGAAGACAAGGTAGATAGAGGCAACTACAGAGGCATCTCCTCCTGTCAGCAACAGGCAAAGTGCATGTATCTGTGTCAATCTACTGCTTCTGCTTGCACGATATGAAGGACTCCCTGAATCATATTGTGGTTTCTACCCCTCTAGAGGTACCGCAGACATGATATTTACAGAGCCCCAATACAGGAGAAATTCCGTTAACAAATGCAACCGATGTACTTGGCTTTCTCAGATTTAGCAAAGGCATTTGTTACAGTAGACCAACATGCTATTTTACGAATACTGAGGCTACTGCATGATAACATGTCAGCCACAGTACTCAGCAAAGTGGGTCTGAATCAGATGCCCTTGATATCAAGACGGGAGTCAAACGGGGCTGCATCATTGCCACCCTATTTGCCACCTTTATTGAAGCCATCCAGCACTTTACTGGACAAGACCTGCCACAGGGGATCTCAATGAACAACAAGCTCTATCAAATCTCCCTTCACTCTCCTACCCCCTGAGGAATACAGTCTGAACCTGTTTATTTTCCCCTATAACTCAGGTCCTCAGGTTCCGGTAACAACCATGTGAATTTTCTCTGCACTCTTTCAGACCTATTGCTGTCTTTCCTTTTGGTACTGTATATGACCAGAACTGCATCCAACACTTCAGATTACGCCTCAGCAACGTCTTTCAGAACTGCAAGATAATATCCCAACTCCTGTACTCAATGGCTTAATTTATGAAGCCCTGTGTGTCAAACGCTCTCTTTGAGATCCTATCTACCCGTGTCGCCACTATTAAGGAATTATGGATTTCCATTTCCGGATCCCTCTGTTCTACCACCCTCCTCGCCGCCGTGCGACTCACTGCGGAAGTCCTACCCTGGTGCGACTCCCAAAGTGCGACATCTCACAATTGTCTGTTTTAAATTCCATCTGCTATTTTTCAGACCATTTTTCCATCTTGTCTAGATCTCGCTGCAAGCCAGGACAGCCTTCCTCGCTGTCCACTGCACCCCCAGTCTTGGTGTCATCTGCAAACCTGTTGAGCCAGTTTAGCTCATTATCATCCAGAACGTTGTTGTAGTTGTAAAACAACAACGGACCCAGCACCCACCCGTCTGACACGACACTAGTCACAGGCCGCCAGTCAGAGAGGCAACCATTTAGAACCACATCTCCCATGAATCAACATCTAATCCATTTTACTACCTCATCCTGAGTGCCAACCGACTGAACCTACTTGACCAACCTCCCATAGGGACATTGCTAAGGCCCATGAAAGGCCCACTGCTTTTCATTGATCAACCTCCCTGGTAGCTTCTTTGAAAAACTCTAAGTTTGATTACGTAGGACCTACCACTCACAAAGCAGGTTGACCTTCCCTAATCAGTCCCTTTCTATCCAAACACTCATATATCCGGCCCCTTAGAATACTTCACAATAAATTTTCCACTACTTTTGTCAGGCTCACGGGCCTATAATTTCCTTAAAACATAAACAAAATGCTGGAGGAACTCAGCAGGCTAGGCAGCATCTAGGAAGGGTTCCGGCCCTAAAGGTCGACTGTACTCTTTTCCTAGATGCTGCCTGGCCCGCTGAGTTCCTTCAGCATTTAGTGTGTGTTTCTCAGATTTCCAGCTTCCGCAGATTTTCTCATCTATAATTACCTGGTTTATTTTTAAAGCCTTTCTTAAACAAGAGAACAACATCAACTATCTTCCAGTCATCTAGCACCGCACCCGTGGCTAAGGACGTTTTAAATATCTCTGCCAGGGTCCTGGAAACCTCTGCGCCAGCCTCCGACAAAGACCGAGAGAATGTCTTGTCAGGCCGTGGGGATTTATCCACCTTTATTTACTTTAAATTATGACATTGCAGTTTGTAATATTTTAACGTGCTTAAAATATGACCACAATTCACTTGGATGTAAGACTAGAGCTACTTTTTGCAAAAACAAAATATTCTCGAACATAATATAACTTTCTTCCCTGGCCCCACGCCACTAAAGCGGGATAACCTTGCAATATCTGTATTCCGCAAAGCTGTCAGCCCAATGTGCCTAAATTACGAGGTCGACTATGTATCATTGGCCGTGAAAAAACTTTGAGGCCGACTAGAACGGCGCTATATAAACGTTAGTTCACCATTTTCAGCAAATCGCTTGTGTTAATTCCCCGTCGGGAGCGAATCCCACCGCGTCTCCTTGAAGACCATCGACTGAAATTTGGGGGAGTGTAAAGATGGCAGCAATCCGACGGTTGGAGGCCTCCAACGACGGCGCCTCGAAGGAGGGGGATAGAGATTCCACAATCATTTTTGAGAACAAATACGAGTTCTGCGGATACAATTTAAAGATCTCTCGTTTCATCAATGCTAACCTGGGCTTTTCGGCCCATGTTTGGGAAGCTGTAAGTCAACTGATTAACTACAGCGAGGCAAAGACCGTGTTACGCATGCGCAGCGCTGTATTTGCTACCGGGGGGGGGGTGGTAAATAGCGGAAAAAAAGCAGATACTGATCACCTAAATAAAATGAGAAAGTGCAGGAAACATTTGGCAAATCGGGCAGCATTTGTGAAAGAACAAATACTGGACCGTGTCAAAAACCCATCTCAGGAAAATGAAGCCTGAGGTATCAAGTATGTTAAATCTGTTTCTCTCTCCGCAGATGTTTTCTGATATCCGGGGTATCGCCAGAATTTGCTGCTTTTTATGTACTGGAGAGTGAGAACGCTCCGTGTACTTTGTCTCTGTAATGTGCTGCTGGTCGGGATTTTGCCCCATCACTTCAATAAAAAAGGATATATCACCATTCCGGCGTGTCTGTTCTATGCCCAGCTGTAGCAACATGCTTAAAACAACATAGTTGATCTTATTTTTTGGAGGCCCCAGTTCTTGTGTTTAGGTCAGGTGGGAACTCGATGTGGATGGTTAAATGGGGATTGCCAACTCATTGCTTTATCATCTGAGGCTCCAAATCTCTCCCTCTCATCAGATGTCGATGCTGACCACAGTCACAACCCCTTCGCCCTGGCTTGTTGTTAAATGCGTACAACGTGCAGGCGGTGATCTCGATTCCTCTGTGCGCCCATCTTTTGCAGAGAGTGGGCGAAAGAAAGCCAGTCCTTTGTTTTACTATTGTGACCGGAACCGCTACACCAAAACAGGGAGTTTATAGATTTTTTTTAAAATTTAAGATTGGTGCCGCAACCAGCGCTACAGTTATACGGAAACCATTGTTGCAGCCGTGCTATGGACTGATAGACCGCCCAAAGGGTTAAAAACGAAAACACGAGAGACTACAGAAGCTGTAATCGGGAGTGACAAACAATCTGCCAAGGGAACTCAGCGGATGGAAAAGCATCGGTGGGAGGAAAAGAACTGTCGACATTGCGGGGGAAATCCTACAAGTCCTTTCCTCACACATTTGCTGCTCGATCCATTAGGTTGCTCCAGTAGATTCTTCGTCGGCTCCGGTGACGAAAGCCCCCACTAAGGACACGTCTGCAAACAGGGAGTCCCCGCACGTTGTTAAATTCAGAAGATGGACGTTCTTTTCTGCAGATGGCAAAACTAGACACCTCCTCTCTTCACATTTAGCAGTAACGTTTTTCTTGTCTGACATGTGTTTTGATACAATTCATTGCTGTACTGTGGAGGTGTAGTTACCGCGTCGAGTGATTTTTGTGCATTTTCTGACTTACGACAAATCGACTTACGGACGTCTATATAAACGAAACGCATTAGTTACCGGGGGACCTTTTCTTATACGGACACGTAAACTGATGAGACTACGGATTATTACTGGTTTTGCGGGGGGGGGGGACACACTGTGGAGGCAGTTAAATCCCTTTAGCGCGTCAGTTTCCTCTGCAGACGAAACCGCAATCAATCGGGCCTAGTGCTGCTTTCTTTAGATTGCTCGACGGCAACAGTGCGCTGTCGAGTCATGTGTATCTGTACAGATAATTTGTTAACGTGCCCTGCCCTGTATTGACGGTAAAGGCTGGACTTGCATCACTCTCTTCATGAGCCTATTCCGTGTTCCATTATTTTAGGGGGTCGCTCTCTGTCGGTTTTTTGAGAAACAGAACGCCAGTTTTACTGCGAAGAGAGTGATTGAGCTGGGATCGGGCACTGGAATCGTTGGGATTTTAGCAACCTTACTTGGTAAGTGAAAGGCGGGGTAATGAACTGAAATCCAGTCCTTTCTGATATTAACATGGAATCCGGAAAATAATGACGCGGGTGATGGATATGGAGAAAAGAGTTTTATTGTCAAGGACAACAGGAATTCTGCAGATACTGGAAATTCAAGCAACACACATCAAAGTTGCTGGTGAACGCAGCAGGCCAGGCAGCATCTGTAGGAAGAGGTGCAGTCGACGTTTCAGGCTGAGACCCTTCGTCAGGACTAACTGAAGGAAGAGTGAGTAAGGGATTTGAAAGTTGGAAGGGGAGGGGGAGATCCAAAATGATAGGAGAAGACAGGAGGGGGAGGGATATAGCCAAGAGCTGGACAGGTGATAGGCAAAAGGGGATACGAGAGGATCATGGGACTGGAGGTCCGGGAAGAAAGACAAGGAGGGGGGGGGACCCAGAGGATGGGCAAGAAGTATATTCAGAGGGACAGAGGGAGAAAAAGGAGAATGAGAGAAAGAATGTGTGCATAAAAATAAGTAACAGATGGGGTACGAGGGGGAGGTGGGGCCTTAGCGGAAGTTAGAGAAGTCGATGTTCATGCCATCAGGTTGGAGGCTACCCAGACGGAATATAAGGTGTTGTTCCTCCAACCTGAGTGTGGCTTCATCCTTACAGTAGAGGAGGCCGTGGATAGACATGTCAGAATGGGAATGGGATGTGGAATTAAAATGTGTGGCCACTGGGAGATCCTGCTTTCTCTGGCGGAAAGAGCGTAGATGTTCAGCAAAGCAGTCTCCCAGTCTGCGTCGGGTCTCGCCAATATATAAAAGGCCACATCGGGAGCACCGGACGCAGTATATCACCCCAGACGACTCACAGGTGAAGTGTTGCCTCACCTGGAAGGACAGTTTGGGGCCCTAAATGGTGGTAAGGGAGGAAGTGTAAGGGCATGTGTAGCACTTGTTCTGCTTACATGGATAAATGCCGGGAGGGAGATCAGTGGGGAGGGATGGGGGGGGGATGAATGGACAAGGGAGTTGCGTCGGGAGTGATCCCTGCGGAATGCAGAGAGAGGGGGGGAGGGAAAGATGTGCTTAGTGGTGGGATCCCGTTGGAGGTGGCGGAAGTTACGGAGAACAACTTGGATGGTTATTGTCTAGGACACTGTTAAAGCTGTTTAGTTTAGTCAAAAAATAATAAATGTAGTCTGAAGGTATGTCGCTTTCACACGGATTGATCTCTCCTCTCCTGTATAACAAAATCGAGAGTCCCTATCCAAATTCAGTTCTACAGGTGTCCTGCCTGGGTTAAAATTCATACCACACCAACCTAGTTTACTTGACCAATTTTTGTCTTAATAATTATATGACCATTTATTGCAAATGAGGTACTGAGCGGACTTTGATTGTAGGAAAGACTATTAGATTCCCAAGCTATTTGGCCTTTGTGCTGTGCTAGTTTTAAAACAATAAGCAATGCTACTGTCTCCCGAAATAAGATTGAACTCTACCCAGATTTCTTACACTGTTCTTTCTGTGATCACGATAATTAAGGGCGAATAGAAATGGATCTTTTTTTCTCTCTTGGTCAGGTGGAGAGGTGACTGTGACCGATAAGCCAAGCATCCTGAAGCAAATAGAAAACAATGTCTCCATCAACATCCCCTCTGCCTGCAGGCACCGTGTAAAGGTCCGTGCTCTGACCTGGGGTGAAGACCACACGAGCTTTCCCTCCGACTATGACTTCATCCTGGGTTCCGATATTGTTTACAGCTCAGTGAGCTACCCGGCACTCATGGACACATTGCGACACCTCGCCAGCCACAGAGCCACAATTTACCTCTCTTCCGAATTGCGGAAGAGGAATGGCTCGTCCTCTTTTCACAAGCAGCTTCTGCCTCAATATTTTAATTGCCAGGTGGTTGACAGGATAGATGATAAAAATATCATTGTGTATAAAATGTCCAAAATTAGTACAGACCCCGGAGTTGGGTGCTTTAATTAAGTAAGGGAACCTCTATTTCTCTCATCTTCTTCCAGCTTCTTGCTTTTAAAAACCAGCATAATTTATATTATCTGAAAGACTTTGTTCAGATGATTGTTTATGGGACTATTCTCTTTTCTCCCCCCATTGACTGACGGCAGGGGTTGATGCTCGCCCGTGACTTGGTCAAGTGTTCGATTATACTGTGTGGTGATTGGATATAAAACAGTGTAACAACTACAGCTGTTACTTGGGGTCACTGTGGTCTGGCAGCAATAAAGTGGCCAGGAAACTGATGATGGTGCCACACATCTTAATACTACTCCGAGTAACACCAACTCTTATCGATCAATTTGAGAATTTCCATTATTGTGTTATGTAGAAGTAATATTTCAGTGGTGCTTGTCCTGGTTAAGCAGGTTCTTACAGAGAAGACCGATTGTTTTCTCTGTCGGTGGTCAATCTGTTCTGGTTCTCCCATAATGTTCCCAGTTCAGTGTAGTGGTTCGATTTTTACCAATTTTGTTTTCTTGTTAACAAGAACGATGATATTTGAACAATTTGCATGAAATATTCACTTTTCTTTACAACATTTCACAATGACTTTCCCTCACTCGCAAGATCAGAAGGAAATGTGTTCGCTGATGTTCAGCATCTTTCACAGCCCCTAAATAACGAAGCAGTACACACCCAAAATCCGGACTATTTTGAGGTCTGGGCCAGTAGGTGGCAAGTAACACTCGACAAATGTCAGACAATGACAGTATTCAGCAAGAGGTAATCCAACATGCCTCTCCTATATGTAATGGCATTGTGAATAAAAAATAGGCAATAGACAATAGGTGCCAGGAGTAGGCCATTCAGTCCTTCGAGCCAGCACCGCCATTCATTGTGATCATGGCTGATCATCCACAATCAGTATCCTTTTCCTGCCGTCTCCCCATATCCGTTGACTCTGCTATCTTTAAGAGCTCTATCTAACTCTTTCTTGAAAGAATCCAGAGAATTGGCCTCCACTGCCTTCTGAGGCAGAGCATTCCACAGAACCACAACCCACTGTGTGAAAAACCTTTTCCTCAACTCCGTTCTAAATGGTCTACTCCTTATTTTTAAACTGTGGCCTCTGGTTCTGGACTCCCCGAACATTGGGAACATATTTCCTGCCTCTAGCGTGTCCAATCCCTCAATAATCTTATATGTTTCAATCAGATCCCCTCTCATCCTTCTAAATTCCAGTGTATACAAGCCCAGTCGCTCCAATCTCTCAACATATGACAGTCCCGCCATCCCAGGATTAACCTCGTGAACTTACACTGCACTCCCTGAATAGCTAGAATGTCCTTCCTCAAATTTGGAGACCAGAACTGTACACAATACTCCAGGTGTGGTCGCACCAGGGCCCTGTAATCTGCCTTCCTGTTCTTGCCACCAAAGTGGATAACTCACATTCATCCACATTAAACTGCATCTTCCATGCATCTGCCCACTCACCCAACCTGTCCAAGTCACCCTGCATTCTCATAACATCATCCTCACATTTCACACTGCCACCCAGCTTTGTGTCATCTGCAAATTTGCTAATGTTACTTTTAATCCCTTCATCTAAATCATTAATTTATATTGTAAATAGCTGCGGTCCCAGCACCGAGCCTGGCAGTACCCGACTAGTCACTGCCTGCCATTCTGAAAAGAACCCATTAATCCCTACTCTTTGTTTTCTGTCCCCCAACCAATTTTCTATCCATGTCAGTACCCTACCCCCAATACCATTTGCTCTAATTTTGCCCACTAACCTCCTATGTGGGACCTTATCAAAGGCTTTCTGAAAGTCCCGGTTCACTACATCCACTGGCATTCCCATGTACATTTACATAGTTACATTCTCAAAAAATTCCAGAAGATTAGTCAAGCATGATTTCCCCTTCGTAAGTCCATGCTGACTCGGACCTATCCTGCTACTGCTATCCAAATAGGCCGCTATTTCATCTTTTATAATTGATTCCAGCATCTTCCCCACCACTGATGTCAGATTAACTGTTCTATAATTGCCTGTTTTCTCTCTCCCTCTTTTCTTAAAAGGTGGGATAACATTAGCTACCCTCCAATCCGCAGGAACTGATCCTGAATCTATAGAACACTGGGAAGTGATTATCAATGCGTCCACGATTTCTAGAGCCACCTCCTTAAGTACCCTGGGATGCAGTCCATCAGGCCCTGGGGTTTTATCAACCTTCAGTCCCATCAGTTTACCCAACACCATTTTGTGCCTGATGCAATTTTCCTTCAGTTCATCTGTTACCCTAGGTCCTCTGGCCACTATTACATCTGGGAGATTGTTTGTGTCTTCCCTAGTGAAGACAGATCCAAAGTACCTGTTCAGCTCATCTGCCATTTCCTTGTTCCCCATAATAATTTCACCCGTTCCTGTCTTCAAGGGCCCAACTTTGGTCTGAACTAATTTTTTTCCTCTTCATATACCTAAAGACGCTTTTACTATCCTCCTTTATATTCTTGGCTAGTTTACCTTCGTACTTCATCTTTTCCTCCCGTATTGCCTTTGTAGTTATCTTCTGTTGCTCTTTAATCCTCCGGCTTCCCGCTCATCCTTGCTATGTTATACTTCCTCTCTTTTATTTTTATACTGTCCTTGACTTCCCTTGTCATCCACGGTCGCCCCTTACTCCCCTTAGGATATTTCTTCCTCTTTGCAATAAACTGATCCTGCACCTTCTGTATTATTCCCAGAAATACCTGCCATTGTTGTTCCATCGTCATCCCTGCTAGGGTATCTTTCCAGTAAACTTTGGCCAGCTCCTCCCTCATGGGTCCATAGTCCCCTTTGTTCAACTGTAATACTGACACTTCCAATCTTCCCTTCTCCCTCTCAATTTGTAGATTAAAACATCATATTATGGTCACTACCTCCTAATGGCTCCTTTACCTCGAGTTCCCTTATCAAATCTGGCTCATTACACAACAGTAAATCCAGAATTTCCTTCTCCCTGGTAGGCTCTAATACAAGCTGCTCTAAGAATCCATCTCTAAGGCATTCCACAAACTCCCTTTCTTGGGGTCCAGTACCAACCTTATTTTCCCAGTCTACCTGCATGTTGAAATCCCCCATCACAACCGTAGAAATACCTTTGCAACATGCCAATTTTAACTCTTGATTTAACTTGCACCCTATATCCAGGCTTCTGTTTGGGGGCCTGTAGATAACTCCCACCAGGGTCTTTTTGCCCTTACAGTTGCTCAGTTCTGTCCATACTGACTCTACATCTCCTGATTCTATGTCCCCCCCTCGCAAGTGACTGAATTTCATTCCTCACCAACAGAGCCACCCCACCCCCTCTGCCCACCTGTCTGTCCTTTCGAGAGGATGTATACCCCTGAATATTCATTTCCCAGCCCTGGTCCTCTTGCAGCCATGTCTCTGTTATTCCCACAACATCATAATTGCCAATTTCCAGCTGAGCCTCAAGCTCATCCACTTTATTTCTTATACTCCGTGCATTCATATATAATACTTTTAATCCTTTTAAAGTAATAATTTTACTCCCCTCACCTTTCACACTGATTCCTATTGCACTTTGCCATACTCTCCGATCCCTTCCTGAGCTTCCTGCCCCTTTAATTCTGTTGTTTTTCTTAACTTTTCTTATCCTCTCTTTACCTTTAACCCCATCCTTATATTTCCAGTTCGTACCCTCTCCCCCCACCCCCCCCCCGCCACTACTTAGTTTAAACACACCCGTGTAGCAGTGGCAAACCTGCCTGCCAGAACGCTGGTCCCCCGTCTGTTAAGGTGCAACCCGTCCCTTCTGTACAATTTATCCTTACCCCAAAACAGATCCCAGTGGTCCAAGAATCTGAATCCCTGCTCCCCGCACCAGCTCTTCAGCCACACATTCAGATCCGCTATTTCCCTGTTCCTGCCCACACCAGCACAAGGAACTGGAAGCAAACCGGAGAATTTGAATCCCTCACCACTTAATATCCTTGGGTTTACACTTGATAAGAGATGGAACTGAAGGAACTATATACGCCAAGTGGCCACAGACGCAAGTTGGAAGTTGGGGATCTTCTGCTTAGTAACTCAGCTCCACATTCCCCAAAGCCTGTCCACTACCTACAAGGTTTGTGTCAGGAGACTCTTCACTTGCCTGGATGATCTTCAACATCATTCACACCATGCAGAATAAAGCAGCCCATTTTGAAAGTACCCGTCCACAACTATTCACCCAGTCCACATCCAATGCACAGCAGCGACTGCAGTCTGTACCGTCTGCAGGATGCACTGCAGTAATTCTCCAAGACTCCTGAGCCTTTTGCAAACCCACGACCGCTACCAGCAAGAAGATCAAGGACAGCAAAAGCATAAAGTTGTCCTCCAGCCCACACTGCATCCTGACTTTTAAATATATCATTATTCCTTCACAGTCACTGGGTCAATATCCTGATACTCCCTCAGTAGATTGTGAGACTGTGTGCATAACCACGACCTGATTAGTTCAGTGCCAATTTCTCAAACGCAGTTAGGAATGGACAATAAAATGTTTGCTCTGCCTGCGAAGCTCACATCAATTAAAACAAAAGAGAGCACATGAAGTTTCTTGCCGTATTTCGTTTCACATGTCCCACGGGTAGGGTCAGTCCTCATTTACGAGCGAGGGTAGAGAAGGAAGAGGGTGGTTAGGAATCTCTCTCCTTTCTTGCAACATTTCAGCTAGAAATTGCGGTCTAAACTCTAAAATTAAAATTATTATGACATTGTGCCAAAGCCAATTTCATTTTCAAAATTCTGTTAACGGAAACATGAATCAAATATTGCTGGATTGCTTTGTGCTTTAAACTGATCCCAACTGGTCAGAACCCGATACACTACTTTCAGTGAATACGCGGGAAAGCTCTGCCCTGCACGTATTCCCATCAAAGCGAGCAAGCGTATGCCAAAGTTTGGATAATAAAAGTCATTGCAGCCCCGTAGTTCGCTTGTTTCAGGGGTACTCTTTATTTGGTGTGGGATTAAGGACATGGAAAAGGATAAGCGCCGGCTCCGAACGGGCTTTGATTTCAAGAAATACTTTCCTCGGGGAGCAGGAAGAAAAAAATAACTATCACTCTGATTCCCATTCCATGACGTAGTTAATTATTGTTATTGTAGCTACTTTACCTCTTGCCTCAGCTTAGCTATTCAGCGATTGACACACAACAGGACAAGGATACATCATGCCTTTGAATTATGTAACAACTTCTTTCCGACTCCACTATACTATCCCATTATTTTTCTATCCCTACCCTTTGCCTATTCTACCAAGGCATCCTTTAGAGAGTTAAACTTCATTTCTACATGACTGCTATCATCTTCAACAGATGGCTAACATCTTCAACAACTAAATTGGAGACTGTTAAAATCTGATGAAGATGCGAAGACAGGAAGAGGAAATGAATTGTGAATAATTCATTCAGAAATTGGAAACATTTCTTTTACGAGCAGAATCTGGATAAAACAAATTTAATATCTTCGAAACTACTAATTAGTTACTTTACCTCATTCATAAATGAGGATTGTATCACACTGCATATAATACATTAGGAATAACATGAAGAACTGATAATATTTGATTTCATGCTACCATTAAATTGTATTGTCTCGTGGAATTTGACATGATTTCTTTCCGCTATCATTATTACACACATCTTTTTGTCCTCTACAGGTTTTAATGTCATAGAGTTAAGTTTTTAAATGTTATGGTTAAGATCGAAATAAAAACATCCAAAATAAGTTAACTAAATGATGGAAAGTGGATTGGAAGAGTCAGATAAATGTGATTATGGCAAGTGCGAGCATCAACAAGAGCCGGCTGGGATTAAAGGCCTGTTTCTCTGTTTCTATAAAATGTGCCAGAATGGTAGTAGGTACAATGTCTACTGTTACTACCACTGTAATGTTGAGTATATCAAAGACGTCTGACCTGTTCACAGACTTTTCAAATACAAAGGTAATGTGAGAGAACTTGCTACTAATCACAACTAACTCACACTCAATCTTGCAAAAACGACATTTGAATCTACCATCTTTACCGTACGAACAACAGACATCAAAATACAATTAGGGCATTCAGCCATTCAAGTCTGCGCACCAATCAACCATGGCTGACTTATTTTTCCACTCAACTCCATTCTCCTGCCTCTTCCCCATTATCTTTGAAGCCCCTACTAACAAAGTACATAGCAATTTCAATTTTAAATATAACCAATGGCATGGCCTCCACAGCCAATTGTGGGAAAGAATTCCACAGATTCACCACTCACCCACACCACCAAACACCACCCCCCTCCCACAGCCAGCTAAAGGATTTCCTCCTCATCTCTGTTCTAAAGGAACATCCTTCTATCTGATGTTGTGCACTCAGATTTTAGACACTGCCATAGACTGGAAACATCCTCTGTAGATCCACTCTTGCAAGGCTTTAAATACTCTGTAGGTTTCAAAGAAATCCCCCTGACTCCAGTCAGCACCGGCTCAGAACCATCAAATACGTTAACCCTTTCATTCCCAAGATCATTCTTCTGAACCCTCTGCAATGCCAGCACGTTCTTTCAGAAATATGAGACCCCAAACTGCCCACAGTGTGTTTGACCAATGGTTTATAAAGCCTCAGCATTACATTTTGCTTTTATATTCTAGTCCTCCGAAATTAATACTAATATTTCATTTGCCTTTCTTGCTACCAACTCAACCAGCAAGAAATAGTTAAAGAACAATGTGGTTTTGTGAAAGACAAAGATACAAGAAACACGATATTGAAGTTAAGGATACTATCAGAACGAGCTATTCAAGTGCAAAAAGATTTGTTTGTTTGTTTCATAGACTATACAAAAATATTTTGATAAAGTGAAGCACAATAAGTTATTCGAAATATTACAGGAAACTCTAGATCTAGATTCAAAAGACCTCCGCCTAATCAGAAATCTGTACTGGGGGTAAACTGCCGCTGTAAGAATAGATGGAGAAGTGAGTCAGTTTTCGAAAATCAAGAGAGGTGTTAGACAAGGGTGTGTTTTCTCCCCTGATTTATTTAACGTGTACAGTGAAACAATATTACAAAAAATAAGAGACATCTTGGGAATCAAAGTTGGTGGTGAAATCATCAATAATTTCAGATATGCAGATGACACTGTGTTAAATGCAAATACGGAGGAAGAACTGCAAAATTAATTGATATAGTTGTTGAAGAAAGTGCAAAAATGGGTCTATCTATCAATTGCAAAAAGACAGTATGTACGGTGATATCCAGTAGAACAAGGAATTCCATTATCAGCATTGCCTCAGAGTCATGGTCAAGGGAGAGTGAGGGGCACTCACAGGAAGCATGGCCACAAAATTACCATGTTGAAATGAAAATGGGCACCTCCTCTCCCCCTCCCAACAAACACCAGTCACTAGAGGCTTCATTCTTTACTTTCACTATTTGGTGTTGGTTTATTATTGTCTCATGTACTGAGATAGAGTGAAAAGCCTGACTTGCAAACTGTTGATACCGATCACACATTAAACAAATCAGGGGAGAAAACACACTGTTGTCTATCTATCAACTGCAAAAAGACAGAATGTATGGTGATATCCAAAAAGAAGGAGAATCCTATCTGCAGGCTGAGAATAAAAGGGGAAGACAAAACAAGTACAGAACTTTTGCTACTTAGGAAGCTGGGTGACATCAGATGGCAGGTGTGACTTGGACATCAAACGAAGAATAGGGATAGCAAAAGACACCTTTATGAGAATGAAGAGTATACTGACCAATACTAAACTAGGCATGACAACCCGCCTCAGAGAACGGAAACGTTATGTTTATTCAGTTATGTTATATGGTTCAGAATGTCGGACAATATCTAGTAACATGAGGAAAGGAATTGAAGCAGCAGAGATGTGGTTTTTGAGGAGGATGCAAAGAATATCATGGACAAAACGAATATCTAACGAGGATGTCATGAACAGAGCAAACATAAAAAGAGAAATAATGTGTGAGATCATGAAAAGGCAACGTAACTTCATTGGACATGTGATGAGGAAAGAGGAGTTAGAATGCACGGTAATTATGGGAAAGATTGAAGGGAAGAAAGCAAGAGGAAGACAAAGACAAATGATGATGGAGACAGCAGCAAGAGAACTGGAAATGAATACCAATGAATTGATCCACTTGACCCGAAACAGGAGTGTGTGTACCATGGCAGTCAAAGCTCAAACTGGGCATGGAACCTGATGATGATGATGACGATAACCCTTTGCCTCTTTTCCAGTAAGAAAAATGGAAAGTCGAGCTCCCTGTCATATGTACAACTACGTGAACAGTATACGCAGGTGCATTGGAAAACTCACTTGCAGCAGCATCACAGAACATGTCATTAGATACTCAATATGCACAAGAAGCAAAAAAACATTAAATATCTCAATAAACTAACTGAGAAAAATAACATGTACAAAGTGGTTATAGAATTATTATACTAAGGTAGTAATTATGGTTTGATGGTTGATTCAAGAACCAAAAGGTTGAAGGAATGTTCTGGAAACTACTGTTCCTGAAAGTGATGGTGTGGGACTTCAGGTTCTGTACCTCCTGTCCAATGGTAGCTGAGAGAGGATGACATGGCCTGGGTAGTGGAGATGTTTAACAAAATATGCTGCCTTTTTGAGGAAGCACCTGATGTAGATACTTGAAGTGGCGGGGAGGGTGTTGCCAGTGATGTATCGGGTTAGGTCCCCTGCTCTCTGCAGAAATAGGATGGTCACCAGTAAGCACTACGTGTCCTCTAACTTACATGGTTTCCTTGTATGCATTTCGGCTCATCTTTCTTTAGTGAAGTCTTCCAGTGTTCCAGTGTCTCAATATAAGCCTGTCCTTCAGTGTATGCATGGCCCGTTTTCCTCATCCCTCAAGAGTTTACATTTGGGTCCTCCACTATCCTGTTGCTTTTGGTCTCAGTATTGCTCTCCACAGCTACAATCAGTATAGGACTTCACTAGATTATCCTCTGCCAGCCCTTAGTAGCCGCCAACCCTAACATGTACAAACTGCCCCTTCGCCGCCAAGGAATTTTACGCTTCGTATCGTTTGCTTCGTTTTTCGGCCTACACCAGAGGTCGCGATCTGTCCAACCGGAGAATATAGTGGATTGGCCAAGACTAAGTGCTATGTTGAAATAGTGGGCCAAAGCCGCTCCCTCCAACACCTCGGGTCGTCAACGCTCGTTCCATCTGTAGCAGCGTTTTTTTTTAAATTTAATATTACAAATAGATCATTCGGCCCATTGTGGCCATGTCAGATCTCAGACTGAGGGATGACCTTACATAAACCCATTAAGAACATTAGTAAGGTGAACAGTCACAGTCTTTTCCACAGGGTCGGAGAACCTAACTCCAGAAGGCACCGAGGAGAAAAAGTACACACAAAGGGTGGCGGGAATATTTAATAAGATGCCAGAAGAAGGGCCGAGGCAGTTTCAATTAAAGCGTTTAGAAGACATTTAAAAAGGACTTGGATAGGGAAGGTTTAAAGTGACAAATGGGATTAGCTCAGAGATGTAACTTGTTTGGCATGGACAAATCGGGCCGAAGGGTCTATTTGTAATGTTAAATTAAAAGCGCTGTAGCGCTATAGCTATAGCTATAGCCTATGTTGTTGTTCGTCCTTCGTAGTCGAAGATGACCATGGCTTCAAAGTCAAATGGGAGATTGGTGGCTGTGGGTCCGGAAGTGACTGATGAGGCCAATCCGGGCCCTGAAGGCTCGCCCACATATGGGACACAAGTGGGTGGGTGCTGTCGTGGCAGTGGATGCAGCTCGGGCCTTGCGCACAGCACGCTTTCGTTGCGCCTCGATGATGCGCCTGACTTCAGCTGCATGGGCTCCTGTGGTGATCTCGCTGCGCCAAGCTGGACGGTCGAGGGCAAGCGTCTCCCACGTGTTGATGTCGACACCCAGGCCTTTGAGGGACGCTTTAAGGCAGTCTTTGTAACGTTTCTTCTGCCCCCCGACTGAGCGCTTGCCCTGACACAGTTCTCCGTACAGCAGCTGCTTAGGCAATCGGCTGTCTGGCATTCTGACCACATGTCCAGCCCACCTGGCTTGGGCTTTCAGCAGGAGGGTGTAGACGCTGCAGAGCCCAGCTCGTTCCAGGATTTCCATGTCGGGGACTTTGTCCTGCCACCTGATGTGGAGGAGTCTGCGGAGACAGCTCAGGTGAAAGTGGTTGAGCTGTTTGGTGTGTCTGCTGTAGACAGTCCAGGTCTCGCTGGCGTAAAGGAGGGTGGTAAGGACCACTGCACAGTAGACCTTCAGCTTGGTGGTAAGGCTGAGTCCTCTCCGCTCCCAGACGTTCTCACAGAGTCTCCCAAAGGCGGCGCTGGCTTTGGCAATCCTGTTGTTGACCTCAGCGTCTATATTCACTGTGTGAGAGAGTATGCTGCCCAGGTAGGTGAAGTTGCCGACTGCCTGGAGGTTCTGGCCCTTCACCGTGATGCGCGGCTCCTGGTATGGCTTTCCTGGGGCAGGCTGGTACATAACTTCGGTCTTTTTGCTGCTGATAGTGAGTCCGAAGTTGTCGCAGGCTTGTGAGAAGCAGTCCATTGCACGCTGCATCTCCTGCTCTGTGCTGGCGTTGAGTGCGCAGTCATCAGCAAACAACAAGTCTCTGATGACAGTCTCTCGCACCTTTGTAACTGCCTGCAGGCGCCTAAGGTTGAACAACCTGCCGTCAGTCCTGTATCTGACGTGGATTCCTTCTTCGTAGTTATGGAAGTCATCTGTCAGCATGGCAGAGAATACCATACTGAACAGAGTCGGGGCGAGAACGCAGCCTTGTCTGACGCCATTTGTCACTGGGAAGGCCTCCGACTCGTCGCCATCATCCAGAACTTTCACCATCATACCGTCGTGGAACTGCCGGACGATTGTGATGAACTTGCTGGGGCAGCCAAACTTCTCCATGATCTTCCACAAACCTTCTCTGCTGACCGTGTCGAAAGCCTTGGTTAGATCGACAAAGGTCACGAAGAGGTCGCTGTGTTGCTCCTGGCATTTTTCCTGGAGTTGGCGCGCAGCAAAAATCATGTCCGCGGTCCCACGTTCAGCATGGAAGCCACACTGGCTTTCTGGGAGCAGACCTTGCTCAAGATGTTGGAGAAGGCGGTTGAGCAGGACGCGGGCCAGAATCTTCCCCGCAATGGACAAGAGGGAGATGCCTCGGTGGTTGTCGCAAGACTGGCGGTTGTCTTTCCTCTTGTAGATGTGGACTATGCTGGCATCTTTCAGCTGTTGCGGGACCTGTCCCTTTTTCCACATGGACTGGAAGAGTACAGTCAGCTTTTGCATCATGACAGGGCCTCCTGCATTGTATACCTCAGCAGGGATTGCATCGGGTCCTGGCGCTTTGCCACAGGAGAGTTGCATCACTGCCTTCCTGACTTCATCTACTGTGGGGAGGGTGTCGAGGTTCTTGTTGATCTCTACCTGGGGCAGGCGGACAATGGCCTCGTCGTTGATGTCGGCAGGGCGGTTAAGGACGTTGTTAAAGTGCTCAGCCCACCGATCCAGAATCTGCTTCTTCTCTGCCAGCAGCTGCGTCTCATCTGCGTTGAGGAGGAGTGAGGAGCGAGAGGACTGGGGTCCGTATACAGCCTTAAGCGCATCGTAGAAGCGCTTTATGTCGTGGCTGTCTGCATAGCCCTGGATTTCATCGGCCTTCTTGCTGAACCAGCTGGTCTGCATCTCGCCAAGTTTTTTCTGCACCTTTCTTCTTGCGTTGGTAAAGGCATCTTTCTTGGCTAGCGACGTGGGGTCGTTCTGATGCGCTCTGTAATGTTGATGTTTCTCCGTTAGTAGTGTCTGTATTTCTTCATCACTCTCATCGAACCAGTCTTGGTTTCTTCGGGTTGCTGGTCCGAGATGTTCGAGGGCGGTAGTGTAGACAGCGTCTCTGAAGGCCGTCCACTATTCCTCAACGCTGGTCCCGTCATCTTGTGGTGTGTCTGGCAGTCTGCGTTCAAGGTCATCGACGAGTTCTTCTGCAACCCTGCTGCTTTTCAGCTTGGAGACAGTCAACCTCTTTGCAGTCTTCTGCCCTTGGGGTCTTCTCATGGGCAGAATGCGAAGCCTGAACTTGGACGCAATGAGGCGGTGGTCGGTCCAGCAGTCGGCACCACACATGGCTCTCGTCACTCTGACATCCATCCTGTCCCTCTTCCTGGTGATGATGTAGTCAATCAGACGCCAGTGCTTCGAGCGCGGGTGCATCCATGACGTCTTCTTACGGGTGGGTAAGCGGAACAGGGTGTTAGTGATGACAAGGTCGTGTGTGGTACATGTCTTGAGGAGCAGAAGGCCGTTGCTGTTACACTTGCCAATGCCGTGTCTTCCAATGATCCCTTCCCAGGTTTGGTAGTCTGTCCCTACTCTGGCATTGAAGTCCCCGAGAACGATAAGCTTCTCTGACTGTGGGATTGCTGAGATGAGGGCGTCGAGTTCTTCATAGAACTTGTCTTTAACGTCATCTGGGTTGGTCATGGTGGGAGCGTAGGCACTAATCAGCGTAGCACTCTTCTTGTTTGCAAGTGGGAGCTGAAGTGTCATCAGGCGGTCGTTGATGCTCTCTGGGTGCTTCGTGAGTTTACGGGCGAGGTTAGAATTGATGGCAAATCCCACGCATGCTTCTCGTCGTTCAGCGCTGCTGCGACCGCCCCAGGAGAACGTGTATCCACCACTACGTTCTGTCAGCTGGCCCTTGTCTGCGAGGCGCGTTTCGCTGACAGCTGCTACGTCCACGTTGCAGCGAGCTAGCTCTTTTGCAACCAGTGCAGTTCTTCTCTCTGGTCTGTCTGCCTTGATGTTATCTCGCAGAGTTCTCACGTTCCATGTGCCAAGGTTGAGCACCATCACTTTCTTCCGCGTTGGGTTTGCAGTCATGACTTGCGCTTGACTTGGATTGAAGTGAGGGAGAGTTGCGCAGGTTGTCAGCCTCACTCTCTCTCCTATCTGGACCCAGTGGCAAGACATAGTCGAGACGGCTGGAGATAGGTCAGGATGCAGTGGATGGCCAGCAGTGTTCTGTGTGTCTCACTGTGCCCTCTTAGCGCTCCACGACACATTGCTGAGAATCGCCTTTCTGCCCGTTGAACCAGTGATGGTTTCTTCCGCGCAGTCCGCCGAATCCAGGCTTCACACGCTAGGTAGACAAGCCCTGAGTGTTGTGGGTCTACGGCAGTTCTTGCGGCGTGCTCGCAAGCCTCCCTACCCATTGGTGGGCATCCTCATCCGCCTTTGCAGCTGTTGGGAGAGTCTCATCTTCCGCCTGCTCCGCCGTTGGGATGATCACCTAGTGGTGTGGTAATGACACCACCCCCTCACTTGTTTTCGCCCGCTAGCTGCTCCACCTTCGCCGGGTCCTGCAGCTGCTCCCGACCGTACCAGGCGGCAGGGGCGGGCGGCGGCGGTCGCGACGAGCGGCAGGCCAGCTCCAGGCCTCGGGCCTCGCCCCCTTCGCCCGCCGCCGCCTCGCCTTATACCTGTATAATAGGTCCAGTGTCAGTTTGGCGGCCTCGGACGCGAGTCTCAGCACTCACTACCCGCTGTCGGCTCGACCTCGGCCGGGTGTCTCGGCGCTCACGACCCGTGTCGGCTCGACCTCGGCCGGGTGTCTCGGCGCTCACGGCCCGGTGTCGGCTCGACCTCGGCCGGGTGTGTAGCCTATACTCTATAGGTCTGTGTCTCTCTAGCCTGTTTATCCTTAGATATTGTCAGATGGATTATTACTCCATGTCTCTCCACACATTATTTTTGCCGCAGTGACCACCTTTTGCTTCCATTTTTTATTCACTTGCTGTGATCACTCTAACGAAGCCATCACACAGGAATTCAGTTCGGGTATATGTTTAAATGGTCGGCCCAAATAAACCATGCAGGCGTCCTTGGTACAGTAGAGTTGCGTTTCCTCGTCTTTAACACTTTACCTCAAATGCTTGTTCGGTTTCCCTTTAAATGTATCAATGTGATTATTTTTAACCAATCTCAGTTGCACCTTTTCAGCACACTTTGGGTGAAGAGCTTCCTTGGATTTTTAAACAACTGGCTTTCAATGGCGTCCTCCGGTCATGCATTTCCACACAAATATGAACATCCTCGGTGCAGAGAGAAATTAATTATCACGCAGAAGGCACGAAACTAGACTTTAGGTACGGGAGTATCTGTACAGAATGACTCTGGGAATGGGAATTTCTGTACATAAAATGACTCTGGGTACGAGAGTATCTGTACATAAAGTGACTTTGGGTACAGGCGAGGGGATTAAAGCCCACAATTAAGGAGGTAATAGCAAGATGGGGAATTGCCAGACGGGACCATGACAATCCACCCCCCCCCACCCCCAACAGGAGCCTCCAAGCTTGTCCGGATGGTCCCGATGGAAGTCTTGGATGAGGGAGGGGTCCAGGATGAAGGAGCGGAGAACCCAGGAACGCTCCTCTGGCCCGTACCCTTCCCAGTCGACCAGGTATTGGAGGCCCCTGCCCCGACGGCGCACATCTAGTAGCCGCCGGGCGGTGTATGCCGGATGGTTGTCGATGATCCGGGCGGGTGGAGGGGTTTCGGTCGGAGGACACAAGGGGCTAACGGAAAGTGGTTTTAATTGGCAAACACGAAAAGTAGGGTGGATGTGCATAGATCTTAGTAGTTTAAGTCGGACTGCTGTGGGGTTGATGATACTTTCGACCTTGAAAGGTCCCAGGAAGCGAGGGGCGAGTTTCTTAGGCTCGTTTTTCAGAGGGATGTCTTTTGATGAAAGCCACAATATCTGCCCAGGTCAATACTCAGGCGCAGGAGCCCGGTGTCGATCGACAATCCTCCTATTGCGATTGGCTGATCTGAGCAGGGCCGTGCGTGTGTCCTCCCAAACCTTGCGGCACCGATGGATGTGGGCCTGAACAGGCAGCGCCGCAATCTTCTCTTTTTGCGCGGGGAACAACGGGGGATGGTACCTAAGGGAACACTTGAAGGGAGACCTTCCAATGGCAGTACCAACCAGAGAGTTGTGGGCGTACTCAACCCACGCGAGGTGGTCACTCCAGGTAGACGGGTTGTTGGTTGTAATACAACGTAGCGTTGCCTTCAAGTCCTGTTTGGCCCGTTCCGTTTGCCCGTTCGTCTGTGGGTGGAAGCCGGATGACAGGCTGACCGAGGCACCTAGGGCTTGATAGGAGGCCTTCCATACCTGCGAGATGAATTGGGGACCTCGATCGGAGACGAGGTCCGCGGGGATTCCGTGGAAGAGGAAGATGTGGCGGACGAGAAAGTCTGCGGTTTCCTGAGCAGAAGGGAGTTTAGGAAGGGCTACAAAATGCACCGTCTTGGAGGACCGGTCTACCACGGTGAGTACGGTGGTGTGTCCGTATGAAGGGGGTAGACGGGTGACAAAATCTAGGGCGATGTGCGACCAAGGACGACCAGGGACAGGTAGGGGACGAAGTAATTCCGCAGGTAGCCAATGGGAGGCTTTTCCACGGGCACAGACGGAACATGCAGAGACATAGGAACGGGTATCCGCCTCCATGGAAGGCCACCAAAAGTGTCTTTTCAGGAGAGCCAATGTCCGATCACTCCCGGGGTGGCAGGCGAACCGAGATGTGTTCCCCCACCGGAGAACCTGAGATCTGACGGAATCTGGCACAAAAAGGCGATCGGCTGGTCCATTGCCGGGTCAGGGTCATCCCGTTGTGCTTCCTTTACTATGGACTCAATCTCCCAGGTGAAGGTTGCCACCACACAGGATGGTGGGAGGATAGTCTCTGGGCTGGAAGTGTCCTCCTTGGAGTCGTATTGGCGGGAGAGCGCGTCCGGCTTCCCATTCTTGGACCCTGGACGGTATGTGAGGGAAAACTTGAACCGGCCAAAAAATAATGCCCAACGGGCCTGGCGGGAGTTCAAACGTTTGGCGGTTTGAATATATCCCAGGTTCTTATCATCAGTCCAAAAAATAAACCGGTATTCTGCCCCCTCCAGCCAGTGCCTCCACTCCTCCAATGCTGGCTTGTCCGCCAGTAGTTCCCGATTCCCCACGTCGTAATTCCGCTCGGCGGGGACAGTCGGCGTGAAAAGAAGGCACAGGGATGAAGCTTTTCGTCTGGACGATCATTGGGACAGGATTGCTCCTACCCCGGAGTCGGAGGCGTCAACCTCAACAATGAATTGACGGGAGCGGTCCGGTTGGACCAGGATGGAAGCGGTTGTGAACCGCCTCTTCAGGTCAGTGAATGTCGAATCAGCCTCGGAGTCCCAACAAAAAGGTGTGGTAGGTGAGGTAAGTCGGGTAAGGGGCGCCGCCACCCGACTGTAATCCCTGATAAATCGGCGATAAAAGTTTGCAAACGCCAAAAACCGCTGAAGTTGCTTGCGGGTCGTGGGTCTGGGCCATTCTTCCACCGTCCGGATCTTCTCGGGATCTGCCCTCACCTGCCCGCTCTCGATGACGTAGCCCAGGAAGCTGACCGAAGGGACATGGAACTCACATTTTTCCCCCTTAACAAATAACTTGTTCTCCCACAGTCTCTGGAGGACTGGACGAACAAGGGGAATGTGTTTCTGGGGGCTGCTAGAAAATATTAAGATATCATCTAGGTAGACGAACACGAAGCGATTAATGAAGTCCCTCAGTGCATCATTGATTAGGGCTTGAAAAACGGCGGGGGCATTGGTGAGGCCAAACGGCATGACCAAGTATTCGAAGTGGCCCAAAGGTGTATTAAAGGCCGTCTTCCACTCGTCTCCCTCCCTCATCCTGACTCGATGGTAGGCGCTACGAAGTTCCAACTTCGAGAAGATGGTGGCTCCGTGAAGTGGTTCAAATGCCGAGTTAATGAGGTGTAGTGGGTATTTATTTTTAACTGTTATATTGTTTAGGCCTCAGTAATCAATACAGGGACGAAGCGACACATCCTTCTTCTCTATAAAGAAGATACCGGCGCACACCGGGGAGGGTGAAGGTCGAATAATACCCGCCGCAAGGGACTCATTAATGTATTATCCCGGCCTCTCTCTCCGGTCGGGATAAGTTATAAAGACGACTGGTGGGTAACGAGGCCCCGGGGAGAAGGTCGATAGCACAATCCTACGGGCGGTGCAGAGGCAGGGAAAGAGCCCGTTGTTTGCTGAATACAGTATTCACACAAGGGTAGGCTATCACACTAGAATATATTGACCTTACACAGTTTCAGTTCAGTTTGACTTCTAGGCCATCATCTCTTGGCCAACTATCAATGGATAAGGATCTTAGAGACACAGCAGTCAATGGCAATGGATTTGTGAACAAGGAAAATACTACTGGGTGTGGCAAGACCATAAAGCACCTCAAAGGTACAATTACACTCTGATAATCTGGCAACACAAGACTTTGGTACAACTAGACGTGCCGATTTTCTTGACTATTGGGTGTTACTCTTATTACTACCCAGTGCACTTTTACGGAGTAGCACAATAAAATTTCCAGTGAACCAGGTCAGTTTAAAGACAACAGGAAATAACGCAAATGTTCCCGACACCATCTCTGATCACAACCCTGACCCCTTGTCTGCACACCTTCCTCTGGCCACAATCCCACCCATATTCCTGACCTGTGGTGTTCCAGTCCCTGGGCCGGGCTCTGGCTGCCCATTGGCTCTTCAGCTCACATCCTGGACTGATGACTAAACCGTATTCCAAATATCAGAATTCCAAAGTGTCCGAATGCTGAATTGTTAGGGTTTCACCGCACTTGTGAACAAGAGATGTGGGCCTTATTGAAATAAACATTTTTTAATTTAATTTTTTATTGTAGAGACACATCATGGAATAAGCCCTGTTGGCCCTTTGAGCCACACTGTCCAGCAACCCCCGATTTAAACCTAGCCTAATCATGGGACCATTTACAATGACCAATTAGCATAGAACATAGAACATAGAAATCGACAGCACATTACAGGCCCTTTGGCCCACAAAGTGGTGCCGACCAGGTAACCTACTCCAGAAACTACCAAGAATTTCCCTATCCCATAGCCCTAGATCAATGCCTCTCATTACCTTATACACCTCTATCAGGTCACCTCTCATCCTCCGTTGCTCCAAGGAGAAAAGGCCGAGTACATTCAACCTATTCTCATAAGGCACACTCTCCAATCCAGGCAACATCCTTGAAAATCTCCTCTGCACTCCCTCTATAGTATCCACATCCTTCCTGTACTGAGGTGACCAGAACTAAACACAGTACTCCAAGTGGAGTCTAACTGAGGTCTTATATAGTCTTAACATTACCTCATTGCTCTTAAACTCAATCCCACAGTTGATGAAGGATCCTACTAATCTGTCCATTTTTGGACTGTGTGAGGGGATCCAGAGCACCTGGAGAAAACCCACCGATTCCACAGGGAGGATGTACACACTCCTTACAGAAGACGCTAAGAGTGAACTCTGAACTCTGATGCCCCAAGCTGTAATAGTGTTGTGCTAGCTGCTAAGCACCCCTTCTTCTGGGGTTGGCAGGCTATGATAGTGCATCAGAACTTGGACCTTGGATTTTATGGGTAGTATCGGTGAGTGAGATACTGGGCTTGAGGGCATGATATTCCACACCACTGATGATGAGAAGCAGAAAGTGGAAGTAAGTTGTAATAAGAATTCTGCAGATGTCAGAAATCTTGAGCAACACACATAAAATACTGGAGGAGAATAAAGAGTTGATGATTTGGGCCGTCACCCTTCAACAGGGTGGAAAGGAAGGGGGTAGAAGCCAGAATTAAAAGGTGGAGGAGGGGAAGGAGTGAAAGCTGGCAAGTGATAGGTGAGACCAGGTGAGGAGAAAGGTGGGTGGGGAAATTTGGAGAGGTTTGTTAGAAGATGATATAAGAAGCTAGGAGCAGGTATGCGGAATTGGGAAGGAACTGAAGAATAAGGAATCTGATAGGAGGTGGCAGTAGACCATGGAAGAAAGGGAAGGTGGAGAGCCAGAGGGAGGTGATGAGAACAGCGAAGAGGAAGCGAAGTGGTGAGAGCATCACTAGAATGAATGAAATCAAAGGTTGGGGCGGGGAGGTGAACAGAGGGTTGTGTGTACCAGAAGTTAGAGAAATAGATATTCATGTCATCAGATTGGAGACTACCCAGATGGAATATGAGGTGATGCTCCTCCAACCTGTGTCTGGTCTAACTGTGGCAATAAAGGAGACCATGGAGAGACATGTTGATGTGGGAATGGGAAGTGGAATTGAAATAGATGGCCACCAGGACATCTTGGCTGTTGCGACGGACAGAGTGAAGGAGTTCAACAAAGCAGCCCTCAATTTGCATTGGGTCTCACCAATGCAGAGGAGGCCACACTGTGAGCCCCGGAGACAATAAATGACCCTGACAGACTCACAGGTGAAGCACATTCCTTGTTCTAGTATTGGGCTTCCAGCACCCACAATGCTTTGCTGCCATTGCCAACCCTCATGTTGTCTCCATGCATTAGGCATCACCAGATTCAAGATTTTTATTTTTTCTACTTTTAGTTTTAGATCCTGTTAAATAATTCTCTGATGTGGGAGTGGTCACAGAGCCATCATTTTTATACCCTGGCACTGTGACACAATTTTGGCTTGGATTAGTGTATGAATGATATATTCTTGGAGAAACAATGACAAAGTTTGATGTGAAGAGAACAAGGGGATATTAGTCCCAATGGTTTCTGCATTGTTTCTGGTGACTTCAATCATGGCAACTTAGAAAACAGCTCTGCAGAATTTCGACCAGTATGTCAACTTTGCAACCAGAAGGATGACCGTAGTGACCTGATCTATACCAATACTCATGGAGGCAACACCGCTGCCCCCCTCCAACCCTCATCTCAGACACTCAGACCACATACCCATTTTGTTAATCCTGCATACAGACCACTGGTTAAATGGGTCAAATGAGTAAACCAGTGACTCAGTGAGTTTACAGAGAGTTCATGACCTGTCCAGGAGGTGACAGCTCAGCACTGTAGGACTGTTTTGAGAGCACAGAATGCAGCATATTCCATCATCACGTCAACATTTATGAATACACAGGATTGGTGACTGGCTACCTAGGAAAATGCATTAAAAACGTTACTGTGATTAAATACCACACTGCCAGGGCAAACCAGCAACCATGGCTGACTGCAGGGGTCTGTGCACCATTCAGAGATCAGGACACTACCTTCAAATCGGGGATAGGATGACTCTTAAGAGCCACGCTCTCGAGTGTCATTAGGAAGGCAAAGTGAGAGCACTCAGAGAAAATTCACGGACACCTTTGTGACACCAGGGACATGCGGTGCATGTGGCAAGGTATACAAACCCTAACAGACTCCAAGTCCACCCTGTGCATCAATGACAGAGATGTCTTCCTTTCCAAACAGGCTGAATACCTTCTACACACAATTTAACGGAATGAATGATGTGACATTGAGAAAAAGCCCTCAGACACCCCGAGGGACAGACACTGTCTGGTCACAACTGAGGTGAGGAGGATCCTAGCTAGTGGAACCCCACGCAAAGTTGTGGGGCTTGATAACATGCCTGGCTGGGTGCTGAGGGATTGTGCGGCCCAGCTAACACAGGTCATAATGGACATCTTTAACAGCTCTTTGAAACAGTCCACTGCAGGCCTCAAAGCAGTCACCATCATTCTGGTGTTCAAGAGTGACGGTAACCGGCCATAATGCATACTGCCCAGTGGCAGTGACTTTAACAGTCATTAAGTACTTTGAGCATCTGATAGTGAATCATTTAAAATCCCAGCTTCCAGCTACGGCGGACTCTTTCCAGTTTACCTATCACTCAATCTGGTCTACTGATGATGACATAGCCTTGGCCCTCCACTCCATCCTGTCCTACATAGAAAATAATAGATCATACCCCTGGATACTGTTTGTGAACTTCAGCTTGCCGTTTAACACGATTATCCCTCAGAGGTCGGTGGGTAAACTCTCCTCCCTGGGAGCCAACACCACCCTCTGTAACTGGACTTTAGACTTCTTGATTGAAAGACCCCAGTCAGCAACATCTCAAACTCCATCACACTGAGCACTGTTGCCCCCCAGGGCTGTGAGCTCAGCCTGCTGCTGTTCGCACTGCTGACTCATGACTACACAGCCAGATCCCGCTCAAACCGAGTCATCAAGTTCGCTGATGATACAATCTACATGTAGACTGGGTGAACCAAATTGGTAAAGGTGCTGAGGAAGAGGATTTCTTGGAATGTATGCGGGATGGTTTTTTGAACAAACATGTCGAGGAACCAACTAGAGAGCAGGCTATTCTGGACTGGGTTTTGAGCAATGAGGAAGGGTTAATTAGCGATCTTGTCGTGAGAGGCCCCTTGGGTAAGAGTGACCATAATATGGTGGAATTCTTCATTAACATGGAGAGTGACATAGTTAATTCAGAAACAAAGGTTCTGAACTTAAAGAGGGGTAACTTTGAAGGTATGAGACGTGAATTAGCTAAGATAGACTGGCAAATGACACTTAAAGGATTGACGGTGGATATGCAATGGCAAGCATCTACATGATGGATGAACTACAACAATTGTTCATCCCAGTTTGGCAAAAGAATAAATCAAGGAAGGTAGTGCACCCGTGGCTGACAAGAGAAATTAGGGATAGTATCAATTCCAAAGAAGTAGCATACAAATTAGCCAGAGAAAGTGGCTCACCTGAGGACTGGGAGAAATTCAGAGTTCAGCAGAGGAGGACAAAGGGCTTAATTAGGAAGGGGAAAAAAGATTATGAGAGAAAACTGGCAGAGAACATAAAAACGGACTGTAAAAGCTTTTATAGATATGTAAAAAGGAAAAGACTGATAAAGACAAATGTAGGTCCCCTGCAGACAGAAACAGGTGAATTGATTATGGGGAGCAAGGACATGGCAGACCAATTGAATAATTACTTTGGTTCTGTCTTCACTAAGGAGGACATGAATAATCTTCCAGAAATAGTAAGGGACAGAGGGTCCAGTGAGATGGAGGAACTGAGTGAAATACATGTTAGTAGGGAAGTGGTGTTAGGTAAATTGAAGGGATTGAAGGCAGATAAATCCCCAGGGCCAGATGGTCTGCATCCCAGAGTGCTTAAGGAAGTAGCCCAAGAAATAGTGGATGCATTAGTGATAATTTTTCAAAACACGTTAGATTCTGGACTAGTTCCTGAGGATTGGAGGGTGGCTAATGTAACCCCACTTTTTAAAAAAGGAGGGAGAGAGAAACCGGGGAATTATAGACCGGTTAGCCTAACGTCGGTGGTGGGGAAACTGCTGGAGTCAGTTATCAAGGATGTGATAACAGCACATTTGGAAAGCGGTGAAATGATCGGACAAAGTCAGCATGGATTTGTGAAAGGAAAATCATGTCTGACGAATCTCATAGAATTTTTTGAGGATGTAACTAGTAGAGTGGATAGGGGAGAACCAGTGGATGTGGTATATTTGGATTTTCAAAAGGCTTTTGACAAGGTCCCACACAGGAGATTAGTGTGCAAACTTAAAGCACACGGTATTGGGGGTAAGGTATTGGTGTGGGTGGAGAATTGGTTAGCAGACAGGAAGCAAAGAGTGGGAATAAACGGGACCTTTTCAGAATGGCAGGCGGTGACTAGTGGGGTACCGCAAGGCTCAGTGCTGGGACCCCAGTTGTTTACAATATATATTAATGACTTGGATGAGGGAATTAAATGCAGCATCTCCAAGTTTGCGGATGACACGAAGCTGGGTGGCAGTGTTAGCAGTGAGGAGGATGCTAAGAGGATGCAGGGTGACTTGGATAGGTTGGGTGAGTGGGCAAACTCATGGCAGACGCAATTTAATGTGGATAAATGTGAAGTTATCCACTTTGGTGGCAAAAATAGGAAAACAGATTATTATCTGAATGGTGGCCGATTAGGAAAAGGGGAGGTGCAACGAGACCTGGGTGTCATTATACACCAGTCATTGAAAGTGGGCATGCAGGTACAGCAGGCGGTGAAAAAGGCGAACGGTATGCTGGCATTTATAGCGAGAGGATTCGAGTACAGGAGCAGGGAGGTACTACTGCAGTTGTACAAGGCCTTGGTGAGACCACACCTGGAGTATTGTGTGCAGTTTTGGTCCCCTAATCTGAGGAAAGACATCTTTGCCATAGAGGGAGTACAAAGAAGGTTCACCAGATTGATTCCTGGGATGGCAGGTCTTTCATATGAAGAAAGACTGGATGAACTGGGCTTGTACTCGTTGGAATTTAGAAGATTGAGGGGGGATCTGATTGAAACGTATAAGATCCTAAAGGGATTGGACAGGCTAGATGTGGGAAGATTGTTCCCGATGTTGGGGAGGTCCAGAACGAGGGGTCACAGTTTGAGGATAGAGGGGAAGCCTTTTAGGACCGAGATTAGGAAAAACTTCTTCACACAGAGAGTGGTGAATCTGTGGAATTCTCTGCCACAGCAAACTGTTGAGGCCAGTTCATTGGCTATGTTTAAGAGGGAGTTAGATATGGCCCTTGTGGCTACAGGGGTCAGGGGGTATGGAGGGAAGGCTGGGTTCTGAGTTGGATGATCAGCCATGATCATAATAAATGGCGGTGCAGGCTCGAAGGGCTGAATGGCCTACTCCTGCACCTATTTTCTATGTTTCTATGTTTCTATGATACAACAGTGGTTGGCCTCATCAGCAACACTGATGAGCTGGCATACAGAGAGGAGGTAGAGACCAAATGGTATGAGAACAACAACCTGAGTCTCAACATGGAAAAGACAAAAGAGATGATTATGGACTAAAGGAAGATGCAGATCAATTACTCGTCATTGCACATCAATGGCTCTGCTGCAGAGAGAGTGAAGAATGCAAAGATCCTTGGTGTGCACATAATGGACAATCTAACCTGGACCCACAACACCTCCTCATTAGTCAAGAAGGCACAACAGTATCTACACTTTCTGAGGAGACTGAAATGTGCAAAACTCCCCAGCCCCCATTCCAGCAACTTTCTACAGGAGCATCATCTAGAGAGGCCTGTCTGGCTGTAACATTGTGTGCTACAGCAGATGTAAGGCATTGGACCACAAGACCCTACAGAGGATAGTAAAAGCCACCAAGAGATCACCAGTGTCTCCTTCCCCCGGTTAATGACATTTACTAGCAGTAATGTATACAAAGGGCCCGAAGCATTCTTGACGATTCCTACCACCCACCCCACAATCTCTTTGACCCGCTACTGTCAAGAAGAAGGCACAGGAGCATCAGGACTAGCATCGCCAGATTTGGTAACAGCTTCTTCTCTCGGGCTGTGAGGCTAATGAATACCCTGCCAACACTGAGGTCTCATCACTCGGACCGTGAGCTCTTTAATGTTTACCTGTGCTGCACACTACATGCACTTTGAATTATATTTTATTAACATATTTGTGGTGATACTTTGCTTTATGTGCTCTGTGTGATATATGTTTTGTGGGTGCACCATGGTCCAGAGGTTGAAGGATGCTTCATCTGCTATTTTTACTGTTTTTCTTGCAACCTCTTAGTTACATATACATACAGTAAGATGACAATAAACTTGAGTTTGAGCTTAAGTGGATGATTTGAGTACCCTAGCATTTAATAATTTTGGAGTCAGCTATTTAAAAATTCCGTAGTATATCAACCTCAAGTAGACCAGAATACAAAGAGGAGAACACTGTGCTTTATTTGTATGGTTTTGTTCAGACCCCAGTTGCATTAAATCTGGACACCAAAATCCTGATCTTGAAAGGGTCGTAGAAAAGGTTTACAGGATGATACTCAGGTCGTAAGTATTATATCATGTTAAATTCACATAATCCCTTGAGTCTACAAGGCCCAGTGGTGATCTAATTTGGGTAGTTAAAATGACAAAACAATTAGACAGAGACGTATAGACAGGCTATTTTCTCTGTAACATAAAGCAAGATCATAGGGGCAGAGACGTTGATGTTGGGAGCAGTGCCATCTCATTAGGCAGGTCCTGCAGTCCTCCATTTAAGTTGAAGCTGGATGAAGGACAAATGAAGATCTGCTGCCAGCACTAAATTTCAATATATTCATCATAATATCTATGAGTATATGATCATAAACATCTGTGACTAAATTGTGATGTGCATTGCATCCCTCCCATCTGAGCTGCATTTTGAATGAATTTTAATGACAAGTCTTTCACTAGGACTGCTGAGTTCGCTCCCCCTCTGTGGTATTTTCTTTCACTGTCAAGTGAGAGAAAGCCATTAACAAGTTCCTATAGCTGGGATCAAAGACTTTCAGAGAAAAAAATGTAAAAAGGAGAAAAAATAATTTAATGTCACTTGGTTAATAGGTCGGCATAACATTATGGGCCAAAGACAATAGACAATAGGTGCAGGAGTAGGCCATTCAGCCCTTCGAGCCAGCACCACCATTCACTGTGATCATGGCTGATCATCCACAATCAATACCCTTTTCCTGACTTCTCCCCATATCCCTTCACTCCGCTATCTTTAAGAGCTCTACTGAACTCTTTTTTTGAAAGAATCCAGAGAATTGGCCTCCACTGCCTTCTGAGGCAGAGCATTCCACAGAACCACAACCCTCTGTGTGAAAACGTTTTTCCTCAACTCTGTTCTAAATTGTCTACCCCTTATTCTTAAACTGTGGCCTCTGGTTCTGGACTCCCCCAACATCGGGAACATGTTTCCTGCCTCTAGTGTGTCCAATCCCTTAATAATCTTATATGTTTCAATCAGATCCCCTCTCATCCTTCTAAATTCCAGTGTATACAACCCCAGTCGCTCCAATCTTTCAACGTATGACAGTCCCTCCATCCAGGGAATTAACCTCATGAACCTACGCTGCACTCCCTCAATAGCTAGGATATCCTTCCTGAAATTTGGAGACCAAAACTGTACACAATATTCCAGGTGTAGTCTCACCAGGGCCCTGTACAACTGCAGGAGGACCTGTTTGCTCCTATATTCAATACCCCTTGTTATGATGGCCAGCATGCCATTATCTTTCTTTACTGCCTGCTGTACCTGCATGCTTACTTTCAGTGACTGATGAACAAGGACACCTAGATCTCGTTGTACTTTCCCTTGACACCATTTGGATAGTGATCTGCCCTCAAAGGGCTGATACTGTGCTGTAAATTTCTATGTTTTATGTTCTAAGCCTTGTGCCAATATGAATTATTTTTCGTGAATGAATTCTTAAACCCAAATTTCTTGCTAATGTAGTCAGCACTTAAATGCGTTTAATCAGGGTATTTTCCGAGGAACTATATCAATTGGCTCCAGACAAAGTGATGCTTTTTTGGCAATCTTAAAATTAATCCAAGTCTCAGTCTGGCTGAATGCCAAGCCAAAATGGATTGAAGATCAGACATTTACCTGTTATCTAATGCTTAGGCTCAGTCCAACTCTGCAAACTGAAGATATAAAACACCAGGACTAATGCACTTAATTGTAGGCATTTTGGGGCATTAACAAAGCTTCACTCTGTCAAAAAAAACAAAAGATCTACTTGGTTTAATAAATTAGATGAGATGTGTTATTCTCGATGTACAGTGAGCGGGTGACCCACAGGTCAGTAAGCTCTGTTGAAAGTATTGTCTTCGATTGACAACTCTTCGAAGATCCAGGATAATTGGTGAAGTCTTGATTAGCTACAGCCCTCAATGACTGACCATGTTATAAACAGAAATATCATCTCTCAGATATAGAAACCATAGAAAAACTACAGCACAGAAACAGGCCTTTTGGCCCTTCTTGGCTGTGCCGAACCATTTTCTGCCTAGTCCCACTGACCTGCACACGGACAATATCCCTCCATACACCTCCCATCCATGTATCTGTCCAATTTATTCTTAAAAGTTAAAAAAAAACCCGCATTTACCACCTCATCTGGCAGCTCATTCCATACTCCCACCACCCTCTGTGTGAAGAAGCCTCCCCTAATGTTCCCTTTAAACTTTTCCCCCTTCACCCTTAACCTATGTCCTCTGTTTTTTTTCCTCCCCTTGCCTCAGTGGAAAAAGCCTGCTTGCATTCACTCTATCTATACCCATCATAATTTTATATACCTCTATCAAATCTCCCCTCATTCTTCTACGCTCCAGGGAATAAAGTCCTAACCTATTCAACCTTTCTCTGTAACTGAGTTTCTCAAGTCCCGGCAACATCCTTGTAAACCTTCTCTGCACTCTTTCAACCTTATTAATATCCTTCCTGTAATTTGGTGACCAAAACTGAACACAATACTCCAGATTCGGCCTCACCAATGCCTTATACAACCTCATCATAACATTCCAGCTCTTATACTCAATACTTTGATTAATAAAGGCCAATGTTCCAAAAGCTGTCTTTACGACCCTATCTACCTGTGATGCCACTTTTAGGGAATTTTGTATCTGTATTCCCAGATCCCTCGGATCCACTGCACTCCTCAGTGCCTTACCATTAACCTTGTATGTTCTACCTTGGTTTGTCCTTCCAAAGTGCAATACCTCACACTTGTCTGTATTAAACTCCATCTGCCATTTTTCAGCCCATTTCTCCACTGGTCCAAATCCCTCTGCAGGCTCTGAAAACCTTCCTCACTGTCCACTACACCTCCAATCTTTGTATCAACAGCAAATTTGCTGATCCAATTTACCACATTTGTATCATCAGCAAATTTGCTGATCCAATTTACCACATTGTATTGTATTGATTGATATTCTGAGGGTTAGAGAAAGGAGTCAGTCTATGAGTGGTTCACAGTCAATTTCTGCAAGGTTGCTTGGTTTGAAAGTTAGTGCTCCTCAGGTTACAAAAATGGTGTTAACTTGCAGTGAGTTTTTGCTTTGTATGTTAAGCATTCTCCCATGCTTAGAGAGAATGGGAGGCACAATATTAACGGTTTGATATCCGGAGGGCTGCAAGAAACGTAAAGTTCACTGTGTACCACGCATTCACCTCTCTGGTGTAATTATAGAAAGTGTATGTTAAATGTGCACATCAACGACAAAGGGATTATTCATTCTTTGATTGGAGAAGACAATCTAACACATTCCAACTAATATTGTACCAATCTCCTTTGTTATTGTCTTTGCACCTTGGTTAAGAACGTCAGATCACTTACAAAGGAGATTTACGAACTTGTATAATTTCCAACGAAAGATGTAGTACCAGTTCTTTTGTCGTGTAATATTGGTTACTCCCAATGATTGTTTAGTTTTATATATTTTTAAAAAATTATTTGAATCAGGTTTATTATCACTGGCATGTGTCATGAAATTTGTTAACTTAGCAACAGCAGTACAATGCAATACATGATAATAGAGAAAGAAAAAATAAATCAATTAATTACAGTAAGTATATCTATGAATATTGAATGGATTTAAAGTTGTGCAAAAACTGAAGTAATATATATTAAAAAAAGTAAGTTAGTGTTTATGGGTTCAATGTCCATTTAGGAATCATATAGCAGAGGGGAAGAAGCTGTCCTGATTCACTGAGTGTGTGCCTTCAGGCTCCTGTACCTCCTTCCTGACAGTAACTATGAGAAGAAGGCACGTCCTGGGTGATGGGGGTCCTTAATAATGGACGTTGCCTTTCTGAGGCACTGCTCCTTGAAGCTATCTTAGGTACTACAGAGACTAGTCCCCACGATGGAGCTGAATAGTTTTCCAACTTTCTGTAGCTTCTTTTGTTCTTGTGCAGTAGCACCCTCCCCCGCCCCCATATCAGACAGTGATTCAGCTTGTCAAAATGCTCTCCGTAGTACATCTGTAGAAGTTTTTGAGTGTTTTAGGTGACGAACTGAACCTCCTCAAACCCCTAATGAAATATAGCCGCATCTTGTCTTCTTTCTAGCTGCATCAATATGTTGGGACCAGGTTAGATCCTTAGAGATCTTGACACCCAGTAATTTGAAATTGCTCACTCTCTTCACTTCTGATCCCTCTATGAGGGTTGGTTTGTTTCCTCATCTTCCTGTTTCTAAAGTCTACAATCAGCTTTTTCATCTTCCTGACATTGAGTGCAAGGTTGTTGCTGCCACACTGCTCAACTAGCTGGTATATCTCGCTCCTGTGAGCCCACGCATCTCCATCTGAGATTCTACCAACAATAGTTGTATCATCAGCAAACTGAAGGATGGTATTTAAGCTATGCCTTGCCTTAGTCATTGGTACAGAGAGAGTAGAGTAGTGGGCTAAGCACACACCCAAAGTGCACCAGCGTTGATCGTCAGCGAGGAGGAGATGTTAGCACCAATTAACACAGACAGTGGTCTTGATTAGGAAGTTGAGGATCCAATTACAGAAAGAGGTACAGAGGCCCAGGTTTTGTAGCTTACTGCTCAGGACTGTGGGAATGCTGGTGTTAAATGCTGAGCTATAGTCAATGAACAGCGTCCTGACATAGGTGTTTGTATTGTCCAGGAGATCTAAGGCAGTGTGCAGAGCCATTGAGATTGTGTCTGCTATAGACCTATTGTGCTGATTTGCAAATTGCAGTGGGTCCAGGTCCTTGCTGAGGCAGGAGTTCATTCCAGCCATGACCAACCTCGCAAAGCATTTCATCACTGTAGATGTGAGTGCCACTGGGTGATAGTCAATAAGGCAGCTCACACTTCTCTTCTTGGGCACTGGTATAACTGTTGTCTTTTAGAAGCAGGTGGGAACTTCCGACTGTAGCAGTGAGAGATTGAAAATTTAATTGCCACATTGAACCAGCATTTCTCGTGTGTTGTTTGTGGCCATTGACAAGGTGCTGGTGATAGATGTAGACTCAACAGTAATGAAAGAGCAGCAGTGTTTGGTCCACACACAGCCAGAACTTGCACCTCTCATTATTCCCTGATGTGTTTATTTTTTGGACTCTGGCAGTCGACCCATGCTGCAAAGGTTAAGCAGTGCATGGCGGGTGACCATGCCGCAGATAGTGGTCCTTAAGCCCCTCCCCTTGTCCCTCTCACTGCCATCAAAGATCACAAGACCAGAAGCCAATGGTGCCTAACGGCAACTCCTTTGCTTGCATCTTCACAAACAGCTCTAATCCTACCTTTAATATCCCTATTTTTCCCTTTCAGGGTTCTTTTGAAGACCCTGACCTGGAGTTACATGCTGACATAGGTTCTTTGTGGGAATGGGACCCTCTCTCGGGGACTCACGACTGGCCGCTATTTGGTATGTCAAGGACGCGGCCTAGATTAGCGTGCCTTCGGAATTTTGGGATTTTGTGGCTCTGGAGGCGGGCAGACTGGAGGTCGGTGCCTCTGCAGGAAATCAGAGTGTTGTGGGAGACGGAAGATCTCTGGCTAATGCCCTGAGACCTGAGTTCTTTGGGCACAGAGTTTGGAAAAAGCGACACAACGGACTTTTAACATCGTAAATCAGTGAGTTGTTTGTTAAGTCTCCCCTCTCGTTGTGAAACAGAAACACCTCTTTTTCACTTATTAGGGGGAGAGAGAGCCTGTGGTATTTCAAGTACCGGGTTAATGGGTCAATAAATTCCACAGATTCACCGCTCTCTGGCTCAAGAAATTCCTCCTCATCTCTGTTCTAAATGGACATTCTCTACTCTGAGGCTGCACCTACTTGTCCTAGACTCCCCCTACTATATATCTAGGCCTTTCAATATTTGATAGGTTTCAATGGGATCCCTCCTCTTTCTTCTAAACTCCAGTGAGTACAGGCATGATACTCAAATGCTCCTCATACATTAACTCTTTCATTCCCAGGATCATTCTCGTGAACCTCCTCTGGACCCTCTCCAATACCAGCACATCCCTTCTTAGACAAGGAGCCAAAGACCGCTCGCAGTACTCCAAGAGCAACCTGACCAATTCCTTACAATGTCTCAGCAATACATTCTTGTTTTTCATATTCAAGTCCTCTTGAAATAAATGCTAACTTTGTATTTGCCTTCTTTACCAAAGGTTTCAAAAGTACATTTAATGTCAGAGGATACAATATACAATATACATCCTGAAATTCTTTTTCTTTGCAACCATCCATGAAATTAGAGGGGTGCCCCCAAAGAATGAATAACAGCTAAATGTTACAACCCCACAGCCCCCCCCAGCTCCCCCCCCATGCACAAGCAACAGCCCCCTCCCCCACCAGCAAAAAAGGCATCGGCCCCCACCACCGAGCACTCAAGCATGCAGCAAAGCATCAGCAAAGACAATCTTGTAGTACCCTAAAGACTTCTCGTTCACCCGGTATTCGACATACCACAGGCTCTCTCTCTCCCTAATAATGGAAAAAGAAGTGTCTCAGTTTCAGAGCGAGAGGGGAGACATAACAAACAACTCAACCTGCAAGTTAACATTTACAGAATCTTGCATGAGGTCCCCTAAGTCCCTTTGCACCTCTGATTTCTGAATTTTCTCTCCATGTAGAAAATAATTTATCCCTTTATGCCTTTCACTAAAGTGCATGATCATACATTTCCCAACATTATATTCCATCTGCCACTTCTTTGCCCATTCTCGTAATCTGTCTAAGTACTTCTGCAGATTCCCTTCTTCCTTAACAGTACCCATCTACTTTTGTATCATCTGCAAACTTGACCACAAAGCCACCAATTCCCTCATCCAAATCATTATATATAATATGAAAAGAAGCGGGCAGAACATTGACCCCTGTGGAGCACCACTAATCAATGCCAGCCAATCAGAAAAGGCTCCCTTTATTCCAACTCTTTACCCGCTGTCTGTCAGCCACTATCTTTCCTGTAATACCATAGGCTCTTAACTTGTTTAACAGCGTCATGTGCAACATCTTGTCAAGGCCTTCTGAAAAATCAAAGCAAGCTACATCCACGGGCTCTCCTTTGTCTATCCTATCTGTTATTGCCCCAATGAATTCAAACAGATTTGTCAGACAGCACACATCAAAGTTGCTGGTGAACGCAGCAGGCCAGGCAGCATCGCTAAGAAGAGGTACAGTCGACATTTTGGGCCGAGAGCCTTCGTCAGGACTAACTGAAAGAAGAGCTAGTAAGAGATTTGAAAGTGGGAGGGAAAGGGGGAAATCCAAAATGATGGGAGAAGACAGGAGGGGGAGGGATGGAGCCAGGAGCTGGACAGGTGATTGGCAAAAGGGATATGAGAGGATCATGGGACAGGAGGCCTAGGGAGAAAGAAAGGGGGAGGGGGGAAGCCCAAAGGATGGGCAAGGAGTATAGTGAGAGGGACACAGGGAGAAAAAGGAGAGAAAAAGAATATATATATAGATATATAGACGTAATAAATAACGGATGGGGTATGAGGGGGAGGTGGGGCATTAACGGAAGTTAGAGAAGTCAATGTTCATGCCATCAGGTTGGAGGCTACCCAGACGGAATATAAGGTGTTGTTCCTCCAACCTGAGCGTGGCTTCATCTTTATAGTAGAGGAGGCCGTGGATAGACATGTCAGAATGGGAATGGGATGTGGAATTAAAATGTGTGGCCACTGGGAGATCCTGCTTTCTCTGGCGGACAGAGCGTAGGTGTTCAGCGAAACTGTCTCCCAGTCTGCGTCGGGTCTCACCAATATATAGAGGGCCGCATTGGGAGCACCGGATGCAGTGTATCGCCCCAGCCGACTCACAGGTGAAGTGTTGCCTCACTTGGAAGGACTGTCTGGGGCCCTGAATGGTAGTGAGGGAGGAAGTGTAAGGGCATGTGTAGCACTTGTTCGGCTTACAAGGATAAGTGCCGGGAGGGAGATCGGTGGGAAGGGATGGGGGGGGACGAATGGAGAAGGGAATCGCGTAGAGAGCAATCCCCACAGAAAGCAGAGGGGGAGAGGGGAGGGAAAGATGTGCGTATTGGTGGGATCCAGTTGGAGGTGGCAGAAGTTACGGAGAATTATATGTTGGACCCAGAGGCTGGTGAGGTGGTAGGTGAGGACAAGGGGAACCCTATTCCTAGTGTGGTGGCGGGAGGATGGAGTGAGAGCAGATGTGCATGAAATGGGAGAGGTGCATTTGAAAGCAGAGTTGATGGTGGAGGAAGGGAAACCCCTTTCTTTAAAAAAGGAGGACATCTCCCTCGTCCTGGAATGAAAAGCCTCATCCTGAGAGCAGATGTGGCAGAGATGGAGGAATTGCAAGAAGGGGATGGCATTTTTGCAAGAGACAGGGTGAGAAGAGGAATAGTCCAGATAGCTGTGAAAGTCAGTAGGCTTATAGTAGGCATCATTCGATAAGCTGTCTCCAGAGATAGAGACAGAAAGATCTAGAGAGGGGAGGGAGGTGTCGGAAATGGACCAGGTAAACTTGAGGGCAGGGTGAAAGTTGGAGGCAAAGTTAATGAAGTCAACAAGCTCAGCATGCGTGCAGGAAGCAGCGCCAATGCAGTCGTCGATATAGCGAAGGAAAAGTGGGGGACAGATACCAGAATAGGCATGGAACATGGATTGTTCCGCAAAGCCAACAAAAAGGCAGGCATAGCTGGGACCCATACGGGTGCCCATAGCTACACCTTTAGTTTGGAGGAAATGGGAAGAGCCAAAGGAGAAATTATTAAGAGTAAGGACTAATTCCGCTAGACAGAGCAAAGTGGTGGTAGAGGGGAACTGGTGAGGTCTATAATCCAAAAAGAAGCGGAGAGCTTTGAGACCTTCCTGGTGGGAGATGGAAGCATAAACGGACTGGACATTCATGGTGAAAATAAAGCGGTGGGGGCCAAGGAACTTAAAATCATCGAAAAATTTCAGAGCGTGAGAAGTGTCACCAACAGAAGTAGGAAGGGATTGAACAAGGAGGGATAAAACAGTGTTGAGGTATGCAGAAATGAGTTCGGTGGGGCAGGAGCAAGCTGAGACAATGGGTCTACCTGGACAGGCAGGTTTGTGGATCTTGGGATTTTCCCTTAATGAAGTCCGATGTTATTGTATGATTCTAGTTACATTGAAACCTCCTCCTTAATAATGGACTCCAACATCTTCCCAACCACTGGCTAACTGACCTATAATTTCCCATCTTTTGCCTCCCTCCCATCTCAAAGAGTGGAGTGAAATTTGAAATCTTCGCTTCCTTCAGAACTATTCAGAATCTCCTGATTCTTGAAAGATCACTATCAATGCCTCCGCAATCTCTTCAGGTACCTCGTTCAGAACCCTGGGGTATAGTCCATCTCGTCCAGTTGTCTTATTGACCTTCAGAACTTTGAGTTTTCTGAGCATCTCCTCCTTAGTAATAGCAACTACACTCAGTTCTGCCCCCGACACTCTTGAACTTCTGGCAAACTGCTTGTGTCTTCCACAGTGAAAACTGATGTAAAATAATTATTCAGTTCATCTGCCATTTCTTTGTCCTCCATTATTACTTCTCCAGCATAATTTTCCAGTGGTCCAATATCCACTCCTGCCTCTTTTACTCTTTACATATCTGAAAAAACTTTTTGTATCCTTTTTTTTTACATTATTGGCTAGCTTTCATTGATATTTCATCTTTTCTCTCTTTATTGCTTTTTCAGTTGGCATCGGTTGGCTTTTTCCCAATCCTCTAACTTCCCTCTAATTTTTGCTAAATAGTGTGCACTCTCTCTTTTGTCTTTATGCTGTGTTTGACTTCCCTTGTCAGTGACAGTTGTCTCATCCTCCCTTTAAAATACTTCTTCATCTTTGGGATCCATCTATCCTTTCAAATTGCTCTCAGAAACTGCAGCCGTTGCTGTTCTGGTGTTGTTCCTGCCAGTGTCCCTTCCAGTCAACTTTGACCAGCTCCCCTTTCATGCCTCTGTAATTCCTCTTACTCTACTATCATACTGAAACATCAGACTTTAGCTTCTCCTTCTCAAACTGCACAGTGAAGTCCATCATACTACAGCCCAACATCCTAACATTATTGTTTTGCCTTATTCTACCCCAATGCACTGTGTAATGAATTGATGCGTATGACCAGTATGCAAGACAAGCTTTTCACTGTACCTCAGTACATGTGACAATATTAATCCAATACAAATACCAGCACCAATATCCTGACTTGGAAATCAACCCAGCTTTCAGACAACAGTTCCCAAGGGAATTATTGACTAACTGTGTGACAACACAGCAGATGGGAATGAACTTGAGCTCATACCTTCCACATTGGACCTATTGAAGGTCTGGATGCACTTTGTGTCCGGTCCCTCAAGCTTACCCCAGCAACAGCTGGTGTATGTATTGTGATCCCATTCATTCGAATGTGGTCACTGATCTTAACTGAAAACATGCGGGCAGTCGATTGTTTATCTTTCTTTGTTTTATTTAATTTCAAGCACTTAAATATGTTGTGAAGAATGCTTAAACAAAATTAAAATAATTTAATAATCTAAATCCGCTGAAGCAATTTTCAGATAATCAGTGACATTTAAAATGCTCAAAGGCCTTTCAGAGGGCCCAGAGGAGGTTCATGGAAATGATTCCAGGAATGAAAGGGTTAACATATGGGAAGCGTTTGATGGCTCTGGAGTCACTGCAGTTTAGAAGAATGATGGAGGATCTCATTGAAACCTATCGAAAATTGGAAGGTCTAGATAGAGTGGATGTGGAGAAGATGATTCCTATAGTTGGGGAGTCTGGGACCAGAGGGCACAGCCAAAGAATCCCTTGAGAACAGAGATGAGGAGGAATTTCTTTAGCCAGAGGGTGGTGTATCTGTGGAATCCAAGCCATTGGATAGATTATTGCAGAGGTTGATAGTTTCTTGTAAACACAAAATACTCTGCAGATGCTGAGGTCAAAGCAACACTCACAACACAGTGGAGGAACTCAGTAGGTCAGGCAGCATCCGTGGAAATGAACAGTCAATGTTTCGGGCCGGAACCCTTCGTCAGGACTGAAGAGGGAGGGGGCAGGGGCCCTATAAAGAAGGTGGGGGGGAGGATGGGAAGGAGAAGGCTGGTAGGTTCCAGGTGAAAAACCAGTAAGGGGGATCAAGAAAGAGGACATTTGAGATGTCCTGGAATGGAACCCCTCATCCTGGGAGCAGATGTGGCGGAGATGGAGGAACTGGGAATAGGGAATGGCATTTTTGCACGTGGCAGGGTGGGAAGCGGTATAGTCGAGGTAGTTATGAGAGTCAGTGAGCTTATAGAAGATGTCAGTGGACAGTCTGTCTCCAGAGATGGAGACCGAAAGATCGAGAAAGGAGAGAGAAGTGTCCGAGATGGACCAAGTGAATTTGAGGGCTGGGTGAAAGTTAGATGCAAAGTGGATGAAATTGACGAGCTCAGCATGGGTGCAGGAAGCAGCACCAATGTAGTCGTCAATGTAGTGAAGGAAAAGTTGGGGAGCAGTACCAGTATAAGTTTAGAGCATAGTCTGTTCCACGTAACCAACGAAGAGGCAGGCATAGCTGAGGCCCACGCGAGTTCCCAAAGCTACACCCTTGGTCTGAAGAAAGTAAAGAGAAGTTATTAAGTGTGAGTACCAGTTCCGCCAACCGGAGGAGGGTAGTGGTAGTGGGGAACTGGTGAGATCTATTGTCCAGAAAGTAGTAGAGGGCTTTGAGGCCTTCTTGATGGGGAATGGAAGTGTATAAGGATTGGACATCCGTAGTGAAAATGAAGCGGTTGGGATCAGGGAACTGGAAGTCATTGAAGAGGTGGAGGGCATGGGATGTATCCCGGAAGTAGGTGGGGAGGGACTGAACTATGGGAGACAAAATGGAGTCCAGGAAAGCAGATACAGGTTCAGTGGGGCAGGATCCGGCTGAAACTATGGGTCTACCGGGACAGTCAGACTTGTGGATCTTGGGGAGGAGGTAAAACCAAGCAGTGCAGGGTGTGGGAATCCTGAGTTTTGTGGCTGACGATGGATGGTCTCCGGAGTTGATAAGGGTGGTGGTGATGGTATGGGAGACAATGGTTTGATTTCCTTCTCTGCCTTTCCTGCCTATCCCCTCCCTGCTTCCCCTACCCCACCCCTTGATCTTTCCCCTTATTGGTTTTTCACCTGGCACCTACCAGCCTTCTCCTTCCCACCCTCCCCCCACCTTCTTTATAGGGCTCCTGCCCCCTCCCTCTTCAGACCTGACGAAGGGTCTCGGCCCGAAACGTTGTCTGTTCATTTCCACGGATGCTACCTGACCTGCTGAGTTTCTCCAGCGTGTTGTGCGTGTTGCTTTGACCCCAGCATCTGCAGAGAATTTTATGTTTTGATTCGCTACTCCACTGTGAAGTTTCTTCAAGGTATGCCTAACCTGAAGAAGTTTAAATCTTCCCTTTGACAGGAGTTCAGTGAGACCCTCTCTCACTCTGTGATCTCCGCCTCTCTCCGACTCTTTGACCACATCCTGACCCAGACCCGTTACCACAGCCACGTCTCCTTCCTGGGAACGTGTCTCCACTGCCATCTTGTACCGCAGGGATTCCAGCTCTGGTTCCAGGCCTCCCAGTTCGGGCCCAGTGACGCTCCAAGATACCTTTGTTTAATTGACCGCTGCTCCCGCCGGATTCTCCGCGCCACGCTCACTGCCATGCGGAGATAACTACGGGCCCTGTCCCTCTCTCTACCACCACTCCGGGCCTCACTCTCCACCGTCTGCCATGGACCTCTCCTACACCTCATTCTCCGCCGGATTCACACCTCCAACCACCGTTTCTCCTTCCTCCCGTCCAAGAAGGACCACAAGCTCGCCCGTCTGGAGCCCACGATGACGACTGGGTCCAGCCCGGACCCCGACTCCTCGGACCCCGACTTCTCAGACCTTCGGCAGGCCGAAGACCCATCTGCCTCTTACTCTGACCCAGACTGGAACCACGGCCTCCGGGACATGGGCAGCAGCCCCCGGCAGGCCATGGACTCACTCGCTTCTGGCTCAGACCTCAGTTCAGGTGCCCTGCGGGCCACAGGCTCCACTACCCCCAACTCCAGATCCAGCTCAGACCGAGGTCCTGACCCTCTCCAGACCGGGACTGCTCTTACTGCCGCTGGTTCCTGCCGCTCGTCTTATTCCTCCACTACCTTCTATCCTCCCCATGACTCCCAACCTTCCTTCTACCCCTCATCCCCCTCCATTCCTCTGATCTCTCATTCTCCCCTAATCCCGCTCTCCCTGAACATCCCAACCCCACTCTGCCTCCTGAGACCTCCCAATCTTTACCCTCCTCTGACCCCAGCCCCAACCCTTGCCGTGTCCTCACCATCCCCTCTGACCTTCCCCCTCTGAGGCAGAACGTTCTGTCCTTAGCAAGGGCCTTAAATGCATCCAGTGGCTTGGCCTCCACAGCCACTGGTGGCAACAAATTCCACAGACATACCACCCTTTGACAAAAGTAATTTCTCCACATCTCTGTTCCTTCAATCTTGAAGTCGTGCCCTCTTTTTCTAGACTCCCCTACCATGGGAAATAACTTTGCCATATCTAATCTGTTCTGGCCTTTTAACATTTGGAATGTTTCAGTGAGATCCCCCCCTCATTCTCCTGAACTCCGGGGAATACAGCCCAAGAGCTGCCAGACGTTCCTCATACGGTAACCCTTTCATTCCTGGAATCATCCTCACGAATCTTCTCTGATCGATGGGAGAAGGCAGCTTAAATAGTTTGGCATGGACTTGATGGGCTGAAGGGCCTGTTTCTGTGCTGTACTTTGCTCAGACTCTGTGACACTATCTGAGAACCTGCCGAAAAAGCTAGTTTTATTTTTACATGTATATTCAATATTGATACTTTTTCACGTGAGATTACAGCAGTGAGGAAATGCTTTTATCCTGAAAGTTGAAGACAGGTACAAAAGGTGGAAGTATTTTTGAAAAACAAAATTCCGCTGGAAAATATCATGACTTGTGTAACGAAGCATCCTTCTTTGATGGTAGGATGACATAGAGGATTCATTACTCATTTAAAATGCAGTGCCTGACGTATTTTGCAAACAGGGTTTCATCCACCATCAGCATTGGTTGTAAAAACAAAATATTAACTTTATTTTCGTCGCTGATTGGAAGAATATTATATCAATAAAGTATCTCACTCAGAGCTTTAAAGTAACTTTATTTTTCATAAACACCTGTAACATTGCTGTGTACATACATCTATTGATGCTTCTGGACACATCTTCAGTGATGTTCCTGGAATTATCGGGTGTTTCGGGTCTTTCAACATCATACAACCTCCTCCAGGTGACCCAGCCAGGGCTGATCAGACCCCAGCTTGTGTCCAGATGGCTAGCTACTTATGACTCCATGGCTCCCCTCTTTTGAGCCACAGCCATCTTGAGGCCCTCTCTGTCGCATCAGTGGTACTGCGGATGGCTCTCCTCTTCCTCTCTCCCTCGATGCTCAAAATGCTGAAGGCTCTAACTAAAGAACGGGCTATGAATCCCCTACAACCAACCTCCACTGGGAGACACCTCGCTCTCCATCCAGCCTGCTGGCAATTGCTGACCAGTCCTGCGTACTTGGAGAGCTTCCTTTCAAAGGCCTCCTCCAAGCTATCTTCCCATGGGACTGTCAGCTCCAGCAGCACCACTTGCTTAGTAGACTCAGACACAAGGATAATGTCTGGTCGCAGGGTGGTGGCTGCGATACGGTTGGGGAACTTCAGCTGCCGTTCGAGGTCCACCAACAGCTGCCAGTCCATTGCAGAGGTCAGAATGCCTGCAGATGTTCTTTTGGCAGGTATTGGCTGCTCCCCAGCTCTGACAAAGGCAATGGTCTGCTTGGAGGGTCGGGACCGCTTCGCCCAGTCAACTCCTGTGCTGACGGCTTCAGCAATGGTCTTCAGGACCTGATCATGCCTCCATCGGTACCGTCCCTCACCAAGTGCTCTTGCACAGCCGCTGAGGATGTGCTCCAGGGTTCCTTGCTTGGAGCACAGTGGGCACGCAGATGACTCTGCCTTGCCCCATGTGTGCAGGTTTGATGGGCTTGGAAGCACATCATACACTGCCTGGATGAGAAATTGGATGTGGTGTGGTTCGGCTTTCCAAAGATCAGCCCAGGTCACTTTCCTCTCAACCGCATTCTCCCATCTTGTCCAAGCTCCCTGTTGCTTCATTCCCATCGCCTTGCAGGCTCTCATCTCCTCCACTACTGCTCTCACCTCCTCCTGAACTAGACGACGCCTTTCCTTCCCTCTGGTGTCCAGTTGGGGAGTTGGAAAGGATCCTAGCCCAGCTCGGCCTTGTGTGACCACTCCCACCAGCCTCCTGTGATGCAGCCTCGCCTCTGCCTCCTGAACAGCTTCCTCTGCCCTCCACTTCCTGCCAGTACTTACTTGGATCCCTGCTCTAGCCACTTTCGGATCACTTGAGTCCCTATACTGTAGCACTTCTCTGGCTCTAGTTACCTTGAATTCTTCCTCCAAGGATTTGAAGGGCAGTTGCAGTTTGTTGTGGTGTCCATAGAGTGCGATGCTGCTCAGGCTCTTTGGCAGCCCCAGCCATCTCCTGAGGTGGTTGCTAACCCTCCTCTCTAAGGTTTCGACTGTCGAGATCGGAACTGCGTAGATGAGGAGGGGCCACAGGATTCTGGGAAGAATGCCATGCTGATACACCCAGGCTTTAAACTTCCCAGGTAGGCCAGACTTGTCCACAGATTTCAGCCAGCTTTCCAACTCGGTGTAGGTTGCCTGAATGGATGTTGTGTCCCTTAAAGAGCTGTCAAAAACTTTGCCTAAGCTCTTGACTGGCTTTTCTGTGATGGTTGGGATGGCTGTGCCTGCGATGCTGAACCAGAACTTGTTCTCCACCTTCCCTTTCCTCAGCACCATCGATCTTGATTTGGCAGGTTTGAAACGTATCCGGGCCCACTCCACCAGCTTTTCGAACCCTTGCAGAATCCACCGGCAGCCTGGGACTGATTCTGTGGTGACTGTGAGGTCATCCATGAATGCCCGGATAGGTGGTTGCCGTTGAGCGGAATTCATTCTGGGCCCTCTGCACTCTGGTTCAGCAGACTTAGTGAGCATGTTCATGGCTAGGGAGAACAGTGTCACTGAGATAGTGCACCCTGTGATGATGCCGACCTCCACCTTGTGCCAGGTTGATGTAATTGCTCCTGAAGAGACCCTCATCCTGAAGTTGCTGTAATAATCAGCGATAAGGTCTCTGATTCTGCTGGGGACGTGATATTTGGTCAGTGTGAGCTGCACCAGCTTGTGCGGAATGGAGCCATATGCATTTGCCAGATCCAGCCACAACACTGACAGGTTGCTCTTGTTCTCTCTAGCCTCCCTGATGAGCTGTGTCACCACACTGATGTGCTCCAGACAGCCCGGCATCCCTGAAATGCCACCCTTCTGGACCGATGTATCAATATAGGTGTTCATTGCTAGGTAGGTGCACAACCGGTTGGAAACGGCACTGAAGAAGATCTTTGCCTCGACACACAGCAGGGAGATGATGCGAAACTGATCTGTCTGGGTGGCATTTTCCTCCTTCGGGATCCACACCCCTTCAGCCACTCTCCACTGTTCTGGGATCTTCCCCCTTCTCCAGAAGATTCTCAGGATCTTCCACAGACGCAGCAGGAGTTTGGGGCAATTCTTGTACACTTTGTACAAGGTATTGCTTGGTCCTGGAGCCGAGCTTGCCCTTGCTTTGCGGACGACCTCTCTGACTTCCTTTAGTTGCAGCTCTGACACGTCGAACTGCACATCCGGTTCTGGTGGGTCTATTAGGATGTTGCACTCTCCCAACTCCTGCTCTCTTTCAGGATCATTATATATCTTTTTCAGATGTTGGTCTATGTCTTCCTGCGAACAGGCCAGTTTCCCACTGCGCTTCTCCCCCAGCAACCCCTTGGTGAACATGAAGGGGTTGGCGATAAAGGCAGCACGTTTTCGAGCCCTTTCATGACGCCGCCTCCAATGCCACTCTGCCCGGCGGAGGACCCTGATCTTCTTTCGTAGTATGCTCATCAGCTGGGCCAAGCCAATGCGCTCCTCTTCTCCCGCCTACTTGTATTGGGACTTCAGCGCTTTCACCTCCTGCCTGATGTTGTGGATCCTCAATGCTCTTTGGTTCTTTGAGTAAGGTGTTTTGGAGCCTTCCTTCTCCTCTTCTCTGAATGGTTCAGCTGCGATACTAACGATAATTGTTGTCATGGCTTGCAGCTTCCTATCAACCCTCCCCTTCGCCGTTGCCTCCAGAATTTGGTTAACATGGTCATCAAACTGCTTCCACAGTGAAGTCATATTAGCTGCAGGCCATTTGATCCACCTCCTGTTAGACTTCATGTTCGAGGGATTAGTTTGCAACAAATGGAGGTTCCGGGCACTATGGGGTGACTCCGGGCCTGGCCCCTCCTTCGTCTCACCAGGTTGGACACCTGCGCGTTGTGCTGCTCCTGCTCCCGCTCCCGCCAAACACTTCATCCTCGCTTGGTGGATCTTCAAGCCATGATCGTTCTTGCAGATTTTGCCACATGCACACTGCTTCCTCATCGTTGTTTGTTCATTGCCTGGGTCTGATGTTGTTGTGTCCATCCGACTGGGGTGCTCATCCTCCCCCACTCTCAGGCACCCCGGGGGTATCTTTTCCATGGATTCTTTGTGGCTTTTGTGGGGGTCCTCCTCTCAGAGGACTTAAGTTTAGCCTATAATACCTATAACATGTTGAAACCTAACGATTGACTATCTATTAAACTAATACTAAAAAACCATTAGTAACTAATGGAATCTACGGAGTCTGAGGGCCTGAGGGAAGTGTAAGTCACATTGGGGAAACAAGCAGCAAAAGTTTCTAACATGGGGAGGTGCCTTTGACCTTCGGCATGGGGTAGGGGTGGACTTGGGGGCTGCTGTTGGAGACCATGAGGGAAGTGGCCCCTTTCTCCGTGGCGCTCTGCCGTGACACACTCCTAGATGGATGCTGGACCAGCCGTTGTCTGTTGTTCATTCTGCAGCCTTTCTGCTTTAGTTTGGCAAGACCGTGGATCCAATGCCAGGCCTCGCTGGCGTCGGAGGCCACCAGATCCAAGTTCTCCCTCGTGCCCTTAAATATGATGGTAAAACAGCGGTCGGTGGGTATCTCGGTGGCGTACCGCTGCATTCCCTCCGTCTGGTGACCAGGTCTTAATTCTTTGATGTCGTCGATTGAGACTGCAAGGGGTCGGGTTGGGGGAGAGAGTAAAACGGCAGCAGAGATCAGAACAAGAGATTCAGTCACAGATTCACAAGCACAAGAGATTCTGCAGAAGCTGGAAATTCAGAGTAACACACACACAAAGTTATTTATTCACAGCACTTCATCTATTCAGAGATACACTGTGGGACTGGCCCTTCTTCTCCAAAAAGCCACATCGCCCAACACCCCACCTATTTAACAGCAGCCTAATCACAGGAAAATTTACAATGACCAGTCAGCCTTCTTCGAACTGCAGGAGGAAACCCACATGGTCACAGGGAGAATATACAAACTCCTTACACACGGCACTGGTATTGAACTTTGAATTATTACCTGCCCACTCCCTGCCCCCCATCCCTGACCGAGCAGCAACAACATCACACGAACCACTCTGCTATTGTGGTGCCCTAAAATGCTGGAGGAACTCTGGAGGTCAGGCAGCATCTATGGTGAGGAATAAAGAGCCAACACTTCAGGCCAACATTCTCCATCAGGCTGAGTCCTGCAGACGGGTCTCAGCCTGTGTGTGTGTGTGTGTGTGTGTGTGTGTGTGTGTGAACAGTTATGGATGCTGCCTGACCTGCTGAGTTCATTCTGCATCTTGTGTGTGTTGTTCTACCATCTGCAGAATCTCTTGTGCAAAGGCATCATTGTGTTGATAAACTGTAGAAATTAGGGTTGTGAGGTGTGGGGCTTCAGGTTTCTGTAGCTCCTGCTTGATGGATATGACTCATGTCATGTTTATGGGAAACCTGGATGAACAGAGAAATGGAAATGGACCAGGAGGTGAGAAAGAAAGGAGCTTATTGCAACATATGGGTCATATTGTCTGAAAGTTCTTCCCCCTGTGGAATGCTGAATGAATTGGATAGTTGTTTTCCTGAGCAAAACACACACACAGACACACACACACACACACACTCACATAGATACTCACACACACACTCACACAGACACACACAGACACTCACACAGATACTCACACAGACTCACACACACACTCACACACACAGACACACACACACACACTCACACAGACACACACACACACACACACACACACACACACAATGCTGGAGGAACACAGCAGGGCAGGTGAATTGTCCTGTGATTTGTCTGACATTAAACAGGTGGACCGCTGGGTGGTGTGGCCTTTTGGGCCAGAAGGATCTGTCTGCACTCTTATCTCCAAATAAAATAGAATCAATAAAAGATAGAATCCAGGTAACTGGTGCCATGAAGCAGTAACTCTACTGGCCTCAGCGTGGTGCCATACCAGGAATCAAGGACTAATCCCTGCACTTGTTGGTGCCCAAGACAATTTTTAAAAACTTTTTAAAAATACTTTTGCTGTCACACCAACCCTCCCAAGACTTGAGCAACACTCACACATTTGGCTCCTGGCTGACTTCAGGATCTTTTTGGAATTATACCTCACCGTCCAGCAGTCTTCATTCAGTTTGTAGTAGCGTGACTTCATCCATGAGCTGGATTTGATCTTCAGCATGTGAGTACCCTTGAGCATGACTTGAATATCGTTGTCATTCTTGAGGCCTTGGGAGGAACACGGAGAGGATGCATCTGATGGAGAGATGGCAGTATGGAAGTGGAGGGTGCGGAGAGTGGGTAGTGAAGGGGAAGTGGAAGGGAGGGAAGGAGTGATGGAACAGACAAGTGGAGAGTGAGGATCTGGTGAGGCAGGGGTAAGTAGTCAGGAGTTAGGAAGGTAGGGGAGAACAGTGGAGGACAGAGGAAGGGTGTTAATGGGTAGGAGAGGGGAAGGTATTGCAATGAGTGGGATAGAACACCAGAGCACACCACAGGCCCTTCAGCCCACAGTATTGTGTCAAACTTTTAACCTGTTCTAAGATCAATATAACCCTTTCCCCAGATAGAGCACTCCCTTTTTCTATCATTCATGTGCTCTGTCCAGGTATTTCTTAAATGTACCTAATGTATCTGCCTCTATCACAACCCCTGGGGTGGTTCCCCACACACACCACTCTCTGTGTACACTCCCTGCTATTTGCCATTCCCTCCCTGGGAAAATATCTCTGGCTATCCACTCGATCTATGTTTGTTATGACCTTGTACACTTCTCTCAAGTCCCCTCTCACCGTCCTTCACTCCAAAGAGAAAAGCCCTTGTGTGCTCACCCTGTCCTCATAAGACTACATGAGGATGGGTTAAACTAGCCCAGGCAGCATCCTGGTGAATCTCCTCTGCACAATCGATATGAAAGTTGGGGGGGGAGGATTGGAAGCTTTCAACTGAACTTGGAGGAACTCCATGGTGTCTTGGGGAGAATGTACAAACTCCTTACAGAGAGCAGTGGAACTGCACCCTGATCGGAGATCACTGGCCCTGTGGAGCGTCGCACTAACTGCTTCTCCACTGTGCCGTACCAGTGGCAAGGGGAGTGAGATAATTAATGTGGGTGGGAGATTGCAGGTAAACAAAGGATCTGTGAGGTCATGACGTGTCATTGAGAGATCTGCACAGAAACAGGCCCTTCAACCCACCATTTCAATGATGTCATCTATACTAACCCCAGAAATCAGCATTTGATCAGTAGCCTTCTACAACTTGGATATTCCAGTGCCCCAAAGTCTTTGGAACACAGCCCCCTTTATATAAAAAAAGATACAGCAATTGTGTCTATACATTTATTTTTACCTTCATCAACTTCAGAAGATTGTGGATTCCAGCCTTCTGTGTTTCCTCCAGGACCAAACGATTCCTCTTTCCATTTCCCTACTTTCTTTGACCCATCTTCAGGCACCAGTTCCCTAAACCTGAGAACTCTTCTCCAGGCCCTGCGTTGTCCCCTTCCAATCCTCTGCCCTACTCTTGGCTGTCTCCTTTGGAGTTTTGTCTGCCACTTTCTCATGCGCTTACTCTCTCCAGCCGACTCCTCCAGGGAGCTCTTTCTCTTGCCCAATTTTATTCCCCTCCTCATGCCCACTTGCACATTGGTGAAGTCACCCAACCCACCCCCCAGCCTCTCTTCATCCTTCTGCTCCTGCTGATCTCTGATGGTTGCTTTGCCCTCCCGTCCATTTTCCTCCCTCTCATCCTCTCGATTCCAGTGTTCGTCCACTGGGCTCAGCTCCAGTTCAGTCACCTCTATTTGGGTATGCCCAAGAGCCGGTTCGGGACTTGGCCCTCGATCTTCCGGAGCCGGTTCGGGACTTGGCCCTCGATCTTCCGGAGCCGGGTCGGGACTTGGCCCTCGATCTTCCGGAGCCGGGTCGGGACTTGGCCCTCGATCTTCTGGACCCGAGTCAGGTCTTGGCCCTCGATCTTCTGGAGCCGGGTCGGGACTTGGCCCTCGATCTTCCGGAGCCGGTCTGGGGCTTGGCCCTCGATCTTCCGGAGCCGGGTCGGGACTTGGCCCTTGATCTTCCGGAGCCGGGTCGGGACCGAGCCCTCGATCTTCAGGAGCCGGGTCGGGACCGAGCCCTCGATCTTCCGGAGCCGGTCCGGGACTTGGCCCTCGATCTTCCGGAGCTGGGTCGGGACTTGGCCCTCGATCTTCTGGAGCCGGGTTGGGACCGAGCCCTCGATCTTCCGGAGCTGGGTCGGGAACGAGCCCTCGATCTTCCGGAGCCGGTCCGGGGCCGAGCCCTCGATCTTCCGGAGCCGGTCCGGGACCGAGCTCTCGATCTTCCGGAGCCGGTGCGGGACCAAGTCCTGGATCTTCCGGAGCCGGTTCGGGGCTTGGCCCTGGATCTTCCAGAGCTGGGTCGGGACTTGGCCCTCGATCTTCCGGAACCGGTCCGGGGCCGAGCCCTCGATCTTCCGGAGCTGGTCCGGGACCGAGCTCTCGATCTTCCGGAGCCGGTGCGGGACTAAGCCCTTGATCTTCCGGAGCCGGATCGGGACTTAGCCTTCGATCTGCCAGTCCCTGTGATGAGATCCCCTGCTCATTTCCTCCATCTCCTGATTCTATACTCCCCTCCTCCATATTCTGGCTTCTAACCTTGGACTGCGCTTTGCAATCCACTGGCTGAGCTGTGTCAATTACATGCTTGGCCTTCACAGCTTGGTGGCGCTTCTTGGCGAAATTCTGGTAGGCCCACCAGCCAATGATGATGGTAGCACTGCCTATCGACAGGCCAAGGACCACCCGCCTGTTTAGTTTGCAGAATTCCATAGATTTTGTGCGTAATTCTAAGAAAATCTTGACGAAGCAGCTCAGCACCTCAAGGAGACTAGCCTCTCCGTCTGCACTCAGATGAACTGCACTCAGCCTGCAGTTTCTTGTGGTCAGTTACTGGATCATAATGACATCACAATCTACCTCATCATGATCAAGCATGTGACTTTTGGAAAATGCAGGTTGTTACGGACACAACTGAGCACATCACAGAAATCTTCCTCTCCTCCTTGGAATCTTCTACATTTCTCACTGCCTCAGAAAAAGAGCCGGCACAATCAAAGACCCCTCCCATATTCTGTCTTATCCCCCCCTCCCGTCGGGCAGGAGATAGGAAAGCACAAAAATACTTTCCAACAGGCTCGAGGATAGCTTCTACCCCGTCCGTCATTGAATTTAGGACAGACACAGTAGGAACAATTAAACTCTTGATAGGTACATGGATGAGGGAGAGACTGAGGGCCACGTAGGAGGGAAGGGTTACATAGATCTTGGATCAGGATAAACTATCAGAACATTGTGGGCTGAATGGCCTGTATTGTGCTGTAATGTTCTGTGTTCTGTTGAATGTTCCTCTACTGTGATAAGATGGACTGTTGACCTCACAATGTCAATTGTTATAATCTTGCACCTTATTGTTTTCCAGCACTGCACCTCAATGGAGCAGTTACACTTTATTCTGCGTTCTGTTATTGTTTTACCTTGTTCTACCTCTACACTGTGTGATGTTTTGATCGGTATCAACAGTTTGCAAGTCAGGCTTTTCACTCTATCTCAGTACATGAGACAATAATAAACCAACACCAAATAGTGAAAGTAAAGAATGAAGCCTCTAGTGACTGGTGTTTGTTGGGAGGGGGAAAGGAGGTGTTCATTTTCATTTCAACATGGTAATTTTGTGGCCATGCTTCCTGTGAGTGCCCCTCACTCTCCCTTGACCATGACTCTGAGGCAATGCTGATAATGGAATTCCTTGTTCTACTGGATATCACCGTACATTCTGTCTTTTTGCAATTGATAGATAGACCCATTTTTGCACTTTCTTCAACAACTATATCAATTAAGTTTTGCAGTTCTTCCTCCGTATTTGCAATTAACACAGTGTCATCTGCATATCTGAAATTATTGATGTTTTCACCACCAACTTTGATTCCCAAGATGTCTCTTATTTTTTGTAATATTGTTTCACTGTACACATTAAACAAATCAGGGGAGAAAACACACCCTTGTCTATCTATCAATTGCAAGAAGACAGAATGTATGGTGATATCCAAAAAGAAGGAGAATCCTATCTGCAGGCTGAGAATAAACGGGGAAGACATAAAACAAGTACAGAGCTTTTGCTACTGAGGAATCTGGGTGAAATCAGATGGCAGGTGCGACATGGACATCAAAGAAGAATAGGGATGGCAAACGACACCTTTACGAGAATGAAGAGTATACTGACCAACACTAAACTAGGCATGACAACCCACCTCAGAGTACTGAAATGTTACGCTTATCCAGTTCTGTAATATGGCTCAGAATGTTGGACAATATCTAGTAACATAGGGAAACAAATTGAAGCAGCAGAGATGTGGTTTTTGAGGAGGATGCCAAGAATATCATGGACAAAACGAATATCTAATAAGAATGTCATGAACAGAGCAAGCACAAAAAGAGAAATAATGTATGAGATCATGATCATGCAACGTAACTTCATTGGAAACACAAAATTCTCTGCAGATGCTGGGGTCAAAGCAACACGCAAAACACGCTGGAGGAACTCAGCAGGTCGGGCAGCATCCATAGAAATGAACAGTCAACGTTTCGGGCCAAGACCCTTCATCAGGACTGAAGAGGGAGGGGGCAGGGGCGCTATAAAGAAGGTGGGGGGAGGGTGGGAAGGAGAAGGCTGGTAGGTGCCAGGTGAAAAACCAGTAAGGGGAAAGGTCAAGGGGTGGAGGAGGGGATAGGCAGGAATGGTGAAAAAGGAACAGGGAAAAGCACAATGGGTCGTAAAAGGAGGAGGAACCATGAGGGAGGTGATAGGCAGCTGGGGGAGGGGACAGAGTGAAACTGGGATAAGGGAAGGGAGGGGGAGGGAATTACCAGAAGTTGGAGAATCCAATGTTCATGCCCAGGGGCTGGAGACTACCCAGACGGTATATGAGGTGTTGCTCCTCCAACCTGAGTTTAGTCTCACCATGGCAGCAGAGGAGGCCATGTATGGACATATCTGAATGGGATGGTGAAGCAAGTTAAAGTGGGTGGCAATTATTATTGATATATTGTTTAGCATTGTTAATCAGTTATTTGGCAATTTAATTCCTCATTGTACATATTGACATATTGACTTAATTACTTTAATGTATTTTTTGTTGATCTTCAATAATAATTACTAAAAAAGATTTAAAAATGAAAATGAAGTGGGTGGCAACCGGGAGATCCTGTCTGTTCTGGCGGATTGAGTGGAGGTGCTCGACGAAGCGGTTCCCCAATCTGCGTCGGGTCTCACCGATGTAGAGGAGGCCGCACCGGGAGCACCGGATGCAATAGATGACCCCAACAGACTCACAAGTGAAGTGTTGCCTCACCTGGAAGGACTGTTTGGGGCCCTGAATGCTGGTGAGAGAGGAGGTGGAGGGTCAGGTGTAGCACTTACGCTTACAGGGATAAGTGCCGGGTGGGAGATCCGTGGGGAGGGACGTGTGGACCAGGGAGTCACGGAGGGACCGATCCCTGTGGAAAGTGGAGAGAGGTGGAGAGGGAAAGATGTGCTTAGTGGTGGGGTCCTGTTGAAGGTGGCGGAAGTTGCGGAGGATAATGTGCTGGATCCGGAGGCTGGTCGGCTGGTGGGTGAGGACAAGGGGAACTCTGTCCCTGTTGTGGTGACAGGAGGATGGGATGAGGGCCGAACTGTGGGAAATGGAGGAGATGCGGGTGAGGGCATCATTGATGATGGCAAAAGGGAAACCATGATCCTTAAAGAAAGAGGACATTTGAGATGTCCTGGAATGGAACCCCTCATCCTGGGAGCAGATGCAGCAGAGATGGAGGAACTGGGAATAGGGAATAGCATTTTTGTACGTGGCAGGATGGGAAGAGGTATAGTTGAGGTAGTTATAAGAGTTAGTGGGCTTATAGAAGATGTCAGTGGACAGTCTGTCTCCAGAGAAGGAGACCGAGATTGAGAAAGGGGAGAGAGGTCTCTGAGATGGACCAAGTGAATCTGAGGGCAGGGTGAAAGGTAGAAGCAAAGTGGATGAAATTGACGAGCTCAGCATGGGTGCAGGAAGCAGCACCAATGTAGTCGTCAATGTAGTGAAGGAAAAGTTGGGGAGCAGTACCAGTATAAGTTTGGAGCGTAGTCTGTTCCACATAACCAACGAAGAGGCAAGCATGGCTGGAGTCCATGCGAGTGCCCACAGCTACACCCTTGGTCTGAAGAAAGTGGGAAGAGCCAAAAGAGAAGTTATTAAGTGTGAGTACCAGTTCCGCCAACCGAAGGAGTGTAGTGGTGGTGGGGAACTGGTGAGATCTATTGTCCAGAAAGTAGCGGAGGTCTTTGAGGCCTTCTTGATGGGGAATGGAAGTGTATAAGGATTGGACATCCATGGTGAAAATGAAGTGGTTGGGACCGGGGAACTGGAAGTCACTGAAGAGGTGGAGGGCATGGGATATATCCCAGATGTAGGTGGGGTTTGATTTCCTTCTTCACCTTTCCTCCCTATCCTCTCCTTGCTTCCCCTCCCCCATCCCTTGATCTTTCCCCTTACTGGTTTTTCACCTGGAACCTACCAGCCTTCTCCTTCCCTGCCTTCCCCCCCTCCTTCTTTATAGGGCCCCTGTCCCCTCCCTTTACAGTCCTGATGAAGGGTCTCGGGCCGAAATGTTGTCTGTTCGTTTCCACGGATGCTGCCCGACCTGCTGAGTTTCTCCAGCATGTTGTGCGTGTTGCTTTGACCCCAGCATTTGCAGAGAATTTTATGTTTTGATTCGCTACTCCACTGTGAAGTTTCTTCGAGGTATGCCTACCCTGAAGAAGTTTAAATCTTCCCTTCGACGGGAGTTCAGTGAGACCCTCTCTCACTCTGTGATCTCCGCCTCTCTCCAACTCTTCGACCACATCCTGACCCAGACCCGTTACCACAGCCACGTCTCCTTCCTGGGAACGTATCTCCACTGCCATCTTGTACCGCAGGGATTCCAGCTCCGGTTCCAGGCCTCCCAGTTCGGGCCCAGCGAGGATCCCAGATACCTCCGTTTCATTGACCGCTGCTCCCGCCGGATTCTCCACGCCACGCTCACTGCCATGCGGAGATACCTACGGGCCCTGTCCCTCTCTCTACCACCACTCCGGGCCTCACTCTCCACCGTCTGCCATGGACCTCTCCTACACTTCATTCTCCGCCGGATTCACACCTCCAACCACCGTTTCTCCTTCCTCCCGTCCAAGAAGGACCACAAGCTCGCCCGTCTGGAGCCCACGACGACGACTGGCTCCAGCCCGGACCCCGACTCCTCAGACCCCGACTTCTCAGACCTTCGGCTGGCCGAAGACACATCCACCTCTGACTCTGACCCCGACATGGGCAGCAGCCCCCGGTGGGCCATGGACTCACTCGCCTCCGACTCGGACCTCAGTTCAGGTGCCCTGCGGGCCACAGGCTCCGCCACCCCAACTCCAGATCCAGCTCAGACCGAGGTCCTGACCCTCTCCAGTGCTCTTACTGTCGCTGGTTCCTACCGCTCGTCTTATTCCTCCACTATCTTCTATCCTCCCCATGACTCCCAACCTTCCTTCTACCCCTCATTCCCCTCCATTCCTCTGATCCCTCATCCTCCCCTAACCCCACTCTCCCTGAATATCCCAACCCCACTCTCCCTCCTGAGACCTCCTACTCTTTACCCTCCTCTGACCCCAGCCCAACCCTTGCCATGTCTTCACCATCCCATCTGACCTTCCCCTCTCTGAAGCAGAATGTTCTGTCCTTAGCAAGGGCCTCATTTTTGTCCCCCTCCGTCCACACCTCAGTGAACTCCGTGCCCGTCATGATGCTGAACTCTTCTTCCATCGCCTATGTCTCTGAGCCTACTTCTGTGGCAAGGATTCCCCTCCCGCTTCTGATGACCCATTCTCCCATCTTCAACCCTCCTCTTCCTCCTGGACACCCCGCCCAGGCTTTCTATCTGCACTTGATCTTTTCATCTCCAACTGTCGCCGAGACATCAACCGTCTCAACTTCACCACTCCTCTCTCCTGTTCCAACCTCACTCCCTCTGAACGCACTGCCCTCCACTCTCTCTGCACTAATCCCAACCTCACCATCAAACCCTCAGTCAAAGGTGGTGCCATAGTAGTCTGGCGGATGGACCTCTACCTCACTGAGGTCAAAAGGCAGCTCTCTGATACCTCCTCTTACTTACCCCTGGAACAGGACCCCACCAAGAAACATCAAACCATTCCCTCCCGTACCATCACCACCCTTATCAACTCTGGGGACATTCCATCCTCATCCGCTAATCTCATGATTCCTACACCCTGCACTGCTCGGTTTTACCTCCTCCCCAAGATCCACAAGCCTAACTGTCCCAGTAGACCCATAGTTTCTCCCTGCTCGTGCCCCACTGAACTTGTATCTGCCTACCTGGACTCCATTTTGTCACCCATAGTTCAGTTCCTCCCCACCCATATCCGGGATACATCCCATGCCCTCCACCTCTTCAATGACTTCCAGTCCCCTGATCCCGATCACTTCATTTTCACTATGGATGTCCAATCCTTATACACTTCCATTCCCCATCAAGAAGGCCTCAAAGCCCTCCACTACTTTCTGGACAATAGACCTCACCAGTTCCCTACCACTACCCTCCTCCGGTTGGCAGAACTGGTACTCACACTTAATAACTTCTCTTTTGGCTCTTCCCACTTTCTTCAGACCAAGGGTGTAGCTATGGGCACTCACATGGGCCCCAGCAATGCCTGCCTCTTTGTTGGTTATTTGGAACAGTCTATGCTCCAAACCTTCAGTGCTACTGCTCCGCAACTTTTCCTTTGCTACATTGACGACTACATTGGTGCTGCTTCCTGCACCCATGCTGAGCTCGTCAATTTCATCGACTTTACTTCAAACTTCCACCCAGCCCTCAAATTCACTTGGTCCATCTCGGACACTTCACTCCCCTTCCTCAACCTCTTGGTCTCCATCTCTGGAGACAGACTGTCCACTGACATCTTCTATAAGCCCACTGACTCTTATAACTACCTTGACTATACCTCTTCCCACCCTGCCACATGCAAAAATGCTACTCCCTATTCCCAGTTCCTCCATCTCCACCACATCTGCTCCCAGGATGAGGGGTTCCATTCCAGGACATCTCAAATGTCCTCTTTCTTTAAGGACCGTGGTTTCCCTTCTGCCGTCATCAATGATGCCTTCACCCGCATCTCCTCTATTTCCCGCACTTCGGCCTTCACCCCATCCTCCCGTCACCACAACAGGGACAGAGTTCCCCTTGTCCTCACCTACCACCCCACCAGCCCCCGGATCCAGCACATCATCCTCCGCAACTTCCGCCACCTTCAACAGGACCCCACCACTAAGCACATCTTTCCCTCTCTACCCCTCTGTCACAATGGCGGGGCATTGAGAGCAAGGGTGGACCCAAATGCAAGACACATATTGTGAGGTTACTGAGATATAGTTTATTGTTCGATACCAGGAGAGCAAGGCAGGAGCAGGAGTAGCAAACTGGACAAGGACTCACGACTACGACTCGGCTGGGACCAAGGGTCTGGGCTTGGACTCGGAATCGGCTCCCAGAACTAGAGGAGCCATGAAGAACCTAGGATATGGACTCCGAGCCCGAGACTGGACAAGGATCCAGTACCTGGGTCTTGCCTCAGGCTTGGACCCCAGAACCAGGCAAGGACATGATATGGGCTAAGGAGAGGAGGAACGTGGGAACACAGAGCCTCGGTTGCGGGGAGCAGGTACATGGAAAAATGGACACATACACAGAACACAGAGTCGGGACCCCTCCTTGGGTACAGGACATAGGGCCGGGACTCATGACCCTCTGTGGGGCAACGGCAAGATGGTCTGACTTACCCCACGGAGGCGAGGACAAGACAAGACAGAACATGACCCCCCGTGGGGCAACGACAAGATGGCCTGACTTACCCCACAGAGGCAAGGACAAGACAAGCCAAGACCAGCACGAATGAACACCAGACAGTACCTATCTAGCTCCGGTGATAGAACTAGACCAAAGTGCAGGCGGGGGCTGCAGACGAGGGCTAGAGGCGAGAGAGGCAGAGAAGGGATTCAGACAAGGGGGTAGGACAGGAATCACAGACACCAGGGCCAGGACTTGACTCAGAACTGGGAAGCTGCCAGGGCCGGGACTTGGTGCTTGAATGCCGCCAAGACCAGGGCTTGACTTGGAACTTGGATGCCCCCGGAGCCAGGACTTGACTTGGAGCCTCCGGGTAGTGGCAAGCTCTCGACTCGACCCGGGAACAGTAGACAGCAGTTCTTGATTCCCTCCGGCGGGTTAACTGATGGACCCACCTTGATGAGGAAACTTCGCAGGCTCACTTCGGTGAGGTAACTGGACTGGGTTGCTCTGGTGAGGAAGGGCGAATTACCAGCACTCGCTTCGGCAGATACTAGGCTTGCTCCAGCCAAATGGCATCAGTACACCGTACCTTCGATGACTTTGCAGATGCTCCCGCGCCGAACGGCTGAAAGCCGGAGACTATAAACTACCGGTTCAGCCGAGCGTTAATTGCCTCTAATCACCCAAGCCGAGGGACACGGGAAAACAGGGAATCAACGGTCCGGATCGTAACGTAAACAAGGTAAATTTAAAGGGACCCCGAACCAGACCATGACACCCTCTCTGCTTTCCACAGGGTTCGTTCCCTCCGCGACTCCCTGGTCTACACATCCCTCCCCACGGATCTCCCACCCGTCACTTATCCCTGCAGGCCTAAGTGCTACACCTGTCCCTACACCTCCTCTCTCACCAGCATTCAGGGTGCCAAACACACCTTCCAGGTGAGGCAACACTTCACTTGTGAGTCTGTTGGGGTCATCTATTGCATCTGATGCTCCCGGTGCGGCCTCCTCTACATCGGTGAGACCCGACGCAGATTGGTGAACCTCTTCAACGAGCACCTCTGCTCCATCCCCCACAACAGGCAGGATCTCCTGGTTGCCACCCACTTCAACTCTGCATCACATTTCCATTCGGATATATCCATACACGGCCTCCTCTACTGCCATGATGAGGCCAAACTCAGGTTGGAGGAGCAACACTTCATATACCGTCTGGGTAGTCTCAGCCCCTTGCTATGAAAATTGAATTCTCCAACTTCTGATAATTCCCTCCCCCTCCCTTCCCCCACCCCCAGTTTCACTCTGCCCCCTCCCCCAGCTGCCTATCACCCCCCTCATGGTTCCACCTCCTTCTTGGTAAGGGTGCTGAGGAAGAGGATTTCTTGGAACGTATGCGGGATGGTTTTTTGAACAACATGTCGAGGAACCAACTAGAGAGCTGGTATTGAGCAATGAGGAAGGGTTAATTAGCAATCTTGTCGTGAGAGGCCCCTTGGGTAAGAGTGACCATAATATGGTGGAATTCTTCATTAAGATGGAGAGTGACATAGTTAATTCAGAAACAAAGGTTCTGAACTTAAAGAAGGGTAACTCTGAAGGTATGAGACGTGAATTAGCTAAGATAGACTGGCAAATGATACTTAAAGGGTTGACGGTGGATATGCAATGGCAAGCATTTAAAGATCACATGGATGAACTACAACAATTGTTCATCCCAGTTTGGCAAAAGAATAAATCAAGGAAGGTAGAGCACCCGTGGCTGACAAGGGAAATTATGGATAGTATCAATTCCAAAGAAGAAGCATACAAATTAGCCAGAGAAAGTAGCTCACCTGAGGACTGGGAGAAATTAAGAGTCCAGCAGCAGAGGACAAAGGGCTTAATTAGGAAAGGGAAAAAAGATTATGAGAGAAAACTGGCAGGGAACATAAAAACTGACTGTAAAAGCTTTTACAGATATGTGAAAAGAAAAAGACTGGTTAAGACAAATGTAGGTCCCTTACAGACAGAAACAGGTGAATTGATCATGGGGAACAAGGACATGGCAGGCCAATTGAATAACTACTTTGGTTCTGTCTTCACTAAGGAGGACATAAATAATCTTCCGGAAATTGTAGGGGACAGAGGGTCTAGTAGGATGGAGGAACTGAGGGAAATACATGTTAGTAGGGAAGTGGTGTTAGGTAAATTGAAGGGATTAAAGGCGGGTAAATCCCCAGGGCCAGATGGTTTGCATCCTAGAGTGCTTAAGGAAGTAGCCCAAGAAATAGTGGATGCATTAGTGATAATTCTTCAAAACTCTTTAGATTCTGGATTAGTTCCTGAGGATTGGATGGTGGCTAATGTAACCCTGCTTTTTAAAAAAGGAAGGAGAGAGAAACCGGGGAATTATAGACCGGTTAGCCTAACATCGGTGGTGGGGAAACTGCTAAAGTCAGTTATCAAAGATGTGATAACAGCACATTTGGAAATTGGTGAAATCATCGGACAAAGTCAGCATGGATTTGTGAAAGGAAAATCATGTCTGACGAATCTCATAGAATTTTTTGAGGATGTAACTACTAGAATGGATAGCGGAGAACCAGTGGATCTGGTATATTTGGATTTTCAAAAGGCTTTTGACAAGGTCCCACGCAGGAGATTAGTATGCAAACTTAAAGCACACGGTATTGGGGGTAAGGTATTGATGTGGATAGAGAATTGGTTGGCAGACAGGAAGCAAAGAGTGGGAATAAACGGGACCTTTTCAGAATGGCAGGCAGAGACTAGTGGGGTACCGCAAGGCTCAGTGCTGGGATCCGAGTTGTTTACAATATATATTAATGACTTAGATGTGGGAATTAAATGCAGCATCTCCAAGTTTGCGGATGACACGAAGCTGGGCGGCAGTGTTAGCTGTGAGGAGGATGCTAAGAGGATGCAGAAGACTTGGATAGGTTAGGTGTGTGGGCAAATTCATGGCAGATGTAATTTAATGTGGATAAATGTGAGGTTATCCACTTTGGTGGCAAAAATAGGAAAACAGATTATTATCTGAATGGTGGTCGATTAGGAAAAGGGGAGGTGCAACGAGACCTGGGTGTCATTATACACCAGTCATTGAAAGTGGGCATGCAGGTACAGCAGGCGGTGAAAAAGGCGAATGGTATGCTGGCATTCATAGCAAGTGGATTCGAGTACAGGAGCAGGGAGGTACTACTGCAGTTGTACAAGGCCTTGGTGAGACCACACATGGAGTATTGTGTGCAGTTTTGGTCCCCTAATCTGAGGGAAGACATTCTTTCCTTAGAGGAAGTACAAAGAAGTTTCACCAGATTGATTCCTGGGATGGCAGGACTTTCATATGGTGAAAGACTGGATCGACTAGGCTTATACTCGTTGGAATTTGGAAGATTGAGGGGGGATCTTATTGAAATGTATAAAATCCTAAAGGGATTAGACAGGCTAGATGCAGGAAGGTTGTTCCCAATGTTGGGTAAATCCAGAACGAGGGGTCACAGTTTGAGGATAAAGGGGAAGCCTTTTAGGACAGAGATTAGGAAAAACTTCTTCACACAGAGAGTTGTGAATCTGTGGAATTCTCTGCCACAGGAAACAGTTGAGGCCAGATCATTGGCTATATTTAAGAGGGAGTTAGATATGGCCCTTGTGGCTAAAGGGATCAGCGGGTATGGAGGGAAGGCAGGTACAGGGTTCTGAGTTGGATGATCAGCCATGATCATACTGAATGGTGGTGCAGGTTTGAAGGGCCGAATGGCCTACTCCTGCACCTATTTTCTATGTTTCTATGTTACTACCCATTGTGCTTTCTCCTATTCCTTCTTCACCTTTCCTGCCCATCCCCTCCCCCACCCCTTTATCTTTCCCCTCACTGGTTTTTCACCTGGCACCTACCAGCCTTTTCCTTCCCACCCTCCTCCCACCTTCTTTATAGGGCCCTTGCCCCCTTCCTCTTCAGACCTGATGAAGGGTCTCGGCCCGAAACGTTGACTGTTCGTTTCCACGGATGCTGCCCGACCTGTTGATTTCCTCCAGCGTGTTGTGAGTGTTGATAGTTTCTTGATTAGTAAGGGTGTCAACAGTTATGGGACAAGGCAGGAGAATGGTGTTGAGAGACAGAATAGCCATAATGGAATGGTGGAGCAGACTTGACGGGGCAAATGGCTTAATTCTGCTCCTAAGTCCTATGGCCTTTGTGTTATCCAAGGGGAGGGTTTTAAGGATCAGTATCTGTGGCATGGTCACCCACCATGCACTGCTCAATCTTTGCAGAATGGCTGGACTGCCAGAGTCCAAAAAATAAATATATCTGTCTGAATAACAAGAGGTGCAAGTTCAGGCTGTGTCTGGACCAAGTACTATCTGGTTCACTGCCATTCTTCCACCACTGCTGTGTCTATGTCCATCACCAGAGGTTCTGCAAAAGTTCACGAAGGCTACTCTCCACCACCTTGTCAAGGGCCACAAACAAGGGGAAAAAGAAATGCGGGTTAAATCTGGCAAATAAATTTTAAAACATACTGTACATCGGGTTCTGACCAGTTGGGATTGTTTAAAGCACAAAACAATCCAGCAATATTTGATTCATGTTTACGTTAACAGAATTTTGAATATGAAATTGGCTTTGGCACAATATCATAATATTTTTAATAGTAGAATTTAGACCAACAAATTTCTGGCGGCTGAAATTTTGCAGGAAAGGAGAGAGATTCCTAACCACCCGCTTCCTTCTCTACCCTCGCTCTTAAATGAAGAGTGACCCTACCCGTGGCCAGATCCTCCCAGCAAGAAACTGCATGTACTCTCTTTTGTTTTAATTGATGTGAGCTTTGCAGGCAGAGCAAACATTTAATTGTCCATTCCTAACTGCGTTTGAGAAATTGGCACTGAACTAACCAGGTTGTGGTTATGCACACAGTCTCACAATCTACTGAGGGAGTATCAGGATATTGACCCAGTGACTGTGAAGGAATAATGATATATTTAAAAGTCAGGATGCAGTGTGGGCTGGAGGACAACTTCATGCTTTTGCTGTCCTTGTCCTTCTTGCTGGTAGCGGTCGTGGGTTTGCAAAAGGCTGAGGAGTCTTGGAGAATTACTGCAGTGCATCCTGCAGACGGTACAGACTGCAGTCGCTGCTGTGCATTGGATGTGGACTGGGTGAATAGTTGTGGACGGGTACTTTCAAAATGGGCTGCTTTATTCTGCATGGTGTGAATGATGTTGAAGATCATCCAGGCAAGTGAAGAGTCTCCTGACACAAACCTTGTAGGTAGTGGACAGGCTTTGGGGAATGTGGAGCTGAGTTACTAAGCAGAAGATCCCCAACTTCCAACTTGCGTCTGTGGCCACTTGGCGTATATAGTTCCTTCAGTTCCATCTCTTATCAAGTGTAAACCCAAGGATATTAAGTGGTGAGGGATTCAAATTCTCCGGTTTGCTTCCAGTTCCTTGTGCTGGTGTGGGCAGGAACAGGGAAATAGCGGATCTGAATGTGTGGCTGAGGAGCTGGTGCGGGGAGCAGGGATTCAGAGTCTTGGACCACTGGGATCTGTTTTGGGGTAAGGATAAATTGTACAGAAGGGACGGGTTGCACCTTAACAGACGGGGGACCAGCGTTCTGGCAGGCAGGTTTGCCACTGCTACACGGGTGTGTTTAAACTAAGTAGTGGGGGGCGGGGGTGGGGAGGGGACGAACTGGAAATATAAGAATGGAGTTAAAGGGAAAGAGAGAATAAGAAAAATTAAGAGACAACATAATTAAAGGGGCAGAGAGCTCAGGAAGGGATCGGAGAATATGGCAAAGTGCAATAGGAATCGATGTGAAAGGTGAGGGGAGTAAAAGTATTACTTTAGAAGGATTAGAAGTATTATATATGAATGCACGGAGTATAAGAAATAAAGTGGATGAGCTTGAGGCTCAGTTGGAAATTGGCAATTATGATGTTTTGGGAATAACAGAGACATGGCTGCAAGAGGACCAGGGCTGGGAAATGAATATTCAGGGTTATACATCCTCTTGAAAGGACAGACAGGTTGGCAGAGGGGGTGGGGTGGTTCTGTTGGTGAGGAATGAAATTCAGTCACTTGCGAGGGGGGGGACATAGAATCAGGAGATGTAGAGTCAGTATGGATAGAACTGAGAAACTGTAAGGGCAAAAAGACCTTGATGGGAGCTATCTACAGGCCCCCAAACAGTAGCGTGGATATAGGCTGCAAGTTAAATCAAGAGTTAAAATTGGCCTGTCGCAAAGGTAATTCTACAGTTGTTATGGGGGATTTTAACATGCAGGTAGACTGGGAAAATCAGGTTGGTACTGGACCCCAAGAAAGGGAGTTTGTGGAATGCCTCAGAGATGTATTCTTAGAGCAGCTTGTATTAGAGCCTACCAGGGAGAAGGCAATTCTGGATTTACTGTTGTGTAATGAGCCAGATTTGATAAGGGAACTCGAGGTAAAGGAGCCATTAGGAGGTAGTGACCATAATATGATAAGTTTTAATCTACAATTTGAGAGGGAGAAGGGAAGATCGGAAGTGTCAGTATTACAGTTGAACAAAGGGGACAATGGACCCATGAGGGAGGAGCTGGCCAAAGTTGGCTGGAAAGATACCCTAGCAGGGATGACAGTGGAACAACAATGGCAGGTATTTCTGGGAATAATACAGAAGGTGCAGGATCAGTTCATTCCAAAGAGGAAGAAAGATCCTAAGGGGAGTAAGGGGCGACCGTGGATGATAAGGGAAGTCAAGGACAGTATAAAAATAGTCATACTCATAGTCATACTTTATTGATCCCGGGGAAAATTGGTTTTCATTACAGTTGCACCGTAAATAATAAATAGTAATAGAACCATAAATAGCTAAATAGTAATATGTAAATTATGCAAGTAAATTATGAAATTACGGAGCAACTGTAACAGGCTGCATGCACGACCGGGGCATGCACACAATGAGGAAGTATAACATAGCAAGGATGAACGGGATGCCAGAGGATTGGGAGACTTTTAAGGAGCAACAGAAGTTAACTAAAAAGGCAATACGGGGGGAAAAGATGAGGTACGAAGGTAAGCTAGCCAAGAATATAAAGGAGGATAGTAAAAGCTTCTTTAGGTATGTGAAAAGGAAGAAATTAGTTAAAAGTTGGGCCCTTGAAGATAGAAACGGGTGAAATTATTATGGGGAACAAGGAAATGGCAGATGAGCTGAACAGGTACTTTGGATCTGTCTTCACTAGGAAAGACACAGACAATCTCCCAGATGTAATAGTGGCCAGAGGACCTAGGGTAACAGAGGAACTGAAGGAAATTCGCATCAGGCACGAAATGGTGTTGGGTAAACTGATGGGACTGAAGGTTGATAAAACCCCAGGGCCTGATGGTCTGCACCCCAGGGTACTTAAGGAGGTGGCTCTAGAAATCGTGGACGCATTGATAATCACTTTCCAGTGTTCTATAGATTCAGGATCAGTTCCTGCGGATTGGAGGGTAGCTAATGTTATCCCACCTTTTAAGAAAAGAGGGAGAGAGAAAACAGGCAATTATAGAACAGTTAGTCTGACATCAGTGGTGGGGAAGATGCTGGAATCAATTATAAAAGATGAAATAGCGGCCTATTTGGATAGCAGTAGCAGGACAGGTCCGGGTCACCATGGACTTACGAAGGGGAAATCATGCTTGACTAATCTTCTGGAATTTTTTGAGAATGTAACTATGTAAATGTACATGGGAATGCCAGTGGATGTAGTGAACCGGGACTTTCAGAAAGCCTTTGATAAGGTCCCACATAGAAGGTTAGTGTGCAAAATTAGAGCAAATGGTATTGGGGGTAGGGTACTGACATGGATAGAAAATTGGTTGGCGGACAGGAAACAAAGAGTAGGGATTAACGGGTCCTTTTCGGAATGGCAGGCAGTGATTAGTGGGGTACCACAAGGCTCGGTGTTGGGACCGCAGCTATTTACAATATACATTAATGATTTAGATGAAGGGATTCAAAGTAACATTAGCAAATTTGCAGATGACACAAAGCTGGGTGGCAGTGTGAAATGTGAGGAAGATGTTATGAGAATGCAGGGTGACTTGGACAGGTTGGGTGAGTGGGCAGATGCATGGAAGATGCTGTTTAATGTGGATGAATGTGAGGTTATCCACTTTGGTGGCAAGAACAGGAAGGCAGATTACTATCTGAATGGTGTAAAGTTAGGAAAAGGGGATGTACAACGAGATCTAGTTGTCCTTGTTCATCAGTCACTGAAATAAGCATGCAGGTACAGCAGGCAGTGAAGAAAGTTAATGGCATGTTGGCCTTCATAACCAGGGGAGTTGAGTATAGGAGCAAAGAGGTCCTTCTGCAGTGGTACAGGGCTCTGGTGCGACCACACCTGGAGTATTGTGTGCAGTTTTGGTCTCCAAATTTGAGGAAGGACATTCTAGCTATTGAGGGAGTGCAGCGTAGGTTCACGAGGTTAATTCCCGGGATGACGGGACTGTCATATGTTGAGAGATTGGAGCGACTGGGCTTGTATACACTGGAATTTAATGGATGAGAGGGGATCTGATTGAAACATATAAGATTATTACGGGATTGGACACGCTAGAGGCAGGAAACATGTTCCCGATGTTGGGGGAGTCCAGAACCAGAGGCCACAGTTTAAGAATAAGGGGTAGACCATTCAGAACGGAGTGGAATGCTCTGCCTCAGAAGGCAGTGGAGGCCAATTTTCTGGATTCTTTCAAGAAAGAGTTAGATAGAGCTCTTAAAGATAGCAGAGTCAACGGATATGGGGAGACGGCAGGAAAAGGATACTGATTGTGGATGATCAGCCATGATCACAATGAATGGCGGTGCTGGCTCGAAGGACTGAATGGCCTACTCCTGGCACCTATTGTCTATTGCCTATTTTTTATTCACAATGCCATTACATATAGGAGAGGCATGTTGGATTACCTCTTGCTGAATACTGTCATTGTCTGACATTTGTCGAGTGTTACTTGCCACCTACTGGCCCAGACCTCAGAATTGTCTGGATTTTGGGTGTGTACTGCTTCGTTATCTAGCGGCTGCGAAAGATGCTGAACATCAGCCAACACATTTCCTTCTGACCTTGCGAGTGAAGGAAAGTCATTGTGAAGTGTTGTAAAGAAAAGTGAATTTTTCATGCGAATTGTTCAAATATCGTCGTTCTTGTTAACAAGAAAACAAAATTGGTAAAAATCGAACCACTACACTGAACTGGGAACATAATGGGAGAACCAGAACGGATTGACCACTGACAGAGTAAACAATCGGTCTTCCCTGTAGGAACCTGCTTTACCAGGACAAGCAGCGCTGAAATATTACTTCTACATAACACAATAATGGAAATTCTCAAATTGATCGATAAGAGTTGGTGTTACTCAGAGTAGTATTAAGATGTGTAGCACCATCATCAGTTTCCTGGCCACTTTATTGCTGCCAGACCACAGTGACCCCAAGTAACAGCTCCAGTTCTTACCCTGTGTTTTAAATCCAATCACTACACAGTCTAATCGAACAGTTGACCAAGTCACGGGCGAGCATCAACCCCTTCCGTCAATCAATGGGGGGAAACAGAGGATAGTCCCATAAACAATAATCTGAAGAAAGTCTTTCAGAGAATATAAATTATGCTGGTTGTGTTACGTACCCCGTAACTGGGTTGCCAAACCAGCAGAAATTGAACGCTGGTTGGAATCTGGATTACTAGGATCTAATAAAGTTTTATTAAAGAAATAAGTAACACAGTACTCTAATCGTAAGGATATAAATGCATTGGGTTAGCAATGATAAAACACACATGTACACAGAACTAGGGTAATAGGAATCATCCAAGCTCTATCGCAGTCTAGGGGTAAAATGATCAGTCTTAAGTGACGCAGAGTTCAGTTCAGCTTAGTACAGTTCGCAGTAATCGCTGTTGTGCCGTTGGAGAGAGAGAGAGAGAGATGCAAATTTGATTGAAGCAGACCTTTAAAGTTCTTCGCAGTTGGTTTTGGGCGGACCCTTTTATGTCTTCTATCCCGCTGTAGTCACCGACTGTGACCCCTCCGTTCCGGATACAACCGTTCTTCCGCGGTGAACCTGGCACCCAGGCAAGGGCGGACACACACACCAGGTTCCCACCGATCGTATCTTTTCACCCTGTGAGTCTATGGTCAGTTCCCGCGAACTGGACCTCCAAACACCAACCAACTTGTGGGGGCACACCGCTCTTCCAGGGTCTCGTTATCTCGTGATCTCGTGGTGTGTCACGTGCCTAGCGAACCTGTTCTTTTTATCCCCCTGCTGGGGTATCGCCTGTCCATCAAACTTCAAACAGTTTAGGTTCAAAGCAACCGGTCTGTCAATATTCTGAATTGTGTTTCTTTTCCGTTATCTCTCTCCTCTCTCATTAACATTTTGAACGTTTCTCCATTGTCTCTTTTATCTCTCTCATTAGCATCAATCGTCTGATAACTTGGTTTGTCGTCACAAAAGCAAGAAGCTGGAAGAAGATGAAATAGAGGTTCTCTTACTTAATTAAAGCACCCAACTCCGGGGTCTGTGCTAATTTTGGACATTTTATACACAATGATATTTTTATCATCTATCCTGTCAACCACCTGGCAATTAAAATATTGAGGCAGAAGCTGCTTGTGAAAAGAGGACGAGCCATTCCTCTTCCGCAATTCGGAAGAGAGGTAAATTGTGGCTCTGTGGCTGGCGAGGTGTCGCAATGTGTCCATGAGTGCCGGGTAGCTCACTGAGCTGTAAACAATATCGGAACCCAGGATGAAGTCATAGTCGGAGGGAAAGCTCGTGTGGTCTTCACCCCAGGTCAGAGCACGGACCTTTACACGGTGCCTGCAGGCAGAGGGGATGTTGATGGAGACATTGTTTTCTATTTGCTTCAGGATGCTTGGCTTATCGGTCACAGTCACCTCTCCACCTGACCAAGAGAGAAAAAAAGATCCATTTCTATTCGCCCTTAATTATCGTGATCACAGAAAGAACAGTGTAAGAAATCTGGGTAGAGTTCAATCTTATTTCGGGAGACAGTAGCATTGCTTATTGTTTTAAAACTAGCACAGCACAAAGGCCAAATAGCTTGGGAATCTAATAGTCTTTCCTACAATCAAAGTCCGCTCAGTACATCATTTGCAATAAATGGTCATATAATTATTAAGACAAAAATTGGTCAGGTAAACTAGGTTGGTGTGGTATGAATTTTAACTCGGGCAGGACACCTGTAGAACTGAACTTGGACAGGGACTCTCGATTTTGTTATACAGGAGAAGAGAGGTCAATCCGTGCGAAAGCGACATACCTTCAGACTACATTTATTATTTTCTGACTAAACTAAACGGGTTTAACAGTGTCCTAGACAATAACACCCTTTTCTCCCTATCCATCACCCCCGTCATTATTTTCCAGATTCCATGTTAATATCAGAAAAGACTGGATTTCAGTTCATTACCCCGCCTTTCACTTACCAAGTAAGGTTGCTAAAATCCCAACGATTCCAGTGCCCGATCCCAGCTCAATCACTCTCTTCGCAGTAAAACTGGCGTTCTGTTTCTCAAAAAACCGACAGAGAGCGACCCCCTAAAATAATGGAACACGGAATAGGCTCATGAAGAGAGTGATGCAAGTCCAGCCTTTACCGTCAATACAGGGCAGGGCACGTTAACAAATTATCTGTACAGATACACATGACTCGACAGCGCACTGTTGCCGTCGAGCAATCTAAAGAAAGCAGCACTAGGCCCGATTGATTGCGGTTTCGTCTGCAGAGGAAACTGACGCGCTAAAGGGATTTAACCGCCTCCACAGTGTGTCCCCCCCCCCCCCGCAAAACCAGTAATAATCTGTAGTCTCATCAGTTTACGTGTCCGTATAAGAAAAGGTCCCCCGGTAACTAATGCGTTTCGTTTATATAGACGTCCGTAAGTCGATTTGTCGTAAGTCAGAAAATGCACAAAAATCACTCGACGCGGTAACTACACCTCCACAGTACAGCAATGAATTGTATCAAAACACATGTCAGACAAGAAAAACGTTACTGCTAAATGTGAAGAGAGGAGGTGTCTAGTTTTGCCATCTGCAGAAAAGAACGTCCATCTTCTGAATTTAACAACGTGCGGGGACTCCCTGTTTGCAGACGTGTCCTTAGTGGGGGCTTTCGTCACCGGAGCCGACGAAGAATCTACTGGAGCAACCTAATGGATCGAGCAGCAAATGTGTGAGGAAAGGACTTGTAGGATTTCCCCCGCAATGTCGACAGTTCTTTTCCTCCCACCGATGCTTTTCCATCCGCTGAGTTCCCTTGGCAGATTGTTTGTCACTCCCGATTACAGCTTCTGTAGTCTCTCGTGTTTTCGTTTTTAACCCTTTGGGCGGTCTATCAGTCCATAGCACGGCTGCAACAATGGTTTCCGTATAACTGTAGCGCTGGTTGCGGCACCAATCTTAAATTTTAAAAAAAATCTATAAACTCCCTGTTTTGGTGTAGCGGTTCCGGTAACAATAGTAAAACAAAGGACTGGCTTTCTTTCGCCCACTCTCCGCAAAAGATGGGCGCACAGAGGAATCGAGATCACCGCCTGCACGTTGTACGCATTTAACAACAAGCCAGGGCGAAGGGGTTGTGACTGTGGTCAGCATCGACATCTGATGAGAGGGAGAGATTTGGAGCCTCAGATGATAAAGCAATGAGTTGGCAATCCCCATTTAACCATCCACATCGAGTTCCCACCTGACCTAAACACAAGAACTGGGGCCTCCAAAAAATAAGATCAACTATGTTGTTTTAAGCATGTTGCTACAGCTGGGCATAGAACAGACACGCCGGAATGGTGATATATCCTTTTTTATTGAAGTGATGGGGCAAAATCCCGACCAGCAGCACATTACAGAGACAAAGTACACGGAGCGTTCTCACTCTCCAGTACATAAAAAGCAGCAAATTCTGGCGATACCCCGGATATCAGAAAACATCTGCGGAGAGAGAAACAGATTTAACATACTTGATACCTCAGGCCTCATTTTCCTGAGATGGGTTTTTGACACGGTCCAGTGTTTGTTCTTTCACAAATGCTGCCCGATTTGCCAAATGTTTCCTGCACTTTCTCATTTTATTTAGGTGATCAGTATCTGCTTTTTTTCCGCTATTTACCACCCCCCCCCGTAGCAAATACAGCGCTGCGCATGCGTAACACGGTCTTTGCCTCGCTGTAGTTAATCAGTTAACTTACAGCTTCCCAAACATAGGCCGAAAAGCCCAGGTTAGCATTGATGAAACGAGAGATCTTTAAATTGTATCCGCAGAACTCGTATTTGTTCTCAAAAATGATTGTGGAATCTCTATCCCCCTCCTTCGAGGCGCCGTCGTTGGAGGCCTCCAACCGTCGGATTGCTGCCATCTTTACACTCCCCCAAATTTCAGTCGATGGTCTTCAAGGAGACGCGGTGGGATTCGCTCCCGACGGGGAATTAACACAAGCGATTTGCTGAAAATGGTGAACTAACGTTTATATAGCGCCCTTCTAGTCGGAAAGTTTTTTCACGGCCAATGATACATAGTCGACCTAGTAATTTAGGCACATTGGGCTGACAGCTTTGCGGAATACAGATATTGCAAGGTTATCATGCTTTAGTGGCGTGGGGCCAGGGAAGAAAGTTATATTATGTTCGAGAATATTTTGTTTTTGCAAAAAGTAGCTCTAGTCTCACATCCAAGTGGATCGTGGTCATAATTTAAGCACGTTAAAATATTACAAACTGCAATGTCATAATTTAAGGTAAATAAAGGTGGATAAATCCCCACGGCCTGACAAGACATTCTCTCGGTCTTTGTCGGAGGCTGGCGCAGAGGTTTCCAGGACCCTGGCAGAGATATTTAAAACGTCCTTAGCCACGGGTGCGGTGCTAGATGACTGGAAGATAGCTGATGTTGTTCTCTTGTTTAAGAAAGGCTTTAAAAATAAACCAGGTAATTATAGATGAGAAAATCTGCAGATGCTGGAAATCCGACAAACACACACAAAATGCTGGAGGAACTCAGCAGGCCAGGCAGCATCGAGGAAAAGAGTACAGTCGACCTTTAGGGCTGGAACCCTTCCTAGATGCTGTCTGGCCTGCTGAGTTCCTCCAGCATTTTGTGTATATTTTCAGGAAATTATAAGCCCGTGAGCCTGACAAAAGTAGTGGAAAAGTTATTGTGAAGTTTTCTAAGGGACCGGATATATGAGTGTTTGGATAGAAAGGGACTGATTAGGGAGGCGAGGAGGGTGGTAGAACAGAGGGATCCGGAAATCCATATCCATAATTCCTTAATAGTGGCGACACGGGTAGATAGGATCTTAAGGCGAGCATTTGACACACAGGGCTTCATAAATTAAGACATTGAGTACAGGAGTTGGGATGTTATTTTGCAGTTCTGAAAGATGTTGCTGAGGCCTAATCTGAAGTGTTGGGTGCAGTTCTGGTCACATACAGTACCAAAAGGAAAGACAGCAATGGGTTTGAAAGAGTGAAGAGAAAATTTACATAGTTGTTACCGGAACTTGAGGACCTGAGTTATAGGGGAAAATAAACAGGTTCAGACTGTATTCCTTAGGGGGTAGGAGAGTGAAGGGCGATTTGATAGAGGTATACAAAATTATGAGGTGTATAGATAGGGTAAATGCAGGCAGGCTTTTTTACACTGAGTGGGGTAAGAATGCAACTAGAGGCCATGGGTTAAGGATGAAAGTTGAAATGTTTAAGGGGAACACAAGGGGGAAATGGACTTCAGAGAGTGGAACAAGTTGTCAGTGGAAGTGGAGGATCCGTGTTTAATTTCAACATTTAAGTGCAAAATTGGTTGGTACATGGATGGGAGACGTATAGAGGAATATAGTCTGGCTACAGGTCGATGGGACTAGGCAGATTAATAGTTCGGCACAGACTAGATGGGCCAAAGGGCCTGTTTCTGTGCTGTAGTGTTCATTGACTCTTTGACTGTGTGACCCTATCTTTATTTGTTCTGATCTGGTGGCGGAGCTCAGATCTACCCTCTTCTGAGTCCAGGTCGACACCCCCACCGTGAGCTAGCTATTACTTTAACGAATAAACAATTATAACGATTCACAACAACAGGCTGTATAACTTCTGTCGTTCTAGCATGAAAACATCTCAAAATGGTGCTTTCGAGTTCCATAAAAGATGATATGGTCAATTTAAGCGACTGGGCGAGAATTTGTCAGAAGGGACAATGTGAAATCATCATTTTTAAGGAAAGCAGTAAATCGTTTATATGGAACGAGGCTACCAAATATTCTGCTGCAAAGGGATCTGGGGTACCAGTACATTCGGCAGAACATATAGGCATGACAATAATTATGACGGCTTATGCAACATTTAGCTTTACTTCAAGGGCGAATGATCCGAAAAGTAGGCGTAATTTGATGACATTTAATAGGGAACGCAAAAAGCCACCTGCAGTGCTGCTCATGGTTTAGATCTCCACACAAAAGAATTATTTATTTTCTGAGAGGTGGTATAACTGAGGTGCACTGGGCTGATTCCAGTATTGAAGGGAGTTGAACAAGGCCCACTTGAAGTGAGAAGAACCTCCAATCCCATCTAAATATCCAGGATCTAATGGGGAGTAATGGGTGGGAGCTGAGCGGATATTTCCCTATGGGGATCTGAACAGAGGGGTTACAGTTGCAGGGGAAAACTAACTGCTTATTTCATTCAGAGAGGAAACATTTCTTCACTCAGAGAATCATGAACCTTTGATTTTTTTTCTGTCCTCAGGGAAGTCTGGTAATAGAGGAACTGAATAAATCGGAGTATGAGATGGATGGATAACTGTATTCAAAACAAGACCCAGGGTCCTATATGACTTTGAAAAGGCTTTCGGGATACATTGCCGGTCTCCTTCAGAGTGTGCCGTGATGGCGCTGTCATTCTCAAACTGAAGTTCTGTGCCAGTGTTGGTGCTGACCGTGTTCTTGGGCTTGAAGTGGTTGATTTCGAAAAGCTTGTTGTTCATTGAGATCCCCTGTGGCAGGTTTTGTCTAGTGAAATGCTGGATGGCTTCAATAAAGGTGGCAAATAGGGTGGCAAATAGGGTGGCAATGATGCAGCCCCGTTTGACTCCTGTCTTGATAGCAAGGGCGTCTGATTCAGACCCACCTTTGCTGAGTACTGTGGCTGACATGTTATCATGCAGTAACCTCAGTATTCGTAAGATAGCATGTTGGTCTACTGTAACAAATGCCTTTGCTAAATCTGAGAAAGCCAAGTACATCAGTTGCATTTGTTAACGGAATTTCTCCTGTATTGGGGCTCTGTAAATATCATGTCTGCGGTACCTCTAGAGGGGTAGAAACCACAATATGATTCAGGGAGTCCTTCACATCGTGCAAGCAGAAGCAGTAGATTGACACAGATACATGCACTTTGCCTGTTGCTGACAGGAGGAGATGCCTCTGTAGTTGCCTCTATCTACCTTGTCTTCCTTCTTGAATATGGTCACTATTAGAACACCCCGGAGCTCGGGGCAGTAGTTCCTTTTCACAGTCCTTCAAGAGAAGGGCGTGTATGTGACACGGGAGTGGTAGTCCGCCTTCTTTGAAGATCTCTGCTGGGATCCCATCACGATCACTGGTTTCTCCACTTTCAGGCTCCTGATGGCATCATGGACCACTTTCATATTGGGAGGATCCCCATGGCTTCTCTCACAGGTCTCCGGAGGATTTGGTGGGTTACTAACCTCTGGTTCTGCAGTGCGGTTGTGGTTAAGAGGTTTGTGAAAATGTTCTTTCCATCAACGTTCCCCCTTTTTTAATTTTACATCTGCGTAGTTCAGGAACTTTTTACACAGCCTGAAAACTGCACGGCATTTTATGTTTAAGTTATATAAGAGAAAATACCAGCTGCGCGACATCTAAGGCTATGTGCGCAAGAGCATTTCAGTCACTGTGCGCCCGCACACCGGCGCAGCTTAGAAAGATATTCTCCCGATCCTTTAGCAAGTTCTTCCCGTCGTTAAATACAGAGAAACTTGGACCATGGGCTACTTTGGTGGCACTGAATAAGCCTTTAGTATCACCAGAGTCTTCCAGACTCTAGTTTTACAGGGCTTTAGCAGTCCACCAAGAATTCTTAAGTTTCCTCGCCCTTCGCTGGACGTGCACCTTGGCTCTCGTGAAAGCTTCTCTTCAGGCCTCACTGCTAATGTCACTCTGCCAGGCACAAAATGTTTTCCATTTCCTGGAGACGAGTTGTTCTATCTCAATGCCGTTGTCATCAAGCCAATCCTGCTGTTTTCTGGGCTTGTTCCCAAAGATGTTTCAGTAGGTATTGCGGATCCACTCCGGTCACGCCACTCAGGGAAGGGTCTGAAGAAGGTGCCCTAAAGTAGTCTGCCTCGAAACCATATGACTGGATTATCGTGTCCACAGCGATTGTCATTTGCCATTGGAAACAATGAAACGTGACCTTTGGAACATGGAGTGTGTGTACTCCGGTGGATAGTACATCCAGTGAGAAAGACAGCGATCATTGCTAGAGAACTGAAATTGATCTACTTCCTCTTTCTGAAGCCCTTCTCGCACACGAAGGGCAGCTGAAAGAGGAGAAGGGTGCTTATACTTTCTTTCTGGAAAGGGAAGGCAGCTGATGAGCTCAGGATCCACGATGCTGAGTTTGCAATAAAGAACAAACGTGTAGGCAACTATCTGAGCGTCCCGTGGGAACGTCTAATGATGATCCATTGGTGCTTGACAACAACCAGTTTGCAACCTCGGTGAATACTTGTGCATCAAATCTAGTCTCACATGACTATGAAAAAGAGGCCTGCTACCCTGCCAGCTTAACTAAACACGACACTGTCGAGCATCCCCTGGGAGGATAAGCAAATTCTCTTTTGGGGACTTCAATGCCAGTATTGTTCAGGACTTAAAACTTGGAAAGGAACCGTAGGAAAGAAATGTCCTGGTAACAGAATCTCAAATGGAGTACCACTTTTTCACCATATGTGCCGACCACCACGACCTCACCACGAGGAACACTTTCTTGCGCTAGAAAAATTAATTCAAGGCCCCCTGGCAGCACCTCCGATCTAAACAGTGGTATCTCATTGACTATGTCATTGTCCGAGATCGGGGTGGACTTTAAAGTATAAAATACCAAGCAGAATGGGCAGAGTTGGATATGAAACTGAAACTATGAAGTAATGATTTGTTGAATGACAAAGGTGACTGGCCGACTGGTCTACTCCTGAGTCTGTATCATATGTTATTATGTACCAGATTGGTAAAAGTCCCCAAGGCCAGCTTTTAATTTGCATTAACTGAGGCGGGGGTTGGGGAGGGGGCAGGAGCTGGGTGGAGAGGATTGGAGTGTAGGTTCCAGACTTCATCGACTGCCAAACGGAGACAGTTTGTGTGCACACAGAAAAATTAAAAATATGGATGGGAACATTGGCACCTACCTTAGTTGGTAGACGCAGATACATTAAGGAATTCTTAGATAGGCAATGGATGATAGAAAAATGGAGGGGGAGGTGTTGTGAGAGGTAAGGGTTAGGTTGATCTTATAACCACATTGATTTGGTTATATTCCACCACTCCTTCGAAACCACAGAATGCAATTATTCTTATTTGATGTGCTGATATTAGTATCCCTTTCAGATATTCTCTACCTGTTCTTATAGAATCTATAAGATCTAGAATATAGCTCCAGTGTTTACATTCATGAATGTGGAATACTCCAATAATGAAACCAGCCCCAAACATCGCTATCCCGCCCATCCTTACTCCAGCTTCTAAACCACACTCTCAGCGGCCGCCTTTGTCTTGAGTGTTTTTGTAGTGCGCTCTCTTGCGGCTTTTCCACGGCTCATCTAAGATGACTCAGTCCCAAAATCGTATGTTAATTATTATGATTTACTGACAAATTGACAATAATGGGAATTGGCCTGACCTGAGGTCTTGCGTTGTTATTGCACTGATTTCAAATTATAGCGCGATGGACTGTTACTCCAAGATGGTCATGCCCTTCTCTGCAAGCTGTACGATATTAAGACACACATAAGATAGCCGGGCTGCGGAGTTAGTCAGTTAGTCGGATGTGCCACGGAGGTAAAAAGCATCTTGCCTTGAGTATTTTGGATGAGGAAGGTCACAGAGAAACAAATTGATGACACGAATTGTAGCGAATTAATAAGGACTGGGTGCATTCAGATCGACGAAGTACAGAACTCGGTGCTCCTAGTCAAAGAATAACATTTGTACACATTATTTCGCCTGGCCATTCGACAGTGAACTGTTCGAACTGCCCCCAATGTCACCACTCCATTGAAGGCTTAAGGGCTAACTATTGCGCACCGTGGCTGCTTACTCCTGGTAGTTGGTGTTCGGTCCTGAATGAATGTAGGGTTGATACCTCCAACGATAATATTTCAGCATTCTAGTACCAATCCGGAGGTCCGCGTCTTTTGTCTACTCAGTAACTGCACGTTTAAAGAAGTTTCGGAAAATTATGTCGATAATTAATAGAGCTAAATGTTATTCTTCTGGAAAACCGATTTTCCCAGCATTAGATTGAAAAAATCCTACATGTGGAGGATAATTCGGTCCAGCGAGTTTCTGCTATCTGACTGAGAAACCCTACCAATCCCACAACTAGTTTCCCTGTACTCTATTAGTGTACCACTCACTTACACTAGATGCAAATTATAGTGGCCAATTAAAATGTAGCCCGACCGCAATAGTCTTGTAACTGGAAAATGGCCGCATCGCCCACGAGGAACTTGGAAGTAGGCAATATTCAATTCAGATTACAAAATCAGACGTGCCTTTCCTAATTACCTGATTATCCTTCCCTATGTCAATCGGAGGTAGTGCATAAATAGCAATTCGCGCGTCTCCTTCTCTTTGACAATTAGGTACAACCTGGAACTTACATTGACTGATGTAATATAAATTATTTCAACTGCATATGGATAAATGAAACGTTTAAAATTCAACGTGAAACGGGCCTGCAGTTACAGAATCACAGAGTCATAGAACAGTACAACACAGAAACACGCCATTTGGCCTATCTAGTCCGTACCAAACGATTTAACCAGCCTACTCCCATCAACCTGCACAGGGACAATACCAATCCACACCCCTACCGTTCATGTACCTATCCAAACATCTTTTAATAGGACAGTAGTCGCACTTTTGGTTCTGGACTTAGTCTGAAGTGTTAACAATCGTTCCACTAACTGTTCTGCCACTCTGGTTCCTATCCCCCTGCAAGTCTGGTTTAAACCCCACCTTGCAGCACTAGCAAACCTTCCCGCTAGGATATTAGTCCCCCTCCATTTCAGGTGCAAACCATCCCTTCTGTACCGGTCCCAACTTCCCTGGAAGCGAGACCGATGATCCAGAAATGTTATGCTCTCCCTCCTAGACCAACTCATTAGGCAGGAGTTGTATAATACAGGACTGTATGATATTCTTATTTCTGGTCTCACTAGCACGTGGCATGGGCAGCACGACATCACAAGCTTGGAAGTGAATTTGTTATTTTTGCTGTGTCGTCGCCATGTCAAGTCTGGGTTGCGGTGGGGTCTTCTGTAGGATCCTACCACTAAACATGTCTTTCCCTATTGTTCCCCCCACCCCCGCACCTCCCGCTTTCCGCAGGATTCGCTCACGACGTGACTTTCTTGTCCTCTCTTACCTTCCCGCTGATCTTCCTCCGGGGCACGTATCCTCCCGGCAAGCGGGACAACTGCTGCACCTGCCCCTACACCTCCCCCCTCATACCATTAAGAGCCCCAAACAGTCCTTCCAGGCGAGGCAACACTTCACTTGTGTGTCTTTCGGGGTTGCCCACTTAGGTCGGTGCGGCCTCGTCTACATCGGTGAGACCCGACGTAGATCTGGGGACGGCCTCGTCGAGAACCTTCGGCCGTTCCACAAAAAAGTATGATTTTCTCGGTGACCGCTCATTTTATTTCTGCTCCTCATTCCCATTCCCATTCCCACATGTCATTCCATGATCTCCTATGCGGTCATGATGAGGCCACTCTCCGTTTGGAGGAGCAACACCTCAGATTCCGTCTGGGTAGCCTCCAACCCGATGGCATGAACATCGATTTCTTCAGCTTCCGATGATTTGTCCCTCTCTTCCATATTTTACATCCCCACCCTGGTTCCCCTCTTACCCCTTCCCTTCTCCTCGCTTGCCCATTATATCCCTCTGGTCTCCCACTTCCTTACCCTTTTCCCCATGACCCGTGTTCTCTGACATCACATTCCTTCTTCAGCATCCCTTTACCTCTTCCACCTGTCACGCCCAGCTGATCTCTTCATCTCCCCTGTCCCACTCACCTACCCACAATCCCCCTTACCTGGTTTCACCTATCACCTGCCAGCTTGTACTCCGGCCCTACCCCACCCTGTGATGGCCCAAGTGCGGAGCGAGAGACACGAACGCGGAATGAACTAAATCTTTATAGGAACTAGGCAGAACAAAAGGAAAGTAATAAATGTTAGACCAACAGGATCGTTAACTGAAACCCCCAACTAAAAATCTACGCCGACACTGCTGCTCGGAAGCTGGAACATAATACTAAATAAATTCCGCTGCTTTACAGCGTCAATCTAAATTGTGGTCTTTTTTCTCGGAATGTGGAATAAGGCAAGCAGGGAGCGTTGCTGTCTCGTGTTCTGCTCAAAATTTGATAAGGACTGAAACGAAAGGATTTCAATACCCCAATTTGCTGCAACATACATTCTCGTGAGCGTGACTGCCGACTCTTTTTAGTTGCCCGTCTGCGAGGGCGCCCGGACTTCATGCAGAGTCAGTAGTTGTGACATAATCTGGCTTCTTCCGCCTTCCTTTCCTGACCTGATCTCGGCCAGAAACGCCGACTATTAAGTATGAGCAGAAATGGGGGGAAATGTAAGGTTATACGGTGCTGCTGATAGTACGATATAGGTTTGAAGTGACACAAATATAAATAGGGCGGTGTTGGAAGCCTATCTGGGAGAGAAGTATTTTGTGTGTTTGAATGCTGGTAGAGGTACAAGGATAAATCTATTTAACAACACTCATTCTGCTATAGACCTTACGCTGGTATCTGAGGATATATAAAACTCTGCTTAACTGGGATGTATAATGATACGACAGTGACGAGTAATCATCTCCCCGGTATTTGTACAATGGGAATAGGTGTGTATCATATTATTCCTATCTCCAGATGGAATTTTAAACAGACAAATTGGGATGTATTTAATGATTTATGTGAAAGTAGATTTCCCGATCATTTGGTTTTGGAGGAGATCAAGTTGAGTAGGAATATCTGTCCTGATGAAGGGTCTCGGCCTGAAACATTGGCTGCTTATTACCATTCATAGATGCCGCCTAACCTGCTAAGCTCCTCCAGCACATTGTGTGTATCGCTGTAGATTTCCAGCACCTGTAATACCTCGTACTCTGTACGCAACTCAAGATCTAAGGGATCCGTTCCCAGATGGTTGAGAGATAATAAAAGGAAAGCTGTTCCCTGGTGGGTGGATGGATGTAAAAGAGCTGTGAAGGAGCAGAATAAATCTTTAGAAAAGTTAGGCATTGTTACGCCTGGTCGTCTTTCATATAATATAAAAGAGCTCAAGCTATAGTTAGAAGAGTAGTGAGAAAGGCAAAGAAAATGTATTAAAGAGCGTACAGTGCCAGCGTTGGGAAAGAGGTCCAGGTAGGAGAAGTTTTGGGTATGATACAGAAAGTGGACAAAGTTAGAAAACTTGATGCATGGTGGGGAGAAGAGTACGATTATTGGCTCTGAGGAAGAGGCATATGTCAGTGTTCATAGTTCGGTCTGTTACATGCTCAAGGAGATCTGTTTTTTGTGAGAATGCTGTAATGGTCTTTTGGAGGTCACCTGATGTGATTTTCCCGCCGATGTGAGGTCACGTGATGACATGTTCCCCGCCCCCCCCGTGTCTATATAAGGGTCGACTCAGGTGACGCAGTGGGTTTTTGAGTTTGTAGATTTCCTGGTGGAACGTGTTGTGCCTCCGTTTCTGTTGCGTGTTTATTTTTGTGCCGCAGTTTCATTTTTAAAACGGAAGGTGCGTTCTCTTGCAAGATATTGCATTTGGATTGGAAATTTGAGGCTGGAAGTGCCAATTTACTCAATTCCGACAATTCTGAAGGGAGAGTGAAGAATTCATCAAAGTGAAGCATCGACAGAAGTCGGCATAGTTTGGCAGTTTAATAAAGGATCGACCTTATTGCGTCTTCGTTGAAGAGAACCTGCATTGAGATAACTCTTGTAAAAGCGCAATGAGTTCATGCACAAAGGCTCTCTCTCGAAAAGGAAGTTAAGGTCAGTCGATATAAACTGTTTATTTTCGGCATCGGGAATCCTGTGGACAGAATCAGCAGTAAAGGTGCGTCTGTGAATAAATCCTTCTCCAGAGAAGTCTCTCCCAATTGAATGTGTAAAACCGTTGGACTTTAGAAGTTTTCGCTTTAAGAACTATATCTGATTGTATCGCTTTAAGAAATGTTTTCGCATTTAACGCTTTAAGAACCAGAGCCGAGTGGAGTTGATGAACGGCTGCGTACCTGTTTAACCTCCGGTTAAAATTTTCCTTTTTTTTTCTTTTATCGTTTATACATGTTTAATAAATGTTTGGTTGTTTTCATAAAACCTGTCTCGATTAATATTCATTGTTGCCGGTTACGTAACATAATTTTGTGGGTGCTCGTGGGATATGTTCTGATTCTGAGTTTAAGTGCTGATAATTGCCATTTTGATTTGGTAAAAGGGAATACCCGGTTTTTTTTTTGGTTTGATTGGTGTATGTGTTGTATTCGGCAACAATGGATATTGACGAGTTTTAGAAGACGCCTGACTCGGGATTTTTAAAGAATGCGAGAAAACCTGTGGTATTGGAGATTGCTAAGAAGTTGGATATTAAAGGAATTACGAGGAATTCTACCAAGGCTTTCATACAAAGGAAAATTGCTGAACATTCTATTAATTTGGAATGTTTTGAGGAGGAGGTGTTAGAGAAGTTTCCAATGAGTAATCTCGAAATGCAGTTGCATCTTGAACAGTTAAAGTTTGAAAGATTTAAAGTGGAAATGAGAGGAAGAGAAGCTGAAAACCAGAGGAAATTTGAGCTAGAGATGGAGAAAATAGGGTCTGGGAATCAGTCTTCTGGTTCTACAAAACAATTTATTGCTAGTCGTGAGGTTGTTTTGGCTCCTCCATTTAATGAAACTGATGTGGATGCATATTTTCAGCATTTCGAAACAGTTGCTCTGAGTTTAAAGTGGCCAAAGGACCAATGGCCAGTGATGTTACAAAGTGTAATTAAAGGCAAGGCACAACAAGTTTACACAGCTTTAAATGCTGAGCAAGCACTGGATTATGATATTGTTAAAGAGAATATATTAAAAGCATACGAGATGGTTCCGGAAGTGTATAGAGAAAGATTTAGAAGTTTAAAGAAATCGGTGGAAAAAACTTGTGGAATTTGCTTATGAGAAATCTGTGTTTTGAGAGATGGGTTTCCTCTAAAAATGTGAATGGGGAGTATAATAAATTGAAAGAGCTGATTTTGCAGGAGGAATTTAAAAGAAGCATTCCTGTTGAAGTGAGAACATACTTAAATGAACGGGACACTGCTACATTGCAGGAAATTGCTAAGTTGGCTGATGAGTATGTTTTAATTCACAAGAATAAATTTTCTCCAGGTACAATTTTTAAAAGGAAAACTAGCACAGAGAGTCAAGGTAAATCAGAAATTAAATCTGAAGTTAGTGAGAAAAGTAAGGATGAAGGGAGACGTGAAGGAAAGACATTTTGGTATTATTTGTAATTATTGTTAAGAAACCTGGACCTGTAGTGGCTAATTGCTTCTGATTGAAACGGAAAGAGAAAGAAGTGGCCCCAGATGCTTGTGTGCAGCATATTGAAAAACCTGTAAAACCACAGGGTTTAGGAAATATTAATGAAGATGTGTCAGAGTCTGACCAAGTTAAGAAGGGATATGAGGCTTTTATAGCAGAAGGATTTGTATCCTTGAAAGAAGGATCCAATGCAGTACTGATAAGGATACTTAGAGATACTGGAGCTTCACAATCACTAATATTAGATAGTGTGTTAAGGTTTAGTGATGAGTCTGACATTGATGAGGTAAATTATATAAGAGGAGTAGGGAGTGCCCTTATGCCAGTACATTAACATAGAGTAAATTTAAGGTCAGGATTAGTTACAGGGGTTGTTAAAGTAGGACTACAATCCAGTTTACCTGTGAATGATGTTTCTCTTTTGTTAGGGAATGATTTAGCAGGTGGACAAGTTTTTCCTGAAGTGCATTTGACAATAAATTCAAATTCTGAGGAACCACAGAGGGATTCTAACATAGATTCTTCCTGTGTTGTAACAAAAGCTATGGCTAAAAAAGACTGATGTAAAAGATGTGGTTGTTACCCATGACAGTTCAAATCAAGATTTGAATTTTGAGGATGTATCAGAAACTTTCTTATCTACCTTATTTGATCAGGATTTTGATGGTAAGTCTGATGGGAAGATTTGTCTTTATCTCGGAAGGAGATGATAGCAGAGCAGGGTAGGGATCCTGAGATAGTTAAATTAAAAGAGCAAGCCCTTCCAGATAGTGAAATTGTAAAAGTACTAGTTGGATATTATTTTGAAAAGGGGGTATTAATGAGAAAGTGGAGATCGCCTACAATTCTTGCTAATGAGGAATGGGAAGTTAATCATCAGGTTGTTGTTCCTAAAATTTACCGAAATGAGATTTTGACTATGCCTCATAGTATTCCTTTGGGTGGTCATTTAGGGATAAAGAAAACTATGAACAAAGTTTCTAAACATTTTTATTGGCCTAGTTTAAGACAAGATGTGGCGACATTTTGTAGAACATGTCATACATGTCAAATTGTGGGTAAACCTAATCAGGTTACTCCAGTGGCCCCACTGCAACCAATTCCAGTATTCGGTGAGCCGTTTTCAAAAATCATTGTAGACTGTGTAGGTCCTTTGCCAAAAACTAAAACTGGACATCAATATTTATTAACTATTATGTGTACAGCATCTAGGTTTCCAGAGGCAGTACCTCTTAGGAATATAATAGCCAAAACTGTGACAAAGGCTCTTATAAAATTCTTCACTTATTTTGGGTTCCCTAAGGAAATACAATCTGATCAAGGAAGTAATTTTATGTTTGGGTTGTTTCAGCAGATAGTTTATAAACTGGGAGCAAAGCAGATTATTTCCTCAGCCTATCATCCAGGATCACAAGGAGCCTTGGAGAGATTTCATTCTACATTAAAAACTATGATTAGGACATATTGTGTAGAAAATGAAAAGGATTGGGATGAAGGTATACAGTTACTACCTTTTGCAGTCAGGGAGGTAGTACAGGAATCATGAGGTTTTAGTCCTATTGAACTTGTGTTTGGACATAGAGTTCGAGGACCTTTGGCTTTGTTGAAGGAACAGTGGATTAATAAAGAAGTATACACTAGTTTGTTAGATTATGTTTTGAAATTTAAAGACAGGTTGTACAAAGCTTGTAGTATGGCCAAAGAAAATTTTAAGTTAGCTCAAGAGAACATGAAGACGTGGTATGATAAGGAAGCTACGATGAAGTCATTTAAGCCTGGAGATAAGGTGTTGGTTCTTTTCCCAGTGGAAATGAACCCATTACAGCAAAATTCCATAGTCCTTATGAGATTAAATCTAAGGTAAATGAGGTGGATTATGTGGTAAAAACCGCAGATAGGAGAAAGACAACACAGCTGTGTCATATAAATATGATAAAGCCGTATTATGAGAGAGAGGTTGTTACTGTGACTGTTAAGGAAAAGGGTTAAGGAAATTAAACTCCAATTTAATAATCCAGTTTAATGTTACAGGAGTAGAATATTTTGATCACTCATATCAAGGGTAAAGATAATGTGATCACTGACAGTTTGTCTAGATGTTGAATGTACAATGAAAATTTTTTTTTTGAAGTGATGTTTTTAATCATTTGTAACACTCCTACTGTACATTAGTTTGTAAAGGACTGAAAGATAAGATTGTATATATTGTGTATTTTGTAAATTTTATACCTTTGTATTTTTTTGTATAAATTGTTAAATTTTTGTTTTTCGAGAGACCAAAAATTTTTTTTTTTGGAGAGAGGTGTTACATGCTCAAGGAGATCTGTTTTTTTTGTGAGAATGCTGTAATGGTCTTTTGGAGGTCACCTGATGTGATTTTCCCACCGATGTGAGGTCACGTGATGATATGTGCCTCCCCCCCCCCCGTGTCTATATAAGGGTCGACTCAAGTGACGCAGTGGGTTTTTGAGTTTGTAGATTTCCAGGTAGAATGTGTTGTGCCTCCGTTTCTGTTGCGTGTTTGTTCTTGTGACGCAGTTTCATTTTTAAAACGAGAGGTGCGTTCTCTTACAAGATATTGCGTTTGGATTGGAAATTTGAGGCTGGAAGTGCCAATTTACTCAATTCCGACAATTTTGAAGGGAGAGTGAAGAATTCATCGAAGTGAAGCATCGAGAGAAGTCGGCATCGTTTGGCAGTTTAATAAAGAATCGACCTTATGGAGTCTTCGTTTGAAGAGAACCTGCTTTGAGATAACTCTTGCAAAAGGGCAATGAGTTCATGCAAAAAGGTGCTCTCTCTAAAAGGAATTTAAGGTCGTCAATTTAAACTGGTTATTTTCAGCATTATGAATCCTGTGGACAGAACCAGCAGTAAAGGTGCGTCTGTGAATAAATCCTTCTCCGGAGAAGTCTCTCCCAATTGAATGCGTTAAACTGTTGGACTTTAGAAGTTATCGCTTTAAGAACTATATCTGACTGTATCGCTTTAAGAAATGTTTTTGCATTTAACGCTTTAAGAACCAGAGCCGAGTGGAGTTGATGAACGGCTGCGTACCTGTTTAACCTCCGGTTAAAATTTTCCTTTGTTTTTTTTTCTCTTATCGTTTGTACGTGTTTAATAAATGTTTGGTTGTTTTCATAAAACCTGTCTCGATTAATATTCATTGTTGCTGGTGTAGCCCCCCTGGCCACCCTCAGGGTCGCTCGGCTCGCTGTCGTCTAGGGAAACAGCCTCGGCCCTGCCAAACTGGATAATTCGTTTATGTGGATGCTGTGTGAGGTACCCCACCCCGCCCAAATAACAGACAATACACCAGATGCAATTAAATGATATACAGTTTATAGATATTACTGGAACTATATAATTAAAAGAGAATAAATTATAAAAGGAAAATAAAAGGTGCCACACTTATCAGAGTTCAATCTCTTCGTGCACAAAAACCCGTTGGAGCTCAAGGACCTTCTTCTTCACCCTGCGACCCCCTCGGACCACCTCGACCGGCCGCCTGGGACCAACAACGGTGGTCAACCAGACGCTCCACAGGAGTCCGTCTCCTTGCCGAACGTCCCGCTCGGGGTCCGACCCCGTTAGCGGACTCACAGCACCTCGTCCATCCTCTGTCTCGCTCTCCCGCCTTCTACCCCAAAACCCCGCGCATACAGTATCTTCAAATACACCAAAACCATAACAACTATCCCAATTGGTTAATAACGTTTTTCTTATCACCTTCTGAACCAAAGTAGTGCAAACTTTCTCAACGTTTAACACAACAAAGCCGCATTCCCCAGATTAACATAACAAAGACGCCATTTTAATTAGCCTCCGCAGTAACATAAAAATCGAAACCCCCTTACACTCTCCCCCCACCAAATAAAGTCATGTCCTCATGACTTCTAAATAACTCGCCACCCAGTCCTGCAGACACACAACACACACATACACAGATACACACAGTGACAGTGCTCCCCAAACAGTGGACCTGACTCCCGTCCCACGGGCGCTACATAGGCCAACCTATCTGGGAGCTTCTTAACCCTCCGAGACCTCTGTACCCCCTCACCTAAACCCAAAAGGCTCAGACACTACTAGGGATACCTCGGGCCTGCTTGCCAACTCCTCTCTCACTCAGGCCACCATTACAGCTCAGAGCCCCCAGTCCCGTGTCCGGGCCCCGCCTCTCCTCCTTCCCAATCCTGCCACAACTCAGACTGCCCACAGCTAGCCCTCCCCACTACACCTGACTCAGTGGGAGAAGGGCCAAAGGTCTCTTCCTCAATCATGGGGAAGTTAGTGAAAGGCAGCATGTACCACATGTGCCCCACATCATCCTTTGAATCCGTATCCTTCCTCATTCCCTCGATCGGTAGCTGCTGTTTAAGTTTCTCCAAACTGAAACATTTAGCTGGGGCTACCCCTTCAGCCTCCTGCAGTCGAGACGTCAGCTTCTTCGGGGACTCCTTTAACTCTCGCCACAGCCTCCGCAGTTCTGACTCAGGGTTCCTGGCCATCTCAGTCTGGGACGCAGTTACCCCACCAGCTTCTCCCTCCCTGACCTGAAAAGCAGCAGTTAAAGAATGTTCAGCCTCCGGTGGTTTCTTCCTGAGGGCGTCTTCCAGGTCAACGTTCAGTTTTTCCACTTCATTTAAACTCACGATAGTCAACTTCAGGTTCCTTTCAAGCGTCCGCCTCCCTTTACCGAGATCTGTCCTCCATTTCTTTACCTCCTCGGGAGTGTAGTCAAACTCCCCTCCCCGGGCTCTCGGTTTTCTGTTGACCTTAGTCAGAACACTTCCATGATCTTCCCCAACTTGCAAGTCTTCCAATCTGTTCTGAATCGACGTCTTGAGTTTCTGCTGATCCCTTCGAAGGCGGGTCATTGTTTCTTCTCGCTGGATTAATTCGTCAGTATATGACCGCAGTGCGGTGCAAATCCCCTTTCTCCCCTGTGTCTCATTCAGATTGGCGACCCAGGTTTTCATCCCCAGGTCCACCACTGTCTGTCCCAACACCAGGAAGTTCAACTGGTATGTCGGGTCATTTTGCACCAAACTCCTCTGGCCAAAAACTCCTCCACATTTGACACTTCGCTTCGGTCGCCCGGGCTCAGCCACTCGCCTCGCCTCATAGTCCCCCCAGGCGAATCCAAGCTCTAGGCGGTCATCCACATACGTCAAAACTCCACACACCTTCACTTCCCCCATGGTCTTCCTCATGCCCCGCGGGAAGGATGTAGGGGCTCCGGATATGCCCTCGGGCATCTTTTCGGATTGGAGGAATCCTAGGGAACTAGTAAAGGCCATCTTCAGCTCAACAGCCGCACCCCTCAGGATCTGGCAACATCCACTCCTCAGATGCAGCACATTAAACCACATCGCATCATCCACACACACGCTGCCTTCATCTTCCACGCCGCCAGGGTCCAGTTGCTGCGACCTCTCTCTCACTGAGGTGTCTTCAGCGGTCAACTTCCCTCCCTCGTGGTGGTTCGGAGCATCTACTAAGAGGGTCTCACCCTCAACTACTTTCCCCAAGCCGTACCACCGCTGGGTCTCGTTTAAATTCGGTACTGGCTCAAGCCTGCTACACACGTCCTCAGAAGCAACTCGACACGCTGGGTGCCCAGACAATGCCCCCATGAACTCCAGGGTCACTAACCAAACATTGTCTTCTGGATAACTACTGCCACTAGTACCCAAAGTCTCCGGTGCCCTTGCGGTTGTCAAGGATAAATGCTTCAGACACCGGTTGTAAAACGAACTGTACAACAACTTGATCTGTGCCCCGAGGTCGAGGATGGCTTTAGCATCGCTTCCCTCTATTCATAACGACACCCTGGGGCGTGGTCCCTCTAAGCCTTCAGGAATAGGGTCTTTTCCTTGCGGAAGTTCAGTGGTACATTGCTGGGAACGTGCTTCCCCAGAGACCCCAAGCCTTTCCCCCACTGGGCCTCCACTAAGTTTCTCGATCCCTCTCTGATCAGCTGAATAACTGAGGGAGGGGCTGATCCCCTGAAATGATCCCCCTGGTACTACAAGCAATTTAGCCGCCCTCCTCACCAGAGAAGACACACTGAAAACTTTCCCCCCCTCTTTCAAATAACTGACAGCTGTCACTACGGTGTAAGTGAACCTGACAGCTCTAACACTGTCACCAGCCCGCCTACTCAAACCTTCAACCAATCCCTGTCGCTCTCCCTCAACCGAGCACTGCCACTCATGTAACAACTGAGAGATCCTCTCCGCCCGCGTCTCACACGCCTCCGCCCCTCTTGGGGTGGACACTATCCCAAGTGCCAGGCGGAGCCTGCCAGAGCTAGAACATTTATTCGCAGACTCTACCTCCAAATCAGACCACTCTTTCCTCTCTCTCCCAACCGCATGGACAGCCCCGAGTGCCACCTCCAACTCGTCAATGCCAGCCTGAACTCGAACGAAGACCTCACCCACCACGCATACAGCAATAACCAGCAAATAACCCACAGAGAGACACACTACAGATTTAAACAGGGCACTCACACAGCATACCAACAGCCTCAAGCATCCCGGACAAAGCCCCCACAATGTAGCCCCCCCGGCCACCCTCAGGGTCGCTCGGCTCGCTGTCGTCTAGGCAAACAGCCCTCGGCCCCGCCAAACTGGGTAATTAGTTTGTGTGGATGCTGTGTGAGGTACCCCACCCCGCCCAAATAACAGACAATACACCAGACACGATTAATTGATATACAGTTTATAGATATTACTGGAAATATATAATTAAAAGAGAATAAATTATAAAAGGAAAATAAAGGGTGCCACACTTATCAAAGTTCAATCTCTTCGTGCACAAAAACCCGTTGGAGTTCAAGGACCTTCTTCTTCACCCTGCGACCCCCTCGGACCACCTCGACCGGCCGCCTGGGACCAACAACGGTGGTCGACCAGACGCTCCACAGGAGTCCGTCTCCGTCTCCTTGCCGAACGTCCCGCTCGGGGTCCGACCCCGTTAGCGGACTCACAGCACCTCGTCCATCCTCTGTCTCGCTCTCCCGCCTGCTACCCCAAAACCCCATGCATACAGTATCTTCAAATACACCAAAACCATAACAACTATCCCAATTGGTTAATAACGTATTTCTTATCACCCTCTAAACCAAAATAAGCTGCTAGTGCGAACTTTCTCAATGTTTAAACACAACAAATCCGCATTCCCCAGATTAACATAACAAAGACGCCATTTTAATTAGCCTCCGCAGTAACATAAAAGTCGAAACCCCCTTACACTGGTTTAGTAACAGGTCAACTTAAGTAAAGAAAGGACTAATAGGAAAACTGAGAAAAAAGAATGTCCCAGTTCCTGCTTGGATATCGAATTTACACTGTCTGAACTTAAAAGGGATATTAATAGTGCTGATGAAACATCACCTGGGAAAGATGATATTTGTTTTAATATGTTTACACAGTTATCGTATTCAAAGCTTGCGCTGGTTTTGAAATTCTTAGATACAAGATTGGCTGAAGGGGGATTTTCTGCTTCCTGGAAGTTAGTGGTTGTTAACCCTATAGTGAAACCTGGTAAAGATCAATTATATCCTTCTAGTAAAAAACCTATTTCGTTCACTTCACGTGTATGTAAGATAATGGCTTTCTTTTTGTGGAAAGGAATGGAAAATCAGCTGTGTAGCAGTTTGGATTTCGTAAAGGGAGAATGACCTGGGATTTGGTGTTAAGTTTATAATCTGATATTTGTAAGACCCAAGTTAATAAAGAATCAGTGGTAGCAGTTTTCTTTGATGTAGAGAACCCATATCATATATTATGGGTACAAAGATTGCTGCTTAAACTGGAAAAGATGGGAATAGGTGGTAGAATGCAACACACACACACACACACACACACACACACACACACACACACACACACACACAGACACACACACACACACCTGGAACTCTGCAGGCCAGGTTGTATCTATGGAAAAGAGTAAACGGTCGACACTTCAGGCCGAGACCCTCCATCAGGTCTGAGAAAATGGACGAAGAAAGTGGGAGGAGGGGAGGAAGAAGTGCAAGGTGGTAGGTGATGGGTGAAACCGGGAGGGGGAGGAGGGTAAGTGAAGAGCTGGGAAGGTGATTGGTGAAAGAGATGAAGGGCTGGAGGATGGGTAATCTGATAGGAGAGGGTGGAAGTGGGAGGAGCACCAGAGGAAGGTGACGGACACCTGAGGAGATAAGATGAGAGAGGGAAACCGGAATGGGGGAATGGTGAAGAGGGGGGAGAGGCAATCACCGGAAGTTTGAGAAATTGATGTTCATGCTATCAGGTTGGCGGCTGCCCAGACGGAATATAAGATGTTGCTCCTCCAACCTGAGCGTGGCTTCATCGCGACAGTAGAGAAGGCCATGAACTGACATGTTGGAATGAGAATGGGAAGTGGAATTGAAATAGGTGGCCACAGGGAGATCCTGTTTTTTCGGCCCACAGGTGCTCGCCGAAGCTGTCTCCCAAACTATGTTGGGTCCACCAATATACAGGAGGCCACACTGGGAGCACCAGATACAATGGATGAAACCAACAGGCTCAAAAGTGAAGTGTCACCTCACCTGGAAGAGCCTTTTGGGGCCCTGAATGGTAGTGAGGGGGGAGGTGCTTGTTCCACTTGCATAGATGGTAGAATGTTCATTTGAATTCAGTATTTTTATGTGATAGGAAGATACAAGTTAGGATGGGAACAACATTCTCTAGGGATTATGAGATAGTCAAATGGATTCAACAGTATTTATAATTTTATGAATTTTATGATTAATTATACTTACTTAAATGTTGCCTCGGACATTTCCAAATCGTTATATGCTGATGGCGTAGTGTGAAAGAGAGGCAGGAATATAATTGATATAGTTAGGAAAATGTGGGCAGCTATTCATAATAGTCATAGTCATACTTTATTGATCCCGGGGGAAATTGGTTTTCGTTACAGTTGCACCATAGATAATAAATAGTAATAGAACCATAAATAGTTAAATAGTAATATGTAAATTATGCCAGTAAATTATGAAATAAGTCCAGGACCAGTCTATCGGCTCAGGGTGTCTGACCCTCCAAGGGAGGAGTTGTAAAGTTTGATGGCCACAGGCAGGAATGACTTCCTATGACGCTCTGTGCTGCATCTCCGAGGAATGAGTCTCTGGCTGAGTGTACTCCTGTGCCCACCCAGTACATTATGTAGTGGATGGGAGGCATTGACCAAGATGGCATGCAACTTAGACAGCATCCTCTTTCCAGACACCACCGTGAGAGGGTCCAGTTCCATCCCTACAACATCACTGGGCTTACGAATGAGTTTGTTGATTCTGTTGGTGTCTGCTACCCTCAGCCTGCTGCCCCAGCACACAACAGCAAAGATGATAGTACTGGCCACCACAGACTCGTAGAACATCCTCAGCATCGTCTGGCAGATGTTAAAGGACCTCAGTCTCCTCAGGAAATAGAGATGGCTCTGACCCTTCTTGTAGACAGCCTCAGTGTTCTTAGACCAGTCCAGTTTATTGTCAATTCGTATCCCCAGGTATTTGTAATCCTCCATGATGTCCACGCTGACCCCCTGGATGGAAACAGGGGTCACCGGTACCTTAGTTCTCCTCAGGTCTACCACTAGCTCCTTAGTCTTTTTCACATTAAGTTGCAGATAATTCTGCTCACACCATGTGACAAAGTTTCCTACCGTAGCCCTGTACTCAACCTCTAACTTCCGCTAATGCCCCACCTCCCCCTCGTACCCCATCCGTTATTTATTTATATACACACATTCTTTCTCTCTCTCTGTGCTTTTTCTCCCTCTGTCCCTCTCACTATACCCCTTGCCCATCCTCTGGGCTTTCCCCCCCTCCCCCTTTTCTTTCTCTCTAGGCCTCCTGTCCCATGATCCTCTCGTATCCCTTTGGCCAATCACCTGTCCAGCTCTTGGCTCCATCCCTCCCCCTCCTGTCTTCTCCTATCATTTCAGATCCCCCCCCTCCTCCTCCCACTTTCAAATCTCTTACTATCTCTTCTTTCAGTTAGTCCTGCCGAAGGGTCTCGGCCCGAAACGTCGACTGTACCTCTTCCTAGAGATGCTGGTTGGCCTACTGTGTTCACCAGCAACTTTGATGTGTGTTGCTTGAATTTCCAGCATCTGCAGAATTCCTTGTGTTTACGAAATCCGTATTTGCCATTTATTCATCACGGAGTCAAGTGCATTTCAAACGGTGCCTGCCTTTCTATCAATGTATAAGAAAATGAACATACAGTAGAAAGCCGTGTGATGCGCCCCGGGTTACCGATGCAAATTCAAGTCTAATTGTCATTCAATCACACATGCGTTCTGCCAAATGAAACAAAGCTCCTCGAGGAACAGAGTGCGAAACACAGTAAGATCAATCACACACAGCACTCAGTACACATGGCACATATAGTTACCATAGTAGAAAAAATACAGTTACAAACCAAGTCTCTGAGTGGCATGCATGGAGATTGATGGTGCGTGAGATGCTGTCCTGGGGCTACGTTCTTGCAAAAACAAGCGTACAGCTAGTGTAACCACAGATGAACGCAATCCAGTTTTTCTTTTACCGAGAGAACACTAGAGTGCAGCACGAATGGGAGGGGACCCAACAGATACTGAAGTGTGTCTCCTGTGCTTCTGATTCTCCCACACCATCTCCCTGGGCGGCTGAAAACCGGCCGTGCCGTGGCATGAGGGCCTGGTCCGTGCAAAAGGCAAAGCCGTGCAGCTCCCCCGCTTTCAGTCTCGCCAATAAATCAATGGCCCAGTCTTGCAGTATTCCACATTAAACGTGCCCATTTGTTGGGCCACTCACAAAATGCCGGTGGAACTCAGCAGGTAGAGCAACAAATGTGGACAGGCACATCAGCTATCGTTGGGGCATCTGCTTAAAGATCTCCAGTTTAAAAATGGAATATTTTTGTTCACTTCCTGATATGTGGAATCTACTGCAGTAGAGTTTATCTTCCTAATAACACCAAATTGAAAAAGAATAAATAATTAAAATTGCAGGTATTGGAAATCTGAAACCAAAGAGAAAATGTTGGCAATAGGCAGCGTTCGAAAGGGAATGAGTTTTCAGTTCAGTCTGTGCCCATTCAGGTTAGGTAAAAGAAAGATGCAAGTAAGTTTCCAGTCGGAGGTAAGGTGGAGGGAAGTCAAACACAGTGAATGCCCGTGATTGGATGCAGTTAAATGGCTTAATGAGGATAGTTACAGGGACGTTGTTAAAGGTTAGATGGCCAAATTGCCCTGTAAACTAGATGTGGGGGGAGGGGATAAAAAGATAGAAAATGGAAAATAATGAAATATCTAAGTATATCAGGCAGTGGAAGGAAAAATAATGTTTCAGTTGATAAACCCTTTACCAGACCCCAGAAGGAGAGAAAGTGTTAATCCTGGTAGTTGCAATATGTGGTCAGAGTCAAGAGTAATTATCTGATAGCGTGAACGTGTGATAGGTAGAAGAAAGGAATTTGAGAATACAGATCTATAATTCCTTGAAAGTGACATCGCAGGTAGATAGGGTCGTGAAGAGAGCTTTTGGTACATTAGCCTTTATAAATAAGAATACTGAGTACAGGAGTTTGGATGTCATGTTGAAGACATTAGTGAGGCCTAATTTGGAGCAGTATGCGAAGTTCTGTCCATCTATCTATGAGAAAGATATCAATAAGAAACATAGAAAAACCTACAGCACAATACAGGCCCTTCAGCCCACAAAGCTGTGCTGAACATGTCCTTAACTGAGAAATTATCTAGGGTTACCCATAGCCCTCTATTTTTCTGAGTTCCATATACATGCCCAGGCATCTCTTAAAAGACTCTGTCGTATCCACCCCCACCACCATCGCTGGCAGCCCATTCCACGCACTCACCACTCTCTGCGTCAAAAAACTTGCCCCTGACTTCCTACTTCCAAGCACCTTAAAACTGTGCCCTCTGGTGATAGCCAATCCAGCCCTGGGAAACAGCCTCTGACTATCCACACGATCAATGCCTCTCATCATTGTATGCACCTCTATCAGATCAACTCTCATCCTCCGTCGCTCCAAGGAGAAAAGGCCAAGTTCACTCAACCTATTCTTATAAGTCATGCACACCAATACAGGCAATACAGGAATTACAATACTTGTAATTCTCCTCTGCACCCTTTCTATGGTTTCCACATCTTTCCTATAGTGAGGCGACCAGAACTGAGCACAGTACTCCAAGTGGGGTCTGACCAGGGTCCTATATAGCTGCAACATTACCTCTCGGCTCCTAAACTCAATCCCACGAATGATGAAGGCCAATTCACCATATGCTTTCTTAACCAGAGTCAACCTGCGCAGCAGCCTTGAGTGTCCTATGAACTTGGACCCCAAGATCCCTCTGATCCTCCACACTGCCAAGAGTCTTACCATTAATACTATATTCTGTCATCATATTTGACCTACCAAAATGAACCTCCTCACACTTATCTGGGTTGAACTCCACCTGCCACTTCTCAGCCCAGGTTTGCACCCTATCAATGTCCCGCTGTAACCTCCGCACTATCCACAACAGGTTAAAAATAAGATTAAAAGAGTACAGCGATGTTGCTAGGACTTGAGGACCTGAGATATAGGAAAAAAGCTGAATAGTTTAGAACTCCCCCGGAGTGTGGGAGAACAAGGGGAGAGTTGATAGAGGTATGCAAATTTATGAGTATGTATTGTATTTTCTCCTGAGGTTTTATGAGTATGTATTGTATTTTCTCCTGAGGTTGGGTGGAACTAGAACTAGACATCAGGGGTTGAGGGTGGAAGGTGAAATGTTTAAAGGGAGCATGAGGGGGAACTTCTACACTCGGGGGTTGGTAAGAATGTGGAATGAGCTGCCGGGGAAGTGGTGGATGTGGGTTCAGTTTCAGTATTTAAGAGAAGTTTGGATGAGTGCATGGATGGGAGGGGTGTGGAGCACGGTTGTCCTGGTGCAGGTTGGTGGGACTCGGCTTGGACTAGATGCGCTGAAGTGCCTTGTTCTTTGCTGTAGTACTCTATGTCTCTATGACCTCCTGCTTGGTCAATACAATGCCAGAGATGCGAAGAGATGTCAGGAGTCACATTCACACCTGTTCCGCTGCATCAGTAGTAACACAGGTTGTGTGGTCCACAGTAACAAATCATCACTTATACCCACAGCAATGACTGAGAATAAGCCTTCCAAGCTTTGTAATCTGTAAGACAGTCTTATTGCACCTAGGATTGACATAACTTTGTGAAAGGACATGTGGTGAGTCTTTGAATAGGTGGTTAAAAATATCCAGTTACATCCAGTCAGAGATAATTGAAATAATTCCGGAGTAATATAAGATTTGTGCACACGAGGCATTGATATACTTGTGAAGAGTTGCATAGTCCTACTACCCACACATTTTGACAGATCCCCGCCTCATCTGGTTTCATCTGACCTACATCTCTTCCTTAATAGTTCATTTCCTTACTTATCATATTGCACCACTCATAGATGCTTTGTGTTCCCACTTTTCATACTCGTGGCTGCCCCCATCTTCACTCTCCCCCTCGCAGACCTGGCTCCATTTGCCCAATATTCTTTACCCTCACCCTCCACTCTTTATACCAGCCCTTCCTTCCCTGTCAGTGCTGATTCAGGTTCACAACCTGAAATATCAACAATTCCATTCCTTCCCCGGATGCTGCTTGACCTGTTAACGTCCGTAAGACCATGAGATATGGGAGCAGAATTAGGCCATTTGGCCCATTGAGTCTACTTCACCATTTCATCATGGCTGATCTATTTCTCTCTCAACCTCAGTCTCCTGCCTTCTCCCCGTAACCCTTCGTGCCCCGACTAGTCAAGGGCCTGCATTAAATATACCCAATGATTCGGCCTCCACAGCCAACAATGGCAAGGAATTCCACGGATTCGCCACTCTGCCTAAAGAATGTTCTCCTCATCTGCGTTCTACGTGGACGTCTCTCTATTCTGAAGCTGTCCTCGGGTCTTGGACTCCCCTACAGTAGGAAACAACTTCTCCTCATCCACTCTGTTGAGACCTTTGAAGATTCGATAGATTTCAATGAGCTCCCCCCTCGTTCTTCTGAATTCCAGTCCATGTATGTCACGGTCCATACCAGCTTCCGGGGTTTAGAAGCTCTAATTCTCCGGAGTATGGATAGCTGGTGCGGCCCCTTTTGGGGTTTAGGATCGATCCGCTAATTAGCAATCATGTTCTGGACGCCAAGAATAGAGTATTTAAAGAGCACCTGATCGGTCCTCAGTGTTCAATCGTTAGCCCGATCAGAGATATAGTCCAGTGTTTCGTTTTGCGCTAGGTTCACGATTCAGTACTGTATCTTGGTCCGAGCCTCGAATAGTCCAGCATTTGGGTCCAAACCATTGTCGTGAAGAACTTTCATCCCATTACGATTGAGCCAGCATAAACTCATTGATCTTTTAGTGTCTCTCGTCCGCTGTGACCAGTCCCAGCGAGAAGATTTCCAGACAGAGCCGGGAGATACACGACCTCCGGGTAGCCGTTTGTCAAATTTCGCAAGGGGGAAATCAGAGTCGCCTGGGAGAGCCAGTCGTTCGCTCTGCGGAACCAGTACATCTTCCAAGCCGGAGAGACCCGGGCTCTTGCCACGGCTTCCTCATGCAGCGCTCATTACTGTTGGAAATCCAGCCGTCCTAGTTCCCTTCAGAACACGGAAAGCTGTCTTCATTATCTCTATTCCGACCGGAAAAACCTTGGTCTGGGCTTCCTTCCGCGCATTGGGAATTCATTGATGCCATGAGGAAGGTGTTTCAATCGTCTGGTGAAGATTCGAAAGGGTGGTCGGTCCGCGGCCGATTACGGCATCGAGTTTTGGATCTTAGCCCGAGAGAATGTCTGGAACGCGGAGGCCTTGGCTACTCTACACCGCCACGGACTCCGAGACGAACTGAAGGAATCCCTCGCAATGGGAGAGCCAGCAGGTGACTACGAAGTTCTAATCGACCTCGTCTCGATGATCGTGTGGGACTAATTCGAGGTCGAAGGCGGCTAACCGAGGCCAGCTTCAACTCCCCCCACAATCCGATCTCGGACCATGACCTGCCCGTCCGCCGTTCGGGACTTAGTCGAACCCAGACAGATTGGCTGCACTGGACTCTCCGCCATTGAAATCCCGGCGCCAGAACTCCTATTGATGTGGGGAGATGGGTCTCCTGCGGGCCGAAGACCCGAGGGTGCAGCCGTTGGGATAACAGCAAAGACAGTCCAGTGTCGGGAGAATTGACCCCATAGCAGCCACTACTCCCGATTCCAGGGATTCTGGTTTCGTGCTGAAAGCGGAGATGACCTGGGGTAAGAAACGGCGGCAGTTGAAGGCTTTTGTGGGCTCTGGGGCTGCGGGGTAACGTTTTGGATTCGGGACCGCCTGTCGGCTCGAGAGGCAGCTGCGAGAGTTTAGCCAGTCCCTGCCGGCAACTGTCTTGGACCGCGGCCTGCTAGGTTCCGGCCAGGTGCAGCAATAGACTGCGCTATTGGATAGGGCATCATGTGGAGGACATTATTTTCTACATCATTGACTCACCAGTCATATCCTGATCCTCGCGAACCCCTGCTGTCCCAACATAAACCATTCGTGATTGGAAGGAGAGGAGAATCATAGCTTGGTCCAGTCATTGAAAGAGGGCATGTTTGCGGCATGGTGTTGCTACCCCACGACTCCCCGTAGATCAGCGATCAACAAGGGGCAGACTTCGGTGCAAGGCAACCTGAGGCCTTCTGGAGACCTAGTCCTGCCTTGAAGGACAGACAATCCGGTCCCGGCCAACAGGACCGTGCGTGTCAACCCCGTCTGGTCGGGACCGCACAGCAACTAGAGATGGGAATCTCTTGTTCAGGAGATGCCCGAGCAGTCTGGAACACTTGTAGCTAAGCCTAAGGAATCCAGCGGCCAGGTATACGCAGATCCTTAAAGCACATACGGGGCGGCGCGGGGGTGGCGTGGATTTGTAACGCCTTGCTTCCGTCGCCTGAGATTACAGACAAGGATACTGACTGATTTGGCCAGTTTCTACAAATGAGTTGTGAACCTAGGAAGGGGAGTCTCTCACTTGAGAAGCCTTAAGGGTCGTCCTCTAAAGGAAGGTCCGGAAGAGACTGCACCACCAAGGGCTCGCGTCTCCATGGAGTTTGTCACGGGTCTTCCACCATCCAAGAGAAAGACTGTCATGTCGCTCGATTTTCGAAAGTTTGCAAATCCTTTGCCTTGGATGAGCTACCATCTGCAGCGAGGACGGCCGAAGTTGTCCAACACCAGGTCTTCAATATCCACGAATTCCAAGTAGACATGGTCTCGGATCGTGGTCCACAATTCGCAGCACATTTCTGGAGGGCGCTCTGTAAGCTGATTGGGACAACAGCAGGTCTTTCTTCTGGATTTCACCCGGAGTTTAACGGCCAGAAGGAGTGGACCAACCATGATCTGGAACGAACTCTAACATGCCTGGCCTCAAAGACCTGAGGATTGGTGAGAGCATTTGATGTAGGAAGAGGTCGCCTACAACACCTCGCAGTATTTGGCGGAGGGGATGTCACCGTTCGAGTGCCAGTTTGTTTATCTTGTACCACTCTTTCCGGAACAGGAGGTCGAGGTTGGGGTTCCTGCGTCTGAAGACCTGAAGCAGAAATGGACTGGGTTGAGAGATCTGGCTGGCCTCTCTCCGGTAGGCGGATACGAAGGCGAACCGAAGGAGAAGGCGGGGGACTCGCTTTGCTGCCTGGGCAACAGCTCTAGCTGTCCACTCATAATATGCCTTTCCGGGTGTAGTCTGGAAAGTTGGTACCCAAGTTCATTTAACCCTTCAAAGTCCTAAGAGACGTAGACACGGTGGCTGCACCTTCCAGTTCCCCAAGACCCTAAAGATTCATTCCACACCTCTAAATTAAAACCTGTCAGCACCAGCTCTTTCTCCCCACTACCATCAGCCCCGCCACCACCCAGGTTGAGGGAAAGGTCTTCACGGTGAGAAGACTTTTGGACTCGTGAACTGCTCGAGGTGTTCGGTGATATCTCGCGGTCTGGGAAGGATTCGGACCCGAGCAAAGGTGCTGGGTGCCTGAAAGAGGCTCTCGGAACTGGTTCTCATTCACGATCACCATCGCCGTCTCTCTGAGCATCCAGGCCGTCAGGAATCGGCGCGGGGCGGAAATTCTGTTACAAGAAGCCCTCAACCGCACCAGCTGCCGGCGATAAACGCTCTAACTCTGCAGAATACAGATAACTCGCGTGGCCCCTTTAAGAGTTCGGACCGGTCCAGCTAGTTGGCAATCATGTTCTGGTTGCCAAAAAGTGAGTATTTAAAGAGCACCGAAACAGAGTCTCCGTGTTCAATCCCAAATGTCGTCTAGCATTTTGTTTTGTGCTCAGTTGTCGATCTAGTTTTATTCCGTGTCCAGATTCTAGCCTTGGATATTTCAGCATTTGGGTCCAAACCAACCTCGTCAAGGACGCTCGTCACAGTACAGACCCAGAGCAACCAAACGCACCTCATTGTAAGCCTTTCAATCCCGGAATCATTTTCCTGAACCCTCTCCAATGTCAGCCCATCCTTTCTTAGATAAGGGGCCTAAAACTGCGCTCATGACTCCAAGTGAGTCGTTACAGTTCTTTATAAAGCCTCAGCATTACAACCTTGCTGTCATATTCTAGGTCCTCCTGTAGTTTTGTGGTTTTGTTGCTCCAGATTCCAGTACAGTAATTTATATTGCATCAGTCAATGTAAGTTCCAGGTTGTACCTAATTGTCAGAGAGAAGGAGACGTGCGAATTGCTATTTATGCACTACCTCCTATTGACATAGGGAAGGATAATCAGGTAATTAGGAAAGGCACGTCTGATTTTGTAATCTGAATTGGATATTGCCTACTTCCAAGTTCTTCGTGAGCGATGCGCCCATTTTCCAGTTACAAGACTATTGCGGTCGGGCTACATTTTAATTGGCCACTATAATTTGCACCTAGTGTAAGTGAGTGGTACACTAATAGAGTACAGGGAAATTAATTGTGGGATTGGTGGGATTTCTCAGTGAGATAGCAGAAACTCGCTGGACCGAATTATCCTCCACATGTAAGAATTTTTCAATCTAATGCTGGGAAAATCGGTTTTCCAGAAGAATAACATTTAGCTCTATTAATTATCGGCATAATTTCCCGAATCTTCTTTAAACTCGTGCATTTTATTGAGTAGACAAAAGACGCGGACCTCGGGATTGGTACTAGAATGCTGAAATATTATCGTTGGAGGTATCAACCCTACATTCATTCAGGACCGAACACCAACTACCAGGAGTAAGCAGCCACGGTGCGCAATGGTTAGCCCTTAAGCCTTCAATGGAGTGGTGACATTGGGAGCAGTTCGAACAGTTCACTGTCGAATGGCCCGGCGAAACAATGTGTACAAATGTTATTCTTTGACTAGGAGCACCGAGTTCTGTACTTCGTCGATCTAAATGCACACAGTGCTTATTAATTCGCTACAATTCGCGTTATCAATTTGTTTCTCTGTGACTTCCTCATCCAAAATACTCAAGGCAAGATGCCTTTTACCTCCGTGGCACATCCGACTAACTGACTAACTCCGCAGCCCGGCTATCTTATATGTGTCTTAACATCGTACAGCTTGCAGAGAAGGACATGACCATCTTGGAGTAACAGTCTATCGCGCTATAATTTGAAATCAGTGCAATAACAACGCAAGACCTCAGGTCAGGTCAATTCCCATTATTGTCAATTTGTCACTAAATCATAATAATTAACATACGATTTTGGGACGAGTCATCTTAGATGAGCCGCGGAAAAGCTGCAAGAGAGCGCACTACAAAAACACTCAAGACAAAGGCGGCCGCTGAGAGTGTGGTTTAGAAGCTGGAGTAAGGTTGGGCGGGATAGCGATGTTCGGGGCTTGTTTCATTATTGGAGTATTCCACATTCATGAACGTAAACACTGGATCTATATTCGAGATCTTATAGATTCTATAAGAACAGGTAGAGAACATCTGAAAAGGATACTAATATCAGCACATCAAATAAGAATAATTGCATTCTGTGGTTTCGAAGGAGTGGTAGAATATAACCAAATCAATGTGGTTATAAGATCAACCTAACCCTAACCTCCATTTTTCTGTCCTCCATTGCCTATCTAAGAATTCCTTAATGTATCTGCGTCTACCAACTAAGGTAGGCGGCAATGTTCCCATCCATATTTTTAATTTTTCTGCGTGCACACAAACTGTCACCATTTGGCAGTCGATGAAGTCTGGAACCTACACTCCAATCCTCTCCACCCAGCTCCTCCTCCCCCCTCTCCGACCTCCGCCTCAGTTAATGCAAATTAAAAGCTGGCCGTGGGGACTTTTACCAATCTGGTACATAATAACGTATGATGCAGACTCAGGAGTAGACCAGTCGGCCAGTCGCCTTTGTCATTCAACAAATCATTGCTTGATAGTTTCAGTTTCATACCCAACTCTGCCCACTCTGCTTGGTATTTTATATTTTAAATGTCCACCCCGAGCTCGGACAATGACATAGTCAGCTCCCACCCATTACTCCCCATTAGATCCTGGATATTTAGATGGGATTGGAGGTTCTTCTCACTTCAAATGGGCCTTGTTCAACTCCCTTCAATACTGGAATCAGCCCAGTGCACCTCAGTTATACCACCTCTCAGAAAATAAATAATTCTTTTGTGTGGAGATCTAAACCGTGAGCAGCACTGCAGGTGGCTTTTTGCGTTCCCTATTAAATGTCATCAAATTACGCCTACTTTTCGGATCATTCGCCCTTGAAGTAAAGCTAAATGTTGCATAAGCCGTCATAATTATTGTCATGCCTATATGTTCTGCCGAATGTACTGGTACCCCAGATCCCTTTGCAGCAGAATATTTGGTAGCCTCGTTCCATATAAACGATTTACTGCCTTCCTTAAAAATGATGATTTCACATTGTCCCTTCTGACAAATTCTCGCCCAGTCGCTTAAATTGAACATATCATCTTTTATGGAACTCGAAAGCACCATTTTGAGATGCTTTCATGCTAGAACGACAGAAGTTATACAGCCTGTTGTTGTGAATCGTTATAAATGTGTATTAGTTAAAGTAATAGCTAGCTCACGGTGGGGGTGTCGACCTGGACTCAGGAGAGGGTAGATCTGAGCTCCGCCACCAGATCAGAACAAATAAAGATAGGGTCACACAGTCAAAGAGTCAATGAACACTACAGCACAGAAACAGGCCCTTTGGCCCATCTAGTATGTGCCGAACTATTAATCTGCCTAGTCCCATCGACCTGTAGCCAGACTATATTCCTCTATACGTCTCCCATCCATGTACCAACCAATTTTGCACTTAAATGTTGATATTAAACACGGATCCTCCACTTCCACTGACAACTTGTTCCACTCTCTGAAGTCCACTTCCCCCTTGTGTTCCCCTTAAACATTTCAACTTTCATCCTTAACCCATGGCCTCTAGTTGCATTCTTACCCCACTCAGTGTAAAAAAGCCTGCCTGCATTTACCCTATCTATACACCTCATAATTTTGTATACCTCTATCAAATCGCCCTTCACTCTCCTACCCCCTAAGGAATACAGTCTGAACCTGTTTATTTTCCCCTATAACTCAGGTCCTCAAGTTCCGGTAACAACTATGTAAATTTTCTCTTCACTCTTTCAAACCCATTGCTGTCTTTCCTTTTGGTACTGTATGTGACCAGAACTGCACCCAACACTTCAGATTAGGCCTCAGCAACATCTTTCAGAACTGCAAAATAACATCCCAACTCCTGTACTCAATGTCTTAATTTATGAAGCCCTGTGTGTCAAATGCTCGCTTTAAGATCCTATCTACGGGTGTCGCCACTATTAAGGAATTATGGATATGCATTTCCGGATCCCTCTGTTCTACCACCCTCCTCGCCGCCCTGTGGCTCACTATGTAAGTCCTACCCCGGTGCAACTCCCAAAGTGCGACATCTCACAATTGTCTGTTTTAAATTCTATCTGCCATTTTTCAGACCTTTTTTCCATCTTGTCTAGATCTCGCTGCAAGCCATGACAGCCTTCCTCGCTGTCCACTGCACCCCCAGTCTTGCTGTCATCTGCAAATCTGCTGAGCCAGTTTAGCTCATTATCATCCAGAACGTTGTTGTAGTTGTAAAACAACAACGGACCCAGCACCCACCCGTCTGACACGCCACTACTCACAGGCCGCCAGTCAGAGAGGCAACCACTTAGAACCACATCTCCCATGAAGCTAACATCTAATCCATTTTACTTCCTCATCCTGTGTGCCGACCGACTGAACCTACTTGACCAACCTCCCATACGGGACATTGCTAAGGCCCATGTAAGGCCCACTGCTTTTCATTGATCAACCTCCCTGGTAGCTTCTTTGAAAAACTCTATAAGTTTGATTATGGAGGACCTACCACTCACAAAGCAGGTTGACTATCCCTAATCAATCCCTTTCTATCCAAACACTCATATATCCGGTCCCTTAGAATACTTCACAATAACTTTTCCACTACTTTTGTCAGGCTCACCGGCTTATAATTTCCTGAAAACATAAACAAAATGCTGGAGGAACTCAGCAGGCTAGGCAGCATCTAGGAAGGGCTCCGGCCCTAAAGGTCGACTGTACTCTTTTCCTAGATGCTGCCTGGCCTGCTGAGTTCCTTCAGCATTTCGTGTGTGTTTCTCAGATTTCCAGCTTCTGCAGATTTTCTCATCTATAATTACCTGGTTTATTTTTAAAGCCTTTCTTAAACAGGAGAAAAACATCAGCTATCTTCCAGTCATCTAGGACCTCACCGGTGGCTAAGGACGTTTTAAATATCTCTGCCAGGGTCCTGGAAACCTCTCCGCCAGCCTCTGACAAAGACTGAGAGAATGTCTTGTCAGGCCGTGGGGATTTATCCACCTTTATTTACCTTAAATTATGACATTGCAGTTTGTAATATTTTAACATGCTTAAAATATGACCACGATTCACTTGGATGTAAGACTAGAGCTACTTTTTGCAAAAACAAAATATTCTCAAACATAATATAACTTTCTTCCCTGGCCCCACGCCACTAAAGCATGATAACCTTGCAATATCTGTATTCCGCAAAGCTGTCAGCCCAATGTGCCTAAATTACTAGGTCGACTATGTATCATTGGCCGTGAAAAAACTTTCCGTTTGAGGCCGACTAGAAGGGCGCTATATAAACGTTAGTTCACCATTTTCAGCAAATCGCTTGTGTTAATTCCCTGTCGGGAGCGAATCCCACCGCGTCTCCTTGAAGACCATCGACTGAAATTTGGGGGAGTGTAAAGATGGCAGCAATCCGACGGTTGGAGGCCTCCAACGATGGCGCCTCGAAGGAGGGGGATAGAGATTCCACAATCATTTTTGAGAACAAATACGAGTTCTGCAGATACAATTTAAAGATCTCTCGTTTCATCAATGCTATCCTGGGCTTTTCAGCCTATGTTTGGGAAGCTGTAAGTCAACTGATGAACTACAGCAGGGAAAAGACCGTGTTACGCATGCGCAGCGTTGTATTTACTACCGGGAAAGTGGGGAGGGGCGGTGGTGGTGGTCAAAAAGAAAAAAAAAAGCAGATACTGTATCCGTCTTTTTAAAGTACTTATCACATCGTGATTTGTCAGTGCTCTAATATAATATCTTTCCTAAAAACTGTATGCAGTAATATCCCTGTTACCTCTTCCTTAGTCATTTTCATGCGTGTGGATACAATTAATCTAAAGCAGGCATGTTGTCCTTTAAGCAACACACATCAAAGTTGCTGGTGAACACAGCAGGCCAGGCAGCATCTATAGGAAGAGGCGCAGTCGACGTTTCAGGCCGAGACCCTTCGTCAGGACTAACTGAAGGAAAAGTTGTCCTTTAAGTCTAATTTCCTTATTTAATGCAAATCCATTTTGAATTTTTAATCTCCTCACTCAGTCCGCTATTGTATCCATCTATGTCCCTGGATAATACTTAAGAAAACAAGGGTTTATAATTCTGCCATCTTCTAATTGTTACCTCTGTCTTGTACTGTCTGTCCACGATGGGCCTCACAATGTTTTGGATTTTATTTCAAATAACATAGTGATGAAATGGTTCCCTCTTCTTTCCCAAGCACTATTCCCATACCTTTAGTTTAGTCTCAATAATATTATATTGTTAATATTTCCAGTTGTAGTACTTCCATTCGGCTTTCAGTTCCAGAACATCTGGGGTGTCTTCTTTCTTCAAAGAACTGGGGTTCCGATCTTCAATTATCAATGCTGCTCTCAACCGCATCTTTTCCATATCCCACATATCTGCCTTCACACATCTTCCCACCTCCATAACAGCAATAGGCTTACCCTTGTGTTCACCTACCATCTCACAGGCCTCCCTATCCAGTACATCATTCTCCATAACTTCCACCATTTACAACAAGACCCACTTGTGCCTCCCTACTGACCTTCCTCCTGGCACTTATCCCAGCAAGCGGAACAGGTGCTACACCTTCTCCTAGACCTACTCCCTCACCATCACTCAAGCCCCAAATTGTCCTTCTACGTGAGCCAACACTTCACCTGCGAGTCTGTCAGGATCATCCGGTGCTCCAGGTGCGAACTCCTCTGCATCCATGAGACCCCACATAGATTGTGGTCAATTTCCTCAACCACTTTCGCTTCCGCAACAAAAGGTGGAGGGGGGGGTGGGGGTTCCGGTGGCCACCGTCTTTCAATAGGACTTTCTATTCCCATTCGGACATGTCGATCCATTTTTATCCCTTCTGCCATGACCAGGCCCCACTCAAATTAGAAGAGCAACACCTGATATTCCGTTTGGGTAGTCTCCAACCTGATGGCATGAACATTGATTTCTCTAGCTTCCGGTAATTTCTACCCCTTCCTTTTCTCTCTTTTTTCATTCTCCTTTCTGGCTCCCCTTTTTCCCTCTCTTCTTCGTGCATGTTTATTACCACCCTCTGGTTCCTCTCCTCCTTCCCTTTCTCCCTGTACTCCCCTATCACCTTGCTCCTTCTTCAGCCCTTTGCCTCCTCCATCTATCGCCTCCTAACTTATTACTTCAAACCCCTCCTCACCCACGCTCCTTACCCCTCACCTGGTTTGCTCTGGACTTACAGCATCTGCAGAATCTCTTGTGTTATGATTCTGGTAGTTATGATGTTTTATCAGAGGCGGGGTTGAAGGAGAATTTGATTTTGAGTCCGAGACACGGAAAGGGTTGGACGGTGAACTCCGGAACCAATGAAGTGGATTCCTGAACTTTGAAGCATATGTTTGGAAGCCAGAGCATCATTGTATCTCCAGTTCTGCCAATCAAAGAGTTAATTTCAGAAATTGTGCAGAACACAACCTGCAACACCTTGTATGTGCATATTGAGACAAAACAAATTTTTAAAAAAACGGAAGTAATTCAAGCTTGCCCAGTAGCAACTTCTACAGAGCATTTTGGACGAGGAGAGGTGATAGCAGGGTATCGAATTGTTAGGATCAGGGCTGCAATTCTATTGTTGTGCGGCGTATTCTCTGCACAGCTGGTTAGTGTCTGGGTTGAAGTTCCTCTCATGGTTGCCTGGTTGGGAAAAACTATAAGTTCAGAGTGGATCGGGGCCATTAAGAAATTGGAGCTTGAGAAGGGATTTTGTAAAATAAATAGCCATAAAATGGATTAGCTGTCTCAAATGGTATAAATACAAGAAAATCTCCATGGGGCACTGTTGAAGAAGACAGGTCTACGTAATACTAGTTTTTTGTGCCTCTTATCTCCATTGCAGGAGCAACAACGCGTGGCACAAGATGCTTAATGATGCCATCCTGTGGCTTGAGATGTTCACATTTATTTAACATATGCAGACGTGGACATCAGTAAGATAAAAAAAACATAGTGTTGTCTGCAAGAGCTTGATATAGTGCAGTTTTTCGCAGGTGATTATTCCTATGTAATGCCCTGGGAAAAGTTTCACTGCCAATGTAATGGTTGTTCTGTAGCAGCAGTGTTTGGGTCATGACTAGAGATAACAGGGGCTTTGGAATGTGCGCTGTCCAATGAAGGGAGTGTTTTTTTTCTTGTTGTGGGCCTGAGAGCAAGTTGTCGAGTTGTTCTAGGTCTTTTGTTCGGCAGAAGATGAAGAGAGGATGCCAGAATGGAGAGGTCATAGACTGCAGGACGGAGTGGACCTGGAATGTCGCCGGCAGTCATCGACGCCCGGGGGAAATCGAAGGAGGACTAATGGACGGGAAACCGTGATCTCCAACGTGTACATTAGACTGTTTCATTAAAATGGGCCTTTTTTCTGTTTTTCTTTACTAACCCTCTAGTTAAATTAAGAATTATAAAGCTAAATCATTTAATTGCATATTGTATACCGTCTGTTATTTCGTGGTACAGTACTGACTTGTAACAGGGGAACTCATCACGCAGCATCCACACAAACAAGAGGTTTTGCACCTCAGATTTCACAGGTTTGGCGGCGCCAGAGACTGTCTTCCCTAGACTAACACCACCGGCCGAACCTGAAGGTTAAAATTGTGGGGGCTCGTCTGGGATTTATTCTGTTGGATGCTGTGTGATTGTCCTGAGGATTGAACCAGTGGGTTGTGGCTTAAGTCTGTGCTAGTATGGATACTGCCGGGGTGGAGCGGTGGTGTTCATCCACGGGGTTGCCAGTAACTAATGCGTGCGTGTTGAGTGGGGTAGATATTCGTAATCCTGATGATTTGTTAATTCGACTTTGAAGTATTGTTAAAGCTGTAGGCAAAGCTACGACTGTGGAGTGAAGATCTGATAAAATGACGGGCACAGACATTGTTTTAGTTCGGACTAGCGCTGACGTAACGGCAGTAGGACTGCCTGATACTATTGGGACTGCAGGAGACGAGGGATGGGGGGCGTTATCTGTGTACCGCCGGGGGTTCAGCGGGACTGCGCAAGGGATGAAGCGGGGCTCGGCCAAGGGACAGGCGGGTCCGAGTTGCAGGAGGACAGGAGTGATAGACCGGGGGAGGCCTCACCAGGCGGACCAAAAGTATCCCCAGTAGTGTTGGAATATGAAGAGGTAGATGAGGTGGTATGGAGATCTCAGGGAATCAGGAGACCACCTGATAGGCTGGCCTATGCAGCACCGGGGGAACAGTGTGTGGCCCTTACCGCTTTGGGGGAGCTATGTCACTGCCTTTTACACCTGGGTTGGACTTTGTGCTTTGCGGGAAGGGTTGGCAAATTATCTCAATGTCATGAGCGCATGACTAAATTCTGGTGGGGTTGGGGGGGGAGGGTGTAACGCCCTGGGAAAAGTTTCACTGCCAATGTAATGGTTGTTCTGTAGCAGCAGTGTTTGGGTCATGACTAGAGATAACAGGGGCTTTGGAATGTGCGCTGTTCAATGAAGGGAGTGTTTTTTTTCTTGTTGTGGGCCTGAGAGCAAGTTGTCGAGTTGTTCTAGGTCTTTTCTTTGGCGGAAGATGGAGAGAGAAGATCTCAGAACGGAGAGGTCGTAGACTGCAGGACAGAGTGGACTTGGAATGTGGCCGGCAGTCGATGACGCCCGGGGGAAATCGAAGGAGGGCTAAAGGACGGGAAACCGACGTGCACATTAGACCGTTTCATTAAAATGGGCCTTTTTTCTGCTTTTTTTTACTAACCCTCTAGTCAAATGAAGAATTATAAAGCTAAATCGTTTAATTGCATATTGTATACCGTCTGTTATTTCGTGGTACAGTACTGACTTGTAACAGGGGAACTCATCACGCAGCATCCACACAAACAAGAGGTTTTGCACCTCAGACTTCACAGGTTTGGCGGGGCCGGAGACTGTCTTCCCTAGACTAACCTGAGGGTTACACTTAGAAAACAACAATTAGTGAACATCTGCACCGCATGCATGGTGAAAGCAATTCCACCGTTAACCGCAAGAGTACTTTCAAACGCCCGAGCCTTCGCATTGTGCCGCAGAAGTACTGTATGCACCAGTGTCTGGGTGTGTTTGATCCTCCTCAGCCTGAATCTAGAGGCGTTGAGTAATTTACTGAGCTGCAGAGCGGTTCAGTAGCTTGATGACCTGATCTCCCATGTAACACCGCACTATTCACTTGATTCCGGTCCGATCTCTCGTTGTATTGGTGTTTTCTAATTGACTTAAAATCATTTACTTTATTTATAAGTTTTAACGCATATATTGATGTTCTAATTGGTAAGTGTTCTGTTAAAGTTAATGCATTTCCAACTTCTCATGTCTGCGCAGCGTTTGAAATTAATGAAATACCTTTTGATAATGGGACCGCACTTTTTACTAGCGTCCCTCGCCCCAGTTCATAGAGCTCCCGGTCTCGTGAGAAACTGCTGCAGCGATATCGGCTGTGCATTGAGAGCCACGCAACTGCAAAATATGAATGTGGCTGCTACCTGATCTCAGGGACTTCTATTACAACGACAGGGCAAGTGGGCTTTTATTTGTGAAATGTGACTTCCGGAATCCTGATTCTAACATTCAGATACAAGAAATCGACTCAAGATCATTACATAGAGCAAAAAGAATTGTGTACTCGGAACTACTCGCAATTTATTCAGGAATTAAGATAGTCGTCCACTCAGATCAAATAAAAAGATTACTAAACGATTGGTGCGTGCACTGTTCTGTAGTCTGAAACCAGTTGATGCTATCTCGGCTGAACCACACGGTATAAATCTTTCTTAATGCATTGGTTTGATCAATTCTTCATAGAACATAGGACATAGAAAACCTACAGCATAATACATTCATGATCGGCATCATCTCTACGCCCATTAAGGACAAAACTTCTGAAACTCTAGACTATTATTACAGGTACTGTACAAAAGTGCCAATGTCCCTCAATTCTTCCACGTAAGAGTAGATTTTTATAAGAGCATCAAAATTTCCTTTTCCAATTGAAACACTGTATATAAAATCAACTCCCATTGATGCATCTTGCCAAAATGTTTTTAAAAACATTTTCCAGAACGAGGGGTCACAGTTTGAGGATAAAGGGGAAGCCTTTTAGGACCGAGATTAGGAAAAACTTCTTCACACAGAGAGTGGTGAATCTGTGGAATTCTCTGCCACAGGAAACAATTGAGGCCAGTTCATTGGCTATATTTAAGAGGGAGTTAGGTATAGCCCTTGTGGCTAAAGGGATCGGGGGTATGGAGAGAAGGCAGGTACAGGGTTCTGACTTGGATGATCAGCCATGATCATACTGAATGGCGGTGCAGGCTCGAAGGGCCAAATGGCCTACTCCTGCATCTATTTTCTATGTTTCTATGTTTCTAAAAAGGTACAGTGCTGCCCTGACCTACACGTTTAATTAAGTTAGCGATGAACAAAAAGAGGCTTCAGGAAACATCTTGTGCGACACATGTTCAGTCTTTCACCTGGATGAAAGGGCTATCGCAAATTGTCCCCTACTATTAGGGTGATTATAATTAAAATCAAAACAATAACCTAGTAATTTCTAACCAGTAACAGACTTCCTTAACCACTGTGACGTTCGGCCCGGCCATCTGCGGTAGAATAACGTCCGAAACGTCACCGAGGAGCAAAGATATCATATACGGAGTGGCCAGTTCCACCAAACAATCAGCATTAAGAACAGACTAGAAGATTAAATGTTGGATTGTTACTCATTTTTGAAATATTTTCCAGCAAGAAAAATAAATGTTCGGATGTGCAACTTGGATTAGTGTGGAAGCAGAAAACTTGAGACAAACTTCAGTAAAGAGCAAAAACAATTGTGTCGATATCATAAACTGGAAAGACAGTTGCCAGGGCAGCGAAGGTGAGTTGGCAGAGATAATGAATACACAATTGCAAAACTCAGTTAGATCTTATCTAACAATTTTTAATGTTTTCCTGCTTTTTACTGCGAGAATACCACCCATACAGAGAGACAGAGTAACACGAAGAGAACAGTAACACGCAGACTGAACGTTTACATGCAAAATGTACATTCAGCAATCAGAAGTGAAGACTGAAGATCAGGACATCGAACAAACATTGAGTGGAACAGAATGTTGACGAGAAACGGTAAAATTCAGGGGTAAGTGCTTGTTGATTACAACTCTGGAGAAATTTGCCTTTGATCGACAGCACTCAACAGGCCCCAGTATAGATACCTCTTTGAAATATAAGACACTAATAAGAGTAGAAAGGCCTTCAGTCAATGAACGGAGGTGTACAGCAAGAACACAAAACAGCAGACAATATACATTTGGCTCCCGCCTGCAAAGGTGATAATTTTCCACGTGGAAAATGTTACCTGTGTATCGTGGAACCAAATTATTATAAACAATAATACCCCTTTGTTGTTACAAAACCAGAATTTTACACTAATATGGGATTAAATATGAATGGAAGAGTGATCTCCACAAACAAGGAAAGACAATTGATTATCAATAACTGTGAAGGCGAGCAAAAGCACGGAGAGAAGCAAACTAGAAAACGCCATTCGCCTAACATTTCCAAGAATTTGTAAATCTTGGGAATCGCCTAAATAACAATTATCTTAAAATATCATTCTCCCTCTGACTACAAGGAAACATTAGTTCGCATCAATTGGGAGCTTTTTGGTTACTTTGTAAATGCAATTTCCATTGTTTGAGCAAATTATTTCGCTGTTGAACTTCTTTGGTAAGATATCCTCATGAAAATGCACAGCCCCAACCCTAAGTTTCATGTTAGAAGACAGGTAAATTATCGTATTTTCGTTGCAAAAATGCTGCAGTGTTTTTATCAGATTGGGAAACTGTGTTGGACTATATACGATATCGGAGCCAAGAATGATATCGAAATCTGATGGGTAGTTGTCCTGATCACTACCCCAAACCAAGGTACCGATGTTGGCCCTGTGTCTGGAGTGTGACGGGACGTTAGCAGAGACGTTGTGCTTGATTTGCTTCAAAACATCTGGTCTGTCCGTCAAAGTGACATCACCGCCTGAAGAAAAGGTCAAATAACTGTTATTGTCAATCTACCCAGTTCTTTTAGCAACATACATCAAGAGAATATAAATATTAAGATTCTGCAGGGAAAAATATCCATTGGCCTATTCCATCCGGCGTGCACTTGATTCATAAACTCAGACATGAAGAGGGCCAGGGTATGGCGCAAACGTCCTGAAGGGGATTCTGTGAATGAGTTCACCTATACTGTACACGCTTGCCGATTATACTCTTGCGAGTTAGTGAGGGGAATGATATAACACCCCTTAAAAACAGGGCACTCTTCGCCCTTCTTTACATACATTGGAAGCGAGGAAAATTTCGCAGTAAGACCAAGTGAAATTAGATCTTTCCAAAAGTAAGGCTGCATTTACAACTAGGACATTTCCCCAAACTTTCATTAGTTGCTTTATTCACTTCCCCACAAAGACGTCGCATTGGTATCAGAATTCTCACGTGCTTGATTTACACCAGTGGCTCTGTGCGAAACTTGCAAGGGGTGTTACGATATTCGAGTTCTTTGCTGGATGGCTCAAAACTCACCTAACAGAAAGTGGCCCTTCGATTTCAACGACCTAGTTACTGGCTATAGGCTTCAATAATAAAAATCTCTAAGTGGCTTGCTGAACTGCAGAAGGTACGAGTTGTCCGTATGCCTCAATTGTACGTTTGTGGCTTCTCGATGATGTACAAAGCACAACCCCTCGCCCTTTTCTCTGGCACGCTGTAATTGAAATAAACGCTTCAGTCCTCCTTAGGATGATCAATATCGGGTTATAGGGAAAAGTACCTCGAAAACAGCGGGAAAGCATTGAGATTCATAATCTCGTTTATCGGTAAGTCTCCTTCAAGATTTGGCGTCAGATTTTCTTTGTTAAACATGCAATGAGCGATCAGCTTGGGAGGGTTTTACAGAGTGCACCACATTGATCAACAGATTATTCGTTCATGGTTTGTTTAGGAAAGAACAATTGACGCCTCCTTTAAAAAAAATGTAAGTTTTGTAAGTAAATATTGTTATATTCGCTAGTTACAGCAAATTACAGCATATAAAAGCACAGAACGTATATTTGCAAATTTTATGAATGAAGTATATTCTTGGAGAAATACAGTTCTGCCAACATGTTAATGACGGGGTCAAAATTATAAATAAACACTACAGTTGTGCTTTAGGCGCCGAGTCTAATAGCTGAATTTTGGGCGACAGCGTGGCGTAGTGGTTAGCACATGCTTTACAGTATCGGGGAACAAAGTTCATTTTCCACCGCCGTTCTCCCCGTGACAGCGTTGGTTTCCTCCGGGTGCTCCGGTTTCCTCACACAGTCCAAAGACACACCAGTTGGTAGGTTAATTGGTCTTTGTAAATTGTCCTGTGATTAGGCTCGAATTAAATCGGGGAATTACTGGCCGGAAGAGCGTATTCTGTGCTGTATCTCAATAAATAAATTAATGAGCAATAAATACTACCAGCACAATCAATAATTATAATGATTTACAATGTGTATAGTTATTGTAGATTTAAGTGCAATAAATAATTAACCTATGCAACATTATGTTGTATATTAATTGTGGCAATAATGGCGAGAGGCAGTAATTATAGATTTCAGCGTTATTAATACTAAAGAAAGATCTAACTGAATTGTAGCTTTTGAGATAACCACCGTGGATTATAATTACCGTTTTACGAGCTTTAAATGATAATGCAGCACTTAGATACTTTGAATAGATTTGAAGCTGGATGAAGCAATTGTGTGATGGGGCAGTACTGTACTAGAACGTTATCACAGACGTAGGAAATGTGCAGTTGGGATAAATATTTCAGTTTGAGTATGACCCTAAAAATTAACTTGTTGTTGAGCGCCGTCGACTCATGGCGACCCTGTGGATAGTGTAATTATCCATACGGTTTTCGTGGGAAAATACGGCAGTCCCTCCTTCCGCGCAGATTTAGCTGCTGCCCAGGTTGGGACCGGGCCGGATTCGAACTCAGGACTATCAACCTGGAGTCCAATACTGATGCCACTACACCACCGGCTGGCCTGTATTAACTTAAAATGTGCATTAAGAATGTCCCCTATCGTGAGATTTGCTCTGATCTGCAATTATAGAGGCGGCTAAAATCAATATTAAATGTAAGAAACATTGGTCCTCCCGCAAATGTGCTTTAAAGTACTTAAAACCTGTAATATTACGTAGGAGGGTGAATTAACCTACCAAGGAGTACTGCCAAAATCCCCACAATTCCCGTGCCGGATCCGAGTTCAAGTATCTTCTTCCCGACAAAATTCATCTCCGTGTTTTGAAAGTGTTGACAAAGTTCAATGCCCTAGGAAGAGGAACGGGGCTCTGTTAATGGCGGGCAATCCACAGATTACGCCCGTTCCTGTGACATTGTAGGCACAGCAGTGACAGCTAGTTGGTGGAGGTTTAAGTGAAAGGCGCCTGTGGTTAGATCTGAGTGCTTTTGTTCACGACCCAAAACTCTGCGATCTCAAGGGGAAATGACAGTCTTCGGAAAACCATGACATATTGTATTGCCTTAACAGTGTGGATGTTTTTTGAGTAAATGAGTTTGTAATTTTTAAAAAATTGAAAAATCCGTTTTTTAAAAGCTTCATTGTCACACAGGATCTAATGGCAGTAATATCAAACAGAGGCAAAATGTAGTGCAAGTGGGATACTTTTACTCTTACTCTTCTTCGGAAGGAAACCAAACAGAATGGTATCACTTTGCTGACTAAATATTGATCCTTCTTATCGATCGATTCCCCCCTACAGATTAAAATCGACGTTGTTAGTTTTATACTCTACGACAAAGGTGGCTTTTTTTTAACTCTCAGAATGTAGCCCGAAAAGTTTGGCATCTGTTCATAGAGGCTGTTTTGCATTAGGGTCTCAGTGTTTGTCTTCGCCGGGTTGTAAATCATCTTGCTGTAGATAGCGTCACATTAGTTCAGGCTGTGCAAAAGTGACAAATCCCGTTCACACACAAAATGCTGGTGGAACTCCACATGCCAGGCAGCATCAATGGAAATGAACAAACAAATAGTCGACCTTTCGGGCCGAAACCCAAGGGATGCTGCCTGACCTGCTGAGTTCCTTCGGCATTTTGCGTGGGTTGTTCTGGTTTTCCAGCATTGGCAGAATCTCTTGTGTTTTTGAAAAGCCATTCCCTTTAATTTCGCAATTTTCTAAATGAAGAATTAATATACTTTGGCTATCTTGTTGTGCCCATGATAAAACAATTGCTCTGGTTTTTGAAATATGTTTAGTGTACGGCTTCGGGTCTCTTTATCTGGAGCCTCGCACTACCGCTAAAATATTGAAACTCAGACTGAACCTCAACTGTAGTCTCAGTACCTCAGCCACTGGCATATGTAGGAGCTATGAGGCATTCATGGGCGGTGTGACAAAGAGTGCTCCATAATAAAGAAGGAGGTGGGGAAGATGAAGATCTGGGAAGGCTGAGATGATGGAGTCGCAGTGAAAAGACCACAGAACGCAGGTAACTCAAAACACGTCCTCTAAGTGGGGAAGTGATCAAACAAAAATGGGGGCACCTGGCCAAAATGAACGACCGAAGAGAGCTTAGGGATATTGTGGCAAATAAAAGAGATAAGCAGGATGCTGGCACTACGGGGATTGAAGGCAAAGCCAGACATAATCATTGTAAAGATAATTACGAACGAGATTTTCTTTGCATTAGTGAATTGATATAATTATGCCTGATAGCCCTCTTGAAAGATCGCTAGGAAACTATCCAGGCGGTATTTATAATGTTCATTACTAGAAGATAGCTCAGATGCGATTAAAGTTATAGATAATTGAAAATCTAGACCATTATAGCTATTATGCCCATGAGACCTATTTTGTCTAACTTAATGGCGTAACATCGCCTTGAAATGTGGTCTACTGCGCATTGAAATAAAAGCGGCCTTTCGCTCCTCTGAATGCGCACTACTGCAGTGACACGAGGAATTCTGCAGATGCTGGAAATTCAAGCAACACACATCAAAGTTGCTGGTGAACGCAGCAGGCCAGGCAGCGTCTCTAGGAAGAGGTACAGTCAACGTTTCTGGCCGAGACCTTTCGTCAGGACTAACTGAAAGAAGTGCTAGTAAGAGATTTGAAAGAGGGAGGGAGAGGGGGAGATCCAAAATGATAGGAGAAGACAGGAGGGGGAGGGATGGAGCCAAGAGCTGGACAGGTGATTGGCAAAAGGGATTTTAGAGGATCATGAGACAGGAAGCCCAGGGAGGGGGAACCCAGAGGATGGGCAAGGGGTATAGTCAGAGGGACAGAGGGAGAAAAGGGAAGGAGAGAAAAAGAATGTGTGTATATAAATAAATAAATAGACATATCAGAATGGGAATGGGACGTCTACCCACGGCCTTCTCTACTGTAAAGATGAAGCCACACTCATGTTGGAGGAACAACACCTTATATTCCGTCTGGGTAGCCTCCAACCTGATGGCATGAACATTGACTTCTCAAACTTCCGCTAATGCCCCACCTCCCCCTCGTACCCCATCTGTTATTTATTTATATACACACATTCTTTTTCTCTCTCTCCTTTTTCTCCCTCTGTCCCTCTCACTATACCCCTTGCCCATCCTCTGGGTTTTCCCCCCCCCTTTCCTTCTCCCTAGGCCTCCTGTCCCATGATCCTCTCATATCCCTTTTGCCAATCACCTGTCCAGCTCTTGGCTCCATCCCTCCCCCTCCTGTCTTCTCCTATCATTTTGGATCTCCCCCTCCCCCTCCAGCTTTCAAATCCCTTACTCACTCTTCCTTCAGTTAGTCCTGACGAAGGGTCTCGGCCTGAAACATCGACTGTACCTCTTCCTAGAGATGCTGCCTGGCCTGCTGCGTTCACCAGCAACTTTGATGTGTGTTGACTGCAGTGACAAATTGCAAAGGCGTTTAATATATCGGCGGTATCGTTTAATCCTCGGCTGCTAAATTTGCAATGAGCTACTCCACTTACTGGTTCCCAGACATAGGCAGAAACGCCCAAAAAAGAATTCTTAAACATTGACATTTTTAAAGTGTATCCACAAAATTCATATATTTTTTCTTGCCGCCAGGGTTTTCTGTCATCGATGTCGCTCATCCTCGCTGGTTTTGAACAGGCCTGCCAAACAAGTAGACTCTATCAGCCAGTCCCAAGCACGCTACTTCTCCGGGATTTGATCTGGGATAAACGAAGAACGTTAAAGGTTTCATCTAAAAGTCTAAATATCGCAGAAACACCATAGTGGGAGAGTAACCAGAGTTACCTTCAGAATATATACTGCAATCAATTGGAACACTTCGCTAAATTCAGCACAAATCCAGTATTGAATTCTAACGTGGCTTAACAGTTATGCTACTAGAGATACGAACTACTACGTATACAAACTATTATCTATAAAACGATTTTTATTAATAAACTTATGTTAGCCGCAGAGCCCGATAGGAATCGCTCTACAGGAAAATGGTGTTGAGGTAAAACGTAAGCCATGATCTTATTCAACGGTTTAAGACACGAGAAAGTCAATAACATGATTTCGTGTTTCATCTATTACCTTCTTATGCAAGGTAAACACTCAAAAAAGTTCAAGTAACCACAGACTGCGGAGAACGTTCTCCGGCCTTGGCATCAGCATTACCTTTTGACCTATTAGCTGCGGGATTTTCTTTTTTGATTTTGTCTGTCTTCAGAAGCACAGGATTATTCTAATATGAAGCTCAGCACTGGTGGCATTCCGCCGAGACTCAGGAGTTACACTGCATTTAGATGGTCGGGCGGTACAGTGGTGAGGCCTGTAAAGCTGCTGTATTCGCAGCTCCTGTGGCCTGGTTTCAACATTGCGCCTAGAGCCGTCGGCGTGGAGCTTGTTTTTCTTCCTACGAACACGTGAGTTTCCTCGTACGTCCCAAGGGATTCGGCTGGTAGGTGTATTGGCCTATGTAAATTGTCTCGAGTGTGTAGCGAAATGGCAGAATCTGGGGAGGTATTCATAGCACATGGGGTGAATGAAATGGTTTACGGTATAATTAGTGCAAGAATGCGTTGCTGGGGACTCGATGGTCTGTTCCATGTCATGTCGTTATGACTCCGTAACTCTAACCCTTTAATAATAACCATCAGATCTTCCTCAACCTGATTCAGTTACCGCCCAAATTATACAACTCAAATGGGTTCCCAATCAAAAATCAGGTGTGCTTTGGAATTTCTCCCTATTTATCAGAATGCATTATTATTAATAACTCCGTAATATTTTACTTTCTTATTTTATGGAGACTATGACGGATCAGAAATCCCAAAGTCTCTCTCTCTGAAGAAATTTGGCAACATTCAGACATATCAGCAAAAACAAATATATCGCAGCTAAAGCGAATTCAATACCGGCAAAAGTGTAAAACTCACATTAATCAGCGTCACTGTCTCTACAACGATCTTCAATTGTCCTTGCTTCACTTTCAGTGAAGGAGCATACGGTGAAAGTGCTCAGGGCTTTAAGCCGCCAAAATCTCGCAAGAGTTAAAGTTGACCGGCCTTGATCTTATCACTGTCAAGGAGAGAAGAGACACATGAAACAGAATCCATGAAACATCAGTTCTACGAGCCTTTTCTGTGAGATCAGGGCAGACTTTAATGAAAAGTATCCCAATAAATAACCCAATTATTGACCCAGTGAGTTTGGATCTCTGCAAAAAAAAAAGACGCCTTTTAATTCTCGGTCTTCAGCTGCATTGTCCGCACGCACTGGACATCCGTTGCCTGTATTAAAAATTAAAAATGAAAATATATTGATTGTAAGACTTCCGTCAGCTTGCAGTCTTTCGCCTCCCTATCTTCAAATACTCCACACTTAAGTAACTTTAATATTTTAGGATGTGCTGACTGCCGTTTCTATTATATATGAGGGGAGTACATGCTGAGTAGTGTTATTACAGTAGGATGTCACACTGAATTGAGGTTAATATTGAAGTAGAGTTTAGGAAAACGGAGAACGTAGTGACTTCTTTGGCACCATGTTTTCGTGGCAAAAGTACGCATTGTAGATGCAAACAGCAAGCAACATCTTTGCGTGAAACTTATAAACGAACGTGATGCCCAACGTAACCAATTAAGATAGAAAGTCAGAAACTAGCAGGAGGTATTTCTTTAATCAGGAAGAATGATGAATTTTCTTGATACTGGTAGGTGAACTTGGACCACACCATCATCGACAGGTTCGCTTCATCGCAAGGGCTGCGCGAAGCTCCGAGGCGAAGATATCGTAAATCTACAAAACAAAAAGAAATTAATAGAATTCCACTGAATATTGTCCTCCTCGTCAACAAATGAAATGATAGCAACGTAATTTCAACGTCTGAAACTTTCTTGTCAAAAATCTAGAAGGTTGGACCTAGAAACTGGTAAATTTGTAAATTAGTTTATTATTGTCACGTGTACGGAGGTGCAGTGAAAATCTGTTTTGTATGCCATCCATCCAGACTATTTTATTACATCAGAACAGTGAGGTCGCCCAAGGGAAAATAACGACAGAATGCAGAATGAATTGTTGTAGAATGAAAGTGCAGTGCAGGCAGAAATTGTGGTGCAAGGCCATGACGAGGTAGATTGTGAGGACAGGAGTCTTATCTTATTGTATGGGGGGGGGAGGGGTGCGCGTTCAATAGCCTTTTCAGTGCTGGATGGTAACCGCCTGGTGATACGTGCGTTCAGGCTTTGCGTTCCCCATATCAGTCATTTAATTTTCAATCTGGGTTTCAAGGTAAGCAAGAAGATTAAATTTATGATCTGTTGTGTTGGTTGATGTTTACGAGAAATAACAATAGAAATCACTGTCACGTTGATTGCATCCCTCCTTGCTTGTGCCGCCCATCATTTGTGGGGGAGACAAAGACATTCTTTCACGTTAAGATCACTAAGTACTGCTTTCTGCAACAAACATTTTCTGTTTCTAGGACAAGTTGTTCAGGATTTTACGTTTGGACACCGAGGTTATCTCCCACACCCTCATGTCGTGTATTTTCGTTCGAATTACGCATGTGTAATGAACACTGTCTGTAAAGTTCTTGGCCCTGATACGAACTGTTCGAGCACTAAGATCTGATACTAGTGAAAGCACGAACGTATCAAGTGCGTTAAGCAACAGTCTCCTGCCCAAATAGAGTCAGTGTCTGGGTTCTGGATGCCGGCGAGAATCCCCGCCAGACTTCTACGCGGTCAACAAAAGGTGCTGCTCTTCTGCTTAAACGAAGTTCAAATGCTTGCAAGATTCAAAGATTCAAAAAACTTTATTGTTATTCTAACCGTACATCAGCTCTGCAGGGCAGAATGAGACAGCGTTTCCCAGGAGCAGTGCAGATCCTGCTATACATTAAGAACTGAAGATATTGCAGGTCTACACCATCAGCGAGCTGCTCACTAGCGGAGATAATGAAGGAGCTGCGTAACGTGCTGCTGCCTGAGGCAATGGGGGGTCACAGTCAAATGGCGAACGCCCGTTATGATTACTTTTCTTGTGATCACAAGACCCCTTTGAACATTGTAAATCTGGTACGCCGCAAGTTCGATTCGCTGATTTATTGGATGAGATCAGGGGCAGATGGAGGGGGCGTAGTCCTCAGTCGTAGCGAGGACTAGGCCTGAAGCCTCGGTGCCGCCTGTTTGCAGCGCCCGGAGTGAGGGGACAAAACCGTTGCGCTTCACCGGAGGCGGTGTGGCGAGGTGTCGCTGCCATCCCGGGGTTTCGTACGGCAGAAGACAAGCGCTGTTGTGGCTGACTTTGTTTTGCCAGCACCCAATGGACTTGGGGTCTCAAGCTGTGAGATCGCGTGCTTTTCCGCCGCCGTTGGAAGAGAGGTGTCCGAGCCGGAGCGCTCTACCGGCGGCAGCGTAGCAACTGGAGATTTAAAATTGACTATATACATATATATTTATGTGTTTGTGATTTATTAATATTCCATATCTGCTTGTAAATGCGAGAACTGGGCCTCAAGGCCGCGGATTCGCCTAACGGGATTAGGGTGTCGGGTCGACGACTGGGCCTCAAAGCAGCGGGGTCTCCTATTGGGTGTCGAGGGCCGGTCAACGGATGATATCAGTGGTTTGGGCGGGGGGGGGTGGAGTGTCGGAAATATATATATACGCATATTCTGTGTCGTTGGATTTTTACTGATATTCCATATGGTTTTGTTGACTTGTATGTGCGAGGACCGGCGACAAGCCGTGGGATGGGGGTGGGGTGTGGGGCATGGGGCGTGGACGCCGGGTCCCGGGACTCCTATTACGTGATTGTGACCTTATGTTTGCTTACTGTGTGTGACTGCTGGTAATGTCTCTTTGCACCTTGACCCCATAGTAACGCTGTCTCGTTTGGCTGTATTCAAGTATAGTTCAATGACAATTAACTTTGAATTTATTTTAATTCCCTGCCAAAACAGACGAAGGGGAGACATCCAGCTCCTCATTTCCTTCATCCAGGCATCATCTGCTCAAAGTTGTCAGAAAAGTAACCGTCCAGAATTTCCTTCTCTTCGGAGAGAGATCAGGTCCCGCAGTCCCTCCTAGAATGACACGGTAGCTGGCGGCAGCGCCAGTGGTGGGGCGGGGAATGTGGTGTGACTATTCGAGCCTCTGTCTGTAAGAAGTTTTACATTCTCGCTGTGTGCACGTGTGTTTCCTCCGGATGCTCCGGTTTCCTCCCACACCCCAAAGAGGCACGGGTTAGCCAGCGTTTGTAAGCTGTGGTCATGTTATGTTGGTACCGGAAGCAGGACGACACGTGCGAGCTGCCTCGGCACTTCGTCGGACTATACTGGTCATATGTTTCAACGTGCGTGAGACAAATAAATCTAACCATTAATCTCTAACTGTGCCACAAAAGGAAGGCTCGGAGTTCGGTACTCACAGTGGGTACGGTTGCTTCCAAACCAATCTTCTGCAGGGGTCAACACGTGCAAAGCCTGCCTGCGGTGAGCGGGCTCAATGGGATCTCTCTGCCCTTTCTATGAGTTAAAAATAAATCGGAGCATCCAGCAAATGCCACAACTGTGAGAATCATTGTACCTTTCAATACTAACCGCCCCAGTCCGCGTTCCCCGGGCCACTTAGTGCAGGGTGATATATCCGCCTTCCGATGTTTATATAGAGACCCGATTCTCTCTGTGTCATGGAAGAAACCAGTCGAGTGACCCGCTGTGCTCCAGTTTTCATCGTTAACACTTGTGAAACTGAAGATTCATCTGATGCAAGGATTAAAAATGACGGGGAAATCCAGCTCCTCTCCCTCCTCAGCCAAACCTTGACCCTCTAAACTTGTGGTGAGGTCAAATACTGGTTTTTCCCCAGAACTTAATCACAAGAAGATAGGCCCAGGGTGGGCCACTCGGCACTTCAAGCCTATCCTGCATTCAGTATCATTACTGATCTAGCCCAGGCCCCGTCTCCTTTCCGTGTCGGTTCCCCCAGAGCCTTTAATTGCCCGATCTTTCGAAAATGGACGACTTCGTCGTTCAACTACCTTTGATGATTTAACTTCTACAGCATTGCTGGGTAGAGAATTCCAGTGATTTACCGCTTTTTCTAAGCATCTGGTTAATTCCTCCAAAACAAAATGAGTAAATCTTGGACAGGGAGTTCTATGCTGAACGTACCATTAATCAAAGGTGAAAGAAATAATAATTTTCCCATGTGCACTGTCGGGTAAATGAGATAACAAACGAGCAGTTTTCTCCATCTTGTACCACAGCGATTGGAGAACGTAAAACATTTGCCGCATTCCATTTATTTTGTGTAATTGGAATCCCGCTGGCCCGATTACTCCTCAGATGACATTAAAACTTTTTTGCACTATCTGGGTGCACAGATTCACATCCAAACATGCAAATCACGATATTTTTAGTGACGGTAAGTAGAAAGGTTCATTGTGAGTAAGCAGAGATACAGAGTGGGGATGCAACATGATTTTTTTGATATCTGAGAATGGGATAAATTACAACATCCAGTCAGCAACCCGGATAAATTAACATCGGTATAAACTTAATAGCTAATTTATCAAGTAGTTCTTAACTTGTACCTGATCTGTGTATTGGTGACACACAAGAGAGATCCCCTAAATCAGTCACCGTCCTGCACAGCACTGCACACCAAATGTCTGCGGAATGATATTCAGTGTTATGGTAATTATGGCCTCAAGGTTTGGAGGAGGCTCCAGTTTTCAGTTGCCGTACCGTCCATCAAACCACGGGAAGACGTGAGGACGACAGTGTCGAATTGTTTTAAATATATTGAAGCAAGCTTACATTACCTATTTCTTGAAAGGAAGCATTATTCGTATGCACCGAGATAAAGGTGTGCCATTGATCCCTTTGGAGTAGATGGCTGGTTGCTGACTAATTTATGGAAACCCGTGTGTAGAAAAGTGAATTAGGTGTAGCTACACCACTAAAGCGGAACATCATCTGAGCGGACTGATTTGTTCCAAAAACAGTTTTAGAGATGATTTCCACCCATTCCGTGGAAAGGCAGAGAAGCGGCGCTGATGAGCCAGACGGGCATAGAAAACGCGATAGGATTCGAAGAATGGTCCGGGAAAGGAGTGTGCTGTGGATTGAGAGAAAGGGTGTGGATAGGTGACCATCAGCACACCTACAGACACTCAACAACAGTGCACAATAACATTCTTTTCACAGTGTTTTGCTGGTAAATCGTGGGAAGCGAATCGAAGGATCATGCATATGTGGTCATGTAGAAAACGACTGAAGAAAGTATCACTTCCTACGTGATTCCCTTGTCCACTCTTCCCTCCCCGCTTATCTTCTCTCCCTTGGTACTTATACTTGCAACGGAACAAGAGCCACTGCGCCTCCTCCCTCACTACCATTCAGGGCCCCAAACAGTCACCTGCCAATCTATTGTGGGCATTTGCTGTATCCAGTGCTTCTCGTGTGGCCTCCTGAACAGTGAGAGCCGACGTAGATTGGGAGACTGCTTTGCCAAACACTTACGCTCCACCCGCCAGGAAAATCGGGATCCCGCTGTAGCCGCCCATCTCAATTCCACTTCCCATTCCCATTCCAACATGTCAGTCCATGCTCTCCTCTACTGCCATGACGTGGCCACACTCAGGCTGAAAGAGCAGCGCGGTCTGGGGAGCCTCCAATCTGATGGCATGACCAGCGATTTCTGAAACATCTGGTAATTGCCCCGCTCTCCTTCACCATTCCCCATTCCTGCTTCCCTCTCTCACTTTATCTCCTTACCTGCCATCACCTCCCTCTGGTTCCTTCCCTTTCTTCTATGGTCTACTCACTCCTATCAGACCCCCTTTTCTCCAGCCCTTTATCTCTTCCACTAATTATTTTCCCAGCTCTTTACTTGACTCCCTCCCCCTTCCCGGTTTCGCCCTATCACCTGCCACCTTGTACTTATTCCTCCCCTCCCCCCACCTTCTTACTCTGATTTCTCCCCTTCCTTTCCAGTGAAGAAGCGACTCGATCCCAAACGATCCCAATCTTTTCCATAGATGCTGCCTGGCCTGCTGCGTTCCTCCCGCATTTTGTGTGTGTTGCTTTTGATGGAAGTGTTACCGCTTTGTGCTATCAGCTGCAATGCGGCTCACCAATAACCTCTCAAGGGACAGTTAGGGACGGACACTAAGTGCTGGACGTTTACAAGGAGAATAAAAGGTCGAAATTAAGCCTATAGTTTTGGAGGAGAGTGTTGATGTTATCGGATGTTCATTTATCGTCAGGAAAATGAAATAGATTAACATAGTTTCCATCCTTCCACCGATGTAGTGGACAACACTGGATGGAAAGAACGTGAGAAACGCAAGAGATATATTGAGATCTCCGAGTCTGAACGTTTCTCGCAGAATAATACGACTGTTGGAGGGGAGAGGCGACGGGAAAGTGTTTTGCTGAACAGAAGATATTCCTGTTGCACACAGGAATGATCGTCATTGCCATACTCAGATGTATCTAAAAATAGCCGAAACTTAGTAAACTTTCCAAAGCACAGTAAAATGAGGCATCACGTTACCAGCAGTTAGTGCTAACAGCGCTCAGTTTAATGCGGGTCATGGAACATACAACTTCGATGCCCGATTTTTGAAATATTATTTCCACACCACGTGAGCCGCCCTCTTATAACGACCAGGTCACCGTCAAAAATTACAAACAAGGAAGCGTAGAAACATGGAAAAGAGGTATACATATGATCATGGATGGCCGTCTGCTGCTGAAATTTGTTCCTGCTTTCCCACTCTATATGTTTGCAGACAATATGAAGATACGTGGAGGGCCAGATTACGTTAAGGAAGTAGAGAGGCTACAGAAGCACTTAGACAGATTAGGAGAATGAGCAAAGAAGTGGCAGATGAAGTACAGTGCTCGGAATTCTGTGGTCATGCACTTTGGTCGAAGAAATAAATGAGTAGACTATTTTCTAAATGGAGAGAAAATACAAAATACTGAAGCGCAAAGGGACTTGGGAGTTCTTGTGCAGGATTCCCTAAAGGTTAATTTGCAGGTTGAGTCAGTTCGAGGAAGGCAAATGCGATGCATTCATTTTAAGAGGACTAGAATATAAAAGCAAGGATCTAAAGTTGACACATTATTAAACACTGGTGAGACTTCACTGGAGTATTGTGAGCAAGTTGGGCCCTTTATTATAGAAAGGGCATTCTGAAACTGGAGAGGGTTCAAAAACGTTCTTGAAAATGATTCTTACCACCATTCAGGGCCCCAGACAGTCCTTCCAGGTGAGGCGACACTTCACCTGTGAGTAGGCTGGGGTGATATACTGCGTCCGGTGCTCCTGATGTGGCCTTTTATATATTGGCGAGACCCGATGCAGACTGGGAGACCGCTTTGCTGAACACCTACGCTCTGTCCGCCAGAGAAAGCAGGATCTCCCAGTAGCCACACATTTTAATTCCACGTCCCATTCCCATTCTGACATGTCTATCCATGGCCTCCTCTACTGTAAAGATGAAGCCACACTCAGGTTGGAGGAACAATACCTTATATTCCGTCTGGGTAGCCTCCAACCTGATGGCATGAACATTGACTTCTCAAACTTCCGCTAATGCCCCACCTCCCCCTCGTACGGAAGCCGTAATTTATTTATATACACATATTCTTTCTCTCTGTCTCTCCCTTTTCTCACTATAGCCCTTGCCCATCCTCTGGGTCCCCCCCTCCCCCTTTTCTTTCTCCCTAGGCCTCCTGTCCCATGATCCTCTCATATCCCTTTTGCCAATCACCTGTCCAGCTCTTGGCTCCATCCCTCCCCCTCCTGTCTTCTATCTTCTCCTATCATTTCGGATCTCCCCCTCCCCCTCCCACTTTCAAATCTCTTACTTGCTCTTCTTTCAGTTAGTCCTGACGAAGGGTCTCGGCCCGAAACGTCGACTGTACCTCTTCCTAGAGATGCTGCCTGGACTGCTGCGTTCACCAGCAACTTTGATGTGTGTTGCAGGATTGAGCGGCTTGTCATGTGAGGAGCGTTTGATAGCTCTGGGCCTGTATTCACTCGAATTCAGAAGAATGGCACGTGATCTAATTGAAATTTGTCTAAATAGAGTGGATATTTCCTGTGATGGGAGAGTCTGAGGCCAGAAGACAAAGCTTCAGAATAGAGGGGCATTTTTTCAGAACGGAGATGAGAAAGAATTTATTTTAAACTGGCGTGTGGTGAATCCGTTGAATTCATTGCCTCGGCAGTTGTGGGTGACAAGTCTTTATGTATACTGAAGGCAGAGGCAGAGGCTGATTGATTATTGATTGGTTCAGGCATGAAGGGATACGGTAAGAAGTACCTTCTTGAATGTACTTCACAACTCTTGATGGAGATTATCTCCTGTGGCTGGGTCTCGCCTACCACACGCATTCCTTTCCCATTGTTGGTGAACGTGGGCAATGTTGGATTTGAGTTTCATCGGTGGAAAGGAAAAGGGCGATATGCCAGTGCGAGCGAGCCTGACAAAGAGCACAAGGATCCGGTATCAGATGAAATGATTTTCGCAAGAACAGAGAAATCGTTTTTGCTCAATTCTCACGAAAGCCGTGTACACCAAAATTACTGTAACAAAATTAGCTTTAATCTGGTGTGTATAATTTACTTGAAATCCCTTTCGTTACGCCAGCAATTGCAGAAATAGGAAAGGATTAGTGACTATTCGTCATGTTTCTCTGTAACTCGACTGAATGTTCTTCTCTAAAGCCGAAGTATCCGTGCTCGTTGAGTGATGTTGGTTATCTTCAGAATCTTTCTATTTGCAATATTGGACTTCCTGGTAATATTTTTAACTTTCGCATTAAAGCTTCAAGGATATTTTACCCAATGTTTACAGCAGGAACGTTAAAGTGCGGGAACCATTGCCAAAAATTGGCACCAAGATAGAGATGCTCTAGCTGACAAATAGCCACATAGCTTGAGATGGCTGCTGCTTGGAAGACTACTGCATATACATAAGGACTTTGCTCCCACAGCCCTCTGGCAGAGTTCCAAAGGCTCACAGCCTTCTACAATAAGGAACTCCTTCCCACTCAGTCTGAAATAAGTAGCCTCTTATTCTGAGACTATGCCCTCCGGCCTGGAACTCCCATGAGATCCACCCTCCCACCATTGACCCTGTTTCACCTCCTAAGAATGTTATGCCTTTCAATAACTTCGCCTTTCATTCTTCCAAACTCCAATCAGCAGTTTCCTCTTTCTGCATGTCTATCCTACTGCGTGTAAGGCACGAAGCACATAACATCGAATACAAAGATTTAGACCACAGAACTCAACTAAATGATAAATCCCGCGCGTCTTCTCCATTAATGGCAAGCACGGGCGTCTAACTTAATTAGGCTTTGCAAACAATAGATCAAACTTTCTAATAATTAGGTTCCATTTATGTCACAGAGGTACAGCAACTTGTTACAACAACTGCCGTAAAATCTTTAACTACTGCATTATGTTTAAGATATTAGTGTAGATTGATGCGTTGGCTACATGTGAACTACCTGCTATGAGGTGAGTGACAATGATATTCGAGTTACATCTTCTATTTTTTACTGTGCCTTGTATCAATTTTAGTCAATTTGTACACAATAATACTTTTAGATTCTAATCTGCTTACGACCTCACAGTTAAAATAGTCAGGCAGGATTACATCATGGAAAGGGATGGACCCGTTCCCATTTCGGAGTTCCGATGAAAGGTAAATCGTGGTTTCTTCGCTGGAGAGGTAACGCAGTGTTTCTAAAAGCGCGGGATAGCAAACTGAGCTGTAGACGATGTCCGAGCCCAGAATGAAATCATAGTTGGTAGGGAAATTTTTGTGATCTTCTCCCCAAGTCAGCGGACGAACGTTTAAACGATGTCGGCATGCTAAAGGGACGTTGATTGAAATATTGCTGTTTATTTGCTTCAGGGTATCCGGTTTGTCTGTCATGGTAACATTGCCACCTGAGAATAAAAGAAGATGCCGATGTTTAATTCATGGTTGTCCTGGAAGACGTCTGTTCTTATACCATATTTATAGAGACATTATTACGGCCGCCGAAGACAGAGAGTGCGATCGCAGTCACCCTTTGGCTCTCTAAACCGCAGGTTTTACTGGTGAGAGCACCTCCTCAGGTGGGAGGAAAACATAGGAGCAAATGAAATGAGAAGTTGCAATCGTGGGGTCATAGAAACGTACAAGTTGGGTCCTCGACCTATCTCGTCAGTACGTTCCCTGATTTTTACCTTCGTGGATCCCATTTGTATTAGACCGTCTCCTTCTACTCTTTCGTTGTCTGCGTACTCATTTAAATGGCTTTGTTGTCTATTTAATATTTCAGTAAAATTGTCAATCGTATTATTTGACTAAGCATTCGTGTTGTAAAAGTTCGTAATTGGCATAAGCTTTTACACCTCCACGTCATAAGTGCGCGTCTCACTGAAGTGAAAACGAAGTAGGCACTTTTATCACCGGTACCATGTTTTTCTTTCGATTACCTTTTGTCGTAACAAACCATAACACATTTTACACGTTGTTATAGTATCTGCCTCACTGCTCCTCCTGACGGCTCGTTGCAGATATTCAGGACAATCATTGACCTTCACATCTCCTTTATATTCTTCTGGTCTTACCTTAAAGCGGTGTCCTATAGTTCTACGTTATTCTGCCTTGGAAGAAAGATTCTAACCGCCTGTACTCGTAATTTTATAAACCTCTATAAGGTTGTGCCTCATCCAACCTACATTCCAGTAAAGTAACCGCAGCTCCTCCACTCTACATATAAGTAAAACCCTGCAAGCCCAGGCAACGTCTTTACTGCTGTAGTATTCCCTGTGTGGTGTGGCGACCAGAAACCTACGGGTGCTCTAATCAATGCCTTATACGAATGCTACTTGATTCCCCGTCTCCTGTATGCAGCTTTTCAGCCTATGAAGGCAAGCGTACATACTACCTCCTGTCAGAGATCCACTTACAGATGGGGCCCGATACGTTATATTTGGAGAGTTTCTCTTGAAAAAAGCTCAAGGATTGTGGTATTTAAAGCTGAGCTGGGATCAACAATAACAAAAAGTGCTAGGGGAGTCGAGGTGGTGTAGAATGAAGTGAAGATCGATGATAACAGTATCGTCTGCAGATCTGTTGGCTCTGTAGGCGATCTGCAAAGGCTGGAGTTATGGATTTGAGAAATGACATGACCAGACTTTCCTATGTCTTCATTGTGACTGATGTAAGTGCAACTGGTCTGTAGTCACTGAATCCAGTGATCTTTCTTTGGAGATTGGAAGAATAACAGATTTCTTAAAACATGCTGGAATAGTGCATAGTTTGAGAGACTGGTTGAAAATGTCGATGACGACTGTAGGCAGTTGATCAGTGCAGTGTTTAGGGGATGCAGGGGAGAGAAAGTTAGGACCAGCATTCCGGACACAGTATTTTGCTTCCTGAACGGCTTCCTCACCTCCTCTTCCGGACAATCTGCTGGAACAACTCAACGGGTCAAGTAGCATTTGTGACGGGAAAGAAAAATATCAACGTTTCAGTTTGCAACCCTGCCTCAGAACCTTTTCTCATCACACGGATTAGATTAGGTTAGATTATGAGGACACTCAGTCCTCGTTTATTGTCATTTAGAAATGCATGCATTAAAAAATGATACAATGTTCCTCCCGTATGGTATCACAGAAACACAAGACAGACCAAAGACTAAAACTGACAAAAAACACATAATTATAACGTATAGTTACAACAGTGCAAAGCAATACCGTAATTTGACAAGAGCAGACCATGGGTACGGTAAAAAAAAAGTCTCAAAGTCCCGATAGCCCAGCATCTCACACAGACGGTAGAAGGAAGAAAACTCTCCCTGCCATGAGCTTCCAGTGCCGCAAACTTGCCAATGCAGCATCCTGGAAGCACCCGACCATAGTCCGACTCTGAGTCCGTCCGAAAACTTCGAGCCTCTGACCAGCCCTCCAACACTGAGCACCGAGCTCCATCTCTGCCGAGCGCATCAACCCCGGCCCCGGCCGCCAAGCAACAGGCAAAGCCGAGGATTCGGGGCCTTCTGTCATCGTCTGGACCGTGGAGTCCCTATTCCGGTTCACGGTCAGGTCCATAGTTCCTTATTCCAAGGTTTCTGGTTTTCCCCAGTTTCTGTTGTAGGCACATGATTCTCGTTTTGGGGCTCAGACATAAATACCTCTGCAAACCAGGGATTCCCTGCTGGACTGTTCTGTTCCCTCTCTGTCGTTTCCCCTCTCGCCTGACTCTGCCTGGATGCCTTGCCTGACTCTCTGCCTGCTCACCTAGCCTGGATACCCCACTTGTATTGCTGAAATTTTACCGCCAGAGCAAGACCAGAGCCTTGTTAGGTCAAGATAAGGAACTGTCTTTCGTTGTGTGGAATTCACTCTCTGTGTCCACGCCTTTGCTAGGTAGGTCCAGCCGTTTGCCGCTACCTAGTGTTAGGAACTGTCTCTGCATCCTCGCCTTCGCTAGGTGGGTCCGGCTGTTTGCCGCCATCTTGTGTTGGGATCCGTCTCTTCATGTTCAGCGTTCTGTGGATGACTCCCGGCCCTACGTCCTGTTCCCAAGGAAGGATCCCGGCTCTGTGTTATGTGTAAGAGTCCCGGCCCTACGTTGTGTTCCCAAGGAGGGGTCCCGGCTCTGTGTTCCGTGCTCCCATATCTTCTAATCCGAGGCTCCCTGTTCTTGTCTCTTCTAGTTCAAGGCTCCGTGTTCCTGAAGGCCCTCATCCAATCCGTGCAAAGTCCAGTCCTATCCGAGTCCTGTCCATGTGCCTTTACTTGTCCTTGTGTCTCGCCCTGCGCAGGACTTCCTCACACAAGCCATGCCCAATCCAGTAGCCTCGTCTTGTCCTCGCCTAGTTCTGAAGTCCGAGTCCGAGTCAAGTCCCACGTTCTGGGTCCTTGCCCAGTCTCTGGCTCGGAGTCCATACCCAAGCCTCGAATACCCTAGACCCAAGGCCCAAGACCCCAAACCTGTCTCCAAGCTCAAGCCTCAAGACACCAAGCCTGTCGCCAAGCTCAAGCTTCAAGACCCCAAGCCCGTCTCCAAGCTCAAGCCTCAAGACCCCAAGCCTGTCTCCAAGCTCAAGCTTCAACACGCCAAGCCTCTCTCAAAGCTCAAGCTTCAAGACCCCAAGCCTGCCTCCAAGCTCAAGCCTCAAGACCTCAGGCCTGTCTCCAAGCTCAAGCCTCAAGACCCCAAGCCTGTCTCCAAGCTCAAGCCTCAAGACCGCAAGCCTGTCTTCAAGCTTTAAGACCCCAAGCCTGTCCCCAAGCTCAAGCTTTAAGACCCCAAGCCTGTCTCCCAGCTCAAGCCTCAAGACCTCAAGTCGGTCTCCAAGCTCAAGCTTCAAGACCCCAAGCCTGTCTCCAAGCTCAAGCCTCAAAACCACAAGCCTGTCTCCAATCTCAAGCTTTAAGACCCCAAGCCTGTCCCCAAGCTCAAGCTTTAAGACCCCAATCCTGTCTCCCAGCTCAAGCCTCAAGACCTCAAGTCGGTCTCCAAGCTCAAGCTTCAAGACCCCAAGCCTGTCTCCAAGCTCAAGCCTCAAGACCCCAAGCCTGTATCCAATCTCAAGCCTTAAGACCCCAAGCCTGTCTCCAAGCTCAAGCCTCAAGACCCCAAGCCTGTCTCCAAGCTCAAGCCTCAACACCCCAAGCCTGTATCCAAGCTCAAGCCTCAAGACCCCTAGTCTATCTCCAAGTTTAAGCCTCAATACCCCAAGCCTGTCTCCAAGCTCGAGCCTCAAGACCCCAAGTCTGTCTCCAAGCTCAAGCCTCAAGACCCCAGCCTCCAGTCATGTCATGTCCTTGCCTGGTTCTGGGGCCCTAGCCCGAGGCAAGACCCAGGTTCTGAGTCCTTGTCCAGTCTCTGGCTCTGGGTTCAAGCCCAGGTTCCTAGTTCATAGTTCCTTGTCCAGTTTCCCTGTTTGTTGTCCTTGTCTTAGCCCAAGTCCTTCATCCTTGTCCTGTTCCTAGTACTTCAGTGTCTGTGTCTTGCATTTAGGTCCGCCATCAACGACCCCCATTGTGACACCTCCCCTCGGAGATTTCGGATCACACAGTAGCAGCGGCAGCGAATGCTGATGCGGCCAAGTGCGGGTTAATAGGAAAAGGTGTCTACTGGTCGTCTAGGACGAGTTGGGGAGAATGGACGATTCTACAATACGGTGGCATGTTTTATAAAAGAAGGAAGTCCACATTTAAACGGTATCCTACCGAAAGAAAAGTCACCGTAAAACGAAGATCAAGATCGCCTGACAAAAAGAAAAAATTAAGAAACTTCGGGCTTCCTCTTCCCCTGGAGCAATTACAGAATGTATTAAGTAGCATTGTGAGGATGAACTTGACATTGCCGCTATATTATGAAAGACGCTTCAGCGATGCATATTCTTTACTGTTACATATGAAATCCTCCTACTGAGACACAGACAGCTCTCCCTATACAGCAATAGCATCGGGCTGCTCCTTCTGCTGTCACTCACCTAGTAGAGCTGCCAATATCCCCACGATTCCAGTGCCAGATCCCAGCTCAATCACTTCCTTCCCAGTGAAATTGATGTCCTCCTTCTCAAAATACTGGCACAGAGAAATGCCCTGAAAAGACGAAAAATGTGCAGATTAGATTAATAGAATGTTGGGGTGAGTTCAGGCAACTCTTTGCAAGAGTTGAGAAATGAACTCGGAAAGGGCACTCCGTCTATTTCTGAACTTTGTCGAAGAACTGTCCTTCTCACATGCTCTGTGTCAAATGAACCGTTCTCAGGACCCGGATACCTGAAAAGACCTTGCCAGATCGGAAAATTTAGAATTTAGTAGTCAGTTTAGCTACAATGGGAGATGAATGACCAGGACAATACAAATATATCCAGCATATGGACACAATATGGCGGGGTAGTTTATATCTAACTCAGCGACTTAACTGAAGTGTGACCTCGGTTCAGCGTCTTATCTCTGTGACTAGGTCTGAGAGAGCGGAACTCCTCAGTAGTGGGAATGTCGGGGTCATTTCTAAGGTGGGAGTCTAAGGCAATGAGAATTGATTCGCTCACGCCCTGCTTCAGATGGAAGTGTGCTACAGAGTAAGATTGAAGCGACAAGAACATTTCAGGCAATTACGCAATGGAACCAACTAACCGGCTGCAGTACAAAGCCATTTTGTTCCCCTGAGCATTTAAATCTGCGTCACCCACTCAGTAATGCCGAGACGTAAAATGCCAGTACGGTGTGAATTGTCCAATCCCATTTCTTAAAATTAACTGTGTTTCGATTGTGGAGACTATATACTGTATATGTTCCCGTCTTGTTAAACTGCGAGCGTCAGGGTTTAGACCACAGCTGGGCCCAGGTGTGTAATTACATATCTTAGATAACAACACATGAATAGGGGGTGCAAATGTATATTATGACGGTCCTTAAATATGAGGCTCCCCGACCTTCTGACTCTTATGCAAAAACGATGCTAAACAAAAGATACTTGGTATATTACAATGTTCTGTTTGTATTCGTAGAATGTACGCAAATTACAGTGGAAGATAGGGCGAACTAATTAATGCTGTGCCTTACCCCTGATATACTTTTCAAATATTTTCCCACTATGTAGAGTAATTCAGTTTAAATGAAAACAGGGAGTAATGGGTAACATTTATCTGCTAAACTGATGTGAGGGGTTAACTTTAGATTGTTGCAAACAATACAATAGACTTACAGCGTCCCAGATATACGAGGAAATGCCCAGTCTTGCATCCATTATTCGAGCGATCTTCAAACTAAATCCGCAAAATTCGAAGTTATTCCAGCGGATTAAATTTGCCGACTCGTTGTCCTCATTCTCGCCGTCCCAGTAGATGGGACGTTGCTGATACTGCGTAGTTGCCATGGATTTTTCCCCGTTCTTCCCTCTTGGTCGACCTTGTGAAACAATTGTCACAGGCTAGGATCTGAATTTGAGAGAACAGTTAAGAGCTCCGCATATGTATCCAGTTCTAAATTCTCATGATGTATTAAAACGTTTCACAATCAATAGTGCGTAAGCACTTATCAGATCCGTCTACGAATACCAATACCCAATTTTATTCAGTCTGTGTGGAAAAACTGTTAAACGTACAGCCGAGCTTTCAGATTACAGCATGACTCAATAGAACGGAATGCTAAACATTGCAATTTCTTATTTCTCAAACACCTCATCATATCAATCGTTTATGGACTTGGATTTTATTCTCATAAAGAATCATTCGTAGACAAAATAATTCTCAGTAGCCACGAAATAAGCAGCAAACTGCAAAAATCCAAAGCCTTATGTGGCCGCAATGTAGATTATACTTCCCTTGAAATGTAAAGTCAAATTTCCAATAACCTTTTGTACCTATGGACCAGCTTTTAATTAATTATTTATGCGCTTGGCACTTCCAATTGGTCCGCTCCTCAAGGGTTTCGAGCCTTTCACCGTGTCGAAAATATGTATATAGTTGATAATGACAAGTCTAACATTGACAGCTTTACAATACGTCGTCTTGAACGCTGCTGTTCACGGTGTTTCCCATATATTTTTTAATGGAGTCAATGTAACTTTCCATTGACGACTAAAGTTTGCGTGTTCCTTAGGGGATGCTAAAATATGAAGACCCTGGATAGATCAGTACCTAGGGTAATCTAAGGTATCGTCTTAGATATCGGCAATAAAAAAAAGTATGTCTATCATTACTAGTTAAAGAGACGGTAGAATAATAAGCAACACACATAAAAGTTGCTGGTGAACACAGCAGGCCAGGCAGCATCTCTAGGAAGAGGTACAGTCGACGTTTCGATACGAGACTCTTCGTCTTCGTAGGTCCTGGCGAAGGATCTCGGCCCGAAACGTCGACTGTACTTCTTCCTAGAGATGCTGCCTGGCCTGCTGCGTAGACCAGCAACTTTTGAGTGTGTTGCTTGAAATTCCAGCATCTGCAGATTTCCTCGTGTTTGCGTAGAGTAATAAATGAGACGAAACCGGGCCCCGATAACGATGACGTATATCTCACGATCTGAGAAACAGAACAAGACAAACGACTATTTTGTTCCTGTGTTATGGAACGAAATAGATTTCGATACATTGAAACAATACTCAAATCAAAACATGTTTATCATTTCATTCAAGTAGATTTTGGTCTACTTTGTAATTATTTATGAAAACGAACTGGTAAACATTAGGCTACACAGTAGTATTCAATTAACGTTAATTTTGGAAAGTTCAGTATCCTTGAACAAGCGAGTAAATGGTGATTGCGTTGTTTACCGGACCTCGTTGTTTTTAAAATGTCTTCAATATCTTCACTTTGCTACATGATTCATGAAACAAGAAGGTCACATTGAACATTGTACATTGTACAGAGTTAACTTGAGCTTGGCCAGCTACACACCGCCTTTCTACAAATGTCAGGCACGACATACCGGTAACTGAAGTCTGAGGTACAGTCGACGTTTCGGGCCGAGACCCTTCGTCAGGACTAACTGAAAGAAGAGATAGTAAGAGATTTGAAAGTGGGAGGGGGAGGGGTAGATCCGAAATGATAGGAGAAGACAGGAGGGAGAGGGATGGAGCCAAGAGCTGGACAGTTGATTGGCAAAAGGGATACGAGAGGATCATGGGACAGGAGGCCCAGGGAGAAGGAAAAGGGGGAGGGGGGAATCCAGAGGATGGGCAAGGGGTATAGTGAGAGGGACAGAGGCAGAAGAAGCAGAGAGAAAAAGAATGTGTGTATTTAAATAAATAAACAAACAAACAAATAAATAAATAACGGATGGGATACGAAGGGGAGGTGGGGCATTAGCGAAAGTTTGAGAAGTCAACGTTCATGCCATCAGGTTGGAGGCTACCCAGACGGAATATAAGGTGTTGTTCCTCCAACCTGAGTGTGGCTTCATGTTGACAGTAGAGGAGGCCGTGGATAGACATATCAGAATGGGAATGGGACGTGGAATTAAAATGTGCGGCCACTGGGAGATCCTGCTTTCTCTGGCAGACAGAGCGTAGGTGTTTAGCGAAACGGTCTCCCAGTCTGCGTCGGGTCTCGCCAATATATAGAAGGCCTCATCGGGAGCACCGGACGCAGTACATCACACCAGCCGATTCACAGGTGAAGTGTCGCCTCACCTGGAAGGACTGTCTGGGGCCCTGAATGGTGGCGAGGGAGGAAGTGTAAGGGCATGTGGAGCACTTGTTCCGCTTACAAGGATAAGTTCCGGGAGGGAGTTCGGTGGGAAGGGATGGGGGGACGAAAGGACAAGGGAGTCGCGTAGGGAGCGATCCCTGCGGAAAGGAGATAGAGCGGGGGAGAGAAAGATGTGCTTAGTGGTGGGATCCCGTTGGAGGTGGCGGAAGTTACGGAGAATAATATGTTGGACCCGGAGGCTGGTGGGGTGGTAGGTGAGGACCAGGGGAACCCTATTCCTAGTGGGGTGGCGGGAGGATGGAGTGAGGGCAGACGTGCGTGAAATTGCAGAGATGCGTTTGAGAGCAGAGTTGATGGTGGAGGAACGGAAGCCCCTTTCTTTAAAAAAGGACATCTCCTTCGTCCTGGAATGAAAAGCTTCATCCTGAGAGCAGGTGCGGCGGAGACGGAGGAATTGTGAGAACGGGATGGCATTTTTGCAAGAGACAGGGTGGGAAGAGGAATAGTCCAGGTAGCTGTGAGAGTCCGTAGGCTTATAGTAGACATCAGTAGATAAGCTGTCTCCAGAGATAGAGACAGAAACTATTCCAAAAACGACATGAATGAAAGCAATTTTACACAGTCAGTGGCCCGAGTCCGGAATGCACTGCCGGGGGAAGCAGTGAATGCAGGTTAAACTGTGGTGTTCAAAGGGGGATTGGGAAAGTATATCTGAAAGCACGGTTATTAGGCGAATCCGAGGAAGTGGAGCTTTCTGGATCAGCCTACATCTAGCAGACACGAACTCAACGAGCCAAATGACTCCTGTGCCCTTATCATACTGCGATTCTGATCTTAATCATTCGTCCCACCTTCCCTGCAGTACCTGCATTCACTGATCTTAAAGTTCCAAGTTCAAGTTTATTGTTACGGGTATACATACCCAGAGTATAAATGACGTGGAATTAGGTTTTCGCAGCAGCGTCACAGTACGTTGCAAACATCGCAAACATAAATTAACAGAAACTGAAAATGCATGCCTAACACGAAAGTAAATACAAACAAACATGAACGCATCAGTGTAAGTTAAGGGAGAAAGAAAATAAAGAAATACAGTCCGAGATAGTGTTAGGGTTTTTGCAGGTAGTTTCAGTAACCTGGTGGCAGTGGGAACTATTGTTTAACGCTGAAGTGTGGGTCTTTAGGCTCCTTTTGTCATGGTCCGGATCGGGATCCCTTTACATATACCTTGTTTATGTTACGATCCGGACCGTTGATTCCCTGTTTTCCCGTGTCCCTCGACTTTGGTGATTAGAGGCAATTAACGCTCGGCTGAACCGGTAGTTTACAGTCTCCGGCTTTCAGCCGTTCGGCGCGGGAGAGTCTGCAAAGTCACTAAGGGTACAGCGTGCCAATGTCAGCTGGCCGGACCAAGCCTAGTCTCTGCCGGAAGCGAGTGCCTGTAATTCTCCTTTCCTCACGGGAGCAAGCCTGTCAAGTTACCTCGCCAAAGCGAGCCTGCTAAGTTTCCTCACCGAGGTGGGTCCGTCAGTTAACCCGCCGGAGGGAATCAAGAACTGCTGTCTACTGTTCCCGGGCCGAGTCGAGAGCTCGCCACTACCCGGAGGCTCCAAGTCAAGTCCTGGCCCTAGCGGCATTCAAGTACAAAGTCAAGTCCTATCCTGGCGGCATTCTAGCACCAAATCAAGTCCTATCCATGGTGGCATTCTAGCACCAAGACAAGTCCTGTCCCTGGTGGCATTCTAGCACCAAGTCAAGTCCTGACCCTGGCGGCAATCTAGCACCAAGTCAAGTCCTGGTCCTGGTGGCATTCTAGCACCAAGTCAAGTCTTGTCCCTGGCGGCATTCTAGCACCAAATCAAGTCCTATCACTGGTGGCATTCTAGCACCAAGACAAGTCCTGGCCCTGGCGGCATTCTAGCACCAAGTCAAGTCCTGGTCCTGGTGGCATTCTAGCACCAAGTCAAGTCCTGTCCCTGGCGGCATTCTAGCACCAAATCAAGTCCTATCCCTGGTGGCATTCTAGCACCAAGTCAAGTCCTGGCCCTGGCGGCAATCTAGCACCAAGTCAAGTCCTGGTCCTGGCGGTATTCTAGCACCAAGTCAAGTCTTGTCCCTGGCGGCATTCTAGCACCAAGTCAAGTCCTGGCCCTGGTGGCTTCCCAGTTCTGAGTCAAGTCCTCGCCCTGGCGGTCTGTGATTCGTGTCCTACCCCCTTGTCTGAATCCCTTCTCTGCCTCTCTCGCCTCTAACCCTCGTCTGCAGCCCCCGCCTGCACTTTGGTCTAGTTCCATCGCTGGAGCTACATAGGTTCTGTCTGGTGTTCATTCGTGTTGGTCTTGTCTTGTCCTGTCCTCGCCTCCATGGGGTAAGACAGGCCGTCTTGCCGTTGCTCAGCGGGGGGTCATGTTTTGTCTTGTCTGATCCTCGCCTCCGTGGGGTAAGTCAGGCCATCTTGCCATTGCGCCGCGGAGGGTCATGAGTCCCGGCCCTATGTCCTGTACCCAAGGAGGGGTCCCGGCTGTCTGTTCTGTGTGTGAGTCCTGGCCCTATGTCCTGTACCCAAGGAGGGGTCCCGGCTCTCTATTCTGTGTATGTGTCCATGGTTCCATGCACCTGCTCTCCTGAGACCGAGGCTCTGTGTTCCCATGTTCCTCCTCTCCCTCGCCCATGCAATGTCCATGCCTGGTTCTGGGGTCCGAGCCGGAGGCAAGACCCAGGTACTGGGTCCTTGCCCAGTCTCTGGCTCGGAGTCCATACCCTAGCATCTTCATGTCTCCTCTAGTTCTGGGAGCCGATTCCGAGTCCTAGCCCAGACCCTTGGTCCCAGCCTAGTCGTAATCCTCAGTCCTTGTCCAGTTCGCTATTCCTACTCCTGCCTTGCTCTCCTGGTTTCGAACAATAAACTAAATTTGAGTAACCTCACAAGATGTGTCTTGCATTTGGGTCCACCCTTGCTCCCAATGCCCCCGCCATTGTGACAGCTTTACTTTCTGCTTGATGGCAGTGACAAGAAGAGGGCATAACCTCGCTGATAGGGGTCCTTATTGTTGTCCAGAGGCTTAGTCCAGAATGCACTCAACTGAGTCCTGTGTAGCAGACTACTAAACAGCTGGAACACTTCAATTTGTTGAAAGAACCACATGACATCTTCCTGGCCAAGCTTTCTAAGAAAGGTATAAATTAACGTATCTGCATCCATTGCACCGTCTGACAAATCCATTGTCTTCGTCTCTCTATTGACTCCTTTCTTTTTGGCCTTCCATTCACCAACCTGGGTTTCGTCTTTGCATCTACTTTTACAACCAGCTTTTTGTCCTCCACTCGAAGATCATGCAATAACCTTAACACACTCAGGGTAGATTCTGTTTTTTCATACTTTCAAAAGCCGACTTCCTGCAACTTTCCTGCTGTCTCAACTAGAGTTCATTTAAAAAAAAGAAACTGTTTTTTAAATTTTTTGTTAGTATATAGATTGTATCTTCTCTGTGTAACCTCATGGGCATGCAGTGTGTCTTGCATTGCTTTCCTTTTATGTCTAATTGTTTGTCTTTAGACTAACTCTAGATTGTCAACACATACCTCCGTCACCTGACATAACTCATTCCCTAACAGGAGATCCAACACTGCCCCTTCTCTAGTTGGTACCTCTATGTATTGCTGCAGAAAACTATCCTGCTGTCACAATGGCGGGGCATTGGGAGCAAGGGTGGACCCAAATGCAAGACACATCTTGTGAGGTTACTGAGATTTAGTTTATTGTTCGATACCAGGAGAGCAAGGCAGGAGCAGGAGTAGCCAATGGACAAGGACTCAGGACTACGACTAGGCTGGGACCAAGGGTCTGGGCTTGGTCTCGGAATCGGCTCCCAGAACTAGCGGAGACATGAAGAGGCTAGGGTATGGACTCCGAGCCCGAGACTGGACAAGGACCTGGGCTAGGGAGAGGAAATCATGGGAACACATAGCCTCGATTTTGGGGAGCAGGTACATAGAAGCATGGACACATACACAGAACACAGAGTCGGGACCCCTCCTTGGGTACAGGACATAGGGCCGGGACTCACACACAGAACAGAGAGCCAGGACCCCTCCTTGGGTACAGGACATAGGGCCGGGACTCATGACCCTCCACAGGGCAACGGCAAGACGGCCTGACTTACCCCACGGAGGCGAAGACAAGACAGAACATGAACCCCCGCGGGGCAACGTCAATTCGGCCTGACCTACCCCACGGAGGCGAGGACAAGACATGACATGACCCCCGTGGGGCAACGGAAAGACAGTCTGACTTACCCCACGGAGGCGAGGACAAGACAAGAAAAGACCAACACAAATGAACACCAGAGAGTACCTATCTAGCTCCAGTGATGGAACTAGACTGAAGTGCAGGCAGGGGCTGCAGACGAGGGTTAGAGGCGAGAGAGGCAGAGAAGGGATTCAAACAGGGGGTTAGGACAGGAATCACAGACCACCAGGGCCAAGACTTGACTCAGAAATGACAAGCCGCCAGGGCCAGGACTTGACTTGGTGCTGGAATGCCGGCAGGGCCAGGACTTAATTTGGTGCTGGAATGCCGCCAGGTACAGGAGTAGACTTGGTGCTTGAATGCAGCCAGGGCCAGGACTTGACTTGGAACCTCCGGGTAGTGGCGAGTTCTCGACTCGGCCCGGGAACATTAGACAGCGGTTCATGATTCCCTCCGGCGGGTTAACTGACGGACCCACCTCGGTGAGGAAACTTCGCAGGCTCACTTTGGCGAGGTAACTGGACAGGGTTGCTCCGGTGAGGAGAGGCGAATTACCGGCACTCGCTTCGGCAGAGACTAGGCTTACTCTGGCCAGATGACATCGGCACACCGTATCTGGGATTACTTTGCAGACGCTCCCACGCCGAACGGCTGAAAGCCGGAGACTATAAACTACCGGTTCAGCCGAGTGTTAATTGCCTCTAATCACCAAAGTCCAGGGACACGGGAAAACAGGGAATCAGCGGTCCGGATCGTAATAAACAAGGTATATTTAAAGGGACCCCGATCCGAACCGTGACACCTGCACACATTTTACAAACTCCAAACCATCCAGCCCTTTTACAGTATGGGCTTCCCAGTCTATGTGTGGAAAATTTAAATCTCCCACAATCACAACCTTGTGCTTACTACAAATATCTGCTATCTCCTTACAAATTTGCTCCTCCAATTCTCGCTCCCCATTAGGTGGTCTATAATACACCCCTATAAGTGTTACTACACCTTTCCCATTCCTCAATTCCACCCAAATAGCCTCCCTAGACGTGCCCTCTGATCTATCCTGCCAGAGCACCGCTGTAATATTTTCAAAGCAACACCTCCCCCTCTTGTCCTTCCGATTCTATCACACCTGAAGCAACGAAATCCAGGAATATTTAGTTGCCAATCACACCCCTCCTGCAACCGTGTTTCACTAATAGCTACAACATCATACTTCCAGATATCAATCCATGCTCTGAGCTCATCCACATTTCTTACAATGCTCCTAGCATTAAAATAAATGCAATTAAGAAATTTTCCACCTCTTACTCTCTGTTTATCACCAACAACTTTACTATCTCCTTTTTCTTCCTTCTCCCGTACATCTATTCCTACACTCTGGTTCCCCTCCCCCCTTGTATCTAGTTTAAATCCACTGGAGCCTCTCCAGTAAACCTACCTGCGAGAGTATTTGTCCCCCTCCAGTTCAGATGTAAACCGTCCCGCCGGAACAGGTCCCACCTTCCCTGGAAAACTGCCCAATTATTTATAAATCTGAAGCCCTCCCTCCTGCACCATGTCTTCAGTCACGTGTTGATCTGCGCTATCTTACCATTTCTAAACCCGCCTGCACATGGCACTGGTAGCAATCCTGAGATTGCTATCCTGGAGGTCCTGTCCTTTAACTTGGCGCCTAAATCCCTGAACTCACCTTTCAGGACCTCCTCACTCTCCCTACCCACGTCATTGGTCCCTACATAGACCACGACATCTGGCTGCTCACCCTCCCTCTTGAGAATACCGAGAACTCGATCCGAGATATCACGGACCTTGGCACCAGGGAGGCAACAGACCATCCGGGATTCTCGATCTTATCTGTCCCCCTAACTATCGAATCGCCTATCACTGCTGCTCTTCTCTTTTTATCACTACTGCTCTCCATGCAGTCAATATATTTTTGTTTGCTCCACGTGCTCTTTGTATGTGACCTGCTTAGTTGCATTTTCTGCAAGTTTGGCATTTAAATTCTGCATGTATTTGGTGTATGTGAGCCCATTCCATAACGACATCACAATTTGTTTCAGTTTAGATACTGCAGTTTTATTCACGCTCTCTTTCATTTGTGTCTGCAACTTAATTGCATCTCTGTGGTTTTCATTAAAACAACGATTTCAACTGCTCTAAGTTGTGCTTCAGTTAGGAGCAGTTTTTGAATGCTTTCTTTTAAGATTCTACAAACTAAATGAACTGTCGGTGCATCATTAGGACCATTACTGATTGGCATTATTCAGGAAATCTTTTCAATTTAGTACGTACATTGAAATCGACTTACCTTCGTTTTGATTACATTTATGAAACCAAAATTGTTCTACAAGCAACAATGGGTTGGTTTTAAATATCCCTGCATCACTTTGACAATATCAGCAAAGCTAATTTCTGCTGGTTTGGCTGAAGTAGTCAAACTTCTAAGCAAACTGTATGCCTTCGAACCCAATAAACTCAGAGAAATAAGTACTCTTTTTTCATTAGCTATCTCACTTGCTTCAACGTCAAGATGGCGCTGAACAGTGATTCCTTTGCTTGCATCTTCGGAAACCTCCATTTCTATCTTTAATGTCCCTTTTTTCTCTCTTTTCAATATTCTTTTGAAGCCCTGAACTAGAGCTACGCTCTGACTTCGGTTCTTTGCGTGAATGGGACCCGCTGTCAGGGCCTCACAACCAGCTGCTTTTTGATATCCCAAGGACGCGGCCTACAAGACTAGGACACCTTCAGGCTGCCGGATTCCCGTGGCTCTGGAGACGTGCTGAATCAAGGCCGGTTCCCTGACTGAGGCATCGCAGGAGAACACGGAACATCAGGAGCAGCGGGTTAGCTGCCAGCTGTGTGTCCAGAGACCCGAGCTTTGCCGGGGTCAATTATCTGGGGGTAGAGCTCAGAAAAATTGATGTAATAGGCTTATAACATAATAAATCAGCAAGTTGTTTATAATGTCGTTCCTCACGCTGTGAAATGGGGACATCTCTTTTTCCCTTATTAGGGAGAGAGAGAGCGCCTGCGGTATGTCGAATACCGGGTGAATGAGTAGTCTTTGGGGTACTGCAAGTCTGCGTCTTCAGTGATGCTTTCCTGCATGATTGTGTGCCTGTGGAGTGCACCGATGCTTTTTTGAAGATGGGGGAGGGGAGGTCATTGCCTTGCTTCTACTTGTGCGTGGGAAGGGGTACTAGGGGGACCTCGGGGTTCTGACATTTAACTGTCAGCCATTCTTTGGGGCACCTCTCAGTTTTCATGGATGCTTCAAAAAAAAAGATTTTCAGGATCTATATTGTTTACATTTCTCTGACATTAACTGTACCTATTGAACCTATATTGTTGAATTAGCTCAACATACATAAGCTAGTTACCCATTGTGTAATCAAACATGTCTATCTTTCCAATGTAGCTATCCATTTCTGCTCATTTTTTTATGATTATAATCAGCCAGTACTCGCTCCTTATGAACTCGTAAATTCTTCCATTTCCTGGCTTTTCTTGATGTACTAAATCTTAAATAAGTGCGGCGCTGCTTTTATTTTCTTGACTGTCTCTTCACGTGCTGAGCTGTTATTTTTTAAATTCGACCTTACCTTGCTGCGTTTTTTTTTCAGTTCGAACTTCTCGCTGCGCTTCAACAGGTCAATAGCCATCTCAGGTTCGTTTTAGAAAATACCTCCTCGCCAGTATTATGTTTTGTAACTTCGACATTAAACTAATTCACAGGAAGACAATGGAGTCCGGGAAGTCGGGTCTAACTTCGTATTTACTTTAAGCAAGGCTTGCATGTGTCACGTGGTAGCGTGATGACATGTGCAATTCATGTATTTACAGGTATAACCCGTCATAGAATTGAATTGAATTGACATCATTACTTACATCCTTCATATACATGAGGCATAAAAATCTTTACATTACATCTCTGTTCAAATGTGCAATCTGCAATTATAGTAATTTATAATAAATATTATGTACAACAGGACAGTCAACATAACATAGAAATACAATCGTATCAGCTTGAATTAATCAGTCTGATGGCGTGGTTGTAGAAGCGGTCCCGGAGCCTGTTGGTCCTGGCTTTCATGTTGCGCTACTGTTTCTCGGATGGTAGCTGCTGGAACAGATTGTGGTTGGGGTGACTTGGGTCTCCAATGATCCTTCGGGCCCTTTTTACACACCTGTCTTTGCAAATGTCCTGAATAGTGGGAAGTTCACATCTACAGATGTGTTGGACTGTCCGCACCACTCTCTGCAGAGTACTGCAATTGAGGGAAGTACACTTCCCGTACCAGGCGGTGATTCAGCCAGTCAGGATGCTGTCACTTGTGCCCGTGTAGAAAGTTCTTAGAATTTGGTGGGTCATACCAAACTTCTTCAACTGTCTGAGGTCAAAGAGGTGCTATTGTGCCTTTTTCACCACACAGTCAATATGTACGGACCATGTGGGAGCCTCAGTGATGTTTATGCTGAGGAATTTAAAGCTGTTCATCCTCTCAACCCCATATCCATTGATGTCAACAGAGATGAGCCTGTCTCCATTCTTCCTGTAGCCCACAACGAGCTCCTTTGTTTTTTGCGACGTTGAGGGAGAGGTTGCTTTCTTGACACCAGGGTGATGACTTCCTCTCTGTAGGCTGCCTCGTTATTATTTGAGATTAGGCCGATCAGTGTAGTGTCGTGAGCAAATTTAATTAATAGATTGGAGCCGTGGATGGCAACACAGTTATGGGTATACAGAGAGCAAATGAGGGGGCTTAGGACACAGCCCTGAGGGGCTCCTGTGTTGCAGGTTAAAAGGGCAGAGGTGAGGGAGCTGACTCTTACCATCTGCTGGCGATCTGACAGCAAGTCCAAGATCCAGCTACACAAGACAGGGTCAAGGCTGAGGTCTCTGAGCTTCTTGTCGAGCCTGGAGGGAATTATGGTGTTGAATACTGAACTGTAGTCCAAGAACAGTATTCTCACATAAGCATTCCTCTTCTCCAGATGTGTAAGGACAGTGTGTAGAGCTGTGGCTATTGCGTCATCTGTCGATCAGTTGTGTCGGTAGGTGAATTGTAGGGGGTCCAGTGTGGGTGGTAGCATGCTGCAGATGTAGTCCTTGGCCAGCGTCTCAAAGCATTTGCTTATTACTGAGGTGAATGCGACAGGACGCCAGTCGTTCAGACATATTACCCTGGTCTGTTTAGGCACTGGGACAATGATGGATGTTTTCAAGCAGGAGAGCACTCTACACTGGAAGAGGGAGAGATTTAAAATGTCTGTAAACACACCTGCCAGTTGTGTCGCGCACATCCTGACTACTCGCCTTGCGATGCTGTCCGGTCCCGCAGCCTTGTAACTGTCCACCCATTGGAAACACCTGCGTACTTCGGCTTCCGAGATGACCAAGCTGCCCGTCGCATCATCTGCAGGTCTCCTCAGGGGGCTCAGTATTGGCGACATCGAACCAGGCAAAAAAAGATTTAGCTCGTCTGCGATGGTGTGCAGACATTGCCATAAACTGCGTGTGTCGTTGGTGGAGAGTTGTGTCTGAATCTTGTATCTGTATTGTTGTTTCGCTGCCTTGATGACTTTGCGCAGATCGTAGCTGCATTTCTTGAGTTACCGGCAGTGGAAGCTCTATCTCGTACAGTAAATGCTGCTCGCACAGAACTGCTGATCCGGGGTTTCTGATTTGGAAAGACTCTAACCGATTTCTGGAAGCCAACATCCTCGACGAAACTCATGACCCCATCCGTGATCTCGGAGACATCCGCATCACGAAAGACATTCCAGTCGATGTCATCAAAGCAGTCCTGCAGCATAGTGGCCGATTGGCCGGACCAACAGTGGTCAGTTTTAACTATGGCCGCCTCTTGTTTCAGCTTCTGCCTGTACTTTGGCACCAATAAATGGAGGAGTGAACTGATTTCCGAAATGGAGGGTGAAAGAACGCTTCGTAAGCGTTGCGGAAGGTACAGCAATAGTGATTGAGTAAGCTATCTCCCCGTCTAATCACCTGGATGTGTTGGCAAAACTTCAGAGAGACTTCAGTCAGCGACGCACTAATAAACTCACCGGCGGCGATGAAGGCAGCCTCTGGGTGTGCAGTCTCCAGGGTGTTGATGGTCTCGTACAGTTCCTTGACAGCCAGGTCAGTATCAGCCTGCTGTGCCATATACACAGCTGTGATAATAACAGCCAAGAGCTCCCTAGGCAGCCAGAAAGGTCTACACAGCAACAGCAGATCCGGGGAACAAAAGGATTTGAGGACATGCACGTTCTGGGGGTCACACCAGGCATTATTGACCATGAAACATACCCCACCTCCTTTACTATTCTCTGCGAGGTTTTTACACCTGACTGCCCAGAACAGAGAGAACCCAGAGGACTCGGTGGCATGATACGGTATCTCCTCCATCAGCCAGATCTCCATGAAGCACAAAGTGTTGCATTCCTTTGTTTCCCGCTGGTAGGAGATTCTGGCTCTCAGTTCGCACAGCTTATTGTCCAGGGATGAATGTTAGCTAGGAGTATGCTAGGGAGCAGCGGCAGATTAGCACGCCGTCTCAACCGCACCAGCACGCTGGCCCTTCTCCCTCGCCTCCGGCGCTGCTTCCGAGGTAGCGGTGGTGTAGTAGGCGAGTCTCCATTGATTGCGCAAGCAGGGAATCCCAGTGTAGAAAAGGTGGCACGTAGTGGATAAATGCCGTCTTCCCGATGTTCAGGAGAGCCAGTCTGTCATACCTGTGACTATCAGCGGCTTGAACGAGAAATGCGAAGGAAATCGCAGAAATCAAAAGTCTACTGTAAAGTTGGAACAGCTCGCAACACGGCCGCCATGCACGGCGCCATCTTATATCTGGACTATTTAAACGAGCAAAAATGCTTAATCAACGAATATTAGAATCAAAATCTGGTTTGATGTCACCTACATACGTCATGAAATTTGGCAGCAGTACAATGCAAAACATGATAATATAGAGGGAAAAGTAAATCAATTACAGTCAGTATATATATGGGTATTAAATAGTTAAATTAAAAATAGCGCAGAAACATAATTAATAAAAGTGAGGTTGTGTTCATAGGTTCAATGTCCATTTAGGTATTGGATGGCAGAAGGGAAGAAACTGATCCTGAATCACTGAGTGTGTGCCTTCAGGCTTCTGTACATCATTCTTAATGGTGACAATGAGAAGAGGGTTTGTCCTGGGTGAAAGGGGCCCTTAATGATGGACGCTGCCTTTCTGAGACACCGCTCCTTGACGATATCTTGGATATTACTCCCGCTATATTCAAGAACAGGGACAGATTAACCTATCAGCCCGCACGCCTTTAGATGTGAGAGGATGTGTAGCGAGGAGAATATAATGAACAATGTAGATTTTTGTTAGCAGAGCAGAAGCTACAGGAAGTAGCCATTTGGTGCGGGTCTATTGTGCGGTAAAGTTCGTAGCGTTATTGTGATGAAGGGTCATTTGCCTGAAATGCTAAGTCACAAATGCCCTCCACTTTCTTAATATTTTCAGCATTTCCTATTTTTATGTAAAATCTCCAGCATTTGTGGTTATTACTTCCAATATAGATGGCCTGTTTGGAAGTTCTACGACCTAACCCCTGAATGAAATTAGGACCCTTCTTTCCCATTTGTCACCGGTAGCTGGAGAATTTCAAAATGCGCAAGATCAATGGGTCCCACCATCGTGGGAAGGAAGACCGGACATGAACCGGAGTTTGTCGAAGTCAAATCACAGAACCTGCGTAAGGAAGCGTTGCAACAAATATATGTTTTATCGAAGGTCCTGTAGTCATGTGCATGAAGTTGTCTTTGCGTGAAATTCCAAGCAATAAAGAATCTAACCATTACATCCCATTGCATTACCTTTGCTGAATCCTTCATCATTAATATTTAGGTGGTGATTAACGTCCAAACATTTTACCGGACCAGCCATATTAATACCATGACCACAACGACTGATTCACTGCATGGCATCACTCGGTCCGTTTCGTTCTATAAGGCAGAATGTCCTCTGTTTGCTTGGACAACTGTGGTGCGAACAATGCTCAGCACTCCAGGAGAAAAGGGATTCCCTCCATCTCAACCAGGCTAAGCAGGCGTTCCTTTCACTGGTCATTGTACCTGCCGAGTGTACCCTCGACAACCCTCACCGTCCGGGCTACTCGGACAGCGTCTCACAAACCCGTGACCTCTAGCAACAAGAAATAAAGGGCAGCAGGCAGATAACCACTCTCTAATTTATTTCCATAAAACCATGAGTCCATACAACATAGGAATAGAATTATGCCTTTTGGCCCATTGAATCTGCTCCACCATTTAATTATGGCTTATTTATTATCCCTCTCAACACCAAACCACTGCCTTCTGCCCATAACCTTTGACACACCTACTAATAAAATCCTGTCGATCTCTACTTTGAATATATCTAGTGACTTGGCCTCCACGGCCGTCTTTGATAATGAGTTCCACAGATTTGCCATTCTCTGGCAAAAAAATTCCTCCTGATCTCTGCTCTAAAGGGACTTACTTCTATTCCAAGGCTGTGCTACCTGGTCCTTGACCCCCACCCCCATTATACAAAACATCCTCTCCACATCCAATCTATCTGGACCCTTCCAATATTCGACAGGTTTCAATAATATTTCCCCCTCATTCTACAGTGACTATAGGCCTAGAGCCATCAAATGCTCTGGATACCTTAACCCATTCTTTTCTGGAATCATTCTTGTGAACCTCCTCTGGACCCCTTCCAAAGCCATCACATCTCTTCCTAGATAAGAGGCCCAAAACTGCTCACAATACTTCAAGTGCTCAGTGGGGGCGCCAATGCTTGTTTTCTGGTGGGAAGTGGGGGGGGGGGCGCGGGTGAGAGTCGTTGCCTTGCTGCTGCTTACGCGTGGGAGGGGGAGCTTGGGGTGGGCTTTGGGTTCTAACATTTAATTGTCATTCATTCTTTGGGGCACTCCTCTACTTTCGTGGTTGTTTGCAAAGAAAAAGAATATCAGGATGTATATTGTATACATTACTCTGACATTAAATGTACCTATTGAAGTGCGGTCTGACCAATGCCTTATAAAGCCCCAACATTACATACTTGCTTTTATATTTTAGTCGTCTGGAAATAAATGCTAGCGTTGCATTTGTCGTCCTAACCACCAACTCAACCAGCAATTAAATCTTTTAAACTTGCTGGTTGAGTTGGTGGTAAGGACGGCAAACACAAAGCTAGCATTTATTTCCAGAGGACTAAGATCCCTTTGCCCCTCTGATTTCTGAACTTGCTCCTCCTTTATGAAATTTCCCTCCAGAATGTGGTCCATCCTTATTCAAATGCAGTGTTGCCAGCCAAAAGAATTGCAGTGGTTCAAGATGGCATGCCCTGAATCCGATATAACATATCCCATGAGAGGGAATCGAAACAAGCATCATATGCAATGTCTCTAATCTTCAGTCTGATGTGGCAAGAAGTGCACACGATGGGTTTCTGTGATGAAATTGGAAATTTATTCTTACAACAATGAACAGAATGCTGTCTGACGTCGGAAATAGCACTTCGAGAGATATCTCGTGCTGTGATACCAACAGCACTGAGGCTGGAGCTGATTTTTATCTTTCCCCTCGTGCCTTAAGAAAAGGTGTGTATTAGGAATGGGTGCAAAGAGCCGCCTTAGTCGGTAATAAAAGTGTGAGGAGGATGAAAAGGTTTGAGTTTGAGTTAGTGTAAGGCGAGCAAAGAGCACCGTGAACAGGTGTTGCCTTGTGCCATGGGACATACATCTGAAAGAAAGAGATATTAAGAAAAAAGGAAGCAGATTCCAGAGATGAAATGACATCACAACAGCATTTGGCCAGGCTTGGCATCAAGTCATCCTGATAAAACTGAAATCAATGGGCAAAGGGACAATATTCCAGTGGTTATAGTAATACTTCATAAAAGGGCAGGTTATCGTAGCTAAGCATGGCTCAACTGTAGCACAGAACCTGAGGATCTCCAATATAAATTCGAAATGTACAAAGCATCCACAGTAAATCCCAACATGCCACATTGCTCAATGGAGTACTGACAACAAACTCCTGACTTTTACTGATAGTTGGGCAAGTTGTAAAAAAAATCTGTTGGTACTGAATAGTTCGGTATGAATTTTATGCTGGATTAACAAGGACCACTGTGATAAAGAAAGAGTGCTATGTTTAGTGTCTAAATTTTGATCAAAGAATTATTTGCTGGGTCTGAGAACCAATGACAGAGAGTATTAACCTCAATCAGCATTAATCCCCACTGACATGTTTCTTGTCCTTAAATGCACAGTCACTGGTAAACTATGGGTATGCACAAAGCATTCATCTAATTCACTCGTCCCCTACACTAGTTTCCCAGTTATTTTTGGCCTACCATTTCTAATAGCATCGTAATCATCCACCATAATTTTGCAGTCGCTCAATTCCCCTTTCTCCCTAGGTCTATTGATAGCATTTGTATGCTTTACATAGACTCTTGTTCACTTTATTTGAGGTGTTGGATTTTAGAAGGTCAAATGCAAAACGTAAATATACGGTAAATGGCAGGTTCTATTTTGTGGCCCTCCGTTTGTTGGGATGCTGCATCCTAGCTATTCACGTCGAAGTCAAGACGCAAGCCAGTACACAATCTAGGGCAGTACAATATGGAGAGCAAGCTGTTGTCGATGCAGCAGGCTACCGCTCTTCACGCAGCAGATACATCCAAAGGAATGACAGAGATCGATATAGTTTGGCACCAGCCGGGTCGCAGGTGCTGCCATCTAGGCTTGAATTCAGCGTTGGACTGCCTTAGGAATTCCAGCTCCGGATTTTTCCTCGGGGCTTCTTCCAAAGCCTTCCCCGTGAAAGGGTACAGACTCAAGGCAGCAGAAGTTTGAGATCAGATTTTTTTCCTTCTCCTAGATGTGCTGTTAACCACGGCTGATGAGCACCATTAGCTGGGAGGACCCTTTAGAGCACTGATTTACTGAGGGATTGGGTACATGTCCTTGGCTTCCTGATGATGGCAACGCACACAGAGGGTGGTAAATAAGGTGTATGATTTGCATCTCCATTGGTGGGGGGGTCACTAAACTTACAAGTCAAGAAGCCATGCTGTAGATATGATTTTGATTGGACTAAATTGAGAGAATTGCGTGCAGTTCTGGTAGCGTCATTGCGGGAAGGATATGGAGACACTGGAAAGGGTACTGAAGAGGTTCACCAGAAAATGCTAAAAAGGAAGTCGTGGAGCAGGTTATGCATGTCAGGTATAATCTGTGGAAGCAAAGGGAAGATGGATGCTTTGGATGATAACCTGCATCATCACAGAGAGGGGAGGGTGGAGATAGCCGGCATAATGTGAAAGAGGAAGTGGCTGGCAGACAATAGATGAAGGAGCGGTGATGCACAGATAGATCTAGATTGGGGACTGGGAAGAGTGGGTTGACAGGAATGACTGGTGGGTGATAGAAAGTGATAGATAAGGAGAGAGGAGAAAATGAGCAGATGAAGCCAGGTTTCAAATGCACATATAATGTCAGAGAAATGTATGCAATATGCATCCTGAAATTCTTTTTCTTTGCAACCATCCACGAAAATTGAGAAGTGCCCCAAAGAATGAATGACAGTTAAATGTTAGAACCGCAGAGCCCCCACCCAGCTCCCCCCTCCCACACGTAGGCAGCAGCAAAGCAACGATCCCCCTTCCTCAACCAGCAAAAAAAAATTCGGCGCCCTCCACCGAGCACTCAAGCGTGTAGCAAAGCATCAATGCTCAAAGCCTGTGCCCCTCAGCTATGTGGAGTACTTCGCCATGTCTTCAACCTGAGCCTGAGGCTCCGGAGGGTTTCTGTACTGTGGAAGACGTCCTGCCTCGTCCCTGTGGCGAAGACGCCGCGCCCCAGCGGCCTCAATGACTACAGACCGGTGGCATTGACCTCCCACATCATGAAGACCCTGTAGAGACTTGCTCTGGAGCTGCTCCGGCCTGTGGTCAGGCCACACTTAGATCCCCTCCAGTTCGCCTACTAGCCCCGACTAGGAGTTGAGGATGCCATCGTCTACCTGCTGAACCGTGTCTACGCCCACCTGGACAAGCCAGCGAGCACTGTGAGGGTCATGTTTTTTGACTTCTCCAGTGCGTTCAACACTATCCGCCCAGCTCTGCTGGGGGAGAAGCTGACAGCGATGCAGGTGGATGCTTTCCTGGTATCATGGATCCTTGATTACCTGACTGGCAGACCACAGTACGTGTGCTTGCAACACTGTGTGTCCGACAGAGTGATCAGCAGCACTGGGGCTCCACAGGGGACTGTCTTGTATCCCTTTTTCTTCACCATTTGCACCTCGAACTTCAACTACTGCACAGAGTCTTGTCATCTTCAGAAGTTTTCTGATGACTCTGCCATAGTTGGATGCATCAGCAGGGAAGATGAGGCTGAGTACAGGGCTACGGTAGGAAACTTTGTCACATGGTGTGAGCAGAATTATCTGCAGCTTAATGTGAAAAAGACTAAGGAGCTAGTGGTAGACTTGAGGAGAGCTAAGGTACCGGTGACGCCTGTTTCCATCCAAGGGATCAGTGTGGACATGGTGGAGGATTACAAATACCTAGGGATACGAATTGACAATAAACTGGACTTGTCGAAGAACACTGAGGCCGTCTACAAGAAGGGTCAGAGCCGTCTCTATTTCCTGAGGAGACTGAGGTCCTTTAACATCTGCCGGATGATGCTGAGGGTGTTCTTCGAGTCTGTGGTGGTCAGTGCGATCATGTTTGCTGTTGTGTGCTGGGACAGCAAGCTGAGGGTAGCAGACACCAACAGAATCAACAAACTCATTCGTAAGGCCAGTGATGTTGTGGGGATGGAACTGGACTCTCTGACGGTGGTGTCTGAAAAGAGGATGCTGTCCAAGTTGCATGCCATCTTGGACAATGTTTCTCATCCACTACATAATGTACTGGTTGGGCACAGGAGTACATTCAGCCAGAGACTCATTCCGCCGAGATGCAACACCGAGAGCGTCATAGGAAGTCATTCCTGTCTGTGGCTATCAAACTTTACAACTTCTCCCTTGGAGGGTCAGACACCCTGAGCCAATAGGCTGGACTTGGACTTATTTCCTGGCATAATTTACATATTACTATTTAACTATTTATGGTTTTGTAACTATTTAATTATTTATGGTACAACTGTAACGAAAACCAATTTCCCCTGGGATCAATAAAGTATGACTATGACTATGACTATGAAGTCAGACTTGCAGTACCCAAACACTACTTGTTCACCCAGTAACTTGACACACCACAGGCTCTCTCTCTCTCTCTCTCTCTCTCTCTCTCTCTCTCTCTCTCTCTCTCTCTCTCTCTCTCTCTCTCTCTCTCTCTCTCTCTCTCCCTAATAAGGGAGAAGGAGATGTCCGCATTTCACAGCGAAAGGGGAGACATAACAAACAACTCACTGATTTACGATGTTAAAAGTCCGTTGCGTCGCTTTTTCCGAGCTCTGTGCCCAAAGAACTCGGGTCTCTGGGCACACAGTCAGAGATCTTCCGTCTCCCACGACATACCGAGTTCCTGCAGAGGCTGCTACCTCCAGTCCGCCCACCTCCGGAGCCACGAAATCCCGAAACTCCGAAGGCGTGCTAATCTTCCTTGGTATATCGAATAACAGCCAGTGGTGAGACACTGAGAACGGGTCCCATTCCCGCAAAGAACCGAAGTCTGCGTGTTACTCCAGGTCAGGGTCTTCAACAGAATCCCGAAAGGGAAAAATAGAGATATTAAAGTGAGAAATAGAGCTGTTTCCGAAGATGCAAGCAAAGGTGTCGCCGTTAGGCGCCATTGTCTCCCAAGCTCGACCCCCGAGGTTGTGGAAGGGCAGAGACAGAGCGGCAGATCACCGGAGAGTTAGCGGAGATGTTAACTGAAAGAACACCCCGCCAAAACAAGAAGCTCATTGGACTGCAAACTCGGCGTTTCCTGTTATTATTGGGCAACATTTTATGATGAAAATTATGACAGACGGAAGGATGAGCCTGAAGTTCACTGTGCAGTCTTGCGCCGCTGTTGCACCAGTGGGCGAAGCACTGGGTAGGAGCACAGTGAGTTCAAGCTGTCTGCAGAAACAAGGGAGTATCTGCGGTGTGTTTATCTCATTCTTGTTTAAGTTTGCATGTTAGTCTTCCGCGCGACGTCAACCTACACTCTTCAATGTCGGCAATAGTAAATAAAAGCACATCTATTATAATGCACAGGAGTTTCCATAGCACAGCTATTCAATTAGTTCTATTTAATATTCTGTAACTGCTACGACTACTTCTACTACTAATAATAATAATAATAATAATACAATAATGGCGATTTAAAAGTTATTTTATGGTTAGCGTTGTTGGCTCTATAAGACTTCTAAAGTTCAACCTTATGGCTCGTGTTATCAGAATATGCAGTATTAACAGATTCGATTTAAGCTTTTAGCTCCATTGTTAATGAGGAATATCTGTTTGCATTTGCAGAGCACCTTTTCACAGTTTACCACCAGAGGTATGTCACTACTGTCATGTTGGAAGTAGAAATGTTGAGCACACCAATCTCTCGAAAATTTATCAGATGAAGTGTTTCTCATCCCCCTCCCCCCAAAAGGGGTAACAACATGTCGACGGAAGCGCTGTGTAACGGCAGCACGACGGGCGGCTCCGGCCGTTTAATATCAAGGCTGATCCTGTCCCTACATTCTATTTCTTGCTACGTCTCCTTATCTCTAAATCAGTGTCCAAAGATCCATCATTCTTATATTTCATAGAAGGATGGTATTCAGACCGTCTCTGAGTAATCCCATCAGAGATATTCTCCCACTTACTTCCTCATATCCGACACTCTCGAACACCCATGAAGAACTAATCCCACCCGCCCTGATTCTCCTGGTAGCCACCTACACTAGGGGAGGTTTATAGGAGCTAGTTAACCTCTCCGTCCTGAATGTACTTAGCAGCATGATATCCATGGCCGAATCTTGCTGAAAATTTCATAACAAAAAAGACTACAGTCTTCTGGGCTTAATATTCATGTGTCCGCTGTAGATAACCTCCCACATTCCGTCTGTCTGCATTAGAACTGGCAGTTGCTGCCAGTCATAATAGCAACTCCATTTATTCCCCTTTGTGCACCATCTTTCTGGCTGAATATGTCCACAAACCCATTGGAAACTCATTTGACAAACGAAAAATGACCATCTTGACCTTAATTGCTACGAAGTGCCAGGTTAAGTCATTTGGTCTCACTCCAATCAGAGGTATTGCTATTATCTATCCGATCCCTAACCCACAAATCCCAACCTTTTCTATTAAGTAATACTAACTTGTTTTTTTTCTCTTCCCAGTTCCGATGTGGGATCCTAGACCGGAGTCGTCGTCTGTTGTTCTTTCTATAAACGCGATCTGTTCTTCTGAGTATTTTCTATCTGGGCTACTTCAGATTTCTAGAATTCTTTGTTAAAGTTTGCATGTTAGTTACAGAGTGCTTCTACTGAAATGCTGCTACCCTTATATATATTCTCTCATTTCTGTCCTAACGTGTGACCTCTTTTCCGGAAAAGATGCCCCGCCCAGACTTGTAGAATCTCACTTCTACGGAAACGCTAACGTTACATCCCCCCTCGCCCTGTGGACCCTTCTCTCAGAACATTCACCACGTTCGTGTAACAAGTCACAATTTTCTGATGTTCGGTCCATTAAGTGTAAATATTGGTGATGGCAAATGTTCCGTTCATCTCTGAATGAATACACAGAACAGGACAAGAGTCAACGTGATTCCTGCCATTCAATCCGATCCTGGCCGACTTGCCCAGACGTGAACTCTTTTCTCTGTATCGGATCCCCATAGTCCTCAAGCTCTCGATGTTTCAAAGATGTTTCCGCGCCGGCCTTAAATACTTGCAATGATCCAGCTTCCACCCCCTGCGGGGTAGACAATTCCAGAAATTCACCACCCTCTGTGAGAATAAATTTCTCAAGACGGTTTACGACCTAAGCGAGCAGAGTGGGGCTCGATAGAATAGCTCTTCCAAAGTCAACGCATTCTGATGTTTTGCGCCCATTTCTCAGGAGGAGACGATTGAAAAGTGAACAAAACCAATCGGCTGCAGATGCTGAGCGGGTCGAGCAGCATCTGTGGGGACGGAACGGAATTGTCCACGTTTAGTGCTAGAGAGGAAACTGAGAGAGAGAGTGCACTTCAGAGACAGAGGCAAGTGGGTGATAGCAGGCAAATTGAACTTATGTTTTTCAAACCAGATACGACTAAATTATCAATTGAGCCACGCTACACTATTTTGAGCATTAATTAAATTAACAGCTGCAGAATCCACATTAATTCTAATATTTTGTTTAGAATATTATCATTAGATGTTACAATTTTAATGTTATTATACAGAATAGTTTTATTGGAATTGACATCACCGTTGCTATCGTTGACATAATTTTCAATAAATGTTTCTTTACTTTAGGCGACAACCTTACAAGCAGGTAAACAACCGTTTATAACGAAGATTTTGCCTTTCAGGAAACATCTGTGCACTTAGAAGGCATGTGAGCACATTTTAAGAAAGACACCATGATAAAGTCTAATACTTAATTACTTTTGAACGAGATCGGGAGAATAGAACAATTAGGAAAAAACATCAATATTGGAAATAATAATTTGAATTTGATGTGTTGTTTGTAAAGATTACCTTCCGGAAGAAACAATATGCAGTTATGATGGAACAAGTGTTCTTAAAATGTCACACATTAGACCATGTTATTACAATTCCTGATACACTCAGCAAAAGATCACGTCACAGGTTGTAACTGACGGAGTTCGACGGGGACTTTGCTAGTGAAAGTAATGTTCATATCACTAAAAGACAAGATGACAATATGTTCTAATTTCTTAGATCGGTAAGTGCGCTGAATTGTGTACAGGATATTATTTCACTTGGCAGTTGTATCAATGTAACATAACAAATACCACGTGTCCTTCAGCGTTATTCCGTGGTATAAAACAAATAATCTGCCATCATCCTGCTTCAGAACACTCCCGTCCCTCTGTATCAGGGATTAATACTTGGTGACTTCACAGAAGACTTGCACTGGTATATATCTATATCAGGAACCGGAGACAATCTGCTCTGAACAGGGAGCCCACTGATCATTAGAGAGAGTGAGCAACGCCGACGACACTAGCTTCCCGTCTGAGATGGAAGAGAAGCAATATGAATTCAGTGGACATCTTTTAAAGATAACGACGTTTAAGGGAGCCTATCTCGGCGTGTCTGCTTTTGTATGGGAACCTGTAAGTCCAGCTACTTGTAACAAATGTATTGTATGAGTTTACACCTAATTTCCAACTCACTGGCATGAATGTAGGATTTATTTACCAAAACTCTGCCCAACACACCGATACTGTACACAACCGACCTCCCCAACACCTACCCCCGCGCCATCAACTCCTTCCCAGTTACAGTGGTATTCACAGCCTTACTGGATCCAGGCCAGGGCTGAAAGTTGCCTCATATTTTAAAAATCCCAAGGATCTATAGTAGGTATCGAGAGCCCAGTAGAGCAGCATAGCTCCTTCTTCAATCTACAGCTTCTGCTGCGTTTCGTCACATGAATGTTAAGCTTCTAAGTTATTCTCTCACCCGGCGTTCACTTCCCCACCATGACAATGTTTTGTGTCAGGTGACATATGGTTCACGGTGTAGTTTCGCGCGATCCACCCTTCCTCCTTTTCGTCCGCGTCAGAGCCACAACGGCCAAGGGTATTTATGCTCCTTTTACGGTCTTCTCCCACCCATGTAATCTTTCTGTCATAAAGGAAGGGGCGCTGGCAGCGGACCTGAATGCAAGGACACAGACACTGAAGTATTAGGAACAGGCTCGGAGTGAGAGCGGGGACAAGAACAGAGACTTGGGCAAGGACATTGGCTAGGCAAGCGGGACCAGGACAAGGAACTGGGAACTAGGAGCCTGGGCTTGGACTCCGAGCCGGAGACTGGACAAGGACCCAGAACCTGGGTCTTGACTCGGGATCGGACCCCGGAACTAGGCGAGGACATGACGTGGCTACAGGACTGGGCATGGCTTGGGTTCTTCGAGGCGAGGACATAACGAGGCTTGGGTTCGGGCTCCGAGCCAGAGACAGGACAAGGACCCAGAACCTGGGTCTTGATTCGGGCTCAGACTCCAGAACTAAGCGAAAACATGACGTGGTTTTGGCAGACAGGACTAGGCGAGGCTACAGGACATAACGAGAGACTCCTGGGCAAGACGAGGGATCTCTAGTACAGGACGAAGCACATGGACAGAACGAGAACATGAAGCCTTGACTTGGTACTCAGGAACAGCTGAGTCTTGGACTTGGGACTACAAGAGCCTCGGCAGCCTGGACTTGGGACGACAGGAACGCAGAACACAGAGCCCTGGTCTTGGGGAGGACGGGAACACAGAGCCTTGGTCTCGAGCATGGTAACATGGAGCCTTGGACTTGAGAGAAAGGAACACAAGGACATGGAACACAGAGCTGGGATCCCTCCTTGGGAACAGGACTTAGGGCCGGGACTCGTACACAGAAAACAGAGCCAGGACCCCTCTTTGGGAGCAGGACGTAGGGCCGGGACTCATACACAGAACACCGGGAGACAGGTCTCCGCTCAAGGTAACGGCAAACGGCCGGACCTACCTAGCAAAGGTGTGGACACAGAGACGTTTCCCAACATTAGGTAGCGGCAAACGGCCCGACCTACCTAGTGAAGGCGTGGACACAGAGACAGTTCAAAACAACAATAGACAGTTCCTTATCTTAGTCCAGCGGTTGAACTTGACAGCGGTTCAGGCGAAGGTTGCAGGCGCGGGTTACAGGCGAGGCAAGGCTTCAGGAGGAAGAGGCCAAGAAGGGATTCAGACAGGGGGGGTTTTGACAGGAACAATTCAGCAGCCAAGCCCTGGTCTCCGGAAGTATTTATGTGTCTTTCCAAACGAGAATCATGTGTCTCAATTAGAGCACCCAACAGAACAAAGGAAAACCAGAAAACCTGGTATAAGGATCGATTGACCGGTCCGTGAACCGGAATGCGGACTTCAAAGATCGGACCATGACACTTTCTGGACCCACAAATGAAACTACAAAGCACATTCTTCGGCACGAGGTTACTGCAGGGCTGCGAATGGTTGACATGAAGTGATTATAGCGCCTAGAAAACGCCCGTTGCAATTCTGAAACATTTGGGGAAGAACTATGGCTCGTTCTCATGTGAATTCTACCCAGTACTCTGCTTGGGTTGAAAAATGAGCTCTGTCAGTCCACCTCAAAACGAAACGTGAAGTGACAATATGTGCATATCTTAGACACGGATCCGTGTTAACAAATATACTTTTCTTAATCCTGATTTCTATGAAATCTGATCAATTCCAATGCGCTACGTTACACTCTGCAAGGATATACTGTATCTCTGCAGTGTAGCGACAGCACATAATTAATAAACTGCAAGGGAAAGAAAGTTGAGCATCTGTTGATCTCCGAGTAGCATCACCATATCAGTGAACAACGGGTGACCAGAAACGAGAAATGAGAATCCTAGGTGGATGGGGGGTGGTGCGAGGGGGGGAGCGGGGTCGGGCCGGTGGTTGTGTCTCTGACGTTGAGGCTGGACTATATGTCGCTTCCAACAAAATATCCTCCCAGGAACTAATCAAGCCGATCGAAAGGATTTTTCCTTGATTTTCCTTACAAACGTAACCCAGAATTTATTACCACTATGAGGACTTCACTGGGTCCCCAAGACCCATTTGAAATGGCCCTCTAAGACTGTAGGACTCTATCAACCCGCTCCATAGCAGTTGCTTAAGCTGCCTTTTAACAATGGATCCAACCAGCCTATTCAACACCCTGATCTCTCCCTACTCTGCTGGAGGAACTCGTGTTATCGAGCGGTGTGTGTGTGTGTGTGTGTGTGTGTGTGTGTGTGTGTGTGTGTGTGTGTGTGTGTGGAGGCGGGGGGGGGGGTGTGGTCTGGAAATAGAATTGTCAACATTTGGCGTCGAAATCCTGCAATGACACAGAGTATAGAGGAATGACAAAGTGGTGAAGGGATGTGAGCAACACATATAAAAGTTGCTGGTGAACGCAGCAGGCCAGGCAGCATCTCTAGGAAGAGGTACAGTCGACTTTTCAGGCCGAGACCCTTCGTCAGGACTAACTGAAGGAAGACTGAGTAAGAGATTTGAAAGTGGGAGGGGGAGGGGTAGATCCGAAATGATAGGAGAAGACAGGAGGGGGAGGGATGGAGCCAAGAGCTGGACAGGTGATAGGCAAAAGGGATATGAGAGGATCATGGGACAGGAGGCCTAGGGAGAAAGACAAGGGGGAGGGGGATAAAAGCCCAAAGGATGGGCAAGAAGTATAGTGAGAGGGACAGAGGGAGAAAAAGGAGAGAGAGAAAGAATGTGTGTATATAAATAATTAACGAATGGGATATGAGGGGGAGGTGGGGCATTAGCGGAAGTTTGAGAAGTCAATATTCATGCCATCAGGTTGGAGGCTACCCAGACGGAACATAAGGTTTTGTTCCTCCAACTGAGAGTGGCTTCATCTTTACAGTAGAGGAAGCCGTGGGTAGACATATCAGAATGGGAATGGGATGTGGAATTAAAATGTGTGACCACTGGGAGATCCTGCTTTCTCTGGCGGACAGAGCGTAGGTGTTCAGCGAACGATCTACCAGTCTGCGTCGGGTCTCGCCAATATATAGAAGGCCACATCGGGAGCACCGGATGCAGTATATCACCCCAGAGGACTCACAGGTGAAGTGTCGCCTCACCTGGAAGGACTGTCGGGGGCCCTGAATGGTGGTGAGGGAGAAAGTGTAAAGGCATGTGTAGCACTTGTTCCGCTTACGAGGATAAGTGCCAGGCGGAAGATCGGTGGGGAGGGATGGGGGGGGGGGCGAATGGACAAGGGAGTCGCGTAGGGAGCGATCCTTGCGGAAAGCAGAGAGGGGGGAGGGAAAGATGTGCTTAGTGGTGGGATCCCGTTGGAGGTGGCAGAAGTTACGGAGAATAATATGTTGGACCCGGAGGCTGGTGGGGTGGTAGGTGAGGACAAGGGGAAGCCTATTCCTAGTGGGGTGGCGGAAGAATGGAGTGAGAGCAGATGTGCGTGAAATGGGGGAGATGCGTTTGACAGCAGATATTAATGGTGAAGGAAGGGAAGCCCATTTCTTTAAAAAAAGAGGACACCTCCCTCGTCCTGGAATGAAAAGCCTCATCCTGAGAGCAGATTCGGCAGAGACCGAGGAATTGCGGGAAGGGGATGGCATTTTTGAAAGAGACAGGGTGAGAAGAGGAATAGTCCAGATAGCTGTGAGAGTCAGTAGGCTTACAGTAGACATCAGTAGATAAGCTGTCTCCAGGGATAGAGACGGAAAGATCTGGAAAAGGGAGGGAGGTGTCGGAAATGGACCAGGTAAATCTGAGGACAGGGCAAAAGTTGGAGGCAAAGGTAATGAAGTTAACGAGCTCAGCATGCGTGCAGGAAGCAGCGCCAATGCAGTCGTCGATGTAGCGAAGGAAAAGTGGGGGACAGATACCAGAATAGGTTTGGAACATAGATTGTTCCACAAAGCCAACAAAAAGGCAGGCATAGCTGGGACCCATATGGGTGCCCATGGCTACACCTTTAGCTTGGAGGAAGTGGGAGGAGCCAAAGGAGAAATTATTACGAGTAAGGACTAATTCCGCTAGACGGAGCGGAGTGATCGTAGAGGGGAACTGGTTAGGTCCGGAATCCAAAAAAAAAGTGGAGAGCTTTGAGACCTTCCTGATGGGGGAGGGAAGTATATAGGGACTGGACATCCATGGTGAAAATAAAGCAGTGGGGGCCAGGGAACTTAAAATCATCGAAAAGTTTAAGAGCGTGAGAAGTGTCACGAACATAGGTAGGAAGGGATTGAACAAGGGGGGATAAAACCGTGTCGAGGTATGCAGAAATGAGTTCAGTGGGGCAGGAGCAAGCTGAGACAATAGGTCTGCCAGGACAGGCAGGTTTGTGGATCTTGGGTAGGAGGTAGAAACGGGAAGTGCGAGGTGTGGGAACTATAATTTTGGGAGCAGTGGATGGGAGATCCCCTGAGCGGATAAAGTCGGTGATGGTGTGGGAGACAATGGCCTGCTACTCCTTAGTGGGGTCACGATCGAGGGGTAGATAAGAGGAGGTATCCGCTAGTTGTCGCTGTGCCTCGGCAAGGTAGAGGTCAGTACGCTCAGACTACAACAGCACCCCCCTTATCGGCGGGTTTTATAGTAAGGTTAGGATTAGTGCGAAGGGAGTAGAGAGCAGAGCGTTCGGAAGGAGTGAGGTTGGAATGGGAACAAGGGTGCGGTGAAGTCGAGACGGTTGATGTCCCGTCGGCAGTTAGCGATAAAGAGATCCAGAGCAGGCAGAAGACCAGAGCGGGGGGTCCATGAAGAGGAGGAGGGATGAAGACGGGAGAAGGGGTCGTTGGTGGGGGTGGGAGAGTCCTTGCCGAGGAAATAAGCTCAGAGACGTAGCCGGCGGAAGAAGAGTTCCGCGTCGTGGCGAACGCGGAACTCGCTGAGGTGTGGGCGATATGAAGTATCCCTAATATAGGTCGGAAGGAACTAGACAATGGGTGATAGGGTAAAGTCAAGGTATGAGGAGTGCAGGTAAATGGGGCAAGAGCGGGTACTATATCGGATCTACTATCACAGTCCGGTTTGTAGATGTTGGATAAAATATAGAAGTTGGAAGTGTGGGACTGTGGAACTATCAAGTGGGAGAATGTGTGGGAGCTCTGCGGATGTACATGAACCGTGACTGTACACGAGATGGCGGCCTGATGTTCGTAGGTGATCAGCGTCGATACGGGATTTCGACCCGATATGTCGAGAATTCTTTTCTTCTCACAGATATTATTCGATGCACTGAGTTTCTTCGGCAGATCGTTTGTTTTAGATACAAGCATGTACCTCTTGAGTCTTTTTCTCCCTAATGCTTCGTAAACCTTGTAGATAGATCAGCGTTAACATGTGTTAGGGTGCGTGTATGTGTTTCGTTTCAGGGCCTTGTACTCTGTCGCTACTTCGAGCAGGAAAATATTAACTTTACAGGGAAGAAGATGATTGAGCTGGGCTCTGGAACGGGGATAGTTGGGATTTTAGCAGCCCTGCTGGGTAAGTTAATTCATCCAATCGTTTTCACTGCAACGATAAAGTAACATTACAAATAATGTTATCAACTATATACACATTTGAATAAGTGAGGGTCAAGATTACAATAGTGCTTAGGTCTCTAATTTACATTTATCTTTTGTGTTCCACGGTCAGCGCGCATTGTCCTAGAACATATGATATAGACCAGTCTAGCACAATGGCTGCGATATTGCACGTCTACGATATTGTACCGATCTTTTAATGCATTCGACAATCAATCTAGCCTTTCCCTCCCGCGCAGCTATCCGAAAGCCATCCTGACCATCCCAAATCAGACTATCTTCTCTATATACTCGTAAATCCTGTCGCTAAGAATTTTCTCCAATAGTCTGCCCACCACTGACGTAAGACTGTCATGGTCCGGTCCGAGAAGTCCGTATTCCGGCTCACGGTTCGGTCCATAGTTCCTTATTCCAGGGTTTCTGGTTTTCCCCAATTTCTGTTGTAGGCACATGATTCTCGTTTTGGGGCTGAGACATAAATACCTCTGCAAACCAGGATTCCCTGTTGGACTGTTCTGTTCCCCTCCATGTCTCCCCGCCCCCTCGCCTGACTCTCTGCCTGGATACCTCGCCTGACTCGCTGCCTGGGTACCTCGCCTGACTCTCTGCCTGCTCACCTAGCCTGGATACCCCGCCTGTATACACTGCCTGTATAGCTGAAATTTTCCACCGAAGCAAAACCGGAGCCTTGTTACGTCAAGATAAGGAACTGTCTTTCGTCGTGTGGATTGTCTCTCTGTGTCCACGCCTTCGTTAGGTAGGTCCGTCCGTTTGCCGCTACCTCGTGTTAAGAACTGTCTCTGTGTCCACGCCTTCGCTAGGTGGGTCTGGCTGTTTGCCGCCACCTTGTGTTGGGATCCGTCTCTTCATGTTCAGCGTTCTGTGTATGAGTCCCGGCCCTACGTCCTGTTCCCAAGGAGAGGTCCCGCCTCTGTGTTCCGTGCTCCCGTCTCTTCTAGTCCAAGGCTGCCTGCTCCCATCTCTTCTAGTCCAAGGTTCTCTGCTCCTGAAGGCTCTCGTCCGGTCCGTGCCTAGTCCAGTCCTATCCGAGTCCTGTCCATCTGCCTTTACCTGTCCTTGTGTCTCGCCCTGCACAGCAGTTCCTCATCCAAGCCATGTCCAGTCCTGTAGCCTCGTCTTGTCCTCGCCTAGTTCTGGAGTCTGAGCCCGAGTCAAGTCCCAGGTTCTGGGTCCTTGCCCAGTTTCTGGCTCGGAGGCCATACCCAAGCCTCGAAGTACCTTCGACCCAAGCCTCAAGACCCCAAGCCTGTCTCCAAGCCTCAAGCCTCAAGACCTCAGCCTCCAGTCCTGCAGTCATGTCATGTCCTTGCCTGGTTCTGGGGCACGAGCCCAAGGCAAGACCCAGGTTCTGGGTCCTTGTCCGATCTCCGGCTCGGGATTCTAGCCCAGCTTCCTAGTTCGTAGTTCCTTGTCTCGGTTCCCTGTCTAGTCCATGTCCTAGCCCAAGTCTGCGTTCTTGTCCCTGCTCCTTGTCTGTATCCTGTCACGCCCCTAACTCTAGTCAGGTCCTGTTCCTTGTACTTTGGTGTCTGTGTCTTGCAGTTGAGTCCGTTCCCAACGTCCCCATTATGACAAAGACTCACTGGTCAATAATTCCAGGATTATCCATATCCCACCAGGAAGGTCTCAAAGCTCTCCATCTCTTTTTGGATTCTAGACATAACCAGTTCCCCTCTACCACCACTCAGCTCCGTCTAGCGGAATTAGTCTTTACTCTTAATAATTTCTCCTTTAGCTCCTCCCACTTCCTCCAAACTAAAGGTGTAGCCATGGGCACCCGTATGGGTCCCAGCTATGCATGTCTTTTTGTTGGCTTTGTAGAACAATCCGTATTCCAAACCAATACAGGTATCTGTCCCCCACTTTTCCTTCGCTACATCGACTGCATTGGCGCTGCTTCCTGCAGACGTGCTGAGCTTATTGACTTCATTAACTTCGCCTCCAACTTTCATCCTGCCCTCAGGTTTACCTGGTCCATTTCTGACAACTCCCTCCGCTTTCCAGATCTTTCTGTCTCTATCTCTGGACAGCTTATCTACTGAAGTCTACTATAAGCCTACTGACTCTCACAGCTATCTGGACTATTCCTCTTCCCACCCTGTCTCTTGCAAAAATGCCATCCCCTTCTCGCAATTCCTCCGTCTCTGTCGCATCTGCTCTCAGGATGAGGTTTTTCATTCCAGGACAAGGGAGATGTCCTCCTTTTTTAAAGAAAGGGGCTTCCCTTCCTCCACCATCAACTCTGCTCTCAAACGCATCTCCCCCATTTCACGCAAATCTGCTCTCTCTCAATCCTCCCGCCACCCCACTAGGAATAGAGTTCCCCTAGTCCGCACCTACCACCCCACTATCCTCCAGGTCCAGCATATATTTCTCCGTAACTTCCGCCACCTCCAACGGGATCCCACCACTAAGCACATCTTTCCCACCCCCACCACCCTCCCCACTTTCTGCTTTCCGCAGGGATCGCTCCCTACGCGACTCCCTCGTCCATTTGTTTTCCCCCCCTCCCCACATCCCTCCCCACCAATCTCCCTCCTGGCACTTATCCTTGTAAGCGGAACAAGTGCTACACATGCCCTTACACTTCCTCCCTCACCACCATTCACGGCCCCAGACAGTCTTTCCTGCTGAGGCGACACTTCACCTGTGAGTCGGCTGGGGTGATATACTGCGTCCGGTGCCCCCGATGTGGCCTTCTATATATTGGTGAGACCCGACGCAGACTGGGAGATCATTTCGCTGAACACCTACGCTCTGTCCGCCAGAGAAAGCAGGATCTCCCAGTAATACACATTTTAATTCCACGTCCCATTCCCTTTTCGATATGTCTATCCACAACCTCCTCTACTGTAAAGATGAAGCCACACTCAGGTTGGAGGAACAACACCTTATATTCCGTCTAGGTAGCCTCCAACCTGATGGCATGAACATTGACTTCTCTAACTTCCGTTAATGCCCTACCTCCCCCTCGTACCCCATCCGTCATTGCCCATTCTCTGGGCTTCCCCCCTCCCCCTTTCTTTCTCCCTAGGCCTCCCGCCCCATGATCCTCTCATATCCCTTTTGCCAATCACCTGTCCAGCTCTTGGCTCCATCCCTCCCCCTCCCGTCTTCTCCTATCATTTTGGATCTCCCCTCCCCCTCCCACTTTCAAATCTCTTACTAGCTCTTCTTTCAGTTAGTCCTGACGAAGGGTCTCGTCCCAAAACGTTAAATGTACCTCTTCCTATAGATGCTGCCTGGCCTGCTGCGTTCACCAGCCACTTTTATGTGTGCTCCTTATCCATACAGTATTATCTTTTTTTGAAGGGATGGCATTTGCCACCTTCCAATCTTCTCCCGTGGCCAGTGAGCACACAAAGATCATTGCCAATGGCACTGCAGGTTTTTCGCTTGCTTTCCGTTGCAGCGTGGGGTGTACTCCGTCTGGTCTTGAGGACTACCTAGGTCAATGTTTTTCAAAAATTCCTGCACATCATCTTTCTTACCGTCCACATGTTCCATCCCATTAGCAACTTCTACTCTGCTGCATTCCTCAAGGTTCCCCTCTCAGGCGAATACTGAAGCAAAATAATCATTAGAGACTTCATCTACCACTTCCGACTCCAGGCACGTTTTTTCTGTTATCCCTGAACGGTCCTACCCTCTCTCTAGTCATCCCCCTGTTCTTCACGTCCGTGAAAAATGCTTTAGGGTTTTCCTAGTCCTGCGCGCCAAGGCCTTCTCATGCTTCCTTCTAACTTTCCTAAGTTCATTCTTTAGCTCCTTCCTGGATACCTTATAACTCTCAAGAGCTAAGTCAAATGTTTGCCTGTCTGATCAATCCTGCCCTTGTGACTGTATACGGCCACAACATCGTAGCTCCAAGTACCATACATATTCATCAACTTTCTTCCCGATACTTGTCCTATTGGAATGAACTATTTTAACCCATCCAACTGTGGCTGAAGAATTCGTACAGAGGGCCCAATTTCAGTTTTGTGGATCATTGGAATCTCTTCTGGGGAAAGTATGACCACTACCAAAGGGATGTATTACATTTGAACTCGAGAGGAGCCAATGTCCTTGCGAGCCGGTTTTCTCGAGCTAGTCAGGAGGGTTGACGTGGAGATGGGAATTATAGTGATGGGTCAGATGATAGAGCAGTTGGTGTAAAGGTAAATGCAATGTGTAGACAGACCGTGAAGAATGTTAGACAGTAACAGGCTAGGAGACAACCTTATCACTGTAGAATTTGTTAGGCACAAATAATCATATTACCTTTGCAACAAAAACCATTACAGAAAGATTCTGTAATGTAATGAAAAGGATTCAATGAATAAGATTAAATTCACGCGAGAATAAGAGGCTGCTCACAGACTGATGCTTCAGCTTTAGACGTCACCAACCCCTTGAATCTTTATTTTATCCTCGTTGGTGGAACGTGTCCTCTGGATTTTGGAATAGTATATTGGACTCTCCTAAAACATTGGTTTCATTTAAAGCAACAATACGTTATCTGTTTCGGTCAGGGTGAAGTTGTTTGCACCTTGTAAAACTTCGATGCAGTTATTACAGAATCACTAGGTCCTAACAGAATGGAAGACAGCGACGCAGTCCACTTCGGGCGCCACACCACCCCACCCCACCCCGCTCGATCTAAGTAAGAGCTGGTAGAACTCGGCTGCGCTGTAAATTGATTTCCTGTACACCTCCATTTTGAATATTACAATTGAATTCTATTCAAGGACGCGAACCACTCACTATATTAAAAATGCTTTGGCGCAAATTTTGGTTCTTTTCTCAATCACGCCATTGTACATCCTATAGTCCTTAACCTCTCCGTATCAGCATCATTTTCTGTGCCCTCATGATTCTAAATACATCTACTAAATCATTTGTGCCAAGGAGAACAGTATCGCCGTCTAAATTTTGTCCATTTAACAGAGGTCCTTGAAATTGCAGATTGCTTCCGCAGTCTCTGCAAAGCCTTCACATCTTCCTTAAAACGTGTGCTCCCAGAACTGGACAGGATAGTCCAGCCGTGACCGAGTCAATGTTTCATAAATCATGTGCCTCACGATTTCTTGTTCCTGTGCTGTAAGCCCAAGCCCAAGATAAATACTCCTGTGTGTGTGTGTGTGTGTGTGTGTGTGTGTGTGTGTGTGTGTGTGTGTGTGTGCAGGAAGACGTGCATACTCTACACACGGGTCATGCTGGTGTGAAGTAACTGTTCTACCGGCTGAATCACTGTGATGCCCTGAGTATCCGTACATCATCCGTCACTGGGGAAAATCACGTTGAAGTGGCGTAAAACTATGTTTGGGCAACAAATCAAACCCCTAACATTTAAAGAGCACTGTCAAAAGCGTTTACTGTTCCCTGAGACATCTGAGTTTGGAAATGGAACCTGATTTCACGCAGTTCACTTTGAATTCGCTATTCAAACTTTCACTGCAGCCAATGGTTGTTGAACAAGAAAGCTACGGCTCAAGGGATTTGTATGACATGAGTCACAAAAGCCTGAAAGCTCGTACCGCCAGGCTCAATGACGGCTAGCTGTTAATGAACGAATCTCCTGTATGGTGAGACAAATTCTTGTCCTCACATCTACTTTGCAATGGGCTTGCTTCTTATAGTCCGCCTACACGGCAGCCTAACACACTATTTTGCATTCAGTTATCGTTTTACCCTTGCACAAATTGATGCTGTGAAATGTTAAAACAATAAATAGATTTACCAACCCCCTTCTACCTCCTTTAGGACATCTTCTGACTACTTCTGACTGGGGTTGTAGTTTGAGGTTATTCTGTGTTGTATTCTGAGCAATTTTCACTCCATCTGGCACAAATTATTACTCTAGATCGTACTGGCCTGAGCTAAAGGGTAAATTTGTATAATTTGTTCTTTCATCAGGCGGAGATGTCACTCTCACGGACATGCGATACGTCCTGAAACAAATAGAACACAATGTTTCTGCTAACATCCCCCTCAGCTCCAGGCATCGTTCGAAAATCAGCGCCCTGGTCTGGGGAACCGATCAGAACAACTATCCATCTGACTTTGATGTTATTCTGGGATCGGACATCGTGTACAACCCTACCAACTTTCCACATCTTTTGCAGACACTTTTACATCTTTGCAACGAGAAAACTATAGTTTACATCTGTTCTAACATGGTTGCCAGAGAGGGAGCCACTAATTTTCACCAAGAACTATTGCCGGGGCAGTTTAATAGCGAGTTAATTCACACAAGCGGAAGCAACAATATTTACAAGTTGACTAAAAAAACAAGCACCCTCAGGAGGAAGGGATTAATTTCTGATACGGAGTGGAAAAGCAGCCTGGTACCAAAGTGTAAAACCTGATAAAAAACAGAAGATACTGGGAACATTCAGCAGGTCAGGCAGCATTTGTAGAAAATGAAAGAGAATTAACGGTTATGTGATCATCTCCACGGAAGCTGCTCGATCTGCTGAGTGTTTCCAGTATTTACTGTTCTTATTTTAGAATTTCAGTAAATGGAGTTATTTGTAAGGTGGAACTTTATTACACGGACTAACATTTTAGGAAAAATAACATTCAAATGAAAATAATGATGGTTTTCCATTTTCTTATTTCCTTCCTCCTCAGTAATAATCTAGCGATTTATACTAATCCTCGTGCCATCAATGTGCGGAACACATAGCCTTCCTATAGAGCAGACTACACTTTGGTGCAGGTTCATATAAGTGAAAGAGAGAAATTTCTGGCGCCACGTAAAATGTTCACGTATTATTTAAATAGTCACCTCGCCTTATTGCAATGTTAATGCCAAATCTCGATCTCCTCAACGCTGAATGAAACCTGCTCATATGTTCTTTTTGTTGCCAAAATCCTTTTTAAATAACTGGAAGATCACTCAGCGTTTAAAACTGCGTAGAGAAAATCCTTTATTGCAAAGAATGACGCACAAAGGTCTCATTTTCCAACCCTCGATATTCCCCGTAGCCTTTCCCGTTGGATTCCATTTGTTAGGGCTAAACTAAATGCCGGCTGGTACTGATTCCCTCGAATTTATACCGCAATCACGTTTGAGTTATAGAAGGCTTTGCCTGCAGGTACCAATGAGAAGATAATCGGGTGCCTTTTATAAAGCTGCCCACGCTAACATATGGACTAATTCAGGAAGCAATCACCCTGTTCATTGCTTTGCATGAAAATTGAAGATGCGCAACACGTGCAAATTCCTTGGGAGTTCTATTTATGCAGTGCGATTCGATTCCGTCTCTTCAGTGGACAAACGACAGAACGTGAGAACGTGCTTTTTCACTGGCAAAAGGTGGTCACAACGCAAGCAAACACTGAGTGTCAGAAGAATATCTGGAATAGTTACAATCCAGTGCGCATTTCTGTTAGCTGGAAATGTTAATTATTAAGCATTGCAAACAATAAATCATAAAGTTATTGCAGTTTGGATCCGTCCTGCGTGTTTGATTTATGGAAATTACAGAACCACTGTAAGGAGTATAATGAGTTCTAGAATTCTCTTCATTAAGACGTCAAACTACGCGCATCATTACCAAATTTACTAATAACATTTCACATTAGTCTAGAGTCCAAAAATGCAAGGAACAATGCATTCCCCCGCCAACTGGCCACTGTTACTGGGGTGGATGACCGTGCACTGAGTCTGTACTTTAGCAAAAACCAACAGTCATCCGTGCCGACCGCAGTGGGAAAACGGAATATAATACAACACAGTTGGCGAGGGATTAGTCTCGATAGCTGGCACACGTCCGCTGGACCGAAAAACCTGTTCCTGAGCTGGCGGATTCTATCAAAGACGCCCGATGTACAGGCTAATCAGATGAAGCATTGATATGAATTTGCAGAGGCTGCTAATGATTCTTATGATAATTGTTGACATCAATAAGGTCGTAGTAGAATCAGAAAGTATCCAAATTTTATCGGGCGGTATGTCATTTTGGGGAAAAGAATGTGAGGTTATTTGCGTTTAATCAGGAAAAAGTTGAGTTGAATTGAACTGACTTTATTTCTTACATCCTTCACATACACGAGGAGCAAAAATCTTTACGTTACGTCTCCGTCTAAATGTGTAGTGTGCAATCATAGTATTTTATAATAATTTATAACAAATAGAACAGTCAATGTAACATAGAAATACACTCAAAGCAGCATGACTTAATCAGTCTGATGGCCTGGTGGAAGAAGCTGTCCCGGAGCCTGTTGGTCCTGGCTTTTATGCTGCGGTACTGTTTCCTGGATGTTAGCTGCTGGAATAGATTGTGGTTGGGGTGACTCGGGTCCCCAATGATCCTTCGGGCCCTTTTCTCACACCTGTCTTTGTAAATGTCCTGAATCATGGGAAGTTCACAACTACAGATGCGCTGGTCTGTCCGCACCACTCTGTGCAGAATCCTGCGATTAAGGGAGGTACAGTTCCCATACCAGGCAGTGATGCAGCCAATCAGGATGCTCTCAATTGTGCCCCTGTAGAAAGTTCTTAGGATTTGGGGGCCCATACCAAACTTTCTCAACTGTCTGAAGTGAAAGAGGCACTGTTTTGCTTTTTTCACCACACAGCTGGTGTGTACAGACCACATGAGATTCTCGGTGATGAGGATGCCGAGAAACTTACAGCTGTTCACCCTCTCAACCCCAGATCCACTGATGTCAATAGGGGTTAGCCTGTCTCCATTCCTCCTGTAATCCGCAACCAGCTCCTTTGTTTTTGCGACATTGAGGGAGAGGTTGTTTTCTTGACACCACTGTATCAGAGAGATGACTTCTTCCCTGTAGGCCACCTCGTTATTGTTTGAGATTAGGCCAATCAATGTAGTGTCGTCGGCAAATTTAATTAACAGATCAGAGCTGTGCGTGGCGACACAGTCATGGCCATACAGGGTGTCAAGGAAGGGGCTTAGTACACAGCCCTGAGGGGCTCCTGTGTTGAGAGTCAGAGGATTGGAGGTGAGGGAGCCCATTCTTACCTCCTGTCGGCGATCTGACAGGAAGTCCAGGATCCAGCTGCACAAGGCAGGGTCAAGGCCGAGGTCTCTGAGCTTCCTGCCGAGCCTCGATGGAATTATGGTGTTGAATGCTGAACTGTAGTCCAAGAACAGCATTCTCACATAGGCATCCTTCTTCCGCAGATGTGTAAGGACAGTGTGTAGAGCTGTGGCTATTGCGTTGTTTGTTGATCAGTTGTGTCGGTAGGGGAATTGTAGGGGTCCAGGATGGGTGGTAGCAAGCTGCAGATGTAATCCTTGACCTGCCTCTCAAAGCATTTGCTTATTATTGAGGTGAGTGCGACAGGACGCCAGTCGTTCAGGCATGTTACCTTGGTCTTTTTCGGTACAGGGACAATAGTGGATAATTTGAAGCAGGAGGGCACTCTACGCTGGGAGAGGGAGAGATTAAAAATGTCTGTAAACACATCAGCTATTTGTGCTGTGTACATCCTGAGTACTCGCCCTGGGAGGCCGTCCAGTCCCGTAACCTTGCAACTGTCCACCCTGTGGAAACATCTGCGTACCTCAGCCTAGGAGATGACCAGGTTGCAGGTTGTAGCGGTGGCTTTCCTCAGAGGCTCAGAGTTAGCGACATCGAACCAAGAGTAAAATAAAAGGAATAAAATATTTTCTAACTGATTACTACAGCTATGGACCTAGAAGCTAAATAATAAAATACTGCAGATGCAAAAGTAAAATCTGAGAGAGCAAAATGGAGCGAAGTAAACATATCTCCAGCCAGCTGGTTATTTTAATTGTACAATAATTTTGAATTATAATAATACAATACAGACTGAGGCACACATCTGGCGTGCCACATTTCCCGAAGAAATACTGGATTGCCTAGAGGGAGAGAGAGAGGGGAGTCAGTCGGAACCACAATTCCCCAGCAGACATTAGATTGCGCATATTTAGGCACTTGGCAAGATCCAATGAAAATAATTTAGTGATAAGCAGAGCAGCCTTTGTGGGAGAGGCCATTGTGTGAGTGGGCCAGTGTTAAAGTGGGGACTTGAGGCTTCACCTCATCGAGGCTTCGGCGAGGACAGAGAGGACAGGCGTGGGCTGTAAGGTAGATTCTTTTCATCGTTTAGTTTTTTTTTTCTTTCTTATTGCACACTTAGAGCAGTGGCGATGCTATGTAGGATAGTGAAATGCTCCCCTTGCGGGAAGTGGGAAGGCAGGAAGACATCAAGGAGTTGGAGCTGGAACTGGATGAACTCCGGATCATTTGTAAGGCCGAAGGTGCATGCAACTGCATGACCGTCAGGTAGGGGAACGGGGATAGGCAGCCAGTGCAGAGTACCCCTGTGGCCGTTCCCCTAAACAACAGCTTTAGGTACTTTTTTTTTGGAGGGGGGGGATGACCTAGCAGAGGAAAGCCATAGTGGTCAGATCTCTTACACTGAGTCTGACTCCCCGCGGCTCAGAAGGGAAGGGAACATGAAGAAGTGCGTTGTGGCAATAACGGATTCATTAGTTATGGAAACAGTATGGAGGTTCTGTGGACGACAACAAGATTCCTGGATGGTATGTTGTCTCCCAGGTGCCAGGCCAACGGGACATCTCGGATCAAGAGTTCAGCATTCTTAAGTGGGAGGGTTAGCAGCCAGAGATCATGGCCAACATGGATACCAATATCATAGGTAGGAAGACTGATGAGGTTCTGCAAAATGAGTTCAGGAGTTAGATGCTAAGTTAAAGGACAGACCTCCAGGGTTGTGATCTCAGGATTGCTACCCATGACGCGTGCTAGTGAGGCCAGACATAGGAAGATCATACAATTCAATACATGGCTAAGCAGTTGGTGTAGGAGGGAGGGCTTCAGATTTTTGGATCATTGTGCTCTCTTTCAGGGAATGTGGGACCTGCACAGAAGATACAGCTTGCACATAAACTCGGGGGGGGGGGTGGGGGCTGAATGCGATAAGTGCCGCTCTGCTGAGGGCCTCACTAGCACATATTTTCTGCTTTTGCCCTACATTATACAACTTTTGGACTGCAATTATTGAGTGGCTCTCAAAAGTCTAATCTAGAGACATTCAGCCCAATAATGACCTCGCCATCTTTGGATGCTCTGCAGAGACTCTTGAGTTGCCGCACGACATGCAGATTGCTCCGCATCTAGAAATGGTGGGGGCTAAGAAACTTATTCTTCTGACCTGGAAGTCTACTACTCCACCCATCTTCGCATACTGGCTCAAGGAGATGTTGTCTATTACACAAATGGAAAGACTGCGTCTGCACAAGCCCAATACACGGAATACATTTGAGAGAATATGGGGACCCTTATTGGTTCAGTGTCATATTACCTCACATACATGGTGACCTTGACCTGTCTAGTCTCATGAGTGGGTGTGGTGCCTAACCGGATTTCTTTATTCATCTTACTTTACATTGCTTCCGTGATGTCACTATTGGTGTCAACTCCTTATCTGAAAGTTTATTTAGGTAATCTTGTAAATTGCCTGGCAACCTTTTTGTTTTTTTTTGGTCTTGATTTGTTTTGTCTGTGCTCCACTTGGAGCTGTACTTCCTTTGTATTGTTTTGAACGTCTTCAATTTATTTTGTCTTTGTAAAACTGAAAATTATAGATAAAGTATTTTTTAAAAAAACGGGGGGTGAGCTAATGCTGCACAAAGGCTTTAAGCTAGAGTTGCAGGGGGCTGGGAATCAGAATGCAAGAGAAAATACGGGACTGGTTGTAGAGACAGATGATGTTAAGACCTCAGACAATGTTAGGAATTCAAACATTAAGCATGGTGGGACTAATGTTCTGAGTTGTGCATACTTCAATGCAAGAAGAATTGTAGGAAAGGTAGATGAGCGCAGTGCGTGGATCAACACATGAAATTATGATATTGTAGCCATTAGTGAGAAATGGTTGCAAATCGGTCAGGAATGGTAGCTCAATATTCCAGGGTTCCGTTGTTTTCGACGTGATAGAGTGGGAGGGATTAAAGCGGGAGGGGTGGTATTACTAGTCAGGGAAAATGTCACAACAGTGCTCAATCAGAACAGACAGCAGAATTCGTCTATGCTGTATGTGTGGAACTAAAAAATAAGAAAGGTATGATCACATTAATGTGGCTATATTATAAACCACCGAACAGTCTGCAGGATTTAGCGGAAGAAATTTGCAGAGAGATCACAAACTGTTGAAAAATAACATAAGGTTTTGTTAGATGGTGATATTAACTTTCCACATTGACTGGGACTCCCATAAAGGGCTGGATGAGAAACAGTTTGTGAAATGTGTTCAGAAGAGTTTCCTTAATCACTACATAGGAGTGAAGTAGTGACTACATAGTAGTGACTAGAAAATGACTACATAGTCACTAGAGAGAGCGTGCAATACTTGATCTCCTGCTAGGGAATGAAACAGAGCAGGTGACAAAACACATTCAATCTGGTGATCATAATGCCATTAGTTTCAAGGTAATTATGGAAAAGGATGGGTCTGGTCCTCGGATTGAGATTCTAAATTGCAGAAAGCCAGTTTTTATGGTATCAAAAAAGGATCTTGCCAGTGTGGACTGGGGCAGGTTGTTTTTTGGCAAAGATGTACTTGATAAGTGGGAGGCCTTCAAACGTGAAATGTTGTTAGTACAGAGCTTCTATGTGCTTGTCAGAATAAAAGATGAAGATAACCAGTTTAGGGGACCTCGGTTTTGAGAGATATTGGGATCCTGGTTAAGAAATAAAAGGAGGTGCATAGCAGGTATAGGCAGGTAGGAACAAATGAGGTATTTGAGTATAGGAAATGCAAGGGAAGTAAACCAGGAGGGCTACAAGAAGGCATGTGGTTGCTCTAGCAGACAAGGTGAAGCAGAATCCTAAGGGCTTCTACAGATACATTATGAGCAAAAAGAAAGCAAAGGATAAGATTGATCCTCTAGAAGATCACAGCAATGATCTGTGTGTGAAGTCAAAAGTGATGTCTGGTGGGACGGCAGGTAAGGGCAGTAAAGCATGCTTTCTGCAAACAGAGCAGAGTGAGCCCATTTCATGTGAAAGATCTTCCCGCTTCGGGCGCTAACATAGCACGCTCACAGTTCACTAGCCGTAAGTCTCCTGAATGTGGTGTGACAAGAATACACATAGATTAAGATGTTAGCTGTCCTGGGTGATGAGCAGTTGGTCTGTCACCTGTCTTCAGGAGAGAGAGAGATAAGGAAAACAATGGAGCAGCATTTGGAGATGTTAATGAAGGGACGGGAGAGAGAGCTGTCAAGAGCGGCTCCCCCTTTGAACCCTGAACTGTTTGAAGTGATGGACAGGCGATACCCCAGCAGGGGGATAAAAAGGGACAGGTTCGCTAAGGCGACACAAACGACACCCGAGGTAACGAGACCCTGGAAGCGGTGCGTCTCTCACAAGTCGGTGGGAAGTATCGGTCCATAAACGCACAGGGTGGAAAGGCACGATCGGCGGGAACCTGGTGTGTGTCCACCCTTGCCTGGGTGCCAGGTTCAGTGCAGAGAAACGGTCGTATCTGGAAACGGAGGGGTCAGGGTCGGTGACCTCAGATGACATCACAAAGGACTCGCCCGAAAGCTGACTGCGAAGGTCTGTGTGTGGAAGCTGTTTTGAATATTCATTCGTTTTGCTCTCTCTCTCCTTCCCCCCCCCCCCCCCCCCCACTGTCCATCGCCACGGCAGCGATTACTGCGAACTAAACTGAACTTTGCGTCACTTTGAAACTGGTCATTTACCCCTAGACAACGATAGAGCTTGATTGATCCTGTTATCTGAATTCTGTGTACATGTATGTTTATCATTGCTGAACTGTTGCATTCATTATCCTTTTGATTAGAGTACTGTGTTGCTTGTTTCTTTAATAAAACTTTCTTAGTTCTAGTAATCCAGACTTCAACTGAGTGATCCATTTCTGCTGGTTTGGCAACCCAGTTACGGGGTACGTAACAGTGGAAAGAAAGCTCGGCACTCAGAGGAAACCCACGTTGTCGCAGACAGAACGTGCAAGCTCCATACAAGCAGCGGTGGGAATCGAACTCCCATCACACAGTCACTGCCGCAGTAGCGTTACCACAACCACTACGCTACCATGCCGCCCCAACTAACCACCATAAACATCAAGGATGCTAATTCTTCTAACTTTATATTACAGAAGTAACACCTGCCGCAATGTTCTGAGCATGTGTCATTGATTTTCAACAACCATCCATTAATGTAGGTTAGGCTGTTGTTCATTGCTTACAGCTCAACTTTCGACACCATCATATCCTCAAAACATACTATCAGGCTCCAAGAACGGGACAGCTGTGCCTCCCTGTGCAATTGGATCGTTGTCTTCCTGGCTGGAAGACCACAACCCGAACAGAACAGGTCAGAGGCATGTGTTTCAGGGCTGTGTGCTTTGCCCTAATTCTATTCTCTTTATACCTAACGACTATAGCGCTGAGCATAGCTTCAACAGTATCTACAAAGTTGTGAATGACACCACAGTTGTGGCAGAATCACAGACGGTGAATAAGAGGTGTATAAGAGTGAAATAAGTTATGCTGGTTGAATAGTGTCATCGCTACAACTCAGCGTTCAACGTCAGCAAAGCGACGGACGGTGAGAAGGGAAAGTTAGCTGGACCAACACCAGTCCTCAGTGGAGAGTTTGCCGTGGAAGGGCTGAACAGCTTCTAGTCCATGGGTGTCAACATCTTAGACGATCTATCCCGCACATGACTGAACCCATGAACAAGGCACAGCAGTATCTCGGATTTTCTAGAAGTTTGAGGAGATTTGGCATGGTATCGAAGGCTCTGACAAGCCTCTGCAAATGTACAGAGGAAAGCATTATGACGGGTTGCATCATTGACTAGTATGGAAACTCCAATGCACAGAACTGCAAGAAGCTACAGAAAGAGGCGGGCTTAGTAGGTTGCGTCACAGTAGAACTCTCTCCGCCATCAAAGATACAAGAGGTGACATCACAGGGACGCATCATTCTCTGTTAAGGACCTTCACAATCCAGGCCTTACCCACTTCACAGCGTTCAACAGCAGTTTATTTTCACCACCATCAGGTTCTTGAACCACCTGAAAAACCTTAAAATGCGGCAGAGTATAATTTACCTGTCAATTTGCTCTGGCATTAGTATTATTCTGTTTGTTTTGTCATGTAAATTATATATAATTTATATTCATTTAAGTCTATTTCAATTTATCTATGACCTCCTTGTAAAGTAACGGGTTGCTGCAAAAAGCTAATTTCCATGGCATTTATATCCGGGCCTGGGGGGTAAAGGGAATAAACCTGAACATGCAGTTGATCTTTCGGCCAGAGGAGAGCTTCTCTGCCAGTCACTGTTGACCTCAGATTCATTACAACCACATTCTGACGATTCTGCTTCAATGCCAAAATCATCAGTTCAAAAACCCGCGTTGTGGATCAGGGCAGTATTTTTTCCGGCCGATGACGCTGACGGAACACAAGGTGAACACTTTGACCAGTCGCAGCCCTTTAGTGAGCAAGTGCTATTTGATACCATCATCTACAGTAACTTCCAGCAATTTCCCAAGAACAGGGGCCGTATTTCAATTTGCTGCCCCCATTTAGTGGACTGGGACTGCCTGCACATTATCAAAACTGCTTCGTAGATGTGCTATTAATTCTGGAATACTGTTCTGAAAGATCACAGCAAAGATTTGTATCACATAGCTTTTCCAGTTGGATGCTTTGCAGTTACATATGACATAATCGGATTTTCTATTACACGAAAAAGCTGCTCAATATATATTAAATCAACTGTTCAAGATTCTTGGATGTCATCATGCAATTTGAAAGCAACTGTCAGGTATTCAATATTCTGAGTCCCTCTAACTGCTGGCAGACTATTACAAATACCCAACTGTCGTAGTAGACAGCTGTCGATCCCAGAGCATCATGGGTTTGCGCCTCTGGTGGACCATGTCCTCTCCAGAGCTCAAGCCTGGACGGGAAGATTTGAAGAATCGGCTGTTGCTCATGCAGCAGGTTCTCACTCTCCATGTTACCGATGTAGTCCAAGGGAAGATGGCACCAGTGTCATCACAGGGGCTGCCAGAGTGAAGTTGTAAACAACATCAAACTGCTTTGGGGACCCCGGCTCTGGATTTCTGCCTCAGGGTTTCCACTCGAAACCTTTCCCCTGGGTGGGTATGGCCACAAAGCAGTGAAGGTTTAAAATCAGAGTTTTTCTTCTCTTAGGCGGGCTGCCATCCCAGGCTGACGACCCTCACCTGCCCGAGTCTACTGGTAGTGACTGAAAATGTGGATATTAACTAAGAGACGAAACTGATAATGAACAGGTCTTTTCGCAATGGGAGGCAATGTACATTGTTGGGAATAGATCATTAAGCTTCCTGAATCTGTTTTGATCAAGACTTATCAGTCTCTCAGTTCCAATTTCTCCTGGGTCCATTTCTGTCAGCAATCATGCCAACAAAATTTGTCAATCTTGGTTCTAAGATTTTCAATTGGTTTAACCTCAGTAATGTTTAAAAGGAAAGTGTTTGGAAGAAGCGAACGACAAGCCTGTCGTAAGCATCTGAACACATGTGTGATACAAATATGAATCAGCATACAGGAGGGAGATTGAAAATTTGGCTGAGTGGTGTAATAACAACAACCTCTCACTCAATATCAATTAGACCAAGGAACTGATAGTAGACTTCAGGAGAGGGAAGCCAGAGGTCCATGAGTCAGTAATCATCAGAGGATCAGAGGAGGAGAGGATCAGTAACTTTAAATTCCTGGGTGTCACTATCTCAGAGGATCTGTCCTGGAACTATCATATAAATATTATTGCGAAGAAAACACAACAGCGGCTCTATTTCTTCAGGAGTCTGTGGAGATTTGGCATGTTATCAAAAACCTTGGCAAACTTCTGTAGATGTGTGGTGGAAAGTGTGCTGACTGGCTGCATTATGGCCTGGTATGGAAACACCAATTCATGGTACATTGGCCTTTATTATTTGAAGTATTGAGTATAAGAGCTGGAATGTTATGATGAGGTTGTATAAGGCATTGGTGAGGCTGAATCTGGAGTATTGTGTTCAGTTTTGGTCACCAAATTACAGGAAGGATATTAATAAGGTTGAAAGAGTGCAGAGAAGGTTTACAAGGATGTTGCCGGGACTTGAGAAACTCAGTTACAGAGAAAAGTTGAATAGGTTAGGACTTTATTCCCTGGAGCGTAGAAGAATGAGGGGAGATTTGATAGAGGTATATAAAATTATGATGGGTATAGATAGAGTGAATGCAAGCAGGCTTTTTCCACTGAGGCAAGGGGAGAAAAAAACCAGAGGACATGGGTTAAGGGTGAGGGGGGAAAAGTTTAAAGGGAACATTAGTGGGGGCTTCTTCACACAGAGAGTGGTGGGAGTATGGAATGAGCTGCCAGATGAGGTGGTAAATGTGGGTTCTTTTTTAACATTTAAGAATAAATTGGACAGATACATGGATGGGAGGTGTATGGAGGGATATGGTCCGTGTGCAGGTCAGTGGGACTAGGCAGAAAATGGTTTGGCACAGCCAAGAAGGGCCAAAGGGCCTGTTTCTGTGCTGTAGTTTCTATGGTTCTATGGTTCTATGCGAGTGGAAATTCCTACAAAAGGTAGTGGATTCAGCCCAGTACATCATGGGTAAAACCCTCCCAACCATTGAGCACGTTTGCATGATATGTTGCCGTAGAAAAGCAGCATCCATCATCAAAGATCCTCACCACCCACACTGGGCACTTTTTTCACTGCTGCCATCAGGTAGAAAGTACAGGAGCCTCAGGAGTCACACCACTAGGTTCAATAACAATTACTACCACTCAACCATCAGGCTCTTGGTCAAAAGGGGAAAACTATGCCCACTTAAGAACTCCTTTGTCTTGTTATTTCCTGCAAATTATTTATAGCTATTTATTCATTATCTGCATTTGCTCAGTTTGTTTACAGTTTACTGTCCCTGATGTTTACAATTTACAGGTACTGTTTACAGCTACTGTTCTATAGATTTGCTAAATATGCCCACAGAAAAAGAATCTCAGGGTTGTATGTGGTAACATGTATGTACTCTGATAATAAATTTTACTTTGAACTTTGAACTTTTGAATTTTTTTTCTGGCATTAATGACAAATACTGTACCCCCACACTAAAAACCAAATCCGTTCGTTCAGGATTTCTTCTTTGTCCCATCAGCTCACTCAATCATCTTATGGTTACATCACATCAGAACTTTAACATATATTTAAGGGAACAAAATACCATTGTGTGCCATCTGCTCTTATAATGTAATAATTTTAGTGGGGGGAATAAAGAAAAATGCAAAATGAATATGTGTAGCTCCCTACCCTTGCTGTTTGACCTGGGTATGTCTAGGTTTGTTTTTTTTAAAGATGGAGTTCAAGATCTTTCTGTTTTTTTTTCCTTTTGTTTGAACATTCAGAATAGCAATAGGTATTGTCCTTGTGGGAAAGTTTTAAATTGGAGGAGGACAAATTACATGGGCATTAGGCAGGAACTAAGAAGCGTTAATTGGGAACACCATATCAACCATGTGGAGGGTGCTTAAAGATCAATTGAATGGAGTACAGAAGAGTACATGTTCCTGTTAAAAGGAAGGACAGGAATGGAAAAATAAGAGAACCTTGGATATCCAGAGAGGTGATAAATTTAGTCAAGAAGAAAAAGGAAAAGTATGTAAAGCTTCAGAAGTTAGGATCAAACGAAGCACATGAGGAGTATAAAGCAGTCAGCAAAGAACTAAAGAAGGAATTAGGAAAGCCAGGAGCAGCCGTGAAAAGTCCTTGGCAAGTAGGATTAAGGTGGATCCCAAAGCATTCTATACATACATCAAGAGCAAGAGGATAATTAGGCACAGGGTGGGACCACTCAAGGATAAAGGGGGTAACATTTGCTTGGATGCGGAGAACATGAGTGAGGTACTTATTGAGTACTTTGCTTCAGTACTTACCAAAAAAAAAGGATATGGAGGACCAGGAGATCAGTACTGAGTGTATAAAGACATCAGGGAGTTCAGAGGTCAAGGAGGAGGAAGTGTTGGGCATTCTAATGAGTATTAATGTGGATAAGTCCCCAAGGCCAGATGGGATTTACCTCAGGTTATTGAAGGCGGCAAGAGACAAGATTGCTGGGGCTTTGACCAGTATCTCCATGTCCTCTCTAGGCACAGGCGAGGTTGCGGAGGACTGGTGAGTGGCTAATGTTGTACCTCTATTTAAGAAGGGAGCAAGGGAAAATCCTGCAAACTGTAGACAGGTTAGTCTCACGTCATATGTAGGGAAATTGCTGGAGAAAATTGTTAAGGCAAGGATATATGAGCATTTGGAAACACACAGCCTAATCAGGGAGAGCCAGCAAGGCTTTGTGCAGGGCAGGTCATGTCTTACCAACTTGACTGAGTTTTTTGACAAGATGACAAGAGAGATTGATGAGGGTAGATGTTCTCTACATCTATTTTAGTTAGGCGCTTGACGAAGTCCCCCATAGGAGGCTAATCCAGAAGATTAAGATACATGGGGTCCACTGCAAATTGGCTGTTTGGATTCAGAACTGAATTGCACATAAAATACCGAGGATAGTTGTTGAAGGAACTTACTTGAACGGTAGGTCTGTAGTTGGTGGTGTTCCACAAGGCTCTTTGCTGGGATGTCTGCTGCTTGAGATGTGTTTGTATATAAATGACCTGGATGAAATGTAGATGGGTGGATTAGTAAATTTGCGGATGATACCAAGATTGGAGTTGTGGATGATGTAGAAGACAGGCAAAGAATACAGCACAATATAGATCAGTTACAGGTATGGGCAGACAAATAGAAGATGGAGTTTAACCCAGATAAATGCGAGGTGTTGAACCACAGTAAGGCAAGTGCAAGGAGACAGTACACTGTTAAGGGGCAAGATCCTTAGTGTTGTGAGCAGAGAGATCTTGGGGTCCAAGTTTGTAGCTCCATGAAATTGGCTACACAGGTCGATAAGGTGCTTAAGAAGGATTAAGAAATGCTTGCTTTTATTTGTCACATTGAGTTCAAAAGTTAAGAGGTTATGTTGCAATTTTATAAAACTCTGCTTAGGTCACATCTGGTGTATTGTATACAGTTCTGGTCGACCCACTATAGGAAGGATGTTGAGACTTTGGAGACGGTGCAGAAGAGGCATACTAGGATACTGCCCGGTTTAGAGGGAATGTGCTATCCTGAGAGGCCGGATAAACTTGGCTGTTTTCTCTGGGATAGTGGAAGCTGAGGGGAGATCTGATAGAGGTTTATAAGATTGTGAGAGGCATAGATAGAGTGAACAGTGTATCTGTTTCCCAGGGTTGAAATGTCTAATACCAGAGTGGAACGAATTGAAGGTGAGAGGGGGTAGGTTCAAGAGGGATGTGAGAGGTAAATGTTTTACTCAGAGAGTGGTGGATGCCTGGTATGGTGGGAGAGGCAAATAAATCAGAGGCTTCTAAGTGGTGTTTAGAAAGGTACTTGAATGTGAGGAAAATGGCATTATGTAGGTAATTTGGGGGGGGGTGTTGATTTACTTTTTCACTGGTTCAGCACAACATTGTGGGCCGAAGGGCCTGTTTCTATGTTCTGTTTTGTTTCCAATGTAAGCTGTCCATTTTTATTACTTTTCGATTATTCCTTTAAGCTCTATGTTTTATTCCTTTGAATTTCTGCTTCACCTACTCAAAGCCCAATATCTTTGTTCCTACATCTATGGCACAGAACTGAAAGCAGTGGTCCTAATATGGTCTAAAGAACACTACATGACTTTAAAATAATATTTACATTTTTGTATCCCTGACCTGTTGAGATGGAAACTATGATTCATTCGGCAATTTTAATTGTTTTCTTATTTGAACTCTAAATATTTCTGGACATTTAACCTTCCAATTTAAATGCCTATCTGGTTTGCCTGTCGTGTAACCAATCTGGATGTGATATGGGAGTTAAATGAGATTCAGTCTGCTACTAGTTTCGTTAGTCATTTTGCATGTAGACATTTGGAGTCATATCATAGTCTGTCAGACTCTGCTCTCCAGTAATGAAAAAAACAAAATGATGGACTCATATCAAGCCTTAAATTAATATTTATGATAACTTTATTTATATAGCACTTTTCATACATTTTTAAGATGCAGGCTCAAACTGCTTCATATAGATTGCAAATATAAATTGATATAGTCATTAAATTTGAGACAAAATGAAAAATTATAAGTAAAGGCAAACATGATATAGAATACAATGTAACTGAATATACCAAATTACACAAATATAATCAACATCAACAGGCATTAACTAATCCTATAAGTAGGGCAAATTTAAAAAGTAGTTTTTTTAGAAGTCTTTTCAAACATTCCACAGTACTGGTCTGGTGTATCTCAGTTGGTAGATTGTTCTGGATTGTTGGTGCGTAAGAGCAAAAGGAACATCTTATGTACTTGGCTCTAGGATCTCTAAATGAACTAGTATTCATGGATCTAAGATTACAATTAGGGACATAGGGGGAAAGACACACCAAAATATATGAAGGAGCTAGGTTATTCAGAGCCTTATGTACAATTAAGAACATTTTTAAATCGATCCTAAAGGACACAGACAGCCAGTGTAATGATCTCAAAACCAGTGGAATGCGTTCAGATTTTTTTTCTTTCATTAAGATTCTTGTTGCTGCATTTTGAACAAGCTGAAGCTGATTTATATAGCTTTTGGCAGTCTTGAAATAAATGCATTAGAGTTGTCAAATCAGCTGAAAACAAAAACGCGTATCAATTTTTCTGCATCCTGAGATGTTATAAGAAATCAGACTCCTGCAATGTTCTTTAAATTAAAGAATGCAGTTAACATGGTTAATATCTGTTTTGAAATTTAGCTCAGAGTTGGAAACAACGCCTCAATTCTTCACATCTGGCTTGATATGCAAGGTCAGATGATCGTTTATTTCTGAGATTCACACTTTTTATTTCTAGCAATACCAAAATTTCAGTTTTTTCCTAAGGAAATTTGAATTCATCCATTCTGTAATGTGAGGACATAGGGCAAGAGGTTTCAGAGCCTCACGGTCATCTGGCATAATAGACAAATACAGTTGTGTGTTGCCTGTCTAGCTGTGATACTTCACCTGTGTTTTGAAACAATCTGACCTAATGGGAGCGTGTAGACTGAGAACAACAACAGGCCTAAAATTGACCCTTGTGGCACACCAAACACAATATCATGGATTTCAGATGTACAATCACTACGGCTGATAAATAATTTTCTTCCTGTTACACAAGACTGAAACCAGCTTATGGCAGTACCAGAAACACCGACACATTGACTGAGGGGGTCTATGAAAATGCTGCGCTCCATGATATCAAATGCTGTGTTCAAATCTAAGAGAACAACAACTGATATAAGAACACAAGACATAGGAGCAGAATCAGGCCATTCGGCCCATCAATTCTGCTCTGCCATTTCATTATGGTTGATCCATTTCCCTTTCCACCACTTTCTCCTGCCTTCTCCCCGTAACCATTCATGGCCTGGCTAATCAAGGATCTGTCAACATCCATCTTAAATGCACCCAGTGGCATGGCCTCTGCAGCCGCCTGTGGCAACAAATTCTACAGAGTCACCACCCTCTGGCTAAAGAAATTCCTCTTCATTTCTGTTCTAAATGGATGTCCCTCTATATTGAAGCCATGCTCTCTGGTCCTAGACTCCCCCACCAAAAGAAACATCCTCTTCACATCCACTCTATCTAGGCCTTTCAATGCTTGATGAGTTTCAATGAAATCTCCCTTCATTCTTCTAAATTCCAGCAAGTACAGGGCCAGATCCTTCAATTGCTGCTCATATGATAACTCTTTCATTCCCAGAATCATTCTCATGAACCTTCTCTTAATGCTCTTGAATGTCAATACATTCTTTCTTAAATAAGGGGCTGAAAACTGCTTACAATAGCCCAAGTGAGGCCTCACCAGTGCCTCATACAGCCTCAGCACTACATCCTTACTTTCAAAGTACCTATAAAATTTACAGTGCAATTTTTCCCCATTCTTCTTTATAAAACTGCTCAAGCTCTCTCAGACTGCATGGGGGTCATGACAGAACAGCCCTCTTCAAATCCAGCTACAAATTCTCAATTGGATTGAAGTCTGGACTCTGACTTAGCCACTCCAGGACATTAACTTTTTGTCATTTTTAAGCCGTTGTCGTGTAGCTTTCGCTTTATGCTGGAAAACGAACCTTCACAGTTCTCTTGCAAACTACATCAAGTTTTCTGCCAAGATTTCCCTGTATTTTGCTGCATTCATTTTGCCGTCCACCTTCACAAGTCTTCCAGGGGCTGCTGCAGTGAAGCATCCCCCACAGCATGATGCAGCCACCACCGTGCTTCACGGTAGGGATGATGTGTGTTTGATGATGTGCAGTGTTTGGCATACACCAAACATAGAATTTAGTCTGATGGCTATATCTTAATTTTGGTTTCAACAGATCATAGAACCTTCTTCCACTGATTACAGAGTCTCCCACATGCTTTCTGGCAAACTCGAGCCAAGATTTCATTTGAGGTTTTTTTCCTACGGTGGTGTTCTCTTTGCCACTCTCCCATAAAGCCGCAACTGCTGAAGCACCCAGACAACACTTATTGTATGTGCAGTCTCTCCCATCTCAGCAACTGAAGCCTGTAATTCATCCAGGGTTGTCAGAGGTCTCTTGGTGGCCTCCCTCACTAGTCCCCTTCTTGCCTGGTCATTCAGTTTTTGAGGACAGCCTGCTCGAGGCAGATTTACAGCTGTGCCAAATTCTTTCCATTTCTTGATGTTGACTGAACTGTACTCCAAGCGATAGGCAGTGAATTGGAAATTTTCTTGTATCCATCTCCGGACTTGTGCTTTTCAAGAATCTTTCCATGGAGTTACTTGCAGTGCTCTTTTGTCCTCATGGGGTAGTTTGTGCCAGGATACTGACTCACCAGCAGTTGGAATTTCCAGATACAGGTGTATTTTTACTACAATCAAAACACATCTGGACCACACACAGGTCTCCAAAAACAGACGTGCATTTGACTAATTATGTGACTTCTAAAACCAACTGGCTGCACCAGTGATGATTTGGTGCTTCATATCGGGGAGGGGGGGCGGGGGGAATACTTATGCAATCAATTATTTTGCATTTTATGATTGTAATTGACCAAGATCATTTTGTAAAGATTTGTTTTCACTTTGACATGAAAGGACCTTTTTCTGTTGATTAGTGTCAAAAAAGCCAAATTAAATCCACTGAGATTCAATGTTGTAAAAGAATAGAACATGAAAACTTCCAAGAGGGGTCAATACTTTTTAAAGGCTCTATATATTGTAGTCCTCTTGAAATGAATGCTAACATTGCATCTACCTTCCTCACCATCTGCACATGGTCTCCCAAATCCTTCTGCATCTCAGATTTTTTTAATTTTAGCCTCGTTTACAAAAGAGTCAATGCTTTTATTCATTCTACCAGAGGAGTCTTTTTGATACTGTATGTGATCTTTGCCCTTTCTCCTATGTCCTTCTGCAGCCTTTCTGCTTCCTCTGCAATACCTCTGCTCCTCCACCTATCTTCATATTTTCCACAAACCTGGGCACAAACCCATCAATTTTGTTATGCAAGTCGTTGACATACATGTAAAAACAAACCACCCAAAGTACATATCCAGCTTGTCCTCCATTTCCTTGCACCCCGTTAGTATCTCTCCAGCAGTCCAAAACTACTCTGGCCTCTCTTTTAATCTTTATATGACAGAAAAAAAATCATTTTACCTGCATTGGTATTAAGTCATGGTTTATTAATTTATTTCAAGCAATTAAATTTCTGAACTATGATTAGATCTAAAACTGATTGATACTTGCAAAAATATAATTTGTATTCAAGAAATCAATTAATTATGGAAAAATTACTTTTTCAAACTTTTACTAAGAAAATTCAATAACTTGAGACAATTTATTGGATTCTTTCTCTTCATATTGTAGTGAGCAGTGGTTTGATAATAGGCCACATAATTTTTGGAATAGAGGAATGCAAAGGAACAATTATTTGTTCCATGGTACCTGTCTCATTCACACAATAGAACATGTTCAACCGTTTTGCATCACAGATATCATTAATACATCTACTTGAATATTCCCATCCCGGATATATTTAAATTACATCGTATTATTGGCTTTAAAAAGTCAGGCTCGCACACTCAATACACGATCAACATAAACAAAATACCAGCGTCTGTAGATTTTCTCAATACACGATGTTTCCTTAAAATATGATTATCTGCCTTACTGAAAATAAAATGGCCTCACTGGAAAGATTTGACTTTTATTTGCGCACGATGGCTCCTTAGACGAACGGGAGAACAGTCATAAAAGTACTAAAGTAACACAATCAAATATTATCGTCTTTGTGGAGTTAAAACTGGTCCACCCGCTTCTCCAAGATTCGTCAGAGGCACGGGGTAAAAGAGTAGTGGATGGGTGCTCACGGAGATATGCAGTTGCCAAGAAAACACCAATTTCCATTCAATAAATCTAACATCAACTATTTAATTAGGGCAACATAATTGGAGGTACTTTCCGAGCTTTTCAGTTCCACTTTCTCTGAGGGTTTTCAAATTAAATGAATGTAATTGCATGTGGTTTTTATTTCACGGGAGTTATGAATGGCCGGAATTAGATAATTAAAGCAACACGTGGTTGAAGGAGCCTGAACTGCTAAACTCCTCCAGCCGATTAGATCAGTTATTGATTATGGTTGTATTGCTTATGGTTTTGCTGCTACGGCAGTGCTTGGAAAACTAGACACTGTGCAATCCAAAGCACTTAGACTCTGTTGTGGTGCTTTTAGAACAACATCAGTTCCGGCATTGTGTGTGCAGATGGAAGTGCCTCTCCATTTAAGACGAATTCAGTTGGGCCTGCAGTATTGGGTAAAACTAAATGGATTCAATCACAGCTGTCTGCCAAAGTGTCTTTTGCAGGGGAAGTCAGAGCGCCAAAGTAAAATTAAAAGATATCCATTTTTGGATTTGGTTAATAACTGGGCTGTGAAATTGAAACTGACTGAGGAAAACATAGTTGACCAAATTTGCTTGCCACTTGTCCCTTTTGGGCTCTTGCCAGAATCAGAAGCAGACCTATTCCTCCTTTTTTGGCTTCAAGGAAGCAGTGCAATTTCATCAGCGGTGAACACAAATGAATATTTAAATAATAAATGGGGATCTTATCTGAAGATTTTTACTGATTGCTCAGTGGACCCAGAGAGCAGTAGGGCAGGATTTGGGATGTATGTGTCTCAACTTGGAATTAAGATTAGTCACTGGGTTTCAGATGGTGTTTCTGTCTTTGCAATAGAATTATTAGCAATCCTCTGGGCCTTATGGTGGATAGAAGACCATGTAGGGTTATCATCTGTTCGGATTCTGCTGCTGCCTTAGAGGCTGTAAAAGGGAATAAATCAAAAGCTCGGCCTGACATAGTTATTGAGATTCTCTTCGTGTTGTTTACAGTAGGGAAGATGGGTTGTGCAGTTAGATTTTCATGGATACCTGGGCATGCTAGGGTGGAAGGAAATGAAATTGTGGATGGCATTGCAAAGTCTTCCTTACAGAGCAGGCAAGTAGAAATTAGAGTTCCCCTAGGCAGAGCAGAATTGAGAGGTAGGATTTAAAAAAGGTATAGAGAAGAAGATGCAGGAGGATTGGAATAATGAATTAAAGGACTGGCATTATTTTTCTAGTCACCCGCTAGTTAAAAAGGTCTCAGACTATTACCTTTTAAATCATAAAGATATGGTGAGATTAACAAGATTTAGGTTGGGGCATTGTGGGCTAAACTATTATTTAAAGATAATAGGAAAACATCCCACTGGATTATGTGACTGTGGTAGTCCAGAGACAGTCCAGCATGTTTTGCCGAGCTATAATCGACACAATAATTGAAAGAAGCATGTTGTTCAAGAGGCTATCTTTCTTAAATGTATTTTGGTTTTCTATTAAATCTTTGTTTGGCCATCAAGAGAACCAACATCAGATTAAAGAGTCTATTATTCAGTTTATACGTGAGACTAGATTATATTCGAGAATTTGAGTTCCTTGAAGTTCTATAATTAATTATACATCCTGCGGAGGGCAGTAATACGCCTAGATGCGTCTAAACTGCCGGAGATAGAGGAAGAAGTAGTTCCTCCAGCCCCTGTAGGCTGTTCCAGACCTCCAGCCTCTGCAGTCTCATGTGACTCGATAATTGAATAGCACTTTACGATATTAACTGCGAATGAAACACCCTCGGCGTTATTTCTTAAAGATGTTAGCATATTTTTGGAAAATTTACACCCTCATCGACCAATTGCAAGTTCCGGGTTGACATGGAACAGAATAATTTCTACTTCGGTATCTTCAGTATTTTATACTGCTGCTGTAACTTGGCCATGTCCGTTTATGGGTATACCATTGCCTTTGGGCAAGAGGAGAGGTTGATTCGGTACTTGGAACCTGAGGGCCATAAACCCCTTTATAAGATTTTTAAAATTGTATTTTCAGAAGGGAAAAAAAGCCATTATATAATAAGATGTGCCAGAAATATCATCAATATTTGGTGAACCTTAGCATCGAAACAAATAAACAGAGAGGAAAGTTACTTTAGAAGGGAAAAAAAAATGTAAGTTTGGGAGATTCCTGTCCCTACATCAGAAAGTGAAGTTCATTGCCGGGGCCTTTTTGGTCACTTTGTAAATGCAGTTACTCCCGCTTCTATGAATTACCTCACTATTAAACTTCTCTGGCACCAGCACCTCGTGGAAATGGACCGAGCCCTCTCTGTACTTTATATCGGAAGACAGGTAAATGACAGTGTTTGAACCGCAGAGATCTTGAAGTGTCTGCAAAAGGAAAGGAAATTGCGATGGACTGTACACAATATCCGAGCCCAGGATGAAATCAAAATCATTTGGGTAGTTTTTCTGATCAGTCCCCCAAACCAGAGAGCTGACTTTTATCCGATGTCTGGAGCAAGGAGGAATGTTAGCGGAGACATTGTACTCGATTTGCTTCAAGACGTATGGTTTGTCTGTCAGAGTGACATCTCCGCCTGGAAAATATCAGAAATATCATTATTAATGGTGTTGTTCTGTTATGATACTAATCAACTCTAACACAATCTCTCTATAGATGCTACTATTTGTATTTTTCTCACGGCCATTCGGAATAGATATCTCCAATATAAAGTAATATCATACCTTAAATTTAAATAATTGCCCGAGTAAATGGGAATTGTTAGCTGATGCCTACCAGTACGGCGAAAATGTCACCACTGACACTTGATTATGGGCAGGCACTGCTATTGATCATGAAATTGGCATAATAATTAACTTGATGCCCTCAGCTAAAAAAAAATCAGAATTTCATCTCTAGTTGCTACTCCTGACAGTGTAACATGAGAAACGGTCACAGTATCCCCTAAAACAATGATCACTTAGAACAGTGGATATGCAGTGGACGGGTGACCAGATGCGAGTCATGATTATGAGCGGATGCACGAGGAATAGCAACTAGAGATGCGAGTTAAGTCTGCGATGCTAAAAAAATATTAATTTCAAGCACTGTGAATGATAATTATAGGATCAGCTGCGATTAACATTCACAGGTTCATTTATTATCAAAGTATGTACCCATAAACAACTGAATTTCGTCTTCTCAAGATAGCCAAGAAACTAGGAAAGAACGTGAAAGTAACACATCAAAGTTGCTGGTGAACACAGCAGGCCAGGCAGCATCTCTAGGAAGAGGTACAGTCGACATTTCGGGCCGAGACCCTTCGTCAGGACTAATTGAAGGAAGAGCTAGTGAGAGATTTCAAATGTACCTCTTCCTAGAGAGCTGCCTGGCCTGCTGCGTTCACCAGCAACTTTTATGTTTGTTGCTTGAAATTCCCGCATCTGCAGATTTCCTCGTGTTTGCGTTTTTAAAAGAACGTGAAGTCGTTCAGAGAGAAACATCAAGCCCAACTCCCGCATAAAAAAGAACGGCATCCCAATCGTCAACCCACAACCCCCCACCCTGCACAAAACGCAACAAGGACATCCCCCAAACCCCTCTCCCGTCGCGCAACAAAACGGAAAGGAACGGGCAGAATACAAGAACCATAAGACTGGAAAAGCTCGCTGTCCATAAATGCAATACTCTAATCCATAACGCGGTACCGTCCTCCTCCTCGTCATTGAAGAGAGAGGCAGCACGCCAGCGCAGAGGACTGCCCGCATGTCAGTGAGCCACAGAGCGACAAGTCGCTCACTGGCCGCTCCCCGGCAGCGACTTTAGGGAAGGCAGTCGGCGCTGAACGCTCGCTTGCCTTCCGGGAGGCAGACGGGTGAGAACCTGTGGATATTGCTAGTATGGCCTTCCAGACTGCACTCGGTGGCTCCACGGGTGACAGTATGCAATAGTAGGTGGATCGAATGTGATGAGTATTTATATAGGAAGGTAACTGGTGTAAAAGATAAGAGTTATGGAAGACAGTGTTACTCGCGATGATTCCCAGGAATTTCTGACGGTGCTTCAACTTTTCACTAACCTTCAGATGAGTCACGTTATCTGAACTTTCGGATCCGATTAACAATGTAATTGGATGTAAATTAAACGAGTTGATACCACTGTGGGAGAGTTATTTGAATGGGGGAGGGCGTGGGCAGCAATTGAAAATGAGAAACTGAGACAATACAGGAACTCTCCTCAGACGCTATGAAACAGAGTTAACATTTCAGGTGGTTTGACAACAAAACGAACGCAAAAATGATGGTCAAGGATATTGTATTTAGAAGCTTAAACTGAACTAGGAGAGAAATTTAACAATTACTAAAGGCTAATGAAAGGTTTTCTTAAAGCCTTAAAAGGTTCATGGAATGTTGACTTACACATCAAAGTTGGAATACTAATGAGCAGAAGTTATGAGCCTTTTGGGGTACCGCAAAGCTCGGTGCTGGGACCCCAGTTGTTTACAATATATATTAATGACTTGGATGACGGAATTAAATGCAGCATCTCCAAGTTTGTGGATGACACGAAGTTGGGTGGCAGTGTTAGCAGTGAGGAGGATGCCAAGAGGATGCAGGGTGACTTGGATAGGTTGGGTGAGTGGGCAAATTCATGGCAGATGCAATTTAATGTGGATAAATGTGAAGTTATCCACTTTGGTGGCAAAAATAGGAAAACAGATTATTATCTGAATGGTGGCTGATTAGGAAAAGGGGAGGTGCAACGAGACCTGGGTGTCATTATACACCAGTCATTGAAAGTGGGCATGCAGGTACAGCAGGCAGTGAAAAAGGCGAATGGTATACTGGCATTTATAGCGAGAGGATTCGAGTACAGGAGCAGGGAGGTACTACTGCAGTTGTACAAGGCCTTGGTGAGACCACACCTGGAGTATTGTGTGCAGTTTTGGTCCCCTAATCTGAGGAAAGACATCCTTGCCATAGAGGGAGTACAAAGAAGGTTCACCAGATTGATTCCTGGGATGGCAGGACTTTCATATGAAGAAAGACTGGATGAATTGGGCTTGTACTCGTTGGAATTTAGAAGATTGAGGGGGGATCTGATTGAAACATACAAGATCCTAAAGGGATTGGACAGGCTAGATGCAGGAAGATTGTTCCCGATGTTGGGGAAGTCCAGAACAAGGGGTCACAGTTTGAGGATCGAGGGGAAGCCTTTTAGGACCGAGATTAGGAAAAACTTCTTCACACAGAGAGTGGTGAATCTGTGGAATTCTCTGCCACAGGAAACTGTTGAGGCCAGTTCATTGGCTATATTTAAGAGGGAGTTAGATATGGCCCTTGTGGCTACGGGGGTCAGGGGGTATGGAGGGAAGGCTGGGGCGGGGTTCTGAGTTGGATGATCAGCCATGATCATAATAAATGGCGGTGCAGACTCGAAGGGCCGAATGGCCTACTCCTGCACCTATTTTCTATGTTTCTATACTACAATGGCTGGGATTGGAACTTAGAGAACAGAGCGGAACCGTCCCCACCATCGGGGACACCATCAAGAGGCAGTACCTCAGAAGCCATCCATCAGTAAGGGCCTGCACCATCTCGGACATGATCCATTCTCATTACTACCATCAAAGAGGAGGTACAAGAGTTAAGGCCCACATACAATTCAAGAACAACTACTTCTCCCCATCAGATGTCCGAACAGTCCATAAAATAATGAACACTGCCTCAGTATTCCTTTATAATTTATAGTAATTTCATCTCTTCGCAATGTACAGCTGTCTCAAAACAACAAACTTCACGTCTAAATCTGATTCTATAACATGGTGGTTTAAAGGGCCGGATTATTGGACAGTTTACGATTAATCACTATTGAATACAGAAGATCAAGAGGTGAACTCTTCAGGGTATTAATAGTAAAGCCAATATTTCAGGGGGAAGAAATTCCTGAAAATAATAGTGACCAGTGGGGCCTGGTCCAGACGCATCTCCCTGCCCTCAGGTCAGAAACTGGTGCTATTACATGGGAGTTTAAGGGCAATGACGACCCGTGGGATACTGCTGTCGAGAATGCCACAAGGGCCGATAATTAGCTTCTCTCTTGCTGGGGTAGTCATTGCTCATACTTAACACTTACAAGCCGTGCCTAATTAGCAGATATTGCCAGGGTGAACGGTGAATAAATTGATTTACACTGCAAATGGTGTCCACTATAGCAAGTAGTGCCACAACCACGGATTCGGCAGCGCAGCAAATGCGGCCATTGCGCTCGTGAGTATGCACGCGTCAGCTAATTATTATTTCATTCTGACTGCATTTAACTCCACTCGTTTCTGCGTAGTGCTGGTCGAGACTTGAACACAGCAGCGTTTAGCTACCTGTTTGCATTCAGCCTTGCCTGAGAAATTGGACTATCGATCAAACTGACTCTGAAGACTAGCGGTATTCGTTTTATATTTTCTTTCAGCCGCAGTGTTAGCTTCGTTTCCCATTAATGGCCCTGTTTAGCTAGCGTTTACTGATTTCTTTTCCTTCTAATTTTGGGTGTCGCATTAAAGTCCGAACTACCAACCCGCCTGGATCATATCCGAACATAGTGACACTGTGGGCGTGGCGAAAACTAACTTAGAGTTCAACAACGCACACAAAATGCTGGAGAACGCATCAGGCCAGGCAGCATCAATGGAAAAAGAGTATAGTCGACGTTTCGGGCCGAGACTCTATCAGGACTTGGGGGGGGGGGGTGGAGTGAGAAGTGTCAATGTAAGAAAGCGGGGGGAAGGGGGGAGCTTAAACCATGTAGCGGCTGGCGGGGATGAAGTAAAGAGCTGGGAAGTTGATTGGTGAAAGATACGGGGCTGGAGAAGGGGGAATCTGATAGCAAACACCCCATGGAAAAAAGGGGAGGAGCACCAGAGGGAGGTGATAAGGTGAGGGGGGACATCGCCGGAAGTTCGAGTAATCCATGTTCATGCCATCAGGTTAGAGGCTACGCAGACAGAATAGGCGTTGCTCCTTCAACCTGACTGTTCGCATTGCGATAGTAGAGGAGGACATCGACTGACACGTCGGATTGGGAAGTAGGATTAAAATGGGTGGCCACTGGGAGATCCCGCTTTTAAACAAAGTTAGATGTTAATTGGAAGAATGAACGTACCCAGCAACGTCGCCAAAATCCCCACGATTCCGCTTCCCGAACCAAGTTCAAGCAGCTTCTTCCCGGTAAAATTCATCTTCTCGGCCTCAAAATACCGACAAAGAGCAAGGCCCTGAGGAAAGAGACAAAATGCGTTTCTACACCACTTTCAGACAGAAGCCGATGTGAGAAAGTGGGAATAGGATGGTGGTAGGGTACGTGCGGAAGACTTTCGTGAGAGAAGGTCAGCGCAGCCTTCCGAATTCTGAAGAACAGTTGATTTAAAGGAATCGGGGCCTTAAACGAAGGAGACGAGAGAAATGCAATGGAAACCCAAAACGATTACTATTAACTTGATTAAACTTTTACAGTTTTGTTCAGTTTGAAAGTCAGAGCGAAATGATCAAGGACAAGGATTGTGATGTACTGCATTGACAGTATAGGGCAACGGTGGAAAAGTGAGGCGAAGGGTAGGTCGAAACAGGGTTCAATTCACCTGAAGATAGAAGGAAACAGAATTTCGCTGGTGAAGAGCGCGTTGAACGTTTTGTGCTGGTGAAATATAAATGGTTAATTTGAAGAGAAGGCGGTAACTTGTTGCAAGCTTCTCTCTCACACACCCACTTAACGTTGTTTTACTTACAACACTACAAAAGTATGGTTATCATATTGTACGTTGTGACTTGCGGACAAAATCGATTTATGGATGTATGCAAATACCAAACCTATTTGTTACCTGGTTTTATGTTGACATTGAGTATGAGAGACATAGCTAGTGAAGAACCTTGTGTCTCCGTTGGTAGGGACGCGAATCAAACTCCACTAGATTTGAGATTGTAACTCGGCAAGTCTGATTCCATGGTCAGAAGGACAGGCCAAAGATGGTTCTCGATCAATGCAGGTGTTGGTTGACCCATTCGAAGCGAACTGTGGAACTCGTCCGTGTTCGTTTCTCCGCTTTTCTCACTAAGATTTCCCTGGTCTTGTCATTTCAGCTTGAGACTCGTCTTTCATCCAACACGTTTACAACTCAGAACTACTTGCGGTTCGAGGCGTATTTTGTAGATCGGCTCAACTTGTAAGGCTTCATATTTTGGAAATATTTCTTCGGTACCAAACTCGATTTTTTCTTTGTTTTGCATATTCTCTTTACAATGTCATGCAGCTGGAATCTTTCTCGGGGGGAGAAAACTTCGCCCCCGCCCCGGGAATAATCAGAACCCTGACAAATCCTCATGCTTCCGATGCACATTGTTGCTGCACTAAATAACAACGGTGGAGTCTTAGAGTTTTTTTTTTAAATATAGAGCCAGTGGAGTCGCAGTCCTTAAGTTTTAAAGTTTGTCTCATTGTTCTAGCTGAATGGACACTGTCGGCATGCGGGTTGAGCACAGGGCCCGTATCTGCGCACTACTGTTCTACCATGCTTTGACTTGTATTGCAGGTTCAAAGGAAGAATCGGCGGAAGTATTGCATATGGCTTCCCTATCACCGTCTGTGTCTATAGTTTATTTGTGATTCTGTACACATACATTGTCTTAATTGTTTTCCTCCGCTTCTCGGTAAATCGCTATTTATTATGCTTATAAAGTTCAAACCTCAGCCCAACGGGTACCTTTAACTGATCCTACCCTCATTTTATTCCCACCCTCACAACCACCTAACACTGGAAATCAGTTACCAATAGGGAAGGTTGGTTTAGAGGAATGTGGGCCAAACTCGGGTCATCAGAACAGAAGATGTTGGATCAGAATTGAGCCATGGGGCCCGCCGAGTTTGCCTCGGCGAGGGTCGCTCATGGAAGCAAAGACCTGGTTCCGTGCTGTATAACTCTGAACCTAAACCAGACCACGTGGAGGAAACCCCGCCTGGCCGCAGGGACAAAGTGCACAATAACAACACTTGTGATCAGAATTGAAACTGGAGCTGTGCCACTGTCGTTTCCATAACTCTGCCAGATCCAACCAAATTATCATTTCGGTTAGGAAGAGCTAGCGAAGTGTTCTCCCGTTGGTTATCCTTTCAACTTTCCGGAGCTATTCAGAATCAGGATAATTATCACCGGCATATGACGTGAAATTTGTTAACTTAGCAACAACAATTAAATGCAATACATAATTTATTTTTCCTCTAAGTAATTAATTAGTATACGTATATTGAATAGATTAAAAGCGTGCAATAACACATACTGTATATTAAAAGTGAGCTAGTGTCCAAGGGTTCAATGTCCATTTAGGAATCGGATGGCAGACGGGAAGAAGCTGTTCCTGAATTGCTGTGTGTGACTTCAGGCTTCTGTACCTCCTATCTGATGGTAACAGTGAGAAAAGGGCATGCCCTGGGTGCTACAGGTCCTTAATAATGGATCTGCCTTTCTGAAGTTGTCCTGGGTACTTCGTAGGCTAGTACCCAAGCTGGAGCTGACCAGATTTACAACCTTCTGCAGTGTCTTTCGGTCCTATGCAGGAGCCCCCTCCCCATCTCCATATATGATATGTCTGGTATGTCCAACATTTTCTTCATTTGTTAGATTCCCTGGGTACCAATTATATCAATACAGTATATGGTCCAGTCTATTGTACAAAGTCCACGGCGTCTCTCTCTGGTGTACCTGAATGCACCTCGGTTACAATAAGGCAGGCTTTAGGAACGGAAACGTGTCAAACATCCCCACACAAATGTGCGTCATTCTCCATCGAGGGGCTTATACTACACTGGTTTAAAATCAGAGTACACTCTGCGGGTAGCCTCCCGGAGACGTGCATGCTTCTGATCCAAGCCACCGCTGCCAGAAGCTCTTCGGCAATTGGCAAAGGTAGAGAGTAATTCACAAGGATGTTACCTGTCCTGGTGGGTTGCTGATATAAAGAGGCTGAATGGGCTGGGACCTTTATTTCTCCGGGCACTGGAACCTGATGGGTGACTTTGCAGAGATATTTCAAATCATGGTAAGGTAAAATGTCAGTCTTTTTCCCTCAAAGTAGGGGAGTCCAAGTCTAGAGGGCATGGAATTTAAGGCGAGTGAGGAGAGAGTTAAAAGGGGACTGAGGGACAAGTTCTTCCACAAGGAAGATAGTGGGTGTATGGAATAAGCTGTAGAGGCAGGCACAATTATTGAGATTAGAAATCATAGAACACTGCAGCAAAGCAACAGGCCTTTTGGCCCATTTAGTCTGTGCCGAACTGTTGGCCTAGTCCCTTTGATCTGACCCGGACCATCACCGTCCCATCCATGTACCTATCCAAATCTCTCAAATTTGAAATCTATCCCGCATCCAATACTTCCACGCTCTCACGACTTCGAGTGAAAAAGCTCTCCCCGAGTATTCACTGTCCGCCTTTAACTCTAGTTCTAGTCTCACACAACCTGGGTGGGTGGGTGGGTGCAGGGGGAACCTACTTACACTGGCCCTACCAATAACCCTAATAACTTTACATACTTCTATCAAATCTCCACTCAATCTTCTACGTTCTAAGGAGTAAAGCCCTAACCTGTCCAATCCTTCCCCGTACATCAGGCCCTTAAATCCTAGCAACATCCTTGTAAATTTTCTCTGCACTTTCAATCGTATTAATCTTTCCTGTCGTCATTTAAAAGACATTTGCTCGGATACATGGATAGAAAACATTGTGGGGGATATGGGCCAAACACAAGCAAGAAGGACTGGCTTGGATAGATGTCACAGACAACGAGAACGAGTTGTACTGAAGGGCTTGGTGTATCAGGATTTCTCTTAAGCAAAATAGACTGGTAATAGGTTATCAGACTTACAGGACTCCAGACATAAGCAGAAACGCCCAATGAAGATTCTTTAAACAGACTAATCTTCATAGTATGTCCATCAAATTCATAATCTCTCTCCTCCAACAACATACTGTTATTTTCTGTACCAGACATGTAGAGTTCACGAGTCTGATCCAAGAATTTACCTGAGATTAAAGGAGAGCAGGGCGTGATTTAATTGTGTGTTAATTGCTGTCTATTAAGGAGGTTGTAGCTTCTCCCCATGGCCACGTGAGTTTCCTCCGGGTGCTCCGGATTCCTCAGAGTCCAAAGACCTACCGGTTAATTGTCCCGTGATTAGGCTAGGGTTAAATTGGGGGGGGGGGATTACTGGGCGGTGTTGCTCAAAGGGTCTATTCTGTGCTGTATTTATCGAAGTTGATAAACAGATGAATAAATACTACTCACGTACTGTAAAATAGATTACACTTCCAATAAATTTAATCACTGATTCAGCGTGACCCTAATGACTCCAGTATTGTCTTAAAACAGCGAGAAATGCCGATTCCTGCTGAATTCCCAGTTGACAATGAAAACATGCCGGGGACAGGAGGCATAATCCATAGATCCAAAGCAAGGGCAAAATAGAATAATAAATAAACAAACAACAATTATCGAGAACATGAGATGTAGAGTCCTTGAAAGTGAGTATATTGGTTATGGGGACATTTCGATAATGGGGCAAGTTATCCCCTTTTGTTCAAGAGCCTGGTGGTTGAGGGGTAATAACTGTTCCTGAACCTGGTGGCGTCAGGGGTGTTAACTGTTCCTGAACCTTGTGGTTGAGGGGTATTAACTGTTCCTGAACCTGGTGGTTGAGTCTGAGGCTCTTGTAACTTACTCCTGGTGGCATGAGTAAGACGAGAGCTTGACCTCGGTGGTGGGGGTCCCTGATTATGGATGCTGATTTCCTGCTACAGCATTTCATGTAGATGTGCTTAATGGAGGGAAGGTTTTTACCTGTGATGGACCGGCCTGTCTCCACTTTTTTTGTAGGATTTCCCGATCAAGGGTATGATGTTTCCATACCAGGCTGTGATGCAGCTGGTCAATATACTGACCGCTACATATCTATAGAAGTTTGTCAAAGTTTCAGATGCAATGCCAAATTACCGCAAACTCCTAAGGAAGCCAGAGGCGCTGCCGTGCTTTCTCTGTGCTGGGCCCGGGGCAGGTCCTTCGAAATAACACCGACCCTCGTTGCTGACCCTCTCCACCTCTGATCCTCCTATGAGGAGTGGTGTAGAGTGGTCCAGAGAAGATGGAAAGCGGTATATAGGACCAACGTAATATCTGATAATCCGACGCGAAACTAATCTTGGTAATACAGGGTAAACTGTTTACGATTTTGTTTTATTGTCATGCAAGCGACGTGAGCTTTCACAGGGCCGTCCTTGAGGTGGCTTGCTGCCTTCCCGAGGCATTGTAGTCCTTGGGGTGTGGTTGTGATGTTACCAGGGAGAGATTTCCAGGATCTTAAGCCAGGGTGAAGAAACGGCGAGATGTCGTGCGTGGCAGGGAGAACAGCCGCCGGGCGGCCGCGTTCCTGAGCTGCCCTTCTTGCTGCTGGAGGTCGTGTGTTTGAAAGGTGCTTTTCAAAGTGTTCTGGTGAATTGCCGCTGTGCATCCTGCAGATAGTCCCCGCAGTCTGAACTATGTGTGGATGGGTTAATTGGGCGTGGGGGTTGGAGAAAGAACCAACTCATCGTGTTTCCAAATTGTGCCTTTCTACCACTCTGGTTCTGAACAAAATAATGGAAAAGCTGTGAAATATGGAGCTAAAGGTAATGCTTAGCGGATCTTGTGGTAGTAATGAAGAGAGAAAATTCAAGTCAATAACACAAGGATTAGCTCTGAATTTTAAAAATCAGATTAGTTCTGAATTTTTTTAAAAGGAGATTATATGAAGTTGTTGGTCTTGATATTGAGTCTGGAAGATCGTGAAGTGCCTAAACAGATAAGGCACTATTCCTCCATCTTTCACTGGGCTTCATTACAACAACCACCGACCGATCGGGCCGAGTGGGAGTTGGATGAAGAAGAGGCAGGTGACAGTTAACTCTGAGTCTGCTCTTCGGATAGAGGGCGGTGTTCGGCAAAGTATAAAAATGCAAGTCCAAGTGTATTACCACATCACCTGAAAAGAGTGTTAGAGTCTCCAGATGGTGGAAAAGGAAGAGAGAAAGGCTGGCCGTAGTAGCCCGTTCCCCCTTTTCAACTCACCCTTGCTCCTGTAATGAGCTCTGCGGAGCGCGGGAGAGCACTGGGCTCGGGTTTTTTGCGCACCTGAAATGGTTAATTGCTGATTAACGATCGTCGTTAATCGTTTGAGTTCCTTCTGTTTTTTCCTCAAACGTCTCGCTCTTTGTAATGTGGCTTCCAGCTGCCTTCTGTTTAAGCTTATTAAATTTATTTTGATTGGGTCGGGGATTCCGTGTTACTTGTGTTATTTAACAAACAAACTTGCCCCCAAACTTGCACCTGACATCTCCTCTGTACCTACTTCCAAGCACCTTTAAGCTATGCCCTCTCATGTTAGCCACTTCACCCCTGGGGAAAAGCTTCTGACTCTACAGAATCAATGCCTCCCATCATCTTATATACCTCTATCAGGTCACCTCTCATCCTCCGTTGCTCCAAGAAGAAAAGGCCGAGTTCACTCAACCTATTCTCATAAGGCATGCTCCCCAATCCAGGCAACATCCTTGTAAATCTCCTCTGCACCCTTTCTATGGTTTCCACATCCTTCCTGTAGTGAGGTGACCAGAACTGAGCACAGTACTCCAAGTGGGGTCATCCTTGCGTCATTCTAAGATGACTGACCCTTGGTTCAAGGACAGCTTAATCAGGGGAAGTGTAGTCCCTGCATCTTCCCTGTTGAGACCTGGAAGGGTTTAAAGGTTTGGTTCATATTGGAAGGAGATTGGATTGAATAGAATCCCCCTTAGAGTTTTAAAAGAACTTGGTAATGGAAACAAGCCATTGCAACATATCCAGAGGAGGATATGAACTCTGTTGCAAATTCAAAGATATTTGCTCTAGCATTAATTCAGAGATGAAAACAGTAACAATGTCACCACATATAGAATCCTGGATACTTTAGGTGCCTGGCTCCATTTAAATATTGCTTCTGTGGGGTCTATCATTGAATGCCCTATCCACTTCCATTTTAATTACCATTACTAATCAGTCCAACCTGGGTCAGGAGGTTGTGGGACATCAAGAGTCTAAAATAATAAAGCTGATTATTTGGAAAGAGAGGAAAGGGAGACACTAATTTACTGAGGTGTTCTTCCCAGCAGATCCACATGGGTGGGCTTACTATATGGGAAAAGAAACCTACTTCCACCATGACATTTATGTAGATAGACTTGGCTGTGAGAGTCAGCAATGGGTGGTTAGGGGCAAGACGCTGGGTCCAGAGCACTAGGTTTGTGTACGTGCTATCTCTCAGTTCATCTCTCTCTCGGGTACTCTGCTATTGCATTTCTTGCTCTGATGCTTTCCTGTACTTCATTTCACTGCTGTTTCAGCTTTCCCACAGAAAATTTCTGCTACTTCAGATGAAAAGGGTCATCAGCCTGAAATTTTATCTGTTTCTCTCTGCACAGCTGCCTCCTGGCTAAATAAGTAACACTCTCTAGTTATTGCTTCATTCATATCACCTCTTTCATTTCTAACAAGTACTGTCTGTCATTTTACCTCACTATCTGACACTATCTTACCTCATCTCTGCCATTGCTTGGAAACTGCTGGAGTCAGTTATCAAAGATGTGATAACAGCACATTTGGAAAGCGGTGAAATCATCGGACAAAGTCAGCATGGATTTGTGAAAGGAAAATCATGTCTGATGAATCTCATAGAATTTTTTGAGGACGTAACTAGTAGAGTGAATAGGGGAGAACCAGTGGATGTGGTATATTTGGATTTTCAAAAGGCTTTTGACAAGGTCCCACACAGGAGATTAATGTGCAAACTTAAAGCGCGCGGTATTGGGGGTAAGGTATTGATGTGGATAGAGAATTGGTTACGGGACCAATTGGAAATGGGACCTTTTCAGAATGGCAGGCAGTGACTAGTGGGGTACCACAAGGCTCAGTGCTGAGACCCCAGTTGTTTACAATATATATTAATGACTTGGATGAGGGAATTAAATGCAGCATCTCCAAGTTTGCGGATGACACGAAGCTGGGCGGCAGTGTTAGCTGTGAGGAGGATGCTAAGAGGATGCAGGGTGACTTGGATAGGTTGGGTGAGTGGGCAAATTCATGGCAGATGCAAATTAATGTGGATAAATGTGAAGTTATCCACTTTGGTGGCAAAAATAGGAAAACAGATTATTATCTGAATGGTGGCCGATTAGGAAAAGGGGAGGTGCAACGAGACCTGGGTGTCATTATACACCAGTCATTGAAAGTGGGCATGCAGGTACAGCAGGCGGTGAAAAAGGCGAATGGTATGCTGGCATTTATAGCGAGAGGATTCGAGTACAGGAGCAGGGAGGTACTACTGCAGTTGTACAAGGCCTTGGTGAGACCACACCTGGAGTATTGTGTGCAGTTTTGGTCCCCTAATCTGAGGAAAGACATCCTTGCCATAGAGGGAGTACAAAGTAGGTTCACCAGATTGATTCCTGGGATGGCAGGACTTTCATATGAAGAAAGACTGGATGAACTAGGCTTGTACTCATTGGAATTTAGAAGATTGAGGGGGGGATCTGATTGAAATGTATAAAATCCTAAAGGGATTGGACAGGCTAGATGCAGGGGGATTGTTCCCGATGTTGGGGAAGTCCAGAATGAGGGGTCACAGTTTGAGGATAAGGGGGAAGCCTTTTAGGACTGAGATGAGGAAAAACTTCTTCACACAGAGAGTGGTGAATCTGTGGAAGTCTCTGCCACAGGAAACAGTTGAGGCCAGTTCATTGGCTATATTTAAGAGGGAGTTAGATATGGCCCTTGTGGCTACGGGGATCACGGGGTATGGAGGGAAGTCTGGTGCAGGGTTCTGTGTTGGATGATCAGCCATGATCATAATAAATGGCGGTGCAGGCTCGAAGGGCCGAATGGCCTACTCCTGCACCTATTTTCTATGTTTCTATTCTTTCTTGTATAACCCCTCTGAAGATTTGGCCCACCAAATGTGGATATTTTAATCCCCTTTCCACCTAGATGAGCAGACTCATCATTTAGGAAAGATTCATCGATTCAAAGCAAAGTTAATGTGGTTTCATGAGGATCTAACAAGCAGAGTAGACATAGGGACTGGATTTGGACTTTCAAAAAGTGTCTGTCAAGGGAGCACATAAGAGATTGGCGGATATGAGTTCGTGGTATTGGATGAAGTGCATTAGTTTGGATTAAATAATGGACATCACATAGAAAACAGAAAGTTGGAATGAACAAAATATTTATTTTAGGTTTGCTTTGTTGCTAATTACATACAACATACATTAAAAACATTCCAGGGAATGACTTTGCCAAACAACTATACTTGTTCACTAGTCACAGTTGATTAAAACAACTCAAACATTCACCACATAGTGTGAAATGATCACTTAACTCAACCGTTTAATTTACAATTTCCAAATCTCACAACTTGCATTCAGAAATTGTCCACTCTTGTTGAACCTGGCTGGAGTTCAATCTGGCAAGTTCTGAGTCCTTGACTATCAAATGCATCTAGTTCTTGCCCTGTCTTCAGGTCACATTCAGATATTTACAGGGCTGTAAAGCTGTCCCAGCCATGTGCTCAGTTGAGGCTGACCAGGTGTTGATGACAGGAACTTTATTCACTGTGCCCCTTTGTTTGGTGGTTTCCAGCATTTCTTCCCTGGCAGCAAGGTATTATCCCAAAGCATGGTGATATATTTGATATCTCCCCGGCTGCTACTGGATGTTGTAACTTATGGAGTACCCCAGGAATCAGCTCTTAGTCTTCAGTTATTTACTATTTACATTCATGATTTGGAGGTAGAAGCAGAGTGTAATGTATCCAAGTGTGCTGATGACACAAAAATGCTGACCTGCATTGTAGCTGTTCCCCCAACAGTGAGGGTTGTATGGTATTGAAGGCAATTGAGAAATCAAAAAACATTATCTTCACGGCGATGCCCTGCTTATCAAAATGGGAGTATGTTCTGTTCAGCAGGTAGATGATGGCATCATCGACTTTGGTGTGGTCCTGATAGGCAAACTGCAGGGGATCGAGGCCTGATCTGACCAGGTGTTGGAGGTGAGCCAGGACCAGCCTCTCTGGGGTCTTCATGATGTGGGAGGTTAGGGCCACTGGACGGTAATCATTCAAGACTTTCAGTCGGCCCTTGGGTACTGGGACTGTGTTTTCCAGACAAGCAAGACCCTTTCCAGGCTGAGACTCAGACTTAAAATGCATTGAACTTCCACAACTGCTCAACACACTCCCTCAGGACCTTGGGGTTCACTCCATCTGATCCCAATACTTTGCCGTGTCTGTGTTCCCAGAGCCCTTCTCACCTGCTCAGTAGTGAAGGAGAGTCCATAGTGAATGAGGAGTTGACAGAAGTGGGACCAGGGGAGGAGAAGATCAGGATAGTAGTATTTGGTATGTGGACGTATGGATGGTAAGTGCAGGGGAAGGAGAGGTTGTAAACTGTGGTAGCATGTGTTGTTCATCCAAGTGTTGAACTGGACAGGGGAGGAGGGAGGATGGGAGTGTGACGAGAATACACATAGATTAAGATGTTAGCTGTCCTGTGCTGGCACCAGTGGGATCAGCAGTTGGTCTGCCACCTGTCTTCAGGAGAAAGAGAGATAAGGAAAACAATGGAGCAGCATTTGGGGATGTGAATGAAGGAACGGAAGAGTTTAACGGAAGGAGAGCTGTCAAGATCGGCTCCCCCTTTGAACCCTGAACTGTTTGAAGTGATGGACAGGTGATATCCCAGCAGGGGGATAAAAAGGGACAGGTTCACTAAGGCAGGACACACACGACACCATGAGGTAACGAGACCCTGGAAGCGGTGCGTCTCCCATAAGTCGGTGGGAAGTTTTGGAGGGCTGGTTGCGGGACCAAGCACAGGGTGGAAAGGCACGATCGGCGGGAACCTAGTGTGTGTCCGCCCTTGCATGGGTGCCAGGTTCACCGCAGAGAAACGATCGTATCTGGAAACGGAGGGGTCACGGTCGGTGACCTCAGAAGACATTACGAAGGGCTCGCCCGAAAGCTGAATGCGAAGAATATCGAAGGTCTGTGTGGAAGCCGTTTGAATATTCATTCGTCTTTGCTCTCTCTCTCCTTCCCCCCACTGTCCATCTCCCACGGCAGTGATTACGGTGAACTGAACTGAACTCAATTGAACCGAACTTTGCATCACTTTGAAACTGGTCATTTACCCCTAGACGACGATAGAGCTTGATTAATCCTGTTATCCTAATTCTGTGTACCTGTGTGTTTATCATTGCTGAACTGTTGCATTTATTATCCTTTTGATTAGAGTACTGTGTTGCTTGTTTCTTTAATAAAACTTCCTTAGTTCTAGTAATCCAGACTCCAACTGAGTGACCATTTCTGCTGGTTTGGCAACCCAGTTACGGGGTACGTAAGAGGAGGCATTGGAAGACATGAACATACACTCAGTGGCCATTTAATTAGTGGTAACTGAGTATACAAGATAGTAAAGAGAGGGGAAAAAATTGCAAAAACAACAGTGCAGAAAAAAAGCTGAAGGTACAACCCATGGCATTGTGAGATGTGATCTGTGGTGTTCCATTACTGAGGTAGGGTTAGGAGTGTGCAGGTCAGTTCAGGAAGCTGATGGACGTAGGAAAGTTGCTGTTCCTGAACCTGGTGGTGTAGGAATTCTGTACCTCCTGCCTCATGGTAGCAGTAAGAGGAGGGCTTTAGTAGAATGGTTTATTATTGTCACAGGTACCGATGTACAGTGAAACACTTGTCTTGAACACCATCAATTCTGATCAATTCATTACAACAGTGCATTGAGGTGGTACAAGGTAAAACAATAACAGAGTGCAGAATAAAGTATTACAGTTTACAGGGGAAGTACAGTGCTGATAGACAGCAAGGTGCAAGATCATAATGAGGTTGACTGTGAAGTTAAGGGTCCATTTTACCATATTAGTGGACCATTCAAAAGGCTTTATAACAGTGAGATAAAAATAGTCCTTGAGCCTGGTGGTAAGTCTTCAGGCCTTTGTATCTTCTGCCCAAAGGGAGGAGGAAAAGAGAGAATGTCTGGGGTGGGTGGGGTCTTTGATTTTGCTAGTAGCTTTACCAAGGCAGCGACAAGTTTAGACAGAGTCCACAGAAGGGAGGCTGATTTTTGTGATTTGCAGAGCTGTGTCCACAATTCTCTACCGTTCCTTACAGTCATGGGAGAAGCTGTGCCATACCAGATTGCGATGCCTCTGTGCCTCAATGCATCAATAAAAATTGATGGTGGTTAAAGGAGACCTGCTAAATGTCTTTAGCCTCCTGAAGAAGTAGAAGCACTAGTGAGCTTCCTTGGCGGAGACATCAACGTGGTTGGACCAGAGCAGGCTATCGGTGATGTTCACACCTACGACCCTGGAGCTCTCAGCCCTCTCAACCTCAGCACCGAGAAGGATGTATGCTGCCCCCTCATCATGAAGTCAATTGCCAGCTCTTTTATGTTGTGGACATTGAGGAAAGGTTGTTGTAATGACTCCATGGCACTGAGCTCTCGCTCTCCTTCCTGCACTCTGACTCATCGTCATTTGAGGGGCCACTGCAGTTGCACTCATCATGTGTAAATTTGAAGCTGGAGCTGGAGCAGAATCTGGTCTGCAGGCATGAATGTGTAGGGTGTAGAGTAGGGAGCTTTGGAGGGGGAGGGGAAATTGCTGAGAATAGCCATGGCAGAGGTGTTGCTGCCTATCCTCACTGATTGTGCTCTATTGGTCAGGAAGTCAAGGATCCAGTTGCAAAGAGGATTATTGAGTTCCAAGTTTGAGTCTGGTGGTGAGACTTCTTGGAATTGTTGAAGGCAGAGCTGCAGTCAATATACAATAGTCCACAATAAATATCTTTACTGTCCAAATGCTCCAGACATGAGAGTCGGGTCAGGGAAATAGCATTTTACATAAACCTGTTTTGATGGCAGGCACATTGCAGTTGGTTGAGGTTGTCAGGGAGGCTGGAGTTAATGACCAGCTCTCGAAACACTTGATGATGCTGGATGTCAGAGCATCTGGGTGGCATTTATAAAGCCACATGACCTTGGTTTTTTTTTCAGGACCGGGACGATAGTGATCATTTTAAAGCAGCTGGGAGCCTTCTATCCAAGCAACAAGAGGTTAAAAATGTCTGCAATACTCAATCTGCTGATCTGCACAGGATCTAAGAACGCGGCCAGGAACACTGTCAGGGCCAATTGCTTTCTGCAGGTTCACTGTCTGGAAGTCTGATCCTACATCTGCAAAAGTGACTATGGGTTCAGGCACATTGACAACTGCCAGAGTGAGTGGTGACATTCCAATCCCCTTCTGGTTAAAACATGCATAGAATGTGTTGAGCTCATTGGGAAGGGATTTGGCGCCTGATTGTTTTGTAGCCTGTTATAGCATGCATGCCTGATAGATGGTCTAAGACTCAGTTTTGAACTGTTTTGTTTCTTGGCATCTATGACAGCATTATGGAGGTTGTATCTCAATTTTGAGAAGATCAGCATCACCTGACTTGAACACCGCAGTCTTAGACTATATAGAGAGTGGATCCCCCAGCGGCTGGTTTGAGATTACCCTGATTGTCCTCTTTGATACACAATCCTCAATGTACTTGCTGATAAAGTTCACGTGCTGGTGACATAGTCATCTAGGCTGAGTGCTGAGTCTTATTCATTTTGAAGCTCATCTATTTCCACAAATCACCATTGAATGTCTTTCAGTACTGGATCCTCACATCACAGCTTCTGTTTGCATGCAGGGGGTCTGATTTACCAGGGGATGGGCTAATAATCACCTTTGGTTGTGTAGCAATAGTCAGTGGTGTTTGTGCCTCTGACAGGGTAGGAGAAACTATCCAGATGGTGAGTAGCCTCGATGATAGATACTGCCTTCCAGAAATAGCACCTCCTGCAGATGCTGTCAGTGGCAGGCATAATGTGTTCACTACTTTCCGCAGCCTCTTGTGTTTCTGCATTGGGATTGCCTTGGCAGGCTACGATGCACTCAGTCAGGCTACTTTCAACAGTGCTTCTGTAGTGTATCTGGTGACATGTCAAATTTCCTTAAGCTTCCAAGGAAGTAGAGACACCCAGGCACTTGGTGATTGCATCTAAGTGCTTGGTCACTGCAACAATGTAGAGATGGATTTAAAATATGAATGAAATCTTAATAGACAGAGTTTAGTTTGGGAAAGTGTGAGGTCATCTACTTTGGTCTGATGAATGAAAAGGTGGATTATTGTCTAAATGGAGAGTGGTTACAATTCAGTACAGAAGGATCTAGATGTTCTTGTGTATGACATATGAGATGATGAGGGAGAGGGAGAAGCGGAGAGTCCGCCATTGTGCCTGACGCCGGCCCCCTAGGCCTGAGTCGTCATAGTAGTAGTACATACAAGAAATCAGAGGTAATGTGCAGTAAGTAGTTAAGGGGAAACACAATGCAGTGACACTTGGAATTTAGAAGTAGGGAAGTTCTGTTACAATTGCACTGGGCGCTGGTGAATTGTCACCTGGAATACTGAACAGAGTTTTGGCCCCAGTACCGAAGAAAAGATATAGTAGCAGTGGAGACAGCTAAAAAGCGATTCAGCCAGATTCAGATTCATTTATTTATTACATGTACACAGAAATGTACAGTGGAATGTGTCATTTGTGTTAACAACCAACACAATTTAAGTATGTGCTGGGGCAGTACTCAGATGTTGCCATACATTCCAGCGCCTACCTAGCATGGTCACAGTGCTTCATAGAGCACTCAACACAACAAACAACAAAACAACAACAGCAAAGCAAGCCCCTTTCCTAACTCCACCCATCCACATCTACAGACAGCCCTCCAGTCCGGGGCAGGCCTTCAGCCTCCAGTCTCCAGGTTTCAGATATCAGGCTTTGCCTTCTGGACAACTGATCTACTTTCTTGCTCCGATCATCGGTATTGACCCTTGGACTGGCCGATGATAGGACCCCAAACTCCAGACTTGAACTCCATGCCTCACGTCACTGGCCTTTGAGCAAGGAGTGAAGGCCTGACATCTAATTCCTCCACCTCCCTGTCCCTAAATCCTAACATCTGACTTCCCCACGTCACTGTCTCTAATTGCTAAACTGACTTCTAACTCGCCTTTCTATCCCCAAAGCCATCCCTGCAAACTTAAAAAAACAACTAGGTGTGAGTCACAATCTCAACAGAGATCATTTAGAGCCCAGTTATGTTGAAGTTTCTTCTCGCAGAGACGAGTGAATCTTTTGAGTTCTCTGCCCTGAGAGGGCTATGAAAGTTAGCTCATTAGAAATATTGAAAGTGGAGTAAAGTAGCTTTCTGAAGGATTGTGGGATTAAGGACTGTAGGGACCTCGCAGAGAGAAGGAAATGAAACCTGGAACAGATTAACCATAATCATATTGAACAGCAGGGCAAACTTGATGGGCTGAGTGGCCTATTATTGTTCCTATTTTCTTGTGTACATCTTTGAAATTATTTTTGTAGTAAATGTTATTGCACAGCTATGAGTAGAAAGTGTATAGAGTTGGACTCTGATGATATCAGAGCCCTAGTATTACAGTGAATCTAGCGCTGGGTGAGCACAGCATGCACAGATCTTTGCAGCAAAGGACTGTATAATTATCAAAGTGTCCTGAAGGTATTTAATGATGACATATACTATACGCTGTACAAATAGTCTCTGTTTTGGTTTTGTGTGTAATATTTCATGGTGCTTCAGTCAGTACTAGTTCATAAAGTTCTATCCACATGTCAATTGTAAAACAACAGAAGCAGAAAAGTATTTGTAAGAAGGTGGACATGAGAAATATTATGCAGAGCTGGGAGGTGTTATGGAAGTTTAGGGTCATGTTAGTCTGAACTTCCAGTGTGAGTAGATTTACGAAACTTTCAGGCTTGGGTTTCCTTGCCTTTGGGTGAATTCAACAACTACCGTCATTTGGTATGTATAATGTATCAATCATCGCAATGAGGCTAATGTCACATATAAAAGGACTACTTGTCGAATCAGAATTGGAAAGACAATGGCACTTTCTGTCTGAGGATTGTTAGATTAAGAAGGGAGGTCTCTGCTCTGTCACAGCCTAGTGTTTCCTTTTTTTAAAATACAAAGAGCATCAAATATTGCAACCACTTTGCTGATGTCACCAACCCAGCTATCATCAAAATAGGAACACAAAAATGTAAGGAATAAGAGCAGGAATAGCCCAAAAATCCCATGAAACCTGCTCTGTAGTTCAACAAGATCTTCACTGGTCCAATTGTTGTTCTCATTTCTATTTCCTTACTAACTCCTTACAGTGCCTCAGAAGGCATATCTTATGAGGGAGCTTTGGGAAGGTGAGGCTTGTGACCACTAGGGTTTAGAGGAATGGGAGGGACCTGAGTCTGAAAGGTCTTGACAAGCTGGATGTGAAGAAGATGTTTCCTGTTCTGTTTCTGGAAGAATCCAGAACTAGGGGTCACATTTTAAAAAGAGAGTAACCAATTTAGAGAAGAGATGATGCATTTTTGTTTGCTCTCAGTCATAACTCTTTGGATCTCAAAAGGAAAATTGAAGTCGAGTCATTAAATACTTTTGTGGCCAAGGTTCTTAATGAGTGTAAGGGCTTAGGTATTCTGGAAAGTGGAGTGGGAAGGATCAGATCAGCAAATCCACAATAAGGCAGTGTTTGTGAGACCGAGTGGTTTGTTCTTGCTCGTCATTAAATTTGGATGAAACCATTGGTTCATTATTATCTCTTTGCCTTGATGATACAGTATCTCCGGGTTGGAGAATTCCAAAGAATCACACAGCTCTCTCCAAGAAGAAATCCCTCATTTTTTTTTTAAGTGTCCATTCCACTGCCCTGAGACACTGCATGGTATTCCTTTGTTCTAGACTTTCCTACCGGGGGGGAAAAGAAAAACCTCTTCACAGCATCTCCTCGCCAACCCTCACAGAATTTTCATGATTCAAAGAGATCTTCCCTTGTTCTTCCAAATTCCAGAGAACCTCACCTGAAAACTCACGAATTTAAAAAGGGGACACGTCAGCGTAGACAATCAAAAACTGGGGGAAGACCAAACAGTAAATTCCTGCGTTAAATTTTAACTCATTTAACAATTTTAAAAACCTTTAAGGGAAGGAGACTTTACAAATTTTACTGTGAATTTGGCACAAAAATGATTTAAAACAAGCATAAAATGCAGAGCTGTCTCAGAAAAAAATATTTAAAGCATTGTAGAGAGTTGTTGAAGAACTTTGGTACAATTTGCATTTGAAAACATGGTCACAGTTTAATCCCTGAAGGGTATTCACAGTCACAGGTTGGGGTGTAGAGAGATTTATACATAGTGGGACTGATAGGGAGATGAATTATAAGAATGAGATGTGCCACTCAGCTGGAGAAAACCTCTTAAACCACAAAACATGTTTACACTCAAATTGCAGCCACTCCTCCACAAGTACAGAAAGGAACTTTGTCATCATAAAATAGTCTGTGAACATCAAATGACGTCAGTTTGCAATGCACCAAACATTTCAAACAGTAACAGAGTATCTGTAGCAGAACGGACTGTGGAAAAGGAACAGAAATTATTGTTCAAAGTTGTTGGTGAACACAGCAGGCCAAGCAGCATCTCTAGGAAGAGGTACAGTCGACGTTTCAGGCCGAGATCCTTCGTCAGGACTAACTGAAGGAAGAGCTAGTAAGAGATTTGAAAGTGGGAGGGGGAGATCCAAAATGATAGGAGAAGACAGGAGGGGGAGGGATGGAGCCAAGAGCTGGACAGGTGATTGGCAAAAGTGATATGAGAGGAACATGGGACAGGAGGCCCAGGGAGAAAGAAAAGGGTGGGGGGGGAATCCAGAGGATGGGCAAGGGGTATAGTGAGAGGGACAGAGGGAGAAAAAGGAGAGAGAAAGAAAGAATGTGTGTATATAAATAAATAACGGATGGGGTACGAGGGGGAGGTGGGGCATTAGCGGAAGTTTGAGAAGTCAATGTTCATGTCATCAGGTTGGAGGCTACCCAGACGGAATATAAGGTGTTGTTCCTCCAACCGGAGTGTGGCTTCATCTTTACAGTAGAGGAGGCCATGGATAGACATGTCAGAGTGGGAATGGGATGTGGAATTAAAATGTGTGGCCACTGGGAGATCCTGTTTTCTCTGGCGGACAGAGCGTAGGTGTTCAGCAAAGCAGTCTCCCAGTCTGCGTTGGGTCTCGCCAATATATAGAAGGCCACATCGGGAGCACTGGACGCAGTATATCACCCCAGCCGACTCACAGGTGAAGTGTCGCCTCACCTGGAAGGACTGTCTGGGGCCCTGAATGGTGGTAAGGGAGGAAGTGTAAGGGCATGTGTAGCACTTGTTCCGCTTACAAGGATATTGGCAAGACCCGACACAGACTGGGAGACCGCTTTGCTGACCGCTTTTTTGGGAAGAATCCGGAGAATTGGCCTCCACTGCCTTCTGAGGCAGAGCATTCCACAGAACCACAACCCTCTGTGTGAAAAAGGTTTTCCTCAACTCTGTTCTAAATGGTCTACCCCTTATTCTTAAACTGTGGCCTCTGGTTCTGGACTCCCCCAACATCGGGAATATGTTTCCTGCCTCTAGCGTGTCCAATCCCTTAATAATCTTGTATGTTTCAATCAGATTCCCTCTCATCCTTCTAAATTCCAGTGTATACAAGCCCAGTCGCTCCAGTCTTTCAACATATGACAGTCCCGCCATCCCGGGAATTAACCTGGTGAAGCTACGCTGCACTCCCTCAGTAGCTAGAATGTCCTTCCTCAAATTTGGAGACTAAAACCATACGTAATATTCCAGGTGTGGTCTCACCAGAGCCCTGTACAACTGCAGATGGACCTCTTTGCTCCTATACTCAATTCCCCTTATTATGAAGGCCAGCATGCCATTAGCTTTCTTCACTGCCTGCTGTACATGCATGCTTACTTTCAGTGACTGATGAACAAGGACACCAAGATCTCATTGTACTTCCCCTTTTCCTAAATTGACACCATTCAGATAGTAATCTGCCTTCCTGTTCTTGCCACCAAAGTGGATAACCTCACATTTATCCACATTAAACTGCATCTGCCATGCATCTGCCCACTCACCCAACCTGTCCAAGTCTCCCTGCATTCTCATAACATCCTCCTCACATTTCACACTGCCACCCAGCTTTGTCATCTGCAGATTTGCTAATGTTACTTTTAATCCCTTCATCTAAATCATTAACGTATATCGTAAATAGCTGTGGTCCCAGCACCGAGCCTTGCGGTACCCCACTAGTCACTGCCTGCCATTCTGAAAAGGACCCATTAATCCCTACTCTTTGTTTCCTGTCTGCCAGCCAATTTTCTATCCATGTCAGTACCCTGTCCCCAATACCATTTGCTCTCATTTTGCACATTAACCTCCTATGTGGGACCTTATCAAAGGTTTTCTGAAAGTCCAGGTACACTACATCCACTGGCTTTCCCATGTCCATTTTCATAGTTACATTCTCAAAAAATTCCAGAAGATCAGTCAAGCATGATTTCCCCTTCGTAAATCCATGCTGACTCGGACCTATCCTGCTACTGCTATCCAAATATGCTGCTATTTCATCCTTTATAATTGATTCCAGCATCTTCCCCACCACTGATGTCAGACGAACTGGTCTATAATTGCCTATTTTTTCTCTCTCCCTCCTTTCTTAAAAAGTGGGATAACATTAGCTACCCTCCAATCCGCAGGAACTGATCCTAGTCATACTTTACTTCATTGATCCCGGGGGAGATTGGTTTTCGTTACAGTTGCACCAACCAAGAATTAGAGTATAAATCTATATTTATAGAATCTATAGAACATTGGAAAATGACTACCAATGCGTCCACGATTTCTAGAGCCACCTCCTTAAGTACCCTTGGATGCAGACCATCATTCCCCGGGGATTTATCAACCTTCAGTCCCATCAGTTTACTCAACACCTTTTTGTGCCTGATGCAAATGGACCCCTCAGCTAATGGCAAGTCTCCATGGCGTAAATAAAGGTTGGAAACCCCTGCTGTTAAATGTTGCCATTGTATCTGTTTCTACCACTTCCCTAGGCAGTGCATTCCAGTTACCCACTGCTCTGCATGAAAATCTTGTCTCATATTTCTGCTTTAAACACTCACCCCCCCCCACCCCCCACCTTAAAGCTATGTATTTGACTTCATTGACACAGGGAAAAGACTCTATCTATTTAGACCTCTCAATTTTATAAACTTCTCTCGGGTTGCCCTCCAGGGAAAACAACTTAAGTTTGTCCAACCTCTTATGGCTCCTACTCTCCATTGCAAGCAACAGCTGGTGAACCCCTTCTGTCCTCTCTCCAAACCACCCTCATACTTCCTGCAACGAAATGCACACATATATAGCCTCAGCAAAGTTTTTCCCAGCTGCAACATGACATCCTGACTTTATACCAATGAAGGTAAGTACTCTATACGCTTTCTGTACCACCCCTTCCACTTGCTTTGCTACTTTCAGGGGACCATAGATTTCTGTCAGGTGCCTCTGTACATCAATGCTCTAAAGGGCCCTGTCATCAGATGAACATTTTCAGAGAACTGCTTCTGAAGAGCTACTGCCCGAAACATGGTCTAGATCTCCTGTTTGAGTTCTTTTGAAGATCAATTGGAAGCTAAAGATGGACTCACCCTGGATGTAGGGTGTGGTATTGGGAAGCCACAGTGACTGTGTAAGTATGAGACAACATATTATGGAAATTCATGGTGAAAAATGAGCCCAAGACAGACACAATTACTTGACAACACATCATGAAGTGGTTAAAATAGCTCAGGGAGAGATAACAGTTCAAAGCACTATGACAAACCTTGTACTGAAACTGGTTCAGAAACAATCAGACAGTGAAAATATTTGGGCATTTTTTAAAAACAAATTGAAGCTAGGAATTCGAAAGGATTGATGGATGAGATAACTGAAAGCGAAGATCTGACTTTACAGTTGCCACCTATCAATGAATAATTTTGAAAAAATGCTCTGGAAAAACATCTTTCATATTTGTTTCACATTGAAGCTTTGCCTATACAGTAACTAATATATAACATGCAGTTGAAAACAGCCCTTTTGGACAACTAAAATACATTTCTACCTCCTTATTCTAACTTGATTGAGATCTGTTCAGTCAATTCAGCACGGACTAGAAGGGCCTGTTTCCATGCTGTAATTGTTATTATGGTTATTAGATTAGATTAGATTCAACTTTATTGTCATTGTGCTGAGTACAGATACAAAACCAATGAAATGCATTTAGCATCTGACCAGAAATGCAAAGAATAGTGTTATTTACAAAATAACTGTGAATAAAAAAAAGTGCTACAGCACACAAATATAAAAATACTGAGACAGTACAATACAGATGCAACTGCTTAGCACTGTGATGAGAGGTTCAGCAGTGTCACAGCCTCAGGGAAGAAACTCTTCCTGTGCCTGCTGGTGCGGGAGCAGAGGCTCCTGTAGCGCCTACCGGATGGGAGGAGAGTAAAAAGTCCATGGTCAGGGTGAGATGCATCCCTGATAATGCTTTTCGCCCTGCCCAGGCAGCATTTATGGTAGATGTTCTCAATGGTGGGCAATTGGGTGCCGATAATCCGCTGGGCAGTTTTCACCACATGCTGGGGTGCTTTGCGGTCCGATATGGGACAATAAGCATGAATGCCTTCAGGTAGAGATGCTGAAATTCATAGAACCAATGCAGAAGGCTTGGGTAGGTCATGATGATTAAGAATACATTTTCTCACTGGAAATGAATAAATTTCACACACATTGATTATAACATGCATCATTGAAGCACCTATTGGGTGTAACACGATCACAATAAACACAGTAACGAAACAAAATCTTTAGAAAAGAATAAAAATAGGACGTTGAGGTTAAGTGAATAAAGCTTGAGAGTGTCAGATTAAAAATATCTCACCCTCAAGACAGGGATTTACAAGTGTTAATTTAAGCAAACAAAAGCAGTTTTTCAATGCATAGTACAATTTTATGATGTTCCTATGCACCCTAGTGTTTAACATTGTTCCTGCAATGGACCTCCGTTGGTAAAGATTGTTAAAGCAAAGGCAACAGGTATTGATGCTATTGAAAAGATGTAAGACCATGAATCAAAAATTGATCAGTTAAGTCAAAAATGGTGCTAACTGCAAATCATGTGCTGAACAGTTCTGTTTAAAACCTTCCAGCTTTGAAAGTGGAAGCACTACTCTAAAATGCAAAACTGTGGTATTTTGTTGGGGCCAGATAAATGCTGATAAAATATAGTCATCATCTCTTACCCTAACAGCAAACACATCTTTACCCTTCCTTCATGGTCTTCTGTCCTCTCCTATCAGATTCTCCCTTTTCCAGCCTTTTGTCTCTTTCACCAATCAAATTCTCAGCTCTTTACTTTACCCCACCCCCTCTCCCGCTTTCACCTATCACCTCCACCTTGTACTTCTTCCTCCCCTCCCCCCCACCTTTATTAATCTGACTTCTTCCCTTTCTTTCCAGTCCTGATGAAGGGCCTTCACCCCAAAACGTCGACTGTACTCTTTTCCATAGATGCTGCCTGGCCAGCTGAGTTCCTCCAGCATTTTGTGTGTGTTGCTCAGATTTCCAGCATCTGCAGATTTTCTCGTGTTTGTGATTTACTGATTCACAGCGAAGTCCGTTCGAGAAGTGCCGACCTTGAAGAAGTTAAAATCTTCCCTTTGATGGGAGATCAGTGAAACCATCTCTCACCACTCCCTCTGTGAGATCTCTGATGCCCTCCAACTCTATGACTGTGTGCTCACCCAGACCTGCTACCACAGCCATGTATCCCCCCTGGGAACTTGTCTTCACCACCATCTTGTGGCCACATGGTTTCCAAATCCATTTTCAGGCTCCTCGGTTTGGACCCACTGAGGACTCCAGATGCTCTCGTTCATTTGACTGCTTCTCCCTCCACTATGAGGAGATTCTGGTGGCCCTGTCTCAGTCACTGCCACAGCTCCAGGATTCTCTCTCCTCCACCTGCAATAGACTTCTCCGATACTTTATCTTCCACCAGATCCACACTTTCAACCATTGGTTCTTTGCCTTCCTTACATCCAGCAAGGATGGGAAGGTCACCCATCTCCAGCAAGGATGGGAAGATCGCCCATCTCCAGCCTGCAGAACCCAGCATCTCCAACTCCAGCCACCTTGGGTGCCTCCTGCTTGGACCTCAACACCACCTGATGCCCCCAGATCATGAATCTCTCTGAATCCATCCCCAGCCCCAATCTCTGTACTGGTGACATTAACATTGCCAGCAGCGGTTCCAACAATTCCGAGTGGATGCAGATAATGGATTCCATCACCATCAATGCCAGATTCTACGATCCCGCACATCTTCAAACTGCTAATTACTCAACATTGAAGTCAAGCTCCAGCTTGGAAATTGACCGACAACACCTCCAGGCCAAAACTTTGTGTTGCCAGCAGACTCTCCATCTCCCTTTCCCCCACCATCGGTCTGTAATCCCGTGTCTCTCAGGCCTGACCATCAACTATTGGGTCCTCAGATCCTCCATCTTCCTCCCACCCCACCTTCCCCAAACACCCCAACCCTCCTTTCTCCTCAGACACTACCAACCTTCTTCCCCCCTCCAATTCCAGCTCTCATCCGTGCTGGGTCTTCACCATCCCCTCTGACCTTCCCCTCTCTGAGGCAGAACACTCTGTCCTCACTAAGGGTCTCACATTTGTCACCTCAGTGAGTTCTACACCTGCCAAGATGCCAAGTTCTTCTTCTGTCTCCATACCTGCTTCCTTGGCAAGGATTCTGCTGCCCACACTGCTGACACCTTGTCCCGACTTCAACCCTCCTCCTATTTTTGGACACCCTGCTTTGATTTTCTTCCTGCTATGGAGCTTTTCATTGTTAACTGCTGATGAGACATCAATCATCTCAACTTTAATACTCCTCTCTCCAATTCAACCCTCACTCCCTTTGAACACTTTGCTCTCCACTCTCTTCACACTAATCCTAACCTCGCCATCAAACCCATAGATAACAGAGGTGCTGTGTAGTCTGCTAGGCTAACCTCTACCTTGCTGAGGCCAGGTGACAACTCTCAGACATCTCCTCTTACTTACCCCTTACACAGGACCTCACTAAGAAGCATCAGGCCATTAACTTCCGCTCCGTCACTGACCTCATCGACTCTGTGGGGGTGGTCTCCCATCCATTGGCAAGAACCTCATAGTTCCCTTACCCCACACCTCCTGGTTCTACCTCCTTCCCAAGCTCCACAAACTTGACTGTCCAGGTAGATCCATTGTTTCTGCCTGCTCCTGCCCCACAAAACTTGTGTCTGCATACCTCAACTCTGTTTTACCCCCTAATGACTTTAAGTTCCCTGGCCCCAGTTGTTGCATCTTCACTATGGATCTCCAGTCTCTGTACACTTCTATTCCCCATCAGGAGGGCCTTAAAGTTCTCCACTTCCTTCTGGACAACAGACCCAACCAGTTCCCCCACCTCCACCACCACTCTTCTCCATCCTGGCAGGACTGGTCCTTGCCCTCAACAGTAACTCCTTTGGTTCCTCACACTTCCTTCAATCCAAAAGTGTAGTTATGGGCACCTGTACGGGGCCCAGCTATGCCTACCTTTTCATCAGCTACATCCAACAGCCCATCTTCCAATTGTAACACCTGTGTAGCAGTTGTCTTATCTCATGTGACTGGTTGCCACACTCTTTATGAGAAAAATCAAATTACATAGTACGATACTAGGTGCTCATGGGCTCTAAGTATTGGAAGGAGGCAACGCATAGAAAACGCACACTTCTACAGGTAAGTTTTGTTTAAATAAAAAGCAAGATGTACATAATGTTTACATGAGTAAGAACAATTCAAAATTCCAAATTCCCCTTGGGTTCCAAATCTCAGACATCAAACAAAAACCAAACTCCTTTTTAGTCAGAATCAGCGATATTCATTAGAATAACCTTTGTTACTCCAGTTTCTCTAACTAATTAGATCTAGTGTTCTCCCCTATTTAAAGGTTTACAGTCTAACCCTTTTTATATATCCCCAGTCAGAAAAACTATATAATTGAATTCCTATTCTTAAGTATTATGGTTAACTTCAGTTTCTGTTCAGGTCAGTATGTCTACAAATCCAAATTTAAAAATTATATATCTATACAGCTGAACTCCTTTCACGACAATTCTCCAAAATCAGAACTTTAAAACAAAGTAAATCTCCTTCAGTAACACATCAAAATCTTTGCAGAAATAATCAGTTCTTGCAGAAAATCAAATTCAGATCCTTCAACTGAAAATAAACATACATCCAACCGTATTAAATCTATCTACATCATTAAACATTTCATTCCCACGCTGTTTCTTCGACCTTGGGTGGCTCGCCATCTTGTTTCTCATTTTGTTGGATGAAATAGTGGATCATCCACCAAAAGTCGATTTACAATACTTACACAAAAAAAACCTGACCAAATCCCTTGGTGTGAATTAACAGAACTAATTCCCGGTTACACAGTAGAGATCTTGGACACTGGTCTCTGCCGATATTGTCTTGTTACAGCTACTGCTTGTTATAGCCGTAGCTTCAATAGATCCTTTATCGCTATCGTCTCTCCTCCAGGGGTTTCACCCTGAGGTTTTCAAGTAAGTAGGGTAGAGATGCTCACTACTAATTCCACTTCTAACAGTTTATATCTTTAGTTTCTAATAGTTTGCTGCGGTTATCTCGCTTTCCCGTGCTGCGTCAGCCACGCCTCGTTCTTGCATAGCTTTTTTCCCCCCCTAAGTTCTTTTTTTAATTCGATAACCCTTGTTTTCATCCCTCCACAGGTGGAGCTTTCTAACATTACATCTTTGGGTTTAATTAACCTGGGTTATATAAGCCTACACCGGCATTGCTCCCCAGCTCTTCCTTCACTACATCGATGACTGCATTAGTGCTGCTTCCTACACCCATGCTGAGCTCGACAACTTCATCAACTTTGCCTCCAATGTCCACCCTGCCTTCAAGTTTACTTGGTCCTTTTCTGACACCTCTCTTCCCTTTCTCAATTTCTCTGTCTCCACCTCTGGAAACAGCCTATCTACTTATACGTATGTTTTACATACCCATTGACTCTCAGAGCTATCTGGACTATATACGGTAACTCTTCCCCACTATCACTTGCCATTCCTTTTCTCAGTTCCTCTGTTTCCGGCACATCTGCTCACAGGATGAGGCTTTTCATTCCAGAACAACTGGGATGGTCTCCTTCATCAAAGAAAGATGCTTCTCTTCCTACAGCACCAACGCTATCCTCGTATCTCTTTCTTTTTGCACACATCTGCCCTCACCCCATCCTCCTGTTGCCACTCTGGGGATAGGGTTCCGCTTGCCCTCACTACCACCCCACAAGCCTCCACATCCAGCACACAACTCTGTAACCTCCACCATCTCCTATGGGATCCCTCCCCACTAAGCATATCTTTCCTTCCCCCACCCCACACTCTCTGCTTTCTGCAGGGATTGCTCCCTATGAGACTCCCTTGTCCATTCGTTCCCTCCCCACTGATCACCCTCCTGGCACTCATCCTTACAAGCAGAAGAAGTGCCACACTTGCCCCTACACCTCCTCCCTCACTACCATTCAGGGCCTGTGATGATATCCTGAGGTATTCATTATGGACTGTGCCTTTGGAGAGAGGGAGAGACATATACATACACATATACATATACAATCACAGTTTGTTTGGGATTTCTGCAAGGACACTGCCAGCTTCTAATTCCTACAGAGAGAGAAGAGAGGAGCTACTTGATGGACAGCTGGTGTTCAGCACAACAGTATTTAAACCAGCATAGTTGCTTGTTTCACAGGACACGCAGATGCACTAAGGTGTGGTGAAGTTACCACTATCCTTTTCAGATGCCCACGAGTATGGGACTGAGGATCGATTGAGAGGAATCGATCTGTGATTATTAATGTGTGAAAGAGTGACCCTGTGGAATCTACCAGTGTGTCTAACCTTTGCCTGGGTTGGTAGATTATCACTTGAAGACGGCACTCTCAAGTTGGTCAAGTTTGGCTAATTTGGAAGTTTTGGAGGACGACAAGAAGAATTGATGGCATTGGCTTATGTGGACAACAAACCATCTCTCTCTCCTCAATTCTGCTCAACTCAATAGCACAAACTGAACTGACTTCGTTTACTTACCATCATATGACTGTATCAATTGGCACCTAAGCTTGAAGTTAGGGTTTTATTTCCACCCCTATGTATGCATAATCTCTGCTAACCTGTTTGATTTATCTGGCTTTATGTTACTTTATTATGTAGTCACTAATAAAAAGCATTAGTTAATAGCAAAACCAGACTCCAGGTGTGTTCCATTTCTGCTGGTTCTTTAACCCGTTATGGGGTAAGTAACAGGCCCCAAACAGTCCTTCCAGGTGAGGCAGCACTTACCTATGAGTCTGTTGGGGTCATGTACTGTATCTGGTGCTCCCTGTGTGGCCTCCTATATATTGGTGAGACCTAATGTAGTTTGGAAGACTGCTTCAGTAAGCACCTTTGCTCTGTCTGCTACAAAAGGCGTGATTTCCTTGTCACCCATTTCAATTCTACTTCCTATTCCCATTCCAATATGTCAGTCCATGGCCTCCTCTACTGCCAGGATGAGGCCACACTCAGGTTAGAGGAGCAACATCTTGTATTCTGTCTGGATAGCTTCCGAAAATCAATTTCCTGTACACCTGATAATCACCCCTCCTTCTCTCCTTCACCATGTAACCCTATCACACCTTCTCTTCTTACCTGCCCATCACCTCCTTTTGGTGCACCTCCCCCTTTTCTTTCTTCCATGGCCTTCTGTCCTCTCCTGTCAGGTTCCCCTTTCTCCATCCCTTTACCTCTTTCACCAGTCAACTTCCCAGCTCTTTACTTCACCTCCTCCATCTCCTCTGGTTTCACCTACCACTTGCCACCTTGTACTTCTTCCTCCCTCTCCCCCACCTTCTTACTTTACTTCACCCTTTCCTTTCCGGTACCGATGAAAAGTCTTGGCCTGAAACGTCAACCGTTTAATCTAACATTTTGTGTGTGTTCCATATCTTTACCTCCCCCCCCACCCTCCACTTTCCACAGGGATCACTCCTTCTGTGATTCCCTTGTCCACTCATCCCTCCCCACTCATCTACCTCTCAGCAGTCATCACTGCAAGTGGCCAAATTGCTACACCTGCCCATGCATCTCCTTCCTCACGGCCATTCAGGGACTCAAACAGTCCTTCCAGGTGAGGGTACACTTCACCTGCGAATCTGATAGGGTCATCTATTGTGTCCGGTGCTCCTGATGTGGCCTCCTCTACAATGGTGAGACCCGTCATATATTAGGGGACTGCTTCACCAAGCACATCCACTCAGTCCACCAAAAGCAGAACTTCCCAGTGGCCAAACATTTTAATTACAATTCCTATTCCCAATTCAACAATTTGGGCTGTGACCTCCTCTTGTGCCAAGAGGAGGCCACCCTCAGCGTGGAGGAGCAACTCCTTATAGCCTCCAGGTAGCCTCCAACCTGATGGCATGAACATTGATTTCTCCTTCCGGTAAATAAAAGTTTCCCTCCCTCCTCCCCTCTTCTTCTATTCCCTACTCTGGCCATTTACCTCTTCTTACCTGCCTTTCACCTACCCCTGAGTGCCACCCTCCTCCTCCTCCAGTCCATTCTCCTCTCTCTGCCCAATGAAGCAGTGGAGGCTACCTCAGTAAATATATTTAAGACAAGGTTGGATAGATGTTTGCATAGTAGGGGAATTGAGGGTTATGGGGAAAAGGCAGAGAGATGGAGATGAGTCCATGGCCAGATCAGCCATGATCTTATTGAATGGCGGGGCAGGCTCAACAGGCCAGATGGCCGACTCCTGCTCCTATATCTTGTGTTCTATCAGATTCATTATACTCCACCACTCTACCTTTCCTACCCCCCTGGCTTCATTTATCACCTGCTTGCTAGCCTCCTTCCACTCCCCCCACCTTTTTATTCTGGTGTCTTCTCCCTTCCTTTCCAGTCCTGATGATGTGAGTGTTATGAAAGCGGTCTTCCACTCATCTCCCTGGTGGGTGCAAATCGGGTCATATGCGCTCCATAGATTCAGTTTAGTGAAGATCTGGGCCCCACAATCTGTCAGCATGAACATCGATTTTTCTAACTTCTGGTAATTTCTCTCCCCTCCCCCTTCTTTCCACTCTGCTCCCCACTTACCCCTTCTCTTTTCCTCACCTGCCCATCACCTCCCTCTGGTGTCCCTCCTCCTTCTCTTTCTCCAATGGTACACTCTCCTCTCCTGTTAGATTTCTTCTTCTTCAGCCCTCTACCCTTTCCACCCATCAACTCCCACTTTCTCACTTCATACAATCCCCTCCCCCTCACCTGGATTGATTTATAACCTGCCAGATCATACCCCTTCCCCTCCCCTATCTCCTTGTACTAGTTTCTTCTCCCTTTCATTTCCAGTCCTGATGAAGGGTCTCAGCCCAAAATGTCAACAGTTTATTCCCCTCCACTGATGCTGCCTGACCTGTTGAGTTCCTCCACAATTCTGTAGTATTACTCTAGATTTCCAGTATCTGTAGAATCTCTTGTGTTTAAGAGGTGCATATTATCCACCTCCTTGGCACCCCTTCCATCCACATCCCCTCTGAGGAGCCCCCATCTGTTGAATCAGCATCACAGTTCCTAAGCAGGGAAGAAAGTTAAATTATGCTTATAGTTACTATATTGAATTGAGTTTATTACTTGCATCCTTCATATACGAGGAGTAAAAATCTTTACCTTACGTCTCTGTCCAAATGTGCAATTTATAGTGATTTGTGATAAATAGTGTATACAACAGGACAGTCAATATAACATAGAAATACAATTGTATCGGTGTGAATTAATCAGTCTGATGGCCTGATGGAAGAAGCTGTACTGGAGCCTGTCGGTTCTGGCTTTTATGTTGCGGCACTGTGTCCTGGACGGTGCAGCTGGAACAGTTTGTGGTTGGGGTGACTCGGGTCCCCAATGATCCTTTGAGCTCTTTTTACACATGTGTCTCTGTAAATGTTCTGAATAGTGGACACATCTAAGATGCACTGGGCTCTCCCCACTACTCTCTGCAGAGTCCTGAGATTGAGGGAGGTATAGTTCCCATACCAGGCAGTGATGCAGCAAGTCAGGATGCTTTCAATTGTACCCCTGTAGAAACACATACCAATCCTCATAGAGGGATCAGAAGTGGAGAGAGTCAGCAGCTTCAAGTTCCTGGGTGTCAAGATATCTGAGGATCTAACCTGGTCCCAACATATCGATGTAGTTATAAAGAAGGCAAGACAGCGGGTATACTTTATTTGGAGTTTGAAGACATTTGGCATGTCAACAAATACACTCAAAACTTCTATAGCTGTACCATGGAGAGCATTCTGACAGGCTGCATCACTGTCTGGTATGGAGAGGCTACACCACAGGACCGACAGAAGGTTGTAAATCTAGTCAGCCGCATTTTGGGTACTAGCCTACAAGGTACCCAGGACATCTTCAGGGAGTGGTGTCTCAGAAAGGCAGCATCCATTACTAAGGACCTCCAGCACCCTTTTCTCACTGTTAACATCAGGTAGGAGGTACAGAAGCCTGAAGGCACACACACAATGATTCAGGATCAGCTTCTTCCCCTCTACCATCTGATTCCTGAATGGACATTGAATCTTTGGACACTACCTCACTTTTTGTTAATATACAGTATTTCTGTTTTTGCACATTTTAAAAAAAATCCATTCAATATATGTAATTGATTTACTTGTTTATCTATTATTATTTTTTATTGTATTTATTATTTTGTTTCTCTCTGCTAGATTTTGTATTGCATTGAACTGCTGCTGCTAAGTTAACAAATTTCACATCACATGCCAGTGATAATGATTCTGATTCTGAGTCCTTAGGATTTGGGGACCCATACCAAATTTCTTCAACCGTCTTGAGTTGAAAGAGGTACTGTGCTTTTTTCACCACACAGCCAATATGTACAGACCACGTGAGATCCTCAGTGATGTGTAAACCAAGGAACTTAGAGCTGTTCACCCTCTCAACCCCAGATCCATTGATGTCAATAGAGGTTAGCCTGTCTCCATTCCTCCTGTAGTCCACAACTAGCTCCTTTGTTTTTGCAACAAATAAAATTGACACACCAGTGAAGACTTATGAAAAAGAAACATTTATTTTTCAGAATTTAGATGGTTGACAATGCACTCTTGACTTCAGTCCAGGTCAGCCGAATGAGGTTCATGGTTGTATCTTCTCCTGAGTAAGCTTTGTGCCATCTCTTTCAGCATTCTCTCAAGTTAAATCAAACTCATTCATGCTTTGCTCTTTGTCAAGTCGTCCTAAACCTTGAGGATCTGTCAGACTCACTTAACATGGAAACAAATTCTTCAGCCCACTATATCCACACATCAAGGACCTATTCACACTAGTGCCATCAGTTCCCACTACATTCTATCACCCAACTACCCACACAAGCAGTCTACTGTGGCCTGTTAACTTGCATACTTTTAACATGTGGGAGAAAAGTGGAGCACCCAGAGGAGATCCATGCAGTCACATGCTCATTCCACCCAGACAGCACCCAAGGGCTGGATCGAAGCTGTAAGGCAGCAGCTCTAATTACTGCTTTGCAATGCTCCCCTAAAGAAATGGGATACGTTATGTGATCTGAAAAGGGCCTTGGTAACTAGCAGGCCAACATTTATCATATATCTATGTGCTCTTGATCTGCCCTTTGCTGATGTTGGGTCTAGAGACACTTATGGACCAAACCATGCAGGAATAGCAGATTTGCTTCCTGGACAGGTATTAGTAAACTAGCTTTGTCTTTAAACAGTCCTGTAGTTTAACGCTTGTGACAACTAAGAACAGCTGTGGTTTTTAATTTATTTAATTACTGGAATTTATATTCTCCAGCTGGTCCTTTGGCACTCAAATTTGTGTCTGAACATCAGTAGTTTGGGTATTTGGAAAGCAGTCTAATTAACCACAGTGCTGTGTGCATACTCCTGAGAAGTGAGGCAAAGAAAGAAAGAATAGAAATGGGAATCAAAACGTGAGCCCTAACTTCTGCCACAGCACTTGTAATATTTCAATATCCTCCCAGCCAAGGACATCCACTCACCAGACTAATGGAGAACAGGGCAGCTCATCTGCCAGACAAGTTCCCATAAACAACGAGGCATCACAGAAGCTGGCCATTCAGCCATAAGGCAAAGGAGCAGAATTAGGCTATTCAGGCCATCGAGCTTACTTCACCATTTGATCATGCCTGATTTATTTTCTCTTTCAAACCCATTTCCTTCCTTCTCAACATAATCTTTGACATCTTTACTAATTAACCTGTGACATAAGCACGTTAAGTGCAATTGGAAAGAAAGCATGATAGCACCTCTTCTTCCTTAGGAGTTTGTGAAGATTCAGCATGGCATCTAAAACTTTGATGAACTTCTATAGATGTGTGGAGGAGAGTATGGAAACACCAATGCCCTTGAATGGAAAATCCTACAAGAAGTAGTGGATATAACCCTGTCCATCACAGGTAAAGCCCTCCCCACCATTGAGCACATCTATTCAGAGAGCTGTCACAGGAAAGCACCATCCACCACCAGGAACCCCTGTCACCAAGGTCATGCTCTCTTCTCACTGCTGCCATCATGAAGGAGATACAGGAGACCCAGGACTCACACCACCAGATTCAGGAACAGTTATTACCCCTCAACCATCAGGCTGTTGAGCCAAAGGGGATAACTTCACTCAACTCATCGTTGAAATGTTCTCATAACCTATGGACTCACTTTCAAGGACTCTTCATCTCACGTTCTAGATATTTATTACTTATTTATTTGTTATTATTATTTTGTTTTCTTTTTCTTTTTGTAGAAGTTTGTTGTCTTTTGCACACTGGTTGTACGCCCAGTTGGTGTGTCTTTCTTTAATTCCAGTATAGTTATTAGATTTAATGAGCATGCCTGCAAGAAAATGAATCTCAGGGTTTTATATTGTGACATATATGTACTTCAATAATAAATTTATTTTGAACTTTGAATGAGGCTGTGAATCAGCAGTCACTATCCATGGAAGGACTGAGTTCGAGCGGTCACTCTCCTCAATGCAGATGGAGGGTGTTTTTGAAACTCTGAGATTTATGTGATTATTGGTGAAGACTGTAGTTTATATTGATCTCCTTCAGTCTTCTGTGTTTTCTGATTGCTGATTGGCGGGTTGGGGTTTGATTTTCTTGTTGCCGATTGGTGGGTTGGGCAATATGTTAGTTTTTGTGCAAGAGAGGGGTTGGGGATTTGGGATCTGATGTTCTTGCTGGTGTTTTCCATATGGGGGATGTCAGTTTTTTGTCTGCAAGAGAGGGGGGCGGGGTTTTGAAGTTATTGTCCCTGTTTTTTTTCCTTGTGGGCGATAAGTTTTTTTTTGTGAGAGAGTGGGTTGGGAGCTTGGGGTTTGTGTTTCTTTTTCTTGCGGGAGGCGGGGTGAGTGATATCTTCTCTTTCAATGACTTCCACGGTTGTTCTGTATTTCATGGCTATCTGGAGAAGATGAATCTCAGAGTTGTATTCTGCATACATATTTTGAAAATAAAATGAATCTTTTAGCCACTGAACCTTTAAGTATACCCAAAGTCTTGGCCCCCACAAACATCTGTGGTAATGAATTCAACAGCTTCATCCCCCTCTGATTATACGTTCCCTATCATATCACCCTATGGCTCCAGGGTGACCAGGGATGGGAGCTCAACGTTCAGGGATATTCAATATTCAGGAGGGATAGACATGAAGGAAGGGGAGGTGGGGTAGCGTTGCTGGTTAAAGAAGAGATTAACGCAATAGAAAGGAAGGACATAAGCCAGGAAGATGTGGAATCGATATGGGTAGAGCTGCGTAACACTAAGGGGCAGAAGACGCTGGTGGGAGTTGTGTACAGGCCACCTAACAGTAGTAGTGAGGTCGGAGATGGTATTAAACAGGAAATTAGAAATGTGTGCAATAAAGGAACAGCAGTTATAATGGGTGACTTCAATCTACATGTAGACTGGGTGAACCAAATTGGTGAAGGTGCTGAGGAAGAGGATTTCTTGGAATGTATGCGGGATGGTTTTTTGAACCAACATGTCGAGGAACCAACTAGAGAGCAGGCTATTCTGGACTGGGTTTTGAGCAATGAGGAAGGGTTAATTAGCGATCTTGTCGTGAGAGGCCCCTTGGGTAAGAGTGACCATAATATGGTGGAATTCTTCATTAATATGGAGAGTGACATAGTTAATTCAGAAACAAAGGTTCTGAACTTAAAGAGGGGTAACTTTGAAGGTATGAGACGTGAATTAGCTAAGATAGACTGGCAAATGACACTTAAAGGATTGACGGTGGATATGCAATGGCAAGCATTTAAAGGTTGCATGGATGAACTACAACGATTGTTCATCCCAGTTTGGCAAAAGAATAAATCAAGGAAGGTAGTGCACCCATGGCTGACAAGAGAAATTAGGGATAGTATCAATTCCAAAGAAGAAGCATACAAATTAGCCAGAGAAAGTGGCTCACCTGAGGACTGGGAGAAATTCAGAGTTCAGCAGAGGAGGACAAAGGGCTTAATTAGGAAGGGGAGAAAAGATTATGAGAGAAAACTGGCGGGGAACATAAAAACGGACTGCAAAAGCTTTTATAGATATGTAAAAAGGAAAAGACTGGTAAAGACAAATGTAGGTCCCCTGCAGACAGAAACAGGTGAATTGATTATGGGGAGCAAGGACATGGCAGACCAATTGAATAATTACTTTGGTTCTGTCTTCACTAAGGAGGACATAAATAATCTTCCAGAAATAGGAAGGGACAGAGGGTCCAGTGAGATGGAGGAACTGAGCGAAATACATGTTAGTAGGGAAGTGGTGTTAGATAAATTGAAGGGATTGAAGGCAGATAAATCCCCAGGGCCAGATAGTCTGCATTCTAGAGTGCTTAAGGAAGTAGCCCAAGAAATAGTGGATGCATTAGTAATAATTTTTCAAAACTCCTTAGATTCTGGACTAGTTCCTGAGGATTGGAGGGTGGCTAATGTAACCCCACTTTTTAAAAAAGGAGGGAGAGAGAAACCGGGGAATTATAGACCGGTTAGCCTAACGTCGGTGGTGGGGAAACTGCTGGAGTCAGTTATCAAGGATGTGATAACAGCACATTTGGAAAGCGGTGAAATGATCGGACAAAGTCAGCATGGATTTGTGAAAGGAAAATCATGTCTGACGTATCTCATAGAATTTTTTGAGGATGTAACTAGTAGAGTGGATAGGGGAGAACCAGTGGATGTGGTATATTTGGATTTTCAAAAGGCTTTTGACAAGGTCCCACACAGGAGATTAGTGTGCAAACTTAAAGCACACGGTATTGGGGGTAAGGTATTGGTGTGGGTGGAGAATTGGTTAGCAGACAGGAAGCAAAGAGTGGGAATAAACGGGACCTTTTCAGAATGGCAGGCGGTGACTAGTGGGGTACCGCAAGGCTCAGTGCTGGGACCCCAGTTGTTTACAATATATATTAATGACTTGGATGAGGGAATTAAATGCAGCATTTCCAAGTTTGCGGATGACACGAAGCTGGGTGGCAGTGTTAGCTGTGAGGAGGATGCTAAGAGGATGCAGGGTGACTTGGATAGGTTGGGTGAGTGGGCAAACTCATGGCAGATGCAATTTAATGTGGATAAATGTGAAGTTATCCACTTTGGTGGCAAAAATAGGAAAACAGATTATTATCTGAATGGTGGCCGATTAGGAAAAGGGGAGGTGCAACGAGACCTGGGTGTCATTATACACCAGTCATTGAAAGTGAGCATGCAGGTACAGCAGGCGGTGAAAAAGGCGAATGGTATGCTGGCATTTATAGCGAGAGGATTCGAGTACAGGAGCAGGGAGGTACTACTGCAGTTGTACAAGGCCTTGGTGAGACCACACCTGGAGTATTGTGTGCAGTTTTGGTCCCCTAATCTGAGGAAAGACATCTTTGCCATAGAGGGAGTACAAAGAAGGTTCACCAGATTGATTCCTGGGATGGCAGGACTTTCATATGAAGAAGGACTGGATGAACTGGGCCTGTACTCATTGGAATTTAGAAGATTGAGGGGGGATCTGATTGAAACGTATAAGATCCTAAAGGGATTGGACAGGCTAGATGCAGGAAGATTGTTCCCGATGTTGGGGAAGTCCAGAACGAGGGGCCACAGTTTGAGGATAGAGGGGAAGCCTTTTAGAACCGAGATTAGGAAAAACTTCTTCACACAGAGAGTGGTGAATCTGTGGAATTCTCTGCCACAGGAAACTGTTGAGGCCAGTTCATTGGCTATGTTTAAGAGGGAGTTAGATATGGCCCTTGTGGCTACGGGGGTCGGGGGTATGGAGGGAAGGCTGGGGCAGGGTTCTGAGTTGGATGATCAGCCATGATCATAATAAATGGCGGTGCAGGCTCGAAGGGCCGAATGGCCTACTCCTGCACCTATTTTCTATGTTTCTCTGTTTCTATAAAACCTCCAAATCCATGCCAACCACCAATCACCCATTTACAATAATCCTACATTAATCCCAGATTTTATTTTCCCCACATTCTTAACAATTTCCCCCAGATTCTACCACTCACTACATGCTGGACTCAGTTTCTAACCCACCAAAGTACGTTTCCTTGTTTGGACAACGTGCATACTACACCCAGACAGCACTCAAAGTCAGAATTGAACCCAGGACTCTGGTCCTATGAGACAGCTGCTCTCTAGCAGTGTCACTGTGCTAATAATTTGTCTTCCTCAACCAACACCACTGTCAAGACAGAGGAATAAACTTTGGCAAAACATCATGAGAGCATCCACTTGCTTTCTTCCCAATATCCTGGGAATCTTTACATCCAACTGAGAGTAAATGGGAATTGGATTTTAAGACTTCACCTGAGTGATGTACTGAAAGAGGTACTGGAACCTAAAGCAAATGCTGCTGGAGAGAAAGAGGGACAGGACTGAAACAGAGAGCTACTGGGGAGAAGCTCAGAAAACTGCTGTACTCTGTTACTTTTAATCCAGTTTTATTCCACCCACAGAACTGATCAGCTGGGAACCTCTGTCAGTGAATCTGAATGGGGCTAAGGAGGCAATGGGCAAGAAGACATAAATGACACAGGGCAAGTCAGAGGCAGCAGAGAAATAAATGACCCGCTCAATTCTTAATCCGGTGAATCAGGGTAGTATGAATATTAACACTGCTTCATTTCTCTGTAAGTGTTGTTACCCTTTCCAGCTTAGTCCATATGCCACTTCCATTCACCATAAACACAAATTTGACCCTGAGTTTCAATCCACTAGAATTAACTCAACTCCTCTTCTGGCCAAATTTAGTCTGTCAAAGTTTGTGGAGGAGTTAGAAGGAAAGCATAATTTTGTGGTTTTCCTAGTACCCTCTCCTGTGAAACCAGTTCCTCTTGCTGTACCTGTCCTTGATCTGACAGCAAAGGTGGTGGTTTCACTTGAGATCTGAAACTCATACTATATACTTGCTAAAGGATTGTGTGGTTATGATTCAGTATTGGCATACGCTCCATTGTTAAATCTATGGAGGAGATATAAATTATCAATTGCTTTTGTATGACATCTATTGACCATCCCCCCATTATTGCAGGAAAGGAATTTTATTTCTTTTGAGTTGTGGCCCTATTGTGAAACAGTTTAGAAGTACAACAGGCATGAAGGTAGTAGGTTGTAGATGAAAGACGTCCTTCCCAGATCAACCGAGTGAGTTATTTTTAAGTCTGGTCACATTTCATAGATTGTAGGTTCTGAGGAAGTGGAGTGGTTTGGGATCTTTCAGAGTCTCAGTAAAAAAGGAAACACTAGTTCCATCTCCAAGCTGTTTTATTGCAGTTGCATCTCCACAATCAATCTCAATCTTCCTGGACCAGGGAAGATGAATTTCCCTCTCATAATCTGTTGCCAGCAAACTCACACTTAATCAACAGCATAGTTACCAGAGAGAAAAAAAGTTACAGTCCTCACTGAAAGCCCCAGATGCAACATTAGAGCTGTGCAGTGTGGAGGGCAACCACTTATATCAACCAATAGAGTTATAAGACACAGAAACAAACTCTTCAGCCCCACCACATCTGTGCCAACCATTAAGGACCTATCTGTACTGATACCATTTACCAGCACATGGTCAGTAGTCTTCAGCGCCTTGTCGATTCAAGCATTCATTCAGATGCTTCAAAATGTTGTAATTTGCTTGGCTTTGCTTGCAAATTTCAGGTTCTGTGGATTATTTCCAATTCCTTCTTCAAGTCTATCTCCGTCTTGAACTATTCAGTGGTTCAGAGGGCAGTCTAGCATAGGAGTTTTTACATAATTTCTTGTTTGTATTGGGCCGGATAGCACAGTAACATCCCTGGGACAGAGAAAGTGGGGGGGGGGGGGTGGAAATTATTGCCCAGTCCCTCTTCAGAGATTATGAGGGAAGCTGGCACTTGATTTAGGGGATGCCTCCCCCAAGTAAACTTTACATGCTAAATGACTCGACACCGCTGCTTGGCGTGAGCAAATCAAGTCTTAATCAGTACTTGCGGAGGGAAGGAACAGGGGAACACTATCAGCTTCACTTGCTCATTACTCAACATTACATCACAGCATTTTAATACAAATTCTCAGTGGTCTAAGAAGTTTGTGAAATGCATGTGTTACATCAAGCACTTATATGAACAAACAGAACTCAAGGAAACAAACCATCATTAAATAACACAGAAATAATGTATTTTGGAATTTATAGACAGTATAAGAGCTATTTATCATACCCCTGGTATCAATTCTTATACAGACCAATCCTGGGTTACAAATGCCTGAATGATAGACATCTCCACATACAAATGAGCTCCCACAATATTGTTAAATTCAAAAGCCCAACGCGTGTACATGTGTTTGTTCCTACGAATGCCAGAATCAGTTTCTTCTTTCTAACAACTTCTAGTAATTGACTTTTTCTCTGTGCCCTTGATGCTGTTCAATACAATACTATGATGGTATAGTTGTCACTTTGAGTGGCTTTTGCGTATTTTCCAATTTACGGACAAATCGACTTACGGGCATCTGTAAACAGAATTCATTGGTGGCCTGGGAAGTCCTGTAACTAGTAACATTCTATAATGATGGCTGCAATGACAATATAGGGGTATGTTTCAAATGCCAGGATCTCTAATCACTTAAATTGTCGCCATAGCGATTATAATAATGAATGGCAGAGCAGAAACATTAATCATAGGCCTGCATTATTTTCTAAACATGCCCTGCTCCAGAAGGATCCCTAGATTAAAGAAAGCTATGACTGATAATTTCCCTCCTTGAACCTGGGTTGCTGAGACCAACTCTAGTGACTCAATGAGCTGTGAGATCCATTTACTCATTGCAAACCAAACAGTGAATCAGGGACCTTTTACTTAATATCAAATATACCCTCCCACTGGCCAGGAGAGGATAGAATAGTGGGTGTATTGGAAAACTCTTACAAGATCAATAAAGGCAACATCATTTTAAATTGGTTTCAGGCACTTCCAGTTCCAAAGGTTCTCACACACACACACACATGCAAACGAAGTGAAATAAGAGCTGATCTGGCAGTTTCATACTGCCAACAGTGTTTCGCCTGATCGCCTTGAACACAGAAGAGCTTGGCTTTTTGTATTGTGCTATTGAGGTTTGCACGTTGAGTTGAGGTAATAGCCAGGCCCACGAATCCTGAGAGCCTTAAGCATATATGGTGAGCTGCAACCACTGTGGAAAAATTCGAGTAGATTGTGAAGATCCATGCCAATGGAAAGGGAAGTAGAACATACAATTAGCACACAGTAATGAAAATGATTATCTCAGGCTTTTCCTTCACTGACCAATGTTCACTGCACTTCAATTTTTAAAAAAACCCAATTTGTGAAGTACTCTGAGGCATACAGAGTGTGTAAAGCCAAGTATGATTATTTCAGGCACTGTCACAATCAAGCCTCAGTCAGTAAGGCAAAGAATCACAGTGACAGATTCGGTCTAGCGGAATTTCTGCGTTACGCCTCCCACTTCCCACTGCCCAACCAAGACCAAAACAGGTACTGTTCTTCTAAAATTTTCATTCCGTCTCTATAACTAACTCATCACACTCCAAAATCCTGGCCCCGGAACTGGTGTCGGATAAGGCACAATCATGGAGGGATGCAGTAACAATGATAATTTGATTTGCATTCCTGCCCATCAAAGCAGCTTTAGCAAAGGGTAGCAATGGAGTTGCCCCTCTAAACCACCCCACCCATCTGCTCAGATGGAAAACAAGCCAGAGGTCAACTATCTCAGGTGAGAGGACTACAGAAGGCAAACTTGTAAGCAGGGGCATGCAACCTTTATTCCAGAGGTATATGATGAATTCGATTTGGCTCTGTTTCAAAATGTGCTGTCCAACTCTAGCTTAGAAGTTGAATCATGTGGCACTGTTGTATATTAATTTTTTTATATCAGAGTAAATTTCATTGGAACTTATTCCTGATCAAAGTGGCACCAGTCACAAACTCGAAGCTCCACATGATGATCATTATAGGAGATCTCAGAGTACAGCACGCTGAGGTCTGCTTTGATTGTGACATAAAGGGACACATTACAGCACTTTACAAACAGCTCCTAAACTGGTTGGAGACTGCTCATACACCTTTCAAATGAAGGGCTTATGCATAACGTGACTAATATAAAATAACATTACGCTTGAATCATTGATCTGGGTGAGATAACTGAATCCTGGAGGAGAGCAGGCCCTGGGGAAGGAGACATGATGGAAAATTCATTCTTGCACACAGCAGCCTGCACGACATAACGTTATGACAGGGCTCCGTTCTTGGGCACTATTTGGAACCCAGACTGCAGTTCCACACGTGAGCTGCCAGAACAAAATAGTAGAGGCAGAAATGGTAACAATATGTAAAAGCAACTTGACAAGTACTTCCATGAGCAGGGCACAGGGGGAATGAATGCCGGCAGCGAGGCTGAGGGGTGACCTTGTAGAAGTTCATAAAATCATGAGGGGCATAAATAAGGTGGATGGTCCTGGGGTGGAGGTACTTAATGAATACTTTGCTTCAGAGGAACTTAATGGATACTTTGCTTCAGAGGAACTTAATGGATACTTTGCTTCAGAGGAACTTAATGAATACTTTGCTTCAGTATTCACTACAGAAAAGGATCTTGGCGATTGTAGGGATGACTTGCAACGGACTGAAAAGCTTGAGCATGTAGATATTAAGGAAGAGGATGTGCTGGAGATTTTGGAAAGCATCAAGTTGGATAAGTCTCTGGGACCAGATGAGATGTACCCCAGGCTACTGTGGGGAGTGAGGGAGGAGATCGCTGAGCCTCTGGCGATGAACTTTGCATCATCAGTGAGGACGGGAGAGGTTCCTGAGGATTGGAGGGTTGCGGATGTTGTTATTCAAGAAAGGGAGTAGGGATAGCCCAGGCAATTATAGACCAGTGAGTCTTACTTCAGTGGTTAGCAAGTTGATGGAGAAGATCCTGAGAACATTTGGAGAGACATAATATGATTACGAATAGTCAACATGGCTTTGTCAAAGACAGGTCTTGCCTTACCAGCCTGATTGAATATTTTGACGGTGTGATTAAACACAATGATGATGGTAGAGCCGTAGATGTAGTGTATATGGATTTCAGCAAGGCATTTGATAAGGTACCCCATGCAAGGCTTATTGAGAAAGTAAGGAGGCATGGGATCCAAGGGGACATTGCTTTGTGGATCCAGAATTGGCTTGCTCACAGAAGGCAAAGAGTGGTTGTAGACGGATCCTATTCTGCTTGGAGGTCGGTGACCAGTGGTGTGCCTCAGGGATCTGTTCTGGGACCCCTACTCTGTGTGATTTTTATAAATGACCTGGATGAGGAAGTGGAGGGATGGGTTAGTAAATTTGCTGATGATACAAAGGTTGGGGGTGTTGTGGATAGTGTGGAGGGCTGTCAGAGGTTACAACCTCTGATAGGATGCAAAACTGGTCTGAGATGTGGCAGATGGAGTTCAACCCAGGTAAGTGTGAGGTGGTTCATTTTGGTAGGTCAAATATGATGGCAGAATATAGCATTAAAGGTAAGACTCTTGGCAGCGTGGAGGATCAGAGGGATCTTGGGGTCTGAGTCCATGGGACACTCAAAGCTGCTACGCAGTTTGACTCTGTGGTTAAGAAGGCACACGGTGTATTGGCCTTCATCAATCATGGGATTGAGTTTAAGAGTGGAGAGGTAATGTTGCAGCTATATAGGACCCTGGTCAGACCCACTTGGAGTACTGTGCTCAATTCTGGTCACCTCACTACAGGAAGGATGTGGAAACCATAGAAAGGGTGCAGAGGAGATTTACAAGGATGTTGCCTGGATTGGGGAGCATGCCTTATGAGAATAGGTTGAGTGAACTTGGTCTTTTCTCCTTGGAGCGACAGAGAATGAGAGGTGACCTGATAGAGGTGTACAAGATGATGAGAGGCATTGATCATGTGGATAGTCAGAGGCTTTTTCCCAGGGCTGAAATGGCTAGCACGAGAGAGCACAGTTTTAAGGTGCTTGGAAGTAGGTACAGAGGAGATGTCAGGGTAAGTTTTTTATGCAGAGAGTGGTGAGCGTGTGGAATGGGCTGCCGGTGACTGTGGTGGAGGCGGAAACAATAGGGTCTTTTAAGAGACTCCTGGATGGGTACGTGGAGCTTAGGAAAATAGATGGCTATGGGTAAACCTAGGTAGTTCTAAGGTAAGGACATGTTCGGCACAGGTTTGTGGGTTGAAGGGCCTGTATTGTGCTGTAGGTTTTCTACGTTTCTATGTTTCTAAAAAGTAAAGGTATTTTGGCAAGAGGGGAAAGATTTGAAGGGGACCTGAGAGGCAAGTTTTCACAGAGCATGGTAGGCATTTGGAAGCTGCCAGAGGAAGTCGTAGGTATGGGTACAATTATAAATGGACAGGTTCATGGATAGGAAAGATCATAGGGCTATAGCCAAATGCAGGCAAATGGAACAAGCTCAGGAAAGAACCTTGACAGGACGTGGGTGAGTTGAGCTGAAGGGTCTCCTTCTGTAATGTATATCTTGGTGACTTCCAAGTGGGGTTAGTATAGCGGGCAGAACGGCCTGTTCTATGTTGTGCAACTTCATGACTCTGAGTTGCAGAGGTCTGGGCAAGTGTGATTTACACCTTTCAGTGCCCACTTGGGACTTTGGTTTCCTGCTGAGGAACTGTGGCTGTCTCACAAGATGCACTTACCTCTAGGACATTCAGTTTAATAATTCCATCTCCATCTTTATCAAATGCATGGAAAGCTCCTGCAGAACAGAAAGAGTAAAGTTTCCACACTTAAAGGTACACATACAGAGAATGTAATGCTGATTTATTCCATAGTACCGACAGCACCATAGGAATTCATGTGCTCCAACAAGACTGAGCCCAGGCAGTTTGCTGAGGCAAAGAACAGAAACAGATCTCTCAGCCTGTCAAATCCATGCTAACCATCAATAATGTATGTACATTAATTCCTCTCCCTCCCCCTTTATTTGCCTCACAACCCCCCATATTCTACCATAGCTACACATGAGGGGCAATTTACAGCGGACAGTTAAACTACCAATCCTGAAGAAATACATGTGGACATAGGGAGAACGTGCAAACTCCAGCAGGGCTGGGGACTGAAATCATGTCACTGGCAGTGTGAGGCACCAGCTCAACCAGCTGTGTCACCATGCCATCCTCACTGAACTTGGCAGCGCCCAGCACTGGAGAACACTGTTGAGCACACTGAAAGGTGCCACACTTATAGTCTACACTTCCTCCATCCTCTTGTTTCTTTGGAGGGGTCACGCGAAGTTATAGTTCCTCGAGTCTGAACACTCCACCTATCTACAATACGTGACAAAGGGTTATTGGGATGCTACGCACTTAGTGAACAGTGGAAAGAGCTTAATGCAGCCTCATGTCAATCTTAACCTCAGAAAGCCAGGAGGATTAAACAGAAATGAGATCACTGCGGCATTGGGTCAACTAGTCTGCTGCCACACCGAATTGCTGTGTCATGTCACAGATACTCCAACCAATTCACAAGATGAACCCTAGTTCCCATCTAAATATAACTGTTCAGTACAGGATGTGAAGAAATCCTGCTAGATGATAACCCTTAGCTCAACCCTCACCTCTGCAGGTTGTGCCCATCCTTTTCCAGGCCAAATGCCAGTCCTTTACAGTATAGGTGACACAAGGCTAGCGCTGGTGGGACGTGATGAGGAGTGGTCTTAAATACGAGAGTGGGAGTAGAGGGTCCCAATTGCGAAGGAGTATATTTTAACATCTGTTATTCAGAATGTGGATGCTACAGGCAAGTTTAACTTATTGCCCGCCCCTATATAGCTTTGATGTGTTGATTTCTTTTCCAACCACTACATTTCTTCTGGTGGAGCTGTTTTGACAATGTTGGATTTCCAACATTTAGACGCAGCAACAAAACAATATATTTCCAAGTCAGGATGGTGCATGACTTAGAGGGGTATCTGCAGATGGTGCAGTTCCCTCACATCTGCAGCCCCTGTCTTGGTTGCGGAAGTCAAGATTTTGGGGGTGGGATGTTCTCAGGACAGCCTGGGTGATTAACTCCAGTGTATTTTGTAGATGGTTCACACTGCGGCCGCCATGCATCAGTAGTAGAGAGAGTGAACACTTAGACCGGTTGACGGGCATTGATCGAGCAGGCTGCTTTGTCCCGGATGGTGTTGAGCTTAGAGTGTTATTTCACTGCACTAATCCAGGTAAGTGCAGAGCATTCCCTCATACCCGTGAATTGTGCAATGCAGGTGGTAGAGAGGCCTTGGGATGTTAGGACGTATGTCACTCCACACAGGCTCTCGTAGCCATGGTATTTCTGTGGCTGGTCCGTCAATGGTGATCCTGGGATGCTGCTGGAGAGAGAAGCAGCAATGCTAATGCTATTGAATGGCAGAGGTGGGTTGACTCTCTTTTGTTGGAGGTGGTAATTATTTGCCCATGCCTGAACATTGTCCGAAGCTGCTCCATTTGTGAATGCAAATGAACAATGTGCAACCATCAGCAAACATCCCCATTCTGATCTTCTGATGAAAGGAATGTCATTAATGCAGAGGGTGGTTAGTTGGGCTAAGGACGCTATCTTGAGGAGTTGCAGCTGTGATGTCCTAGGACTTGGATGCCCCATTGCAAGGCACACCTCCAGCGATGAAGCGTCCTCTGAATGTGCAGGGTGAGGGTGCATTCTTACCATAGGAGGGAGCCAATCAGCAGCACAGTCAAAACAGGAACAGATGGTGACCAGGAGATGGGGCCATTGGGCTGGGGAGATGTTGGTTGTGAAGTTGAAAGGGCTTAGCACACTAATGCATCAGGAGAGAACCAGAGAGTTGCTCAGAATATTCAGGACAGAGGTTGAATAATTTTCAAACACAACTGCTACCAAGGGATACAGATCAGTGCAGGAAAGAGGTGCCAACATTATGAGTTAGCCATGATGCATGAGGGGATAAAAGGCCAACTTTTGCTTCTATGACTTGTTTTTATTCACTGAGTCATCAGCAAAGTTGAAGTGGAAATTATCATCAGTGGTTCAATGCCAGAAGCAAGAGTGGTCAGGGTTTTGGAAAGGGATATTTAATATGACAGATATGGTGAATTCACCTGGAATAATTCAGTTCTAAACTAGGGAGTATTCATGGCAATATGACCATCATTGGGAGAGGTAGATCCACTCCTGACCTAACCAGCTTCCAATGATCCTGACAGAAATGGCCTTTGGCCCTGTTGTCTGGAGCTGGAGCTTAAACCACTAAAATTAAAGGCACACCACAAAGGCTGTGAACAGGAGAGGACTAGTGGTGTACTTACTGAACATGCCCTCCAGTCTCAAAATGCAACAGATGAAGCTGTCGAAGTCCACATTCATACTTAGATCGGCGTAGCGCATGGAGATGAGCTCATACAAATGGCTGTTGAGGCGGAAGCCTGAAAAACAAGCAAGAACATCTGCTGTACCATTGATCGTCCCTTCACCTCACTGAATCAAATACTTCCACCCCCTTACGACCCAATACAAGTAAATGCATGATACCATCTTCTCACCCTGCGCAATCAGCTCGGGTGCCATCTGAGTGGCCGGAAATTTCAATCTGCCTTTTTCTGCCATGTTACCATTGTCATCCTGATGTGACTTCCATAGCAGCGCGTGAAAATGACTTTGTGGTGCTCCAAATGGGTGCTGCATGGAGAACAGGGGAACTGGGACCACATTGTCTCAGAGATGTTTTCAATGGGCATTCCCAAATCAGATAAACCTTATGACTCCATCCCTACCCTAGATGTCTGCAGGAAGTGAAATCCTACTTCCCCTTATACTCACTAATGCCATCTCCAGCAAGAACCCAACCACCCCCAGACAACCTGTCCAATGCTGCTACACCTCTTGCCTCTGAAGCCCACCAATTTCCCTGATATTTGATGAAGGTTTCTGATGAGTGAGGGTGTTGGCCTAAAATTTCAACTGTTTATCCCTCTCCATTGATGCTGCCTGACCTGCTGAGTTTCTCCAGCACTTTATGTGTGTTTCTTTGATATTTAGCCAGGAACTGTTAATGACAGGATCAGCGTAACCATATGCTTCTTTGTCATCAGCAGCTCAGGAGCTTTATGAAACTGGAATAGGTGATGGGGATGCTTTAACTGAGGAGGATGTCCTGAGTTACGCAGTGATCAAATCAAAGCAGAGAACTGCCCTTCTGTAAATTGTAAGAAACTTTCCAACCTTCTTCTTTTAAGGCAGCTCCAGAGTTGCATGAAGAAAATTAACAATTAGGAATAAGAATGATCCCAGTGCTTTGCCTTTAGTGCTGGCATTGGAATCAGCTCTGAAGCAATTGGAAATCATTTACACAAAGATCCTGTGACAGGAATTGATGGTGTGGAAGTAACTTATCAGTATAGCTCCAGATATCTAACATCTGCTTGTTTGGAAATCCTGGTGGTCCAGCATCTGGCTCACTCATTAGTCCGGAATGCGAGCTAGGTTTCAGGAATGCAGATGGACCAGAGCCAGGAATGGGGCTGGATGTGTAGCTGGACAAGGGTTGGAATACAGACCTCAGGAGTAAAGAAATTGGGGGGGTTTGTGGACAGAAATGAGTTGGAAGAAATTGCGTGCTTCCCACTTCCCTTAAACTCACTGGATTCACCGGAAAAAAATCTTTAAAACAGAAAGAAATGAAGTACATTTGGGTATTGGGTGTTTCAGCACTATCAAGGCTTCCAGATTATCAGTTTTACTCTAAATGATTTATGGAAGAAAATGGCACTCTGGTAGATACAGTTGTCCAGAACTGCACCGCACTTACAGAGTAAAGGATTCTCGAGAGAGACTCTGCCAAAAGCTTCCTTGAGATCTGAACCTTCAGTCTAACATGGAGCTGTTCAGCTGTCAATGAGGGCAGCTCTCCCAACAGCACCTGCGGTCTCCCAAACTCATTGCTACCCACCTGCATCATTCACAGCACTCCGCAGTTCATAGCTGTCAATCAGTCCCGAATTATCCTTGTCATATTCCTGAAAAATTGCCTGCAAGAAATTAAGGAATCACAATGAGAATATTTTTCTGAGAGTTTATACAGGATCATATGCTAAAGCTGAAGCTAATCTCAGACCATCTCAGAGCAACTGGGGACTGAATACGTTTACAAGGTCCTATCTGAGGGTTTGGATGATGAGTCTGATGGGGAGTTTCATTGAATTACCAAACAATCATGGACAAGACAAGGATTAGCCCACAATTGGCAACCTTCTGTCCATTTTTCCCTCCTCAGACTGACTCACCATTTAAATTTTCCAAAGTAACCGTCATTCATTGTATGTTGAACAATATCTGAACTGTAAAGGGCGTGGACTTAATTTCTGCCTATTCTCTGGAAAAATGAACAAATGAAACTTCCATTCTTGCAATTTATGCATGTTAAATGTATAATCTTTCTTTCCTGGTGGGTAATACTGTATGTCACAGCATACCAATGATTTTCGCTTTCCAAAGTGGTGAAGTGTCAAATCATCAGTCTTGCTGGTCTCTTTCCTCTCCAACACCAATCTGCTAAAGAGTACACGTGATTACAGGATCACATCTGGTCCAATGGTTCAGCTCCGCAGCACTGTGGCTGGCTGGATGTAGGTGACGAATGGTTATCCTGTGGGTGCACAGCTGCTATGAGAGCAATGCCCTGGTGTGAAGGAGAGGTAACTTATCACTGATAGGAAATTCCCAAAAACAGCCCTTCGATGTGCCACATCAGATTTTAAACAGCAATACGACAATTAACCAAGCACATTTCCTAAAGTCAGTTTTGATCAAGTCCTGACATTCAAAGCTGTCTGACCTCAGTGACTGGCAGGAAGTACAGTGCGGAGTGTGGAAGTAGAGTGCAGGGGGAAGTTCATATATCCCTGAACCCTTCTGGTCTGCTGGAGACCTGACCAGATTAACAGGTACATCAGGGAAATGAACAGCATTGATGATGGCAGGTAATCCTTCCATTGAGAAATGAAGCTTGCCAAAATCTAAATTAACTCTTCCTCTCGTTCTGCTGATCTGAAGTATCAGTAGTAACACTACATGAGAAATAATTTCCCTTAGCTGCTCAGCATCACCTACCTGCCATTGCTTAATCTTGTTCCATAGATGTTTAAACTCCGTCAGATTCAGCTTTCCAGATCCATCTGTCTGCAGGCACCGTGTTAAGGAAGATACAGTAAAAACAGCAGTCCAATGGGATTGTTAAACTTCTGTTCTGGGGGGAAGCAGGGCTAATGTTACATCTAAATTAATATATCTTTATTGGAAGAATAGCTGCAGCAATCTGGAATTATTAACATCTGTCTTGTAAACCTCCAAGATGAATCTGGAACCTTACCTAAATGGAAATAAAAGGCTCCAAAACAGTAGAATCACAATATCTTTTCTCCCCAAGTCCAGCCGAGCTTTACCACTTTGGGCCAGTTATGTCCACATGTGTCAGAGATCTATGGAGCATTCTCCTGTTGACTAAAGTTTATGCCAGAAACGTTGCTCCCCAAACCAACCTCAAGGCATTTCCAGATGAATTAAGGTTATGGATGCTGATTTACAGGAAGGAATAATAAATTCAATGCCAGAGAGGGAAGGATACATCCATCAGGGCAACCATACTGCGACAAGACTCCAAAGCAAACCCTTCAGTTTTCATATTGTCTATAAGAAAATAAAAAAAATATTCTGAGTTGATACAGTTATCAACTGAGTTGTAGTTAAAGAAATACACATTTTAAACAAGAAATAGCCAAATGAAAGAATAAAACAAACTCTCCTTCAACACTAGAAATGGAATCACTGAGAATGATGGATGAAAGGATTGAGAGAGGAATTATAATTAACATTTTACATACTGTGCTCTATATAATTCAGACTGTATTAAACATGTTCTCTGTTGTCGATCTCTTACTCAGCATGGTATCTAACTAATCTGTTGGAATAATCAAGCCTGAACTGCCTTTTATTAAGGTCATAGTTCATCACATTGTAACCTCAGCTCTGTATTCCTTTTCCTTTTTTGCTTATTAAGAATCTATCGATCTTTTGAAAAAAAAATTCAAGGACTCTGCCTCCATTGCTATTTGAAGAAGAGATTTCCAAAGGCACAAAACCTTTGAGAGAAAAAAATCGCCTCATCTCTGTCTTAAAAGGATGCATCTTACGTGTAAACAGTATCATAGTCCTAGATTCTCCCACAAGATTAAACATCCTCTCCATTTCCCCTGAAGTGCCGCCAGAATTTATTTACATCAATTAAGTCCCTTATTTCTTTTCTAAATTCCAGAGTTTATCATGCTAGCTTATCTGTTTCCTCTTTATCCAAGTATCAGTCAAGGGACCACACCCAGAACTGCTTCTAATGCATTAACTATCTCCCTTAAATAAAGAGATCGATATGCAGAGCTCCAAATGTGGTCTCACTAATGCCCTACAGAAGTGAAGTGTGACCCCCACCCCCCCAACTTTGGTACTGAAGTTTCCTTGTGGTACACACTGGCATTTCTAATTACTTACTTCACCTGTATAAAAGCCTTTTGCTAATCAGGTACCAGGGCACCCAGATTCCTCTGCATCTCAGAGCTCTGTGATCTCTCACCATTTAGGCAATGCACTTCTTTCTCTTGACAAAATGGACAATTTTGCACTTTCCTGTTCAATGCATCATTTGCCAGATTTTCACTTTCTAAAGCACTCTAAAGCTTCTGTAGCCTCTATGTGTCTTCTTCACAACTTGTCCCCCTACTTATCTCTGAATCAACTGTACACAGTGCCTTCATCCAGGTTATTTACATAAATGGTACAAAGGTCAAGTCCCAGCTCTGATCCCTGTGGCACACCACTCGTTATATCTTTCCATCCAGAAAAAGGCCAAGTTATATCCACCGTCTATTTCCAGTTACCCAATAAATCATCTATCCACCCCAATGTGTTACCTCCTACAACATAAGGTTTTGCTTTCCAAAACAATCCTGACATTGCTCCTCACCCTTCCCTCTTTGCACTTCGCAGCCCCTCATTCTCCCTGACTTTCTCTTCCAAGCCCCCATCTTTCTTCTCTCATTGCCCTTTCTTTCTCCCTTCTTTCCCATTCTCCAAACTCTCACTTCTACTCGAAATCTTTTCCTTCTGTGCTGTTCAATTATTGATATTCAATTATAGTTGCATCATAATTAACTATAATTTTTGTTTTAATGCTTGTGCATGGGCCTAATTATTTTATTAAAGATAATGTACATTATGAAGCAATGGCATTATGTTAATAGGAAACAATTCTGAAGATTTCATTGTAAATCGGTCAAAATTCTGTTGCTGTTCTTCCATAAACTTCAAGTTATATTATATATCAAAATTTCCTTTTTGGACCACAGTTGAATCTCTAACAGAAGTGATCCCTAAGAGCCAGAAGTTCCTCCAATCAGACTGGGCTCCAGATGTTAGGAGCCATGAAAAGCTAACTCATGTAATGGGAGTGTGCAGAGGTAATGATATGGGTGCAGGACACCACCATACAGAACTTGTATGGGACTGATACGAAGTTTTCGTACATATCTAGCTTACATAACTTACGTTTTTTAACAACACGGTTTAGGATGCTCTTCAGTTCAGCTGCCGAGATCTGCATGTCCTGCAGTGAAACAAATACGGACAAAGTGCTTTATTGTAGACTATCCCTGAATGAGCCTTTCTGTCCACTCCAACATCACAGTTTCACATTCATTCATTCTCTCTCTCTCACTCTCTCTCACCCTCTCACTCTCTCATTCTCTCACTCTCTCACTCTCTCATTCTCTCATTCTCTCACTCTCTCATTCTCTCACTCTCTCACTCTCTCACTCTCTCATTCTCTCACTCTCTCACTCTCTCACTCTCACCTGAGGATGCTGCACCAATATGCCTTCAATCTACCCTTTAGCTGAAGTGCCAGCACCAGACATGGTCCTTCTCTGCATTTAGTATCACTGCACACACCAGTCTGTCAGGGTGCTTCTGGAATCTGTTTATAGCCGTCCTACTTCAGGGATTTCGATCCAGTTAGCCAATCATCATTTGCCTTTAACAAATCCTTGCCATTCAGTGACTTACATTATTCCGAGTGCTAATAATTTTTCTGAATGCCTCCCAGAGCATCGTCAGTGACTGGCCTGGGATTCTGCTCCCCATTTTCAATGGAGGAAGTATCCTTTACACTGCTCTGGCACCATTCACAGATTCAAATTCCATTCAAGAGGATAGCAATACCCAGTAAATGTCTGAAATATTCCAACAAACAATTCAAAGGCAGATATACTTACGTCCCCAGCAATCTGTCTGAAGATACGGCGAAACTGTAGATCCTCCTCAGTCTCCTTGTTGGACGTCACTGGCAAAGGCTGATCATGGACAGAAATGAAACCAAAGGTTATGCAGTTGCTGAGGGTTTCCCTTAATATTTCAGAATGCACTTGGATCAAAACCGGCTCAAGGTAATGTCTGAAAAGTGAAAAGCCTGTGATCAGGCCTCTGGTAGCAGATAGCTTTAACAAGGGGGTGATCCTGTTAACAGACCTGTGGGGGCCAGCTCTGGTAAATCACAGTGTCTGCCCCCAACACTGAGTCACAGAACACAGTTAGATGTATCGGGGAGTTTTATGCAGTTAGAAGCACATTTTGCAATGTAAGGTTGCTTTGGTAACTCCCTTCAATTCTTGACTTGGTTGTTGACAAAGCCCAAGACATTTCAGCACATCACCTTCAGGCTGCCAATTATGTTAATGGTTTTTGGCTTTCCCAAAATGAAACTGTACACAATTTTATAAACCCCAACCCCCAATCCCCACTCCCCCTCACCACATGCAAAGTCAGGGTCCACGGTGCAGATTTGTTTCCTACACTGACTGAATGTTCTAGCATTGTAACCCATGTCCACGCCATGGATAGGTCTGAAGGATAAAGGATCAGTCGATTCAAATCTCAGTTGAATAGCCAACTATAATCAGGGCACAGCAAGCAAATAGTCTCTCAGCATCCTGTTACAAATAATCCTTTAACTGAGATTGTACCTCCAAATATCTCACTCTTAAGTTCTAATATGGACCTAATTTCAGTAGTTGGATTGAATTGTGAGTCAGTCTTGTTGTTGGTGAGACTGTTTGAAGGTCTGTTTTTGTCACTGAGACTGTCTGGTCTTGTCAGTGAAACTGTCTGGGCGTCTGGTAATGTCAATGAGACTGAGTGGCTGGTTTTGTTAATGAGACTGGTTGATGATTTGGTTTAGTCGGTAAAACTGTCTGAGAATCTAGTCTTGGTAGTGTCTGGCAGTCTAATATTGTTAGTAAGATTGTCTGGTCACCTGGTATTATCAGTGAGAATATCTGTGGGGGGGAAGGTTTGTTTGGTATTGTCAGTGAGACTTCCTGATGTATTGTCAGAGAGAGACTGTCTAGCATCTGGTATGATTAGTGAGACTGTCTGATGTCTGGTCTGTCATTGATAGTGTCCGGGTACAGCACTCAGTGAGGTTGGCCAGTCTCCTGAAGTGAAACATGATTCTGTGGCTCAGCTTTATTGGTGAACCTCCCTCTGGAACTCAAATACTGAAGAAAAGACTCTGGGTAGAGATGAGAAACCTCAGTGGCAGACATGTTGGTTGATTGAATTCACCTTCAGCCAGGTTGTGTTGCTGAGCTCAGACGTTGGTCAGGCCGCACTTGGAGTATAGTGATTAGTTTTGGGTCCTTAATCTAAGAAAAAATGTATTGGCATTGGAGAGGGCCAGAGGGGGTTCACTATAATGATTCTGGGAATGAAAGTGTTAACATATAAGGAGCATTTGATGTGTTTGGGCCTGTACTCACTGGAGTTCAAAAGAATGAGCAGGGTTCTCATTGAAATTTATCAAATGTTGAAAGGCCAAGATATAGTGGACACGGAGAGGGTGTTTCCAGAGAACACAACCTCTGAAGAGGGACATCCATTTAGAACAGAGATGAGAAGGAATTTCTTTAGCCATACGGTGGTGAACCTGTGGAATTCATTGTCACGGATGGCTGTGGAGGCCAAGTCTTTGAGTACATTTAAAGCGGAGGTTGATAGGTTCTTGGTTAGTCAGGGAGTCAAAGGTTACAAGGTGAAGGCAGGAGAATGGGTCGAGTGGGATAGTATATCAGCCGCAATGAGAAGCCCCAATAGGCTGATCAGCCTAATTCTGCTCCCATGTCTTGTGGTCTTATTATCTTTTTCCCTTTCTAATCCCAGTCGGGATCCTAATGCTCTCCCGGTAGTTTATCCCCAGATAAATCTGGAAAACACCGCACCAAGCTGTGTTTCGCGTAATTATCATAAAGCTCCTGAACCCTGTCAAAGCTCTCTTCTGTTCCAATTCTGAAGCATCAGAATTTCCTGTGGCAGTGTCTGACAGGTCTGGGAAAGGGGTATGCAGAGCGTTTCAATAATTTCAGACAACAGCAAGTCATGCTAGCACACGAAGAAACCTTGATCTTTTTCTTGACTTCCGTTCTTTTCTCCTTTTCTTCCTTCTCCGAGTCTACATTGTCCTGAGCTCTATCAGAAACAAAGATGATTGGCTAGAGGAGAAAGGGAGTGGTTAGAGCAGATAGTGGTGAATGATGGAGACATGGTGTGTGGGTTTCACAGGTGTCTTGAAGGTACAGTAAGAAACAAGATCCACCAATGAAACGGCCAAGTGAACCCATAGAGTGAGATGGATCAATTCATGTCACTCTGTGCCGGTGCCTTGCTACACTGGGGCTGTGCCATGGTTGGCCTTGGCATCTCTGGGATAATGTAAGTGAAATCTTCACCATTAGAACTAATTTTGGTGAGGCAGAAGGTGGTATCTGACAGCAGCAGTCCCTGGACTGCAGAAAAGAGAGATTCACAGTGCAGAAAAGTGGCAGAAAGTGAAGTCGAATTAGGGTACATTTCATTCATTTGATGTTCAGACCACCACATACTGATTTAGTAATGGTTGCCTTTGAGTGTGGGAAGCTTTTGACAAAGTTGGTACTTTACAGGCTCTTCCCAATATTTTAAAGCACCTCTCCCTCCCAGGGTTCTTGACCCAGAAGAGATCCCCAGCCCACCAAAAGCCAATACGGGAGGAGAAAGCGAGGATGGAAGGGGGTGATTAAAGTAGGGAAAGCCTGCGCAGTGGATAGAGACTCTTTGTCACTTCCTGATATATACCATCAATTACTCAATTGTAGCAGTGCAGAATTACATCATGGTCCCTTACAATGGCTGCTCCCTCTGCCTGAATTGTCATCTCTTTCCTTGGCCCCCACCTCCTCACTGCTGATTGATCACCCTTTCCCATTTTTGGAAGCCTGGTGTGATGCAGATTCCATTTGTAAGCTAATATTCCCCCTTCATTCAGTCTCATAGCTTGTTGCTCAGTCCTGGAGTTGGCTGCCTGGCCTAACACGTTGTTTGGTTGGGTGTCAGTGGAACCTGAGCCCACTGTCTTCCCAGTGCCTACATTAACATAGCTTCAGCTCCTTCAGCCTCAACACATCAGCTCAGTATAAACAGATCTTACTGTCTCAGTGAACTCCAAATGGAACTACAATTTCCTAATTGAATAACACACATCACCGTCCAACTCCAGCCCAAGCCCAAGTTGCCCCACACAGCTGCCAAGATATCCACTTCTCTCTACGTCACCATGAAATATCTTTAAAACCACTCTTCATTTCTAGCTGATTCCCCACTTCACGCCGTTTGCCCACCCTACCTCAGTGGGATTGTTAGGGATTATTGAGGAATTATGGGATTAGGGGAATATAGCAGACATCAATTAAAATGAGAACCATTCTTCAATTGTAAATGTAAATTACAAGAAGCAATCAATTGAAGTTAAAAGGACAACTTTGCAAATAAACAGCACTGGCTGCTAAATGATTTGCAAAGTGATGACCATAAAATGTTCTCATATGCATCAGGGAAACAATAGACAATAGGATTATGTTAATTGGCCTGCATCAAACCAGACAATTATAATTTAAGTTATTGGCACCATTGTAACCAAGTTCAAGGTAGCTTGCAGACCATACTGATATTGTCATTGTCACAGAGCACATCAAATATGATCACAAACATATGGTCATATCTATCAATAATTGGCTCAAGAATCAGCACTTGCAACATTAATCTTGGGCATCTGGTGTCTCTGTCCTCAGAGGCTTTTACACCATTTGTATGAATTAGTTTGTCCCAGAAAAGGTGTTTGTTTGAATCTTCAGAGTTGTCTTATCAATTACAATGTGCTTCTACCGTAAATATGTACTACAAAGGAACTATTCATAAAACACAAAATATTGAAGAAACCAATATAATTTGAAATTGTATTGAATCTCCTACTGTTACCCTTGTCCTCAAGAGTATAAAATCTTGATGTACTTTGAGATTGGGAGACTCTACCAAGAGTATATCGGCTTAGAGTGATCAATAAAGACTTCCATATCCACCAGCTTCTCCAGTTTCTCCAGTGACATAGTCACAGTCATAACAGGAATACTTACTTCGACAATAGCTACTTCTTCCTGGCCTGGCAATTCTCTCTATCTCCATCTCTGTCTCCCTCCCAGTCTCTCTATCTCTCTATCTCTTCCACTTTCCATTCAGTCACCTGGGAACTTCTAAATGGCATCACTCAACTTCACAACCTCCTGCCTACCCTCACTTCAAACAAACCCTCCTTACTAACAGTGCTTTAACTATGCCTCATATATATTTTCTCCACGATCTATTATGTCTTTTCTCTCCCTCAATTATTTTTTATCCAGGCACTAACTTCATTTTGTCAGTTTTCTATGTATGTGTTCAACCCTTTGATTCCCGAACCAACCTGCACAATGCTAATTGTTACCTAGTAACACTATGACCACTTTGCACTACAATGAACCTATTTCTATTTTAATTGTGTTCTTTCTTTAAAAATGTGTGTGTAATTTATATTTAATTTATGCTTTTCTTGTGCCTGTGATGCTGCTGCATGCTTTTCATGATAAGGGAACAGGCTGATCCAATGTGGTTTCACAAAGGTATTGAGAAGAAGTTATGAAGAAAGGGATGTATTATGAAGTAACAATCTAACTTGAAATATACAGAATGACAAATTATCCTTCAAGGAAACATCTGTAAAATCCAATATTTGACAAATTTTCAAGACAGAAAAGATATAGTCATATCCTAACAGGTGGTCATCAGCAGTATTAACCAAGTGGAAAGTTAAATAAAGCAGTCTAATTCTGGAACAAAATGTCCAAAGTTGGCACTAAATTTGGCTGCTTCTTTCTGCCATCTCAGCAAGAGAGAAGTGGATTAAAAATTGTCCGATGGCCATTAAAGACCAATAAGATCCCACGTCTGATATCCATCAGGCAAGTGATGCTGGCTACAAATAACCTCAACAGTCCCAACTGACTACTAAATCAGTAAGGATTCCAACCACAGCCTGCATGTGTGAGGACAGGCAAAGGATAGGTTCTCTGTACAGTCAGAGGCATTGTGACGCTTGATAAACCAATCGGTGCTGGAAGGGTCAACCAGCTGTTTTTCATATCCTGACTGTGAAGAATCATTTCCCAAAAGGGCCAGAAGAAAGGGAAAAGTGTACCTGGCAGGTGAAGTATCAATAACTTGCCATTTGGTATCTGGGTGGGAAAATGATTCATGAATTTCTATTTGGATAGTTTCTGGAATGGCACTTGAGAAAGGAAGTCTTTGGTTTAGTACTTTGAGAGACTGAGTCAGTACAGAGAGGTGAACTGGGTTTACCCTTGGAGAGATCTGAAGGCAATTCAAGAAGAGGGGTTTCCGGGACTACAGTCATGGAGAATGGATCAGTCAGCTCCAAAGTGCAGACACTGGCCTCTGACAGCTGATGAGGAAATTATTCTGTGTCGCTGCGGGAGGAATAGAGGTCGGGAGATGATTGTAAGCAGGATCTGGTTTCTGGGAAGTAAGAGCTTGTAAACAGACAGCTGGAGAAGATGTGGGACGAGAATCAATCCATGACCAAACAGGGTTGGCCTGCTGGCAGCTCAGAAGCTAGAAGATAAGCTATTTAATTCCCTCTACCCCACAAGTTCCAGGATTAGTATATCTCACCACCATGTAGGATAGATGTGATGCACACAAAACTTGCAGGTGGGGCACACAATCCATCCAAGAAGCAGGCAGAAGCCAACAAGCCTGGGTTAGTCTGCTGATTGTACACAGTGAGGTAGATCTCAGCCTTGTGAGTCAGTGCATAATGGATTACAACCCCCCTGGCTTGTATTTCACAACTAAATCACTATCTTGCACTGTTGCACAGTCATGATAAACGCCAAGATGTCAGAAGTATAGTGCAGGCATTTTGCATGCTATCTGCCTGAAAGATAACCCACCCAGAAAGAGTGCTAGGAAAACAGTGCCAGTGTAGTAACTCCTCCCTATTATGCAAGGTGAGCAGTGCATTTTAAATACTGCCTGTTACGTTTCTAGAGAGAGACAGATGAAACAAACTATTCTTTCTTTGCCACTAGTTTACACTATTCTACTAAATCAATCCTATTTTAATTTCTAGTGTTTAAACATATTTATTGGTTCACCTTTACTTTCAAGTGAGAAGCTAACAGTGACTCAGTTCACAAATAGATGACATGGCAGAGGAATTATACCTATCAGTGTGAGGGAAGCCCCTTGCCTTAGGGTTATTGACAAGCTGATGCACTCTGAGCTTAATCCCAGGCACATTGCTACAATGGAGACATGTTCTTTCCTGCTCCGTCACTACAGAGGAAGACTCCACACCTGAATGTACCCAGAAGGTGGGCAGGAGTTAAAGACATCTTTCCTACTGGATCTTCCATGCCCTTCATTCAGTTATGACGAATTCCCCTGAGTGAACCGGATTTGTCCTAGTGTTTTCAGACCCCATGCACTGCTGAAGAGCAATGAACAGACAACACCAGGGCTCACGTACCTTCAGCTGAGATGGCAGAAGGTGATTAGGCAGAGGGAAAAGAAAAGAATAGTTAGGAAGAACATAAAAAGAAGCAAATAGGGCAGTAAAATAATATTTCACCCATATATTCTGAGTATGTCCTGCATTTTTGGGTTACATGTTGTCTTGGAGGTCTGGACAAGGGAGTGTGAATTAGACATAACATAAGACCAAGTATACTTTAGCTCCTGTTGCCAATTGCCTAGCTGAAACTATATTCCACCTGAATAAAATAATTCCCCTATCTTGGAAAACTTCCATTTCTTCAGCAGGATGCAATATGATTCTTCGGAGATTACAGGTTCCTAATATACGTGGGTACACTAGTCAGTAAAACCAGTACATTGAATGAGAAGCTAGAGGTGACAGCAGGAAATAGTAGTATTCAAAATAAACCACGCTATTTTCTGTATCCTCTGGGTTATGTAAATTATCATTTTATTTCCACACCTACCTACCTGCTACATCAAAGAGATGTTGGTTCTGGGAAGTGAAACCTTTGCTGTTGTGGACAATGAAGGTCAACATCAGGCTCCAAGATCACTAGGAAAGTTCTACTTGAACAATATGACTCAACCCTCCACCCCCAACCCCCCAGTGTATGATCGTGCACTTATAAGATCACAGCAGACGTGCCGTGACTTCAAGTATTGTCCAACTGTGTGTCCATGGGCCAGGGTAGGACTGGTTGCTCAAACAAATGTCATGTTGATTCACACTGCCGGGAGATGTGGACATCATTTTGGGCTCCTGGTCATTGACAGTTTACTTTCCCCTAAACCCTTGGAGCACACAATTAGCATTAAGAGCTCATGGTGGTGGAGCCACTATGGGGAGAACATTTAGCGGTGTGTTGCCTTGGCAAGTAAGCCTTGTAAACCCTCCACCTAGGAACCTCAATTTTCTGCTCATTTGGCTTAACTGTGAATTAGGTCTGATGGCATTTCCACTCAGACAAACAGTAGAACACAGAAAGCATCAAAGGAGCTTGTGGTTATAACTTCAGAAGTAAAAGAACTTTCCAGAATGCGATATGTTACTGAAACTACCAGGAACAAAGTATGTACTCTTGGGAACATCCTTACCTCATCAATAATAAAATAAGGTTACTCAAGAATGAAAAGGTGAATAGAAGTGAAAATGGTACAAACCTTAGGATCGTCAGTTTTGATCTGGTTCTCAGTTTCCCTGAAATCAATAAATAAGATATATATTAATTATAGAGAGTTGAACATTTGTTTGAAATTCCTTCACTTTTAAATTGTAGTTCAGTATTTCTGAGACAGGGTTGTACTGCCTCAAGATTTCTCCAGTTTGTAAACACAAGGAAGGTTTAATTGTTTAAACAGGAACGTCTACCAACAGTCAAAGGATTTGTGTGTGGTAATAACAGTAGATAAGTGTCTTCAATTCAAAACCAGCCATAGGAGTTGGAAAATTAAATTTAATGAATATGGTAATGTGAGAAAAACTTACCAGATGCAGCCAGATTGCATTTGATTGAACAATTGATTCAATAACTTAATTATGAAATATTAAAATGTTAAGGACTGAAAGGCCTAAGAATTAAAAGCAGAAGCAGGCAATTTGCACCCCTTCTCAATGTGCTCTACCCAAACACATTCCACTTTAACAGCCTTGTCTATTTTGTCATCTGATCAAAGATTCAAAGTACATTTATTATCGAAGTATGTATGCAGTATACAACCGTGATATTTGTGTTCCCCACAGACATGAAACAAAGAAAATCATGGAACCTGTTCAAAGAAAAAATATCAAACCTACCCCACCCCCATGTGCAATAAAAACAAATCGCACAAACAGCAACAAAAAAGAGAGAAGTACAGAACATAAAACAGAAAATCAAAAGAGTCCAGGCATATTCTTTGAGTCCCTAGCGTCCCCAAAGGCCACTGATGAAGTAAGATTGAAGGAAGAATCATGGGGTATGGTAAGTAAATGGATGACACAATCAGCACAAAAAAGTTAAATCAGCAAAGTTAGCAACACAACCATACCAGCAAACATTTATTGTTTCCAACTCTGCATTCTGACCTCAGTCTTGAATACATTCAATGACTGAATATCTGCAGCCCTTTAAATTTAGAGAATTCCAAAGGTTTAAAACCTTCTCATTACAGCGATAAATAACTGTTCCTTAGTCAAAATTCACCACCAGTTCTAACTCTTCATCCAAAGAAAACAGTCTCCCTGCATCAACCGTGCCAACCTTAGTCAGAATCTTGCATCTCAATAAATCATTCCTCTAAACCCCAGACACAAAATCTCTTCAGAATTCAAACCAGTGGTTCCAGAAATCAATCCAATCAATTTACATTGCAAGTACAGAGGCTGACTCTGTGCACAGTGCTCCATATAAGGTTTCAACAGAGTCCTGTACAATCCCATCAGACCTTTTACTTTCGTACATAAACCAAGCTGATGAGAAACTGTGAGAAACTAATCACGACAAAAATCGCAGTCAGTGGACAAGAACAAGAGACTGTCAAACAGTTCAAGTATTTTGGTGCCATCATCAACCGAGAAGATCAAAGCCTGAAGTCCTTGCAAGGAGAGCCCAAACAACATCAACTCTGGCTAAGCTAAAGCCAATCTGGAGAGACAATGACATCACTCTCGGATCCAAGTTGAAACCTCTGCATGCACTTCTGCTCTCCATCTTCTTGTATGCATGCGAATCATGGACTTTGACAACAGACCTGTAAAAGAAATCCAGCAGTAAAACTGAGATGCTTCAGAAGGCTCCTCAGTTTCTCCTATACCGACCATGTCTCAAATGATGAAGCGTGAAGAACCATCACCCAGCACATGAGACTTTATGAAGATCTACTGTCTACAGTGAAGAAGAGGAAATTGAGATGGTATGGCCACATAACAAGATCAAGTAGACTCTCAAAGATCATTCTTCAGCTTACTCACACACTGGACCCACGGTCTGCATGAAAGCACCCATCACATTCTGAGCTCCCCTCAAAGACCATTTCAAACGAATGGCTCTCTCAGGAGAATTCACCTTGCTTCCTTGGAGCCATTCATCTGCACAGCACTTCTTGCAACGGGGACTCTCCTTCCAATGGCATTCTGCACTATCTTCCCTTCTGTTCCGTTCCACAGCTTCCACCAAAAAGACCCCAAACCAGACTACTGTCCATCACAAATCTCTCTCTGCCCTGCTTTCTCTAGAACCTTCTCCTGATCGCACCATTCTGATTGGCTGGCACAATATTCATAAGTTGAATAATGTGGCTTTCTATCTTTTGCTGAAACCAAAACGTTCTACCAGCAGGACACACTGCTTTAGCAGACAACTACTAAAATGAAATACCTACAACGTAGCAATAGAAATCTTAGCCAAGGCATTACAGTGTATTTTGAAAATTTAAACAACAACGTAAGCAGAACACAAGGCCAAGGAGGAGGAACAGTCTAACTGGCCCCTCATATCTTCTTCACGATAGGAAGGATGTGACTACACTGGACAGAGGATGCAGAGGAGATTTACCAGGACATTACCGGGATGGAGCTTTTCAATTATAGTACTAAAGTACATTTATTATCAAACTAGGTATACTATGTATAACCTTACAGGCAGTCAGAAAACAAAGAAACCCAACAGAACCCATTAAAAAAGAACACCATCGAACATCCAATGTGTAGAAAAAAAACAAATCGTGCAAACAATAAGGGTAAGCAAGTTGACATTCAGAGCTGAAGTTCACAATAGTGAATCCGCATCCCCTTAGCTGCTCTGTACAACACTGTGATTCTGTAACTGTGCTCTTCCATTCAATAAAAATTACGGTTAATCTCTTTACCTCAGCACAGCCTTCCAGTGTTAATCCCAAATCCCTTCATATTCAAGTCTATTTCATGTTCAAAAGTCTCTGTCTCTAATTGGAATATGTTATGCCTCCACAGCCATAATAGAGCATAGAACAGTACAGTCTGGGAACAGGTTCTTCAGCCTGTCATGTTGTGCCAAAGTCATTCAGTTAACGACACCTCATTCCTTTTGCCTGCTCATTCTCTACATATTCATGTGCCAAGGAGACGCTAAAATGCCTCTATTGTACCTGCTCTGCCACCACCCTGAGCAGCATATTCCAGGCCCAACCACTCTGTACGAAAAAATTACCCTTTGAACTTTCACCTTCACACTTTAAAGCATGCCTTCCAGAATTGGATATTTCAACTCTGGGAAAAAAAATGGCTATCTACTCTATCTTATAAACTTCTATTAGGTCTTCCCTCTGCCTCAACTATTTCAGAGAAAACATCCCCAGTGGGTTTACAACCCCTTGAGTAGAGTATTTCAAGATTCACCATCTTCTGGGTAAAGAAATTTCTTATATCCTATTCCTGAATGGCCATTGTTTTATTTGAGATATTGCTCCCTGACAGAGACATCTATCGATTATGCACTAGCACTGCCAAACCTGTAAGAATGTAGTACAAGCAACACACATAAAAGTTGCTGGTGAACGCAGCAGGCCCGGCAGCATCTCTAGAAAGAGGTGCAGTCAACGTTTCAGGCCGAGACCCTTCGTCAGGACTAACTGAAAGAAGATATAGTAAGAGATTTGAAAGAGGGAGGGGGAGGGGGAGATCCAAAATGACAGGAGAAGACAGGAGGGGGAGGGATGGAGCCAAGAGCTGGATGGGTGATTGGCAAAAGGAGATATGAGAGGATCATGGGACAGGAGGTCCAGAGAGAAAGAAGGGGGGGGGAACCCAGAGGATGGGCAAGGGGTATAGTGAGAGGGACAGAGGGAGAAAAAGGAGAGAGAGAAAAAGAATGTGTGTATATAAATAAATAACGAATGGGGTACGAGGGGGAGGTGGGGCATTAGCGGAAGTTAGAGAAGTCAATGTTCATGCCATCAGGTTGGAGGCTACCCAGATGGAATATAAGGTGTTGTTCCTCCAACCTGAGTGTGGCTTCATCTTTACAGTAGAGGAGGCCGTGGATAGACATATCAGAATGGGAATGGGATGTGGAATTAAAATGCGTGGCCACTGGGAGATCCTGCTTTCTCTGGCAGACAGAGCGTAGGTGTTCAGCGAAACCCGACACAGGCTGGGAGACCGTTACTATCTCTTACTATCTCTTCTTTCAGTTCGTCCTGACAAAGGGTCTCGGCCCGAAACATCAACTGTACCTCTTCCTATAGATGCTGCCTGGCCTGCTGCGTTCACCAGCAATTTTTATGTGTGTTGCTTGAAATTCCAGCATCTGCAGATTTCCTCGTGTTTGAGAATGTAGTGCACATCTGTAAGATCGTATTCCCTGTGAGCTACAATGTTACTTACATTGTCAATAAAATAATGGTAGATTTTTCAAAGAGAATTTCCCTTTCATAAACTCTTGTAATGCTACTGTGTGCTTTTTAAAACATTTTGCCATCAATATACTTCGGGCTAATATTTCTTTCCCTTTTCTTAAGGATCAGTGTTGACTTTAAGAATATGACTTACAAGCAGGAACAGGCCAATCATACCCTCAAGCTCCTTCCTCCAGATCACAGTTGATTAGATTGTAACCTCAATTCTGCATTCTGCATTTCATTTCCATGCTTTATACTGCATCTCACACAACATGCAACGTCAAGATGCCGCTAAACGGCAACTCCTTTGCTTGCATCTTCGGAAACAGCTTTATTTCTATCTTTGTTATCTCTTTTTTCCTTTTCAAGGTCTTTTTGCAGACCCTGACCCAGAGTTACACTCTGACTTTGGTTCTTTGTGAGAATGGGACCCTCTCTCAGGGCCTCATGACTGGCTGCTTTTTAATATCCCAAGGATGTGGCCTAGAAAGTGAGCACGCTTTCAGAGTTCCAGATTTTTTTGTCTCTGGAGACATGCTGATTCTAGGCCGGTGCCCCTGACTAAAACGTCGAAGGAGAACACGGAACGTCAGGAGCAGCGGTTTAGCTGCCGGGGTTGTGTGTCCAGAGAGCTGCGCCTTTTTGGTGCCTACTCTCTGGGTGCAGAGCTCGGAAAAAGCAAAACAACAGACTTTTAACATCATAAATCAGCGAGTTGCTTGTTACGTCTCCTCTCTCACTGTGAAACGGGGATGCCTCTTTTTCCCTTATTAGGGAGAGAGAGAGGGAGCCTGTGATATGTCGAATTACCAGATGAATGAGTAGTCTTTGGGGTACTGCAAGTCTGTGTCTTTATTGATGCTTTGCTGCACACTTGAGTGCTCGGTGGGGGGTGATGCTTTTTTGCTGGTGGGGGTGGGGGGAGGGTTTGTTGCCTTGCTGCTGCTTGTGCATGGGAGGGGGAATAGGGGGGCTTTGGGGTTCTAATGTTTTAACTGTCATTCATTCTTTGGGGGCACTCCTCTGTTTTTGTGGATGCTTACGAAGAAAAAGAATTTCAGGATATGTATTGTATACCTTTCTTTGACAGTAAGTGTACCTATTGAACATACAATTAGCGGTCACTTTAATAGGGACCTCCTGTACCTAATGAAATAGCTACTGAGTGTATATTTGTGGTCTTCTGTTGCTGTAGCCCATCCAACAAGATTCAACGTGTTGTGCTTTCAGAGATGCTGGGCTCCACACCACTGTTGTTACTGATGATTATTTGAATTACTTTCGCCTTCTTTAAATGCCGTCTATCTGTGTGGATACATCAGAACTTGGTCTCACTAAACCTCCGGGAATAGTGTTTTGCGCTTTAGTATTTCCCTTGATACTCTGATTGAAACATATCCTCTCCAGGACACCAGCCCATCCCTTCACTGGCTCCCTCCTTAGCTTCGCTTCTTTTCTCTTCTCTGTCTAATTAACTGCTAACTTACTTTTCAAAGATTTTCTTGTCCCTTACAGTCTCACTTGAAATGTTCGCCTTCACAGTTGTAACAGAAAATACTATTGCCTCTGTCATCAAAAGACCCTTTTCAGCAGTAATCCTCTGTGTAGTGAGTCCTACAGGTGGGTCGGGTTTCTCACCAGTCATGTCACATTGAGCTGAAGCATTAGCAGACATCCATCGAGTCAGCTCGGTTCAAAGGTTTTTCACCTCATTCTTCAAAAGCTCTCTCTGTGGCATCTGGAGTCACTTTAGCAACAGAGGCTACCACTGAAGAAGCTACTTGGCTTTTGGAAACATTCCGCTCCTCAGTCATGTTTTCCTTCTCTCTCACTTCTCTGAGTAACTCAGTAAAAGGTAGAGGAGGGTACATCTTGTGAGTCATATGAATACGGAGAGCAAATACATCATGTGACAGTGTGCCCTTCACAACTTGGTCCACCCTCAAACAATTTCTCTCAGACAGTTGAATGCCCCTTTGGTGACACAAACAATGCAGCAATTTCTCCAGTCTGAAAAAATAGGTAGACAGTTTCTCTCCATCCTGGAATGTGTGCCTAATCTTCATCATAAGATTGGCTGTACTTTTAGAAGTGCCAAAAGTATCTTCTAGAGCTTGCATATTATAGTTAGCTGACGTGGCTAACGGGCTTTCTGCCTTTAGGAACGTCGTTATACCAGTGGCCGGACCCTTTAAACTCTCTACCGGTCTCTGTTAAGTCATATTATCTGAGCACTGCCATTCATCCAGTGACTGAGATGCCTGCTCAGCCAAGCCTCGTATTCTTCTTCCCCAGAGCACATTCTCAGTCTACGATTACTTTTCCTCTCCCCAGGCAGACTTTGGCATTTATCAGCCAGTGATGTAATTGCCGAAACCAGCTCAGAATTTAAATCAACAGCTGAAGGGCTTATTAGAACTCTCACATCAGACGGAGTCTTCACCTCATTCCACAGAAAAGAGAACAACTTGCCTTTAAAATCTTCACTCTCAGCTACATTCTCACCAACTCTAGAGATATGAACTGGCCACGGATCCGCCTTACCGGGGTAGTATATATAAGTATTTGAATGGGCAAGGCCTGATTAGGGATAGTCAACATGGCTTTGTGCATGTTAGGTCATGTCCAAGCAATCTTAATAAAGATTTTGATGAGGTTATCAGGAAAGATGATGAAGGAAAGGCAGTAGGCATTGTCTACATGGACATTAGCAAGACCTTTGACAAAGTTGCACTTGGGAGGTTGGTTCAGAAGGTTCAGTCACTTAACATTCAGGAAGAAGAGTAAACGGGTTTTAACATTGGTTAAGTAGGAGAAACCAGAGAATGGTAGCTATTACTCCATGACTACTACAGAATTGGCTTCAATTAAGTTCAGTAATCTGATTTCCAAGAGAATTGTGCCTCTCTTGGACAGCTGTTGAGAAGTTTCCACACAGCTGGAGGCAGATAATGAAACTGGCTTTGCCAATATCACCCACATCCATTCACTCACTCTACCACTGATGCACAGGAGCAGCAACTGTACCATCTATACTGTAGCAACCCTCCAAGGGTCCTTAGGAAGCACTTTCCAAACCTTTGATCTTCTAAGAGAAGCAACAAAAGCATGGAAACACCACCACCTGAAAATTGCTCTCTCTAAGCCACCCACCACGCTTTATATAAACAGCTGTAGATGAGTGTGTCCCCACAAAATCATGGAGAGTCCTCCCCAACCAGAAGCCCTGAGATTCACAATCTGCGGAGGGTCAGATTGGTGTCAATCAGGTCTGGCAAACAAGTTAAACACAAGAGGTCCAGGTGCAATCTCCAGAAAGCCATCTCATATGCCAAGTGGCAATACTGGACAAGCTTGAATCACTGAAGTATGCACAACAGCTGTGGCAGGGTTTGAATGCCATCACCTCCTGCAAAGTAAAACCAAGTGACATAGGTGACAACAAAGCTTCACTCCCAGGTGGGCACAATGCCTTCTATGCTCACTTTGACCATCAAAACATGGAGGCACCTTCACAAGCTCCCATTGCCCCCAGTGACCCTGTGATTTCAGGCTCAGAGGCTGACATGAAAGCATCCTTCAGGAGGGTGAACCCACAGAAAACATCCGGCCCAGATGGGGTACCTGGCCAAATACTAAAGGCCTGTGATAATCAACTGGCTAGAGTGTTCACCAATATCTTTAACCTCTCGCTTCAGTTGTCTGAGGTACCCACCTGTTTCAAGCAGGCTTAAATTATACCGGAGCCTGAGAATAATGTAGTAACCTGCCTCAGTGACTGTTGTTTAGCAAAATCTAAAACCACAGTGATGAAGTGCTTTGAGAGGTTGGTGATGAAACATATCAACTCCTGCCTGAGAAGCGACCTAGATCCACTCCAATTTGTCTACTGTCACAACAGGTCAACAACAGATGCCATCTCATTGGCTCTTTACTCAACCCTAGAATATCTGGGCACTGAAGATCCATATATCAGGATGCCCTTCATCAACTACAGCTCGGCGTTCCATACTATCACCCCCTCAAACCCAATCAATAAGCTTCAGGACCTTGGCCTCAATACCTTCTTGTGCAACTGGATCCCGGAATTCCTCACTTGCAGACCCCAGTCAGTTTGCATTGGCAACAACTCCACAATCTCTCATCAGCACAAGTGCAGCACAAAGCTGTGTGCTTAGCACCCTGCTCTACTCGCTTTATACTTATGACCATGAGACTAATAGAGATCCATTGCCATATCTAACTTTGCTAATGGCACCACTGCCATTGGTCGAATCAAAGGTGGTGTTGAATCAACATACAGGAGGGAGATTGAAAATCTGGCTGAGTGGTGCCACAGCAACAACCTCTCACTCAATGTCCGCAAGACCAAGGAGCTGATTATTGACTTCAGGAGGAGGAAATGAAAGGTCCAGGAACTAGTCCGCATCGGGGAAATCAGAGGTGAAAAGGGTCAGCCACTTTAAATTCCTCTGTGTTATCATTTTGGAGTATATTGACTGGTTGCATCACGGCCTGGTATGGAAACACCAATGCCCTTGAATTGAAAAGACTACCAAAAATAGTGGATATGGTTCAGTCCATCACAGGTAAAGCCCTCTCCTCATTGAGCGCATCGACATGGAGTGATGTCACAGGTCAGCAGGATCCATTATCAGGGATCTCCACCATCCAGACCATGCTGTCCTCTTGCTGCTGCCATTAGGAAGAAGGCACAGGAGCTTCAGGACTCACACCACCAGGCTCAGGAATGACTATCCACCTCTTGAATCAGAGTTGATAATTTCACTCATCTTCACTTGCCCTATTACTGAACTATCCCACAACCTATGGATTCACTTTAGAGGACCCTTCATCTCATGTTTCCAATATTTATTATTTTTTTTCTTTTTATATTTACACAATTTGTCATCTTTTGCACATTGGTTGTTTTTTCTCTTCTGTTGGGTACGGTCTTTCATGGATTCTACTGTGCTTCCTGTGTTTACAGTGAATGTCAGCAAGCAAATGAATCTCAGGGTTCTATATGGCAACATATAAGTACCGTGATAATAAAGTTACTTTGAACTTTGAACCCTGACTTAAGCATCACTAACAACAGTGCATCCCTTCCAAATGAGTTAAAGACCATAAAACCGTATGGTATAGGAGCAGAGTTAAGCCATTTGGCCCATCGAGTCTGCTCCACCATTTCATCATGGCTGATCCATTTTTCCTCTCAGCCCCAATCCCCTGCCTTCCCCCCATATCCCTTCATGCCCTGACCAATCAAGAATATATCAACCTCGGTCTTAATTATATATACAGACTTGGCTTCCACAACTGCCCATGGCAAAGAATTCCACAGATTCACCAGTCTCTGACTCACAAAATTTCTCCTCATCTCTGTTCTAAAAGGAGGTTTAAAGGCTTTTAAAGATATTTTAAGGCTGTGTCTTCTGGTCTTAGACACTCCCACCACAGGAAACATCCTCTCCACCTCCACTCTATCAAGGCCTTTCACCATTCGATATGTTTCAATTAGGTCACCCCTCATTCTTCCAAATTCCAACAAATACACGCCGGAGCCATTAAATGCTCTTCAGCTGACAAGCTGTTTCATCTTGGAATCATTTTTGTGAACCTCCTTTGAATCCTCTCCAGTTTTAGCACATCCTTACCAAGATTAGGGGCCTAAAACTGCTCACAATACTCCAAGTGAGGCGTCACCAGTGCTTTATAAAGTCTCAACATTACATACTTGCTTTTATATTCTAGTCCTCTTGAAATAAATGCTAACATCACATTTGCCTTCCTTACCACAGACTCAACCTGCAAATTAACCTTTAGGGAATCCTACACAAGGATTCTCAAATCCTGTTGCAGCTCATATTTTTGTATTTTCTCTCCATTTGGAAAAGAGTCAACACTTTTATTTCTTCTATCAAAGTGTATGATCATACAATTCCAGACACTGTACTCTATTTGCCATTTCTTTGCCCATTCTTCTTATCTGTCTAAGCCCTTCTGTAGCCTTCTTATTTCCTCAAAGCTACCTGCTCCTCCACATCTCTTCGTATCATCCGTAAACATTGCAACAGAGCCATCAATTCCATCATCAAAATCATTGACATATAACATAAAAAGAATCAGTCCCTACACAGACCCCTGTGGAACACCACTAGTCACCGGCAGCCAACCAGAAAAGGCTTCCTTTATTCTCACTCTTTTCCTCCTGTCAATAAGCCACTGCTTTATCCATGCTAGAATCTTTCCTGTAATACCATGGGCTCGTAGCTTGTAAAGCAGCCTCATATGTGGCACCTTGTCAAAGGTCTTCCGAAAATGCAAGTACACAACATCAACTGATTCTCCTTTGTCTATCCTGCTTATTACTTTTTCAAAGAATTCCAACAGATTTGTCAGGCAAGATTTTTCCCTTGAGGAATCCATGCTGACTCCAACATTTTCCCAACCATTGAGGTTAGATTCACTTTCTTCTGCCTCTCTCTCCCTTCTGAAAAAACTTTTGGTATCCTCTGTAATATTATTGGCCCGTTTACTTTCATGTTCCATCTTTACCTTCTTAATGACTTTTTTAGTTGCTCTCTGTTAGTATCTAAAAACTTCCCAATCCCCTAGCATCCCGCTAACTTTTGCTGGATGATATGTCCCCTCTTTGGCTTTTATCTTGGCTTTGACTTGCCTTATTGGGCATGGTTTTATCATCTTGCCTTTGAAATACTTCTTCCTCTTTTGGGATGTGCCTTCTGAATTGATTTCAGAAATGTCAGCCATTGCTGCTCTGCCATCATCTCCATCAGCGTTGTTTTCCATTCAGTTCTGGCCAGCTCCTCTCTCATGCCTCTGTAATTCCCTTTACTCCACTGTAATACTGATACATCTGACTTCAGGGTGAATCCAATCATATTATGATCACTAAGGATTCTTTTACCTTAAGCTCTCTAATCAATTCTGGTTCATTGCACAACACCCAATCCAGAATATCTGATTCCCCAGTGGGCTCAACCACGAGCTGCTCTAAAAAACCATCTCATAGGCATTCTAGAAATTCCCCTTCTTGGAATCTCACACCAACCTGATTTTCCCAATCTACCTACATATTGAAATCCCCCATGACTATTGTAACATTGACCTTTTTGCATGCATTTTCTATCTCCTGCTGTAACTTGTAGATCACATCCTTACTACTGTTTGGGGGTGTATATATAACTTCCATCAGGGCCTTTTTATCCTTGCAGTTCCTTAGCTCTTTCCACAATGATTCAACACTTTCCCACCCTATGTCACCTCTTTCTACTGATTTAATTTCATTTTTTACCAACAGAGCCACCCCATCCACTCTGCCTTCCTGCTTGTCATTTTGATACAATGTGTATCCTTGAACATTACACTCCCAGCTATAATCTTCCTTCAACCATGATTCAGTGATGCCTACAACATCATATGTACCAATCTGTAACTGTACTACAAGTTCATCGACCTATTCCGTACACCATACACATTTAGATATAACACTTTCAGTCCTGCATTCACCTTTTTCAGTCTTGTCCACCTTTTACATTGCAACTCATCTTGTTAGAAATATAGAAGCATAGAAAGTCTACAGCACAATACACCCCCTTGGCCCACAAAGCTGTGCCGACATGTCCTTACCTTAGAACTACCTAGGCTTACCCATAGCCCTCTATTTTTCTAACCTCCATGTACCTATTCAAGAGTCTCTTAAAAGATTAAGAAACAAAACATTTAAAAAGCATAAAAAAATTACCCCTGACGTCTCCTCTGTATCTACTTCCAAGCACCTTAAAACTGTGCCTTCTCATATTGGCCATTTCAGCCCTGGGAAAAAGCCTCTGACTATCCACATGATCAATACCTCTCATTATCTTGTACACCTCCATCAAGTCACCTCTCATCCTTTGTCGCTTCAAGGAGAAAAGGCAAAGTTCACTCAGCCTATTCTCATAAGGCATGCTCCCCAATCCAGGCAACATCCTTGTAAATCTCCTCTGCACCCTTTCTATGGTTTCCACATCCTTCCTGTAGTGAGGCAACCAGAAATGAGCAAAGTACTCCAAGTGGAGCCTGACCAGGGTCCTATATAACTGCAACATTACCTCTTGGCTCTTAAACTCAATCCCACGGTTGATGAAGGCCAATGCACCGTATGCCTTCTTGACCATATAGTCAACCTGCGTAGCAGCTTTGAGTGTCCTATGGACTCAGACCCCAAGATCCCTTTGATCCTCCACATTGCCAAGAGTGCAATTTTGCCTTATCATCAACCTCTCCTTACTAGGAGTTGCACTACACATTGCCTTTGTTTGTAAACCAACTACCTCATCTTTATCACTGTCAATCCGTTCCCATCTTCCTGCCAAATTAGTTTAAACAGGTCTGAACAACTCTTGCCAACCTGCCCATAAGGATATTGGACTCCTTGGGATCAGGTGTGACCTGTCCCTTTTGTACAGGTCATATATTTCCCAGAAGAGATCCCAATGACCCATAATGCATATAACACATTCTATGCATGTTTGGACCATAAGAGGATTGGGATGTCATCATCTGCCACAATAGCCACCATTGTACTTGACCCCATAGTAACAGTTGAAGATACAAGATCAGTCTTCCAGAGAGTAAACCATTGGAAAGCATCTTGGCCAGATTGTGTCCCTGGCCATGTCCTTAGATCCTGTTCCGATCAACTGGTGGGTATTTGCAGATATTTTCAATGTAAACAATCTCTCCATGACTTCCTCCTTTTCTGCAGCTGTGATACTATCTCTGATTAACAATGGCATGCCCCTCACCTCTGTTGCCCCCCTCCCTGTCCTTTTTGAAACACCTAAAGCCCAATGAACTCAGCAGCCATTCCTGCCCTGAGGCATCCAAGTCTCTGTAATGGCCACAACGTCATAGTTCCACGTATTGATCCACGCTCTAAGTTCATCCGCAAATCTAGTTTAAACCCTCCCCAATAGCATGAGCAAACCTCCCTCCCAGGATATTGGTTCCTCTCTAGTTCAGGTGCAACCCGTCCCACTTGTACAGGTCACCCCTTCCCCAGAAAAGGTTCCAATGATCCAGGAGCTTGAAACCCTGGCCCTGCACCACCTCCTCAGCCGCTCATTCGTCTGTGCTATTTTTGCACCAGGAGTAATCCAGAGATGACCACCTTGGAGGTCCCACTCTTCAGCCTCCTTCCCAACTCCCTTGCTACAGTACGTGTGAAAACAACAGACTAATTTACCAAACATATTACTATTCCTTCACTAGGTCAGAATTCCAAAACTCTCTCCTTAATAACATTGTAGATGGACCTACACCTCAGTGACTGTAGTGGTACAAGAAAGTAGCTCACCACTACATTTTCAAGGGCAAGTTGAGATGGGCAATTGAATTCTGGACCACATCTCCTAAAATATTACAAAAAAGGAGGGTATTAATGCTATCTCAATTTGAACAGTAAATCTCAAGTCGCAGTCTGAACAACTGTTTTCAGAGCAATCAGTGGGAGTGACTGAAATATATGCAGGACAAAATGAACAGAAGAAGGATATTCATCCCCTGGATCCAATTTGTTTCCAGCTGACCAGCACCTTAGTTGCAGCTAGAACCCTTCATGCTCCCCAAGTATCTAGCAGCGATACATTTGAATGATCCATTGCTTGGCAGGGAGTGGACAGATGAGAAGGTAGCACTAAGGGAAGGATATGTGAAGAGAAAGACGAAGTCCTACACTTATTCCATCAGGAACAGCAGTGTTACCAGAAGTTAATTCCTACCTTTTGCACAGATAGGAGTGCTCCTCGTTATTTAGTGCATCAAAACATCATCAACTCAATTATATTGTGAGAATTTATATGTAATGTGCTAAATGCAACATTAATCTCTATATTCTGAATTTGATGCCAAGACTTCTAGTGCCTGGTTCAATGCAATTACATAGAACATAGAAAACTTACAGCACAATCTTCCACACTATCCACAACACCCCCAATCTTTGTGTCATCAGCAGATTTACTAACCCATCCCTCAACTTCCTCATCCAGGTCATTTATAAAAATCACAAAGTGTAGGGGTCCCAGAACAGATCCCTGCGGCACACCACTGGTGACCGACCTCCATGCAGAATATGACCCATCTACAACCACTCTTTGCCTTCCGTGGGCAAGCCAGTTCTGGATCCACAAAGCAACGTCCCCTTGGATCCCATGCCTCCTTACTTTCTCAATAAGTCTTGCATGGGGTACCTTATCAAATGCCTTGCTGAAATCCATATAAACTACATCTACTGCTCTACCTTCATCAATGTCTTTAGTCACATCCTCAAAAAATTCAATCAGGCTCATAAGGTATGACCTGCCTTTGACAAAGCCATGCTGACTATTCCTAATCATATTATGCCTCTCCAAGTGTTCATAAATCCTGTTTCTCAGGATCTTCTCCATCAAATTACATTAACAAATTTTCCCAATTCCAAATGACAGTAACAGACCCCACATTTTGGATCTGCTAATATAGTATAGACTAGGAGTAAATCATAAATTTGCTGGAATTAAGCCAGTCACAGACTAAGCCATGAAGACTGGTTGGAAGCAGTAGAGAGAACATTTTAATCAACTTATTGGTGTAACTGCTTAATTCTTAAAGCAGTTCCTATGGTGAGATTGGCACTTTAAGGCAGCTAACTCTGACAATGAATAGCTTATACAACAGCTCAGAGAGCTTCTCGAGGTACTGTGTCAGAAAAGCCTCAGAAATGCTTCACAGGAGTTGAAATATGTTGGCATAAATTATACGCTAAAAATGCTGGCTGAGCAGCATCTGTGGAGACAGAAAAAACAGTTATTGTTTCAGATTGATGACCTTTAACTCCTTTTTCTCCTTCCATAGATGGTGCCTGACCTGCTGTGTGTGTGTCAAGCATTTTCTGCTTTATTTCAGATTTCCAGCATCTGCAGTATGTAGAAATCATTTCTGTGCAGAAGACACCACCACCCCATGCCACACCAGCAGGCAAGGCATATACAATCGGAAAACTATATTGTTGAGTGGTGGCATTACTTGCGTTTGGAAAATACTCCTTATTTTTAAAGAGGACCATGGAGTCTCATTCTGGCTGGAGAAGGCAGTGAATTTTTCAGATAGGTGCAGGTGGCTAGCAAGCCCTGCCCTCAGCCGCCCCCTTAACCAGTTTTAATCCTCAGCCCTGCCCAATGAGAGATGACTCACTCTGACAGGTTCTGTTTCTCCGAGAAGACCCTGAGAACAAACTCGCCCTCCTGATGTGGTTCATAAGTGGAAGGAATGATCACATATTCGCCTGGGGGAAGTCTGAAGCGGTCCGATATCTCCCTCAGGTTAATGTATGACTTTGACCTGCATTTGGAGGCGTGGTAGAGGAAGAAATCTTTGGGAAGGTGCTGCTTATTGCCATGCATCTGGGAAAAAAAATAATAAAGAAACATTTTTGTTCCAATGGTAAAATCAAAACAATGGATTTCCTGATAATAAATGCAAACACCAGGAATTCTGCAGATGCTGGAAATTCAAGAAACACACATCAAAGTTGCTGGTGAACGCAGCAGGCCAGGCAGCATCTCTAGGAAGAGGTACAGTCGACGTTTCAGGCCAAGACCCTTCGTCAGGACTAACTGCAAGAAGAGCTAGTAAGAGATTTGAAAGTGGGAGGGGGCGGGAGAGATCCAAAATGATAGGAGAAGACAGGAGGGGGAGGGATGGAGCCAAGAGCTGGACAGGTGATTGGCAAAAGGGATATGAGAGGATCATGGGACAGGAAGCCCAGGGAGAAAGAAAAGAGGGAGGGGGGAAGCCCAGAGGATGGGCAAGGGGTATAGTGAGAGGGACAGAGGGAGAAAAAGGAGAGAGGGAAAAAGAATGTGTGTATATAAATAAATAACGGATGGGGTATAAGCGGGAGGTGGGGAATTAGCGGAAGTTTGAGAAGTCAATGTTCATACCATCAGGTTGGAGGCTACCCAGATGGAATATAAGGTGTTGTTCCTCCAACCCGAGTGTGGCTTCATCTTTACAATAGAGGAGGCCGTGGATAGACTTATCAGAATGGGAATTGAATGTGGAATTAAAATGTGTGGCCAGTGGGAGATCCTGCTTTCTCTGGCGGACAGAGCGTAGGTGTTCAGCGAAACGATCTCCCAGTCTGCATTTTCAGCGAAACGATCTCCCAGTCCATTTCCCCTCTACCACCACTCTGCTCCATTTCGTGGAATTAGTCCTTACTCTTAATAATTTCTACGTTGGCTCCTCCCACTTCCTCCAAACTGAAGGTGTAGCCATGGGCACCTGTATGGGTCCTAGCTATGCCTGCCTTTTTGTTGGCTTTGTGGAACAATCTAACCTGTTCTGGTATCTGTCCCCCACTTTTCCTTCACTACATCGACGACTGCATTGGCGCTGCTTCCTGCACGCATGCTGAGCTCGTTGACTTCATTAACTTTGCCTCCAACTCTCACCCTCCCCTCAAGTTTACCTGGTTCATTTCCGACACCTCCCTCCCCTTTCCAGATCTTTCTGTCTCTATCTCTGGAGACAGCTTATCTACTGACATCTACTATAAGCCTACGGACTCACAGCTATCTGGACTATTCCTCTTCTCACTCTGTCTCTTGCAAAACTGCCATCCCCTTCTTGCAATTCCTCCGTCTCCGCCGCATCTGCTCTCAGGATGAGGCTTTTCATTCCAGGACGAAGGAGATGTCCTCCTTTATTAAAGAAAGGGGCTTCCCTTCCTCCACCATCAACTCTGCTCTCAAACGCATCTCCCCCATTTCACGCACATCTGCTCTCACTCCATCCTCTGCCACCCCACTAGGAATAGAGTTCCCCTTGTCCTCACCTACCACCCCACCAGCCTCCAGGTCCAACATATAATTCTCCGTAATTTCCGCCACCTCCAACAGGATCCCACCACTAAGCACATCTTTCCCTCCCCCCCCCACCAGCTTTCTGCAGGAATCACTCCCTACGCGACTCCCTTGTCCATTCGTTCCCCCCCCCCCATCCCTTCCCACCGATCTCCCTCCTGGCACTTATCCTTGTAAGCAGAACAAGTGCTACACATGCCCTTACACGTCCTCTCTCACCACCATTCAGGGCCCCAAACAGTCCTTCCAGGTGAGGCGACACTTCACCTGTGAGTTGACTGGGGCGATATACTGCATCCGGTGCTCCCGATGCGGCCTTCTATATATTGGCGAGACCCGACGCAGACTGGGAGACTGCTTTGCTGAACACCTACACTCTGTCCGCCAGAGAAAGCAGGATCTCCCAGTGGCCACACATTTTAATTCCACATCCCATTCCCATTCTGACATGTCTATCCACGGCCTCCTTTATTGTAAAGATGAAGCCACACTCATGTTGGAGGAACAACACCTTATATTCCATCTGGGTAGCCTCCAACCTGGTGGCACGAACACTACCTTCTCAAACTTCCGCTAATGCCCCACCTCCCCCTCGTACCCCATCCGTTATTTATTTATATACACACATTCTTTTTCTTTCTCTCCTTTTTCTCCCTGTGTCCCTCTCACTATACCCCTTGCCCATCCTCTGGGCTTTCCCCCCCTCTCCCCCTTCTCTTTCTCCCTGGGCCTCCTGTCCCATGATCCTCTCATATCCCCTTTGCCAATCACCTGTCCAGCTCTTGGCTCCATCCCTCCCCCTCCTGTCTTCTCCTATCATTTTGGATCTCCCCCTCCCCCTCCCACTTTCAAATCTCTTACTAGCTCTTCCTTCAGTTAGTCCTGACGAAGGGTCTCGGCCCGAAACGTCGACTGTACCTCTTCCTAGAGACGCTGCCTGGCCTGCTGCCTTCACCAGCAACTTTGATGTGTGTTGCTTGATTTCCTGATAACGTACTTGGGTTCAACAAAGACTGGCAGGATTGGCTGGGGAGAGACCTTTCCTCCTGACAAGAGAACAAGGAAGGAGCCTGGCTGTACTCTACAGTGTGATACTGATCAGATGGTAAATTGGGCCGAGCGATAGCAGATGGAATTTAATCCTTAGAAGTATGAGGGAGGGTATAACAAAAATTGGGCATAGATCCATGAATGGTAGGGCCCCAGGAAGTACTGAGGGACAGAAGAACCTTAGTATACAAGTCCAAAGACCCCTGAAAATGGCAGCACACGTAGATAGGGTGATGAAAAAGGGTACATAGGATATTTGCCTTTATTAGATGGAGCTAAAATATTTGAGCAATGAAATCATTGTAAAATATTGGCTCAGCTATAATGAGAGTATCATGGTCATTTCTGATCACCGCACTGTGGAAAGGATGAAACTGCACTGCAGAAGGAAGAGAGGAGTTTCACCAAGATGGAGTGCTTCCATTAAAAGCAATGGACCAAAGGGTCAGCTGCCTTACTATACCACTCAAAAACCTGATAAAGCTAAATAGAGACTAGGATTCTTCCTGCAGCAGGTTGTGAGAGTACAGTTACCAATGGAGAATTAGGGAACTTAAATGGAATTTTTTTTGAGAGAGGATCAAAACCAGGAACCAGACTAAAAAACCATTACTCAAGGGTGACAATCTGTGGGTTATGTGGTAACAACACTAGTTAGAGAGGGTTTCTTAAAGTGAAGCCCAGCCATCCTATAATAGCACAAAACCACGCAGCCTTTTCAGAACAGGATGATACAGTACAAGTAACATGGAAACAAGGCATTGCAAGCATATTAGGACAAGTGAGTCGGGAAAAGCAGCTAAGTAAACTTGTAGCCACAAACATCAGAACAAACACGTCACCACAATCCACAATCGTTTGCTCTTCATTTATTTACCTCCTTTGGCACCTTTAACAAAACAAGAAAAAAGAAAAATGTTAACAAATCCAACTATATAAAACACATGAATAGATAATTGAACTGTATAAGTGCTGGGGACAATTGTGCAAGGTAAAATTGCTCAATAGTGCAGACATGACTGGTTATGAGGTGACAACATGGGGTGGTGAATGAGGAGAAACGGGAATGCAGGAATGCCCAAATATATGATCAGCTAATCTGCTGACAGACCAAATGCACATGATGAAACCAACTGGCTAGGTTACCAGCGGTGGCTGTCAACACTTTCTGGAGAATATGATGAAAAATTAATAAAGAAACTTTTCCACACTTTAAACTGGTTGCTTTTACATTGTTTAACCTATATGAAAGATCACAGACCTGCAATATTATCTCTGTTTCTCTCTCCACAGATGCTGCCCAACCTGCTGAGTATCTCCAGCACTTGTTATATTAACTTTGTGTCTATGTCCCTGTCTTTCCTGTTTCTGTTTGTCTAAAGTGTTTTTGCTTACAACAGTAAGAACTACTTGTATTAAAATAGTACATGTGTTAAAATTGAAACATGTACAAAAATGTTTATTGGGAGTGTTGTGGAATTGTTTCATATCCAGCACATTTGACTAAAAATTTGGCTTAAAGCAGGGAGAGATAAAGAGTAGGGAAGGCAAGAAATGCACAGCCTACATTGATAAACAGGAATCAAAAATGTCCAGAGCTCTAGAAGTGTCATGATCCGGTCCGTGAAGTCCGTATTCTGGTTCACGGTCCGGTCCTTCAACCCTTGCTCCAGGTTTTCCTGTCTACCCTGTTTCTGTTCTTGTTGAGCTCTAATTGAGGCAGCTGATGCTCATTGGGGCTGGCTGCATAAGTACCTTCAGAGACCAGGGCATGGCTGCTGGATTGTTCTTGTCCTTACTCCTTGTATCCCTTCCTCTACCTTCTGTTTCCTCGCCAGAAGCTTTGCCTTGTTTTGCCAGTAACTCTCGCCTACCTGAAGTTCTCATCTCACCTTGCTTTGCCTGAAGTCTTGCCTTGTCTTGCTGCTAACTCTCGCCTCGTCTCACCTACAGTCTTGTCCTGGAGCCACCCTGTACCTAGCTCCCCTCCTGTCCCTTGCCTCTGCCCAGGTAAGCCAGGCTGTCTTGCCGTTACCTGCGGCTGGTTCTGTCCCTTCCTGTCCCTAGCCTCTGTCGGGTAAGCCAGGCCGTATTCCCATTACCTACAGTTGGTTCTGTCCCTTCCTGTCCCTTGCCTCCATTGGGAAAGCCAGGCCGTATTGCCGTTACCTACAGTTGGTTCTGTCCCTTCCTAACCCTTGCCTCTGTCGGGTAAGCCAGGCCATCTTGCCGTTACCTGCGGTTGGTTCTGTCCCTTCCTATCCCTTGCCTCTGTCGGGCGGTGATCCGCGCGCTGCCCAGGAGGAGCCTCCAGCCTCCAGCCTCCTGCCAAGCCTCACCTCTAGCCTCTAGCCTCAAGCCTGAAGACTCCAGCCTCCTGCTTCCTGCCAAGCCGCGCCTCTAGCTTCTAGTCTCAATCCTGAAGGCTCCAGCCTCCTGCCTCCTGCCAAGCCTCACCTCATCTCTAGCCTCTAGCCTCCTGCCAAGCCTCGCCTCAAGTCTCTAGCTTCTAGCCTCAAGCCTTGAGACTCCAGCCTTGTCCTGCCTGCCAGCCAAGCCTCATCCTTGCCTAGTTCTGAGGTCCAAGCCAGAGGCAAGACCCAGGTACTGGGTCCTTGTCCAGTCTCTGGCTCGGAGTCCAAGCCTGGGCTCCTAGCTCTCTTGTTCAGTCCTGTTCCGGGTTCCCGGTTTTCGTGTCCATGTCCTTGACCTCACCCTGTATCCTAGTCCTGTCCCTGGTACTTCAGTGTCTGTGTCTTGCACTTGGGTCCGTTCCCAACCACCTCCGTATGACAAGAAGGACTATGGGTTGTAGGGCTGAAAGCAATGGAAGGATTGCAACCAAGGGGTACAAATTGCAAAATTGAGGTATTGGTGGCCCAGGGGTTAGTGTACGTCAGCAGAACTCAGGAACATGGAACAACCAAGTCAGGTCGTGGTAACAGAGTTCTGGATAAACTCAGTTTATGGATGTTAGAGACCTCTAGGAGAGGGCTCAACAGCTGATGGAGAAGGATGAGCAGCAGATGGATGATACTCCAAGGTGAGCGTAGATCAACGCAGAGGATATGGGGTTGGAAGTCGGACATGCAACTTGAGTGTGGGTCGTTCTGATAAGGTGAAAATGAGAGCTGCTCAGGTGCACTTGGAAACCGATTATGTGGCTTTGGATACTGTTGCTTGCGGACAGCATATGAATGAGAAATATGAAACCAGGGTCAGATTCTTCAGGGGCTTCTGCACAGGAATAGGAAGAGAGGATTTCTGCCTGCATTCCAATAAATCTCAGGCAATCTCTCAGAGGGGTGAATCTCATCATCCCAAATGTCACTTACATCTTTATTAAGGATCACTTCAGTGCTGTAGCTGGGGAACAAATGTAATTGGGAGGGTTGGGGTGCAATCAGTTGTGCTGCTGTCTTTGCATATGGAATCTTCCTTCTCCTTTGAAATCTTTGAAACCCTATGGATCCACTTCAGATCTTCTTAAGCCTTTGTTAACACATAGTCTCTCCCAACAAGACACAAACAAATTGTTAAGTTACTTATCTCAAGGAATCTTCAGCAGTTACCTCATAAATAGCGAAACCAATGGTATGAAAATTGACCCCAATTTTGCGCTCCTTACGGCGGTTCTTTTGCATCAGAGCAACGAGAAACGTACAGAGGACCTCATCATTGTCCGGATCATCATCCTCTTCAAACAGCTTCAGCCGGTACTGTGGGTTGGTCCAGAAGGTGTCTTATTGAAGGAATGGAGAGAGGGAGGGAAGAACATTGATCATTGGTGATTTGTTCTGACAGTCTAAAACACTACAAAAAGACTACAGAAAGGAACCATTGACCAGAGAGAAGGAACAGATAGAAGAGTTGCTGAAGGAAAGGAGACATGTCAAAGGAATAAATAAATTGGGGTAGGAACATAAAACAGGAACAGTCCTTCAGCCCACTATGTCTGTGCTAATCATGATCAGTGTTCGCTCTCATTTTTTTTAATAGCAGCGCAAATCAACCATTGTTATGAGCAGGAAATTTTTACACTGAATGGCACTTAAAATTTTTTTGTAATATTCCCACTATAAATATTTAGAATGAAAATTGAAAAATCACATATTTTTGATTTTATTTTTTAATTGAAGGTATAAACAACAAAGAAAATCTTTCACCTTTCATAAACTTGTTCTCATCTGTCTTTATGACAAATCCAGATTAATTTTGTATCCAGATGAAAGATACATCTTTATCCTCATTAGATCATCCAAATGTTTCACTTCTTGTCTGTTTTTTGGTTACATTTGATTGAATTCATGAGCCTGAATCCACATTCACAGTCAACACTAGAAGTTTGAATGTTCCAATGATGTCAACAAGAACTGACAGTTCTTCGAATTCTTCATGTCTAAGCACATAGTTCAGTGAACATCTTAATTGAATCAGTCTTACTTTTCTCAGAAAAAACAAATCCGAAATAACACCTTTGCTGCGATATTTTTGAGGCAATGCTTTCGTCGTACAGGTTGACATCCTTGAATCTGGCAATCAGTAATCCTATTCCACCACTGGTCTGGACATTATTGTCACCAACCAATTCCAAATTTCCCGTGTTGCACAGCAACCCGTCGCCACTGTTTTGGAGGTGCCATTAACAGAATCAGCTGCTGGCATGGTCTTTAAAAGAAGCAAGATGTTCCTCTGTATTATTCTGCATTTATTTTATAACCTGTGCTTATCTAGCCCCAGTCATGCCTTCATTGAATGAAGGAAGTGGTTCTCGTGGTGTAAAGCGCAAACACCGTACATTATCTGTACAAGATAAGGTGGAAGTTCTGAAAAAACTTGACAGTGGTATGTCTGTGAAAAGCATATATGACTTGTATAACATTGCTTCTTCCACAGTTTATGATATAAAGGTACAAAAAGAAAAGTTGCTCCAATTCTTCATGGACAGTGAATTAAAAAAAAGCAGATGCACATAAGGAAAACAATGAAAGCCAGAAGTTGTTCACAACAAGATAAAGTTCTCCAAGTGGTTTACACTTTGCATCAGCGAAGGTGTAGAACTGTCAGGAGAGATGGTGAAGGACAATTATTTCAGGAAAAATTAGGGCTGGATTATGAGTGTGATTATAGTGAAGGGTGGCTTCAGTGTTTCAAGCAGAATAAAACTTAGTGCAGTGTGTGGTGAAAAGCAGTCAGTGAACAATGAAGCAGCTGCTGAAGTTGTTGATGAGTTCACTAAGTTAGTTTCTGATGAAAATTTAAGTCCCGAGTGGGACTACAACACAGACAAAACCGTTTTATTTTGGCGTAGTACTCCAAGATGAACTCCGACTATAGAGGATGCAGAATCACCAAATGCTTTAATGCTGCAGGACCCACGGGTGTAGTTTGTTAGTCATTGTCAAAAGTTTATGTCCCAGAGCTTTCAAAGACATGAAGCAGTTTCTAGTAATTTACCATGCCTACAAAAAAAGATGGATTGGAGGTGAGGGGGGAATTGAGGAAGGGGTTGATGATTGCGATGACGTACTTTTTGTACAGGGGGTGGTGTGGGTTTGATGCCTCTTTCCGAATGACTTTCATGTTCTTTCTTTGTTTCATGGCTATCTGGAGAAGACAAATTTCAGAGTTGTATATGGATATATGCTTTGGTAATAAATGAACCTAGGAACCTTTAAACATTACATTGGAATAGTTTGTGTATTACTTTGTTCCAGGTGCAAGAGCTCACTGTGACTCTATTGGTCTGGGCAACAATTGTAAGATAATGCTGATTTTAGATAACTGTTCTGTGCATTCAAGAGCAGTACTCTTGGTAAAGAATAATATTTATGGTATCTACTTGCCACCTAATTGTACGTCATTAATTCAACTCCTGGACAATGGGATATTACGCTCTTTGAAAGCTAAATATTGCTCCCTGTTTATGAAGTGAGAACTGAGTGCAGTTGACTCTGGCAGACCAGTACAGGAATTTGTGAAATAATTGCTTTTTATTTGTTGTTTCTTTTTTCTCTATTATCCAAGAGTGAGGTGATCATCAAGTGGGTTAGAGGTGTTTATTTATTTAATCTTAATCTCACCACCTGTGATTTGGTAAAATCATTAATCCACACTGCAAGGTCCCAATCATTCTGGACTGGTTGTGGTCAACCTGCAGTTCATAGAAGCAGCAGAGTACTTTTTATTTGTTGGCATTCAGCAGGCCGATGGTTTATTAACAATGAGCTACCGATTTCCATTCTGTGTTTATTGTTACAATTTGTGACAGTGTTGTAACTTGAAACACTGACAATGTAAATAGGTTGAAGCTCTGAAATATCTCAAGGTAAAGGTTGTGATACATTTATTATTTAGAAATTTTATGGATTATATTCATTAACACATAATTAATTACAGGGTACTTCACAATTATATTAACATAGAGTTCAAAATTATATAGAGTAGTTTCAAAATTATATTGACAGTATATAAAAGAAAATTCCAACTGCACTGCAACAAATACTATGTGCGCAAGAACATGATTACAGTGTTACTGCACCGACGCACACCCACACAGCTTAGAGGGAACAGTGATCATGATACCAATTTAAACTGCACATCAGCTTGCATGTGATACACATCCCTCCACTGGCTGCTTGTTCATCTATATGTCTAAAGGCCACTTAAATATTTCTATCATTATCTGCTTGCTCTACTTCCCTTGGCTGCATATTCCAGGCATCTATCTCTCTGTGTAAAAAAAACTTGATTCATAAATCTTTAAAATTCCCTTGTCCAATTTTCACAAAAATAAGCCTGATTTTGACAGTCACTATTTATGTGCCCTCATTCTACCAGGAGAGGACGGGTGATCCTCATATCTCACCCTGCTGGGCAACCAAATCCAGATTTTCTTTCTCTGGTACACTGGTGGATATTTATGAGCCAGTTAATGTATTGCTAGTAAGGAGGGTATTACAGTATTACCCAAAACAAAGAGGGAACATACAGATTTTTCACTGGCAGCCAACACAGGGTCGTTTACCAGGTAGTGTCTGCAACTCTCATCTGACACTGTCTTGCTGATAGTGTCATAGCTTCAATTCACCATTAGGCCTTACAGTCTGACAGTGGAACAAAGCTTGCTAGAGTGTCTCTGCACTTGCTCTGGGGATTGAATACCCGCACTAGGTTAGTCCTGGGACAGGATACACATTCTTATCCATTCTCAATGACAAATGTGCTGCTTTACAGAAGAAAGGTGCATTTCATGTAACTATCTTGTTCAAATTAAGTTTTCATTGTTTATTTCATTTGTAATAGATCCTAAATGTTTCTGAATGTCATGTTCAGAAGGATCAGAAATTGTCGATAGGTTTGACAAGTGGCCTCCTGTCAAAACTTTGCAGGCAGCTTGAAGGGTGCTCATGTTGACCTAACGAAGATTCCGCGTACCAAACATTTGGCTCCAGGATCGCTGTCTTCAGAACAGATGAGACTGAAATAAAGGAAGCAGTGGGTGTATGTGGGCTAGGGAGGGGTCCACCCCTTCCCAAGCAGCAGTGGTCTGAGTGTAAATCTAATTTCACACCACACACAGTTACTAGCACAACTCACAAAGCACTGGCGAAACACAGTCATTAGGCAGTATCTATGGAGGAGAATGGACAGTCAGCAATTTCAGATCACGGCTCTTTATCTGGACTGAAGTCTTCAGTGAGATGACCCCTGAAGGCACTCACTCGCATGCAGTCCTTTGAAGCTAGGCAGGGACATCCACATCGGGTTAATTAGCCACTGTAAAAACAGAATTGCCCTTATTGTGTGGGTGGGTGGTAGAATCTAGTGTGTGTTGATGGGAACGTGGGGAGAACAGGACACAGGGAATATTAGTTGGGATTGAGGTTGCTCTGTGACCTGGCATAGACTTGATGTCATAAGGAAATCTGAAAATTGATATGAAAATATTATCAGCCTCTTCATAGCACAACAGGGGGGAAATTAAATCCACTTTCCTCAAATTCTATAGTAAGCAAATAAAGTTACCAGACGGGGAGGAAAAGGTGGAAGGTGTCAGGGAGGGATGGAAAAGAGACCCACAACTGGCAGTAGGGAAGGACTCACCGGGATAGTTTCGGCAGCCTCCAGCCGAACAGCCCCTTACCCACCGCCCCTCATTGATGGACACCGTCCACTTGTGGAGCTTGTCATCGTCCAGTGCATCTGGCGTCAGGTTGCAGATCTCCAGCTTTGTGTAGTTCCTCTTGAAATCATCAAAAGCCATCCTGCAAACAGCAACAGAGAGGAGGTGTTGTGTTCCATCCAGTAGCCCACTGCTCATCGGGATTCTTGTTATGAGGCATTGAATGATTAAAGCCTGAGTCAGGTTTAATTTGTTCATGTCTGACTGGGCTGGGAAGGGACGGGAACACCAAACAAAATTAGAAAGTGAAGCCTGTGGTTGTTGCATTTCCTCCCACTGCCCCTGGCCACGCCTCTGGTGCACTCCAATATTCTCAAACTAACTTACTGCTAATTGGTTCATTAATGTCAAGCGTACCAAGACACAGAGAATATATGCACCAAGTGGCAGTTTCTCCTGAAGATAATAACCAAACATAAGTATGCCAAGGCATATAAAGGGAATAACTGAATGCAGACTATAATGTTACAGATTACAGAGAAAATGCAGTGCAGCCAGACAATAAGGAGCCAGGGCCATGATGAGGTAGATTGATTGATCAGTAGTTTATCTTCATCATACAAGAGGTCTGTTCAGGAACGTTATAGCAGTGTAATAGAAGCTGTCCTTGAACCTGGTGGTGTGTATTTTCTGGCTTTGATATTTTCTGACCATTAGGAGGAGGAAGAAGAGAGAATGATCTGCATGGGGGGGTGGTCCTTGATTATGTTATACTCCTGTTCCCAAAGCAATTACCTACATTAGGACGCCGTGGTGCCGCAGTTGGTTCTGTGACCTGACGGCTCCAGAGACACAGGTTCAATGTTGAGTTCCGACGTTGTCTTTGCGTGCTCGCTACATGATTGGCCACATTTACTCTGGTTTCCTCCCTCACCCTTATTGGAATAAAGAATCAGGGGATACTCGATGGGCATGTGAGACAAAGCAAGATGTAAGGCTACAGGGAGACAGGGTGGGGAAGAGAACAATGGGGATTTCTCTGCTGCGTGCCGACAGATGGACTGAATGGTCTCATTCTGTGTCATAATAAATAGGAAAGACCCGAGGCAGCAAGCAAAAGGTCCACCAACTTATACAAACCACAGATTTCTCACTAACTAGGCCATTCAGTCCATCAAGTCTATACTGTCTCTCAGATCACATTCCCTATCATCCTCTTCAACTCCACTTCAATTGTCTTGGCACTCACCTGTGCCCCAGGAAATTTACAGTGACCAGTTAATCTACCAATCTACATGTCTCTGGGATATGGAAGGAATCCAGAGCAACTGGCTGAAGCCCACACAAAAACGGAGGGAACATGCAAACCCCACACAGACAACACCCAGAGTCAGGTTCAAGCCTGGGTTCTGGAGCTTTGAGGCAGCAGCATTACCTGCTGTGCCACTGTGCCCCACTCTTCCTTGTAACCTGGACTTCCGAACACCTGCGGAGGCCGTACAGGGGTCCCCAGTTCTCCAGGCTTCAGGCCCTTCTCCCTGCTAGGTACCCGCCTCACTGCCCTTGGTATTGTGGGACTAGGCAAAGACCTCTTGCTGTAGTAATCTCAGGGAATCATCCACCCGTGAGTGAAGATGGTAGCTTCAAAGGACTGCTTAATCACATGGACGTCTTCAAGAAGGAGGAGCCAGTGGCCGGCAGAACCAGCAATGGGAAACAGTGAAATCAACCAATTTTTCAGCTTCCTTAGAGACCCACTTCAGCTGCATCTCCAAGAAGCCCAGTGTTTTATTCTGAAATTAGGCTTTCCAATTCTATGCTGTCAAGCTATTTTAGGTCGGGCTGTACGAAGGGGATGTGAGCAGTATTGATAAGACAGAGTGTTTGAACATCAGGCAACGGGGCTTTTATCCTCACCAAAACTCTCCATCATCTTTCATTTGATGTTGCAGCCGTTGCTTTTGCGATTTGTCAATCTCAGACCACTCCCGGGCCCTGGAATGGAAGGGGAATACCGTTATCAGACTTGGAAAATCCCACGTTCACCCTGCCTCCCTCCCAAAGGATGGAAGTCTGGAACCGCCATTGCAACATCCTGAACTCTTCACCAACTCCTGCTAGGGAAGGGCTTCACAAACAAGATCCTGTGTCCAGCTAGTACAACCACAACTTGCAAGAAGTTACACTCCAAGATATTCCGAGGCACTTCACAAGAGCATCTTCAAATGAAATGTGCCATCACACCAAATATTAGAGGAGATACTCACTTAATGGAGAGTAATAATTATCATTCTTGTCCTGTTCCCTGCAAGCGGTCAACTATATAAAATCTGTCTTTACCCTTACTCGGTTGGGAATGTCAAGTGCAGCAGGTTCAAACGCACATTCAGGTAAGCAGCAGCGATAGGCCACAGCCCCTCGTGTGCTCTACCCTTCAATGAGATCCTTCACCCACTTGTTTATCATAACTCTGTTTAAAAATATCAAAGACTGGTTCCACGGCCTTTGAGGAAGAGAATTCTAAAAGACCCAACCTTTTGAGACAAAGAAAAAAATTCCCTACCTTTTCTTAAAGATATATCTCCCTCTTTGAAAGTATATCCCTAGTACTGAATTCTACCACAAGAATAAATATCCCCTCCACGTCCACATATCGTATCCTCAGGGCACGATGTCTTTGAATCTAGTCCCCTTCTCATTCTTGTAAACACCAGCATACACAAGCCTAGCCTGCCCAACCTTCCCTCCGAAGTCTACTCTGGATAGCATGCCTTAGCATCCTTCCTTAAATAAGACCAGTTCAGTACACTCCATCCATTTTCACCAACACCCTGCTACTGTCCGTAAGGAGTTTGTACGCTCCCCCCGTGACTGCGTAGGTTTCCTCCAGGTGCTCTGGTTTCCTCCAGCAGTCCAAAGGTGTAACAATTGGTAGGTTAATCGGTCATTGTAAATTGTACTGTGGATAGGACAGGGTTAAATCGGGGATTGCTGGGCAGTGTGGCTCGAAAGGCCAAAAGGCCCTACCCCATGCTGTACCTCAACAAATAAGAAAAATATAACTAAAGCACTTGAAGTGGTTTCCTCTCAATAAGTAACCAGTCTGTTAGTCTTCCTAATCACTTGCTGTACTTGTGGGAACAATGCATTCAGAAGCCTAGATCCCTCTGCAGTCTCTCACCATTTAGATAGTATGTTACCTTTTAATTTAATGTTTTTTGGAAGAATGGACATTTCCCACAATATACTCCATTTACCAGATTCTGTCTGTATTTTTGTAGCCTCTTTATGTCTTCTTCACAACTGACTCTCTTTGTCTCAGCGTCTGAGTGTTTTACATTTGCAAAAAGAGGCAGTTTCTGTCCATCAATTGTTACATCTTACTGACCAGACAAAGACCCATTTATGCTCTTTCTCTATGTCCTGTTAGCCAGTCAGTCTCCAAATGAGTCAACATGTTAACCTTCTACATCATGAACCATTTCTTTTGACAATAACAATGGATGTGCAAAATTATTAAATATCTTCTGGAAAATGAAGTTTAGAACATCCATCAACTTTTCTTTATTCACAACACAAAGAACTTCAATGAATTGCTTGCTCATGATTTCCTATACACAAAACCACATTAACTTTGCCAGGTCATTTTGAATGTTTCAAAGTGTCCTGCTATAACGTCCTCATAAGGAAAACTTCTAACACTTCCCAATGACAGATGTTAAGTTAATTGGCCTGTAGTTTCCTGCTTTCTGTCTCCCTGTCTTTTCGATTAAAGGAGTTACATTTTCAGAAACACAATCAGAATAAGGTTTATTGCCACTGACACCTCAGGCTCACATACTTCCTCCTTGAATGTAACAACGAGAAGAGGGCATATCCTGAGTGGTGTGGGTCTTTAATGATGGATGTCACATTTTTGAGGGATCACCTTTTGACGATCTCCTCGATGGTGGGAAGTTAATTCTGCAATCTTATCGAATTTGCGGAAATTTTGGAAAATTAAAACCAACACAACAGCTACCTCATTAGTCAATTATTTTGAAACCTTAGAATGAAGTCCATCAAACCTGAGGTGCTTAATGTCTTGAGAAACAAACAATCAAGCCAGCAAAGTTGACCACTCACACCAATTTATCACTTGGCACAAAGACACAAGTTTTACGGAAGTTTTGGAAAGGAACTTAATTTCTTTGAGGCTTGCTAACAGAAGGATGGTGAAGTTCAGGAATGATTCTGAACTTGAGGAATGATGATATCCAAGTTCAGTTGTACTGGGGAAATTTACAAAAGAGGACTGTGGAAAGTATGAGAGAGTCATGGGTGGATTTAAGACCAAATTAATTCAAAAATTTGCTGTCAGTGAATGCCACACTCTCTGGTACAAATTAGGACAGAACTTTGGTGAGTTCACAGAAAGTAAATGAAGGAGGTCAGACAGGAATGTTCTGTGATTTGTTCAGTGCAAAGGAAACAAGAACTTGAATGAAGATTTGATCTGCAGGTGACCTGAGGTAAGAGCAGAGCTGGGCCATGCTATAGAGGTGGAAGTCTGTCCTGGTGGTTACAGCGGTGGAGCCTACAGAATGATGGGAAGCAATACTGTCTGACTTGCTGAAGGAGATTTCTGGCCATCCAGCAATGAGTCCAATTGTCTTTAGCCAATCTGAAACAGTGGAGGGGTCACAAGAGGTGGTAGCGATATAGAGCCAGGTGTGGTCAGTGTACATGGGACATTTACTTCGTGTTTCCAACGGATGTTGATGGGAAACAAAGTGTAGATTTCAAATAGCAGGGGTCAAGAGACAGATGCTTGGGAGCACACAGAACACTGGTGTGGAAGAAGAAAAGCTATTGCTTATAAATTTCCATCAATGGCTAGATAGCTAGATATGGAACCAGCTGAACATATGACACTGAGGTGGAGAATAGTGTGGACAACCTTGTCAAAGGATGCAAGGAGGTCAAGAGGTATGACAAGGAGTACCTTTGTCCTTGTTTAAAGATGCAGGGTATTAATCAAGAGGAGCTGTGTCACTTCTCTGGTGGGGTGGGAACTAGACTGGAGGGATTCAGGGCTCAAGAAAGCTAGGAGGTGACATCACATTCGAGGGTTTTAGAGAAGAAAGAGACAGTGGAGGTGGGGCAATGGTTTGGAAAGACATAAAGATCAGGATCAATGCTGTGAAAGAAATGGTGAAAACAACTAAGGAGAAGGGGAACAATATCTCAGGAACTGAATATTGACTTACACGAGGGAAGTGAAGTTGGCTGGTGATAGGGGAGATCACATGTGAGCTTCAATAGATCCTTTCCCCAAAAATATAGACAGAAACTACAAAGTTCAAAGTATTATACGTAGCCCACAGATCATCGCCATGGTTCACTGATGCCATCTTGCTCCAACTACATGGACTAACCAAACATAAGACAGACGATCCTAGATTTTTCCTTTAACAGCCCAGGGACAACATACGAGTAAAACAAAATGGACCACAGTTACAAATCTTTACATGATTAGAGCAAGGAAAACATACTTATCACTCCAGGGCCCATTCCACTCAACCGTTCCCCATGGGTTCCTCAAACGCACCAACTTCACTTTCTGATTTCTGTGAGTGACCTGATGTCAAAATTACCACTGTTACTTGAGGACAAAAATTAAACACGAAGACATAAACATACAGAAACGTGGAAACCTTGATGTTTACTCCGTGACTGCAACAGAGAATTTAGTCTCGAAAATGTGCCCGTATCTATGTGTAAGATTTCCTCCCAAGCATAGCCCCAATCTTATCAGAATACATGCAAGATTATGTGGAAGTGGGTGAGAGTATAGGTGAAACCATACCCACTATCCAGGTATTAGGCTTGTATTGCATTAGTCTCCTTAGAGCTATGAGATGCAATGATGTGCAAATTATATTTTCAATATTTCCAGGTTAACTTCAGCCAAGTTTAAAGCTTGACAAGAAATTTCTGGGGTCTCTTGTGTTTTCCCAGCCTGGAAGCTCACCCAGCGATGCCCCCCTTTTTCCTGGGTCATAGTGTAAGTAGATCTCCCTGATCTACAAAATAACTCTACTAGCATTTTCAAATAAAGCTGCCATTCTACAAACCATATTATTCTTCATTCATACACCAGTTAAAGGACAACCCTCTGACGACTTCATAAATCTGGATGCATCCACCATTTCTGCTGGCAGCTTGTTCCATACTCTTACCACCCTCTGAGTGGTCCCCTTAAACATTTCATCTTTCACCCTTAATCTATCATCTCCAGTTCTAGTCTCACCCAACCTCAGTGGAAAAAGACAGCTTGCATTTACCCCATCTATAATCCTCAAAATTGTGTATACCCCTATCAAATCTCCCCTCATTCTCCTACGCTCAGGGAATAAAGCCCTAGCCTATACAACCTTCCCCTATAAATGAGGTCCTCAAATCCTGGCAACTTCCTTACAAATTTTATCTGCATTCTTTCAACCTTATTGATATCCTTCCTGTCGGTAGATGACCAAAACTGCACACAATACTCCAAATATGGCCGCACCAATATCTTATACAACTTCAACATAGCATCCTAACTCCTGTACTCAGTACCTTGATTTATGAGGGCCAATCTACCAAAAGCTCCCTTTATGATCCTATTCACCTGTGGCCTCATTTTCAGGTAAGTATGGATCAGTGTTCCCAGATCCCTTTGTTGTACCCCACTCCTCAATGTCCTACTGCTCACTGTGTAAACCCTACCCTGATTTGTCCACCCAAAGTGCAGCACCTCACACTTGCCTGAATTAAGTTCCATCTGCCATCTTTCCAGCTGATCAGAGTTAAATCAAACTCTTACCTAGTAGATACCCCGACCTTAGGAATTCTCATCCCCAGAATACTGTGGAGGCTCAGTCGCTAAGTTCATTGATAGATCTTTGGATATTAAAGGAATCAAGGGATCGTGCAAGAAGGTGGAGCTGAGGGAGCAAATCAATCATGATCTCGACGAAAGGCTCAAAGTGTTGAACGGAGATTCTGGATTCTAGAGCAACACACAAATGCTCTAGGAACTCAGCAGGTCAGACAACATCAATGGAGGGAGGTGGACAGTCAATATTGCATGCTGAGACTCGGCTCTGGACCCAAAATGCCAATTCTCCATTTTCCTCCATACATGCTGCTTGATGTATTGAGTTCCTCCTGTGTCTTACTCAGCATTCCCTATCCCCAGGTACACCCCACATGTGATCTTATACCCAACTGTTTCCTCAGAGTTACCTTAAGAACCCCATTACCAACCTGTGCCCTGAGACAATAACATACATGGTAAATTACTTAACGTAAAGGCTCCCACACCTTACCTCGTCCACACCGGTTACTGAGTAGGCGTGACCTTTGACCAGGCCGCTGGGCAACCGCGTCTCGAACTGCAGGGGTACGAAGGACTGTCAAAAGAGATGTTGATCAATATGACAATACTGATGAGACAGGGCTATAGAAACAAGCTGCAAATAAACATGAGTCGTTTCACCTCCCTGAGATGTGGCATTGTTTATGACCCCTATCCAGACCAACTTCAAGAGTGTGTTCAAGCAACACACATAAAATTTGCTGGTGAACACAACAGGCCAGGCAGCATGTATAGGAAGAGGTACAGTCAACACTTCGGGCCAAGACCCTTTGTCAGGGCGAACTGAAAGAAGAGATAGTAAGAGATAGTAACGGTCTCCCAGCCTGTGTCGGGTTTCGCTGAACACCTACGCTCTGTCTGCCAGAGAAAGCAGGATCTCCCAGTAGCCACACATTTTAATTCCATATCCCATTCCCATTCTGATATGTCTATCCACGGCCTCCTCTACTGTCAAGATGAAGCCACACTCAGGTTGGAGGAACAACACCTTATATTCCGTCTGGGTAGCCTCCAACCTGATGGCATGAACACTGACTTCTCTAACCTCCGCTGATGCCCCACCTCCCCCTTGTACCCCATCCGTTATTTATTTATATACACATTCTTTCTCTCCCTCTCCTTTTTCTCCCTCTGTCCCTCTCACTATACCCCTTGCCCATCCTCTGGGCTTCCCCCCCTCCCCCTTTTCCTTCTCCCCGGACCTCCTGTCCCATGATCCTCTCATATCCCTTTTGCCAATCACCTGTCCAGCTCTTGGCTCCATCCCTCCCCCTCCTGTCTTCTCCTATCATTTCGGATCTCCCCCTCCCCCTCCCACTTTCAAATCTCTTACTATCTCTTCTTTCAGTTAGTCCTGACGAAGGGTCTCGGCCCGAAACGTTGACTGTACCTCTTCCTAGAGATGCTGCCTGGCCTGCTGCGTTCACCAGCAACTTTTATGTGTGTTGCTTGAAATTCCAGCATCTGCAGATTTCCTCGTGTTTGCGTTTTTAAATTCAAGAGTGTGTTACCAAAATACTACCTGCATATCTCCCGTGCCAGCTCTGATCCAAATACCCTAGGCCATCATCTCGTAACCATCAAACACTCTCTGCCCACACTTCGGTAAATCGGACTATCAGGCTGTGGTCCTTCTGCCCGCATGCAAACAGAAGCTGCAGCATTAGGGCTCCTGTACAGAGAGTCATTCAGTGCTACATGACTGCTTTGAGTTGGTAGACTGGCCCATGGCCAAAGCTCAGTAACAGGCCGATAGGAGTATGTCACCAATCTCACGGACTTCATCAGTAAGTGTGTTGAGGACTGTGTATGAAAGAGGACAATTCAGGTGTTCTGAAGCCAGAAGTAATGGATGACCCAGAACATCCTCTCCCTATGAAAGCTGAGGACTGCAGCATTCAAACCAGGTGGCCCTGAACTTTACAAGAAATCAGCACGTGACTTCCATAACGATATCATGGTTGCCAAGAGACAGTGCCAGTCTAAAATGGAGTCGCAGACCAGCTATGGCAGGACTTACACGCTATAACAAGCTACAAGATGAGGTCAGGCAGCATCACCGACCTCACCAACAGCGCGTCCCTTCCAATGAACTAAATGCTTTCCATGCATTGTTTGAACTGAAGGGGGTTGGAATGTCCCCACCCACCAAGGCAGATTCCAAAGTGCCTGAACCCATCGTCACCATCGCACATCTAAGATCAGCCTTCCACCGAGTGAGCCTGCAGGCAGCATCTGCCCCAGATGGCATTCCTGGCTCTTTCCTTAGATACTGTTCAGGTCAACTGGTGAGCGCATTTGCAAACATTTTTAACTTCTCCCAGCTTCAATATGAGGTGCCCAACTGCCTTAAGAAGACGACTATCAAACCCGGTACCTCAGAAAAACAAGTTAACATGGCTTAATGTCTACCTCCCAGTGACTCTGACATCCACTATAAGGAAGCTTTTTGAGAGGCTGGCCATGCATGCACTAACTCCAGCCTCTCAGACAACCTCGACCCACTACAACTCAGCTACCGTCAAAACAGCTCTACAGCAGCTGCCTCTCCCTGGCCCTGCACTCTTTCTGGAGCATATGAGAAGTAAAGATGCCTACATCTGACTGCTGTATATGGAGTACAGCTCTGACTTCGATACAACAGTTCCAAGGAAACTCATCTCCAAACTCCAAGACCTTGGACTCATCACCTCACTTTGCAGTTGGATCCTTGACTTCCTGATCAACAGATTGCAATCAGTAACACCTTACTCAAGGCTCTCCTCAACACTGGAATGATACCACCTTCCAATATATCAACACTGGGCCCCACAAGACAGCATCGTCAGCCTCTTACTCCAGTCCCAGTACACACACGACTGTGTGGTCATGCTCTGCTCTATCTCCATTTACAAGTTTGCAGATGACACCACTGTAATGGGCTGTACTGTATCTCAAATAACAATGAGTCGGAGTACAGGAAGGAGCTAGAGAACCTACTAACATGGTGACTTGATGACAACCTTTTCCTCAATGTCTGCAAAACAAAAGAGCTGGTCATGGGCTTCGGGAAGGGGGGGTGCACGTGCTACTGTCTACATCCATGGCATTGACGTCAAGAGGGTTGAGCGCTATTGGTGTGAGCATGATCAATAGCTTGTCCTGGTCCATCCACGTTGAATCCCTGGCCAAGAAAGCTTACCAGCACCTCTACTTCCTCAGGAGGCTAAATAAATTTGTCACGTCCCCGCTAACCCTCACAAACTTCTATCGATACATAATAGAATGCATTCCAACCAAATTCATCATGGCTTGGTACGGCACCTGCTCTGTCTGTGAGCACAAGAAACTGCAGAGAGTTGTGAATGCAACTCAGCTCATCATAGAAACCAGCCTTCTTGCTGCCTCAGCAAAGCAGCTGCCCTCCCAGGACATTTTCTCTTCTCCTGCCTCCCACCAGGCAGAAAATACAAAGGTCTGAAAGCACATACTACCAGGCACAAGGAGAACTTCCACCTGACTATTATAAGGCGATTGACTGGTTTCCTCATACGAAAAGTTGGACTCTTGACTGCACGGTCTATGTTATGATCTTGCACCTTACTGTCTCTCTGCAGTGCACTTTCTATGTAATTGTAACAAGTTATTCTGCTCTGTTTAATTGTTTTACCTTGTACAACCTTAATCCACTGTTAATCTGTATGAACAATATGTAAAACAAGTTTTTCACTGTACCTCAGTACATATGACATACTAAATACAGTAAATTACATTACCAATGTACTTCTACCCTCTCTCCTACATCCTGCGGACTTGCAGCTTTCCAATTCCCTCTGTCGATGGGATTTCTCAGTTCAGCTCCCCAACTCAGTGAATGTGCAAATTCCACACAGACAGCGTCAGAGGTTGGGAATGGACCCAAATCCCAGGTGTGCTCTTCTTGCTCTGTCGAAGCTGCCTTTCCACTCCTGCTTACTAATGTTAACGTACATCCCCTAATGATTGACATCTCAACAGGGGTAAATCTTTGATGAAAATCGTGTTTAATTTTCTACTTCAAGATTAAATTCCCTCTTCCTCCTCTGGACTAAGTAGAATAACTTTAGCATAGCCGAATTTTCCTCTTAACCAACAATCCTGTCTCTGGCATTATCATACATCCTTCTTGCAACGTGGACTCGGGACTCTGCACAATTTCCCAACTGCAAACATAGTGCAAGAATAAAATAAAAATATTAAAAAACAGCAGATCAGTCAGTTTCTGTGGAGAGAGAAATAGTTAATGTTTTCAGGTCAAAGATGTCTCATCGGAACTGGGAAACAGAAAAAAGTTTGCCCTAACCATCTCTCCCCCATCTCTCTTTCCTAGTTCAGAGAAGGGTCTTTGGCTTGAAATGTAAACTTGTTCCTCCTTCTACAGATACTGCTTGACCTAAGGAGTATTTACAAGATTTTGTGGGTTAATTTCAGATTTCCAGCATCTGTAGTTGTTTTACATTTTCATGGTACTGGAGTGACTTTAATGATCTTCTATGCTATGCCTAATTATCACATAAATGATCTTTTCACCTTATCCATGGATTCTTCTTCTGCTTTTCCATTGGCTAACATTTTCTCAATGGTCTCTACTTTATCATAAATGAGTTTGACCACTCTGCCGCCGTCTGTGTTTTATCCTGCAGCCCTGATTTCACTCCAGCCACATCTCAGTTATCTCTTCCGATTATAATTTGCTTGCAAAATATTATTGTCTCCATGTTTTAAAACAAAATTATCAAACACCCCAGCAGAAGCTTCTAATGAGTTCAGAGTTATTTTGTGACAATTAGGCACAGATTAGCGCAGATTATTATCGGCATTGTCCGCCATTTTTCACTGAGTGTGTGTGTTTTACATGGTTAGCATTGCCTAGCCTAGTCCAAAAGCTAAAGGCTTCTGATGTTATGTTGTGTGAAAAAAGATCCAGAGCAGCTGCAAGACATTAAATGGTCAAAAGTAGAGGCAAAGCAAAACTTGCTGACAGGCTTAAAGTGTCTCTGTTATACTGTTCACGCCAGAAAATGCTGTGGTTGAAATTCTTTAGATCCATTGAATTTCCACCAGCTGTGCATCAGCTCAGCGTTGATATGGTGTTGGGGTCTTCCAGATCAGGAATCTACTGCTACGCAAAATATGAAATATCCCCACTTCTTTGTTCACATCTAAAAATTGGGGTCTGCTTGTACTTTTATCTGCTTTGCAAGTCAAAAGGTTCAGGCAGTGCAAGGCAGCCCAAGCTTGGTCCTGCACAGAGTTATGGGATAAAATTCACATGTTATAAATGTTATACAGTTTGTCTGGTAAACAACTGTGGAAAAGAATCTGTCATTGTATTTATTCCACGTGAAATGGATTCTCACTGTTTAATTGGACCTGTTTATTCAGGAGAGGATTATTCGCAATACTGTTTCAGTTTATTTAACAGGCAAAGAGTTACCCACTGTAGAATTAAAGGTAATGATTAAAGATTAGTGTTATTTGCCATGTGTAGATCAAAACATACTGTGAAATGCAGTGCTAGTTTCAAATCAAATCAGTGAGGATTGTGCTGAGCAGCCCACAAGTTCTGCCACGCTTCCAGCGCCAACACAGCATGTCTGCAACTTACTCATCCCAACCAGAACGTCTTTGGAATGTGGAGGAAACTGGAGCACCCGGAGGAAAGCCACACGGTCAGAGGGAGAACACACAAATTCTTACAGACAGCAGCAGGAGCTGAACCCCAATCTTACAGCTGGCGCAGTAAGGCATTGCACTAACTGTGACGCTACCGTGCACAAATTGCGCTAAGTTCCAGAAAGGTTATCCACAAGTGTCAGTCAGCATGCACTGCAGATGCAATAATGCTTGTGTCATTCCCATACAAACCCTGACTAGATGGTCCTCCACGTTCTTGCTGAGATTACCAACGTTGGCCTGAGGCACAGCGTGGCCATTTACGCGGGACAGAAACTGTTGCAGTTGTGCTTCTAACATGACCGCAGTCCCACAAAATATACCATCCTGGAATTTGAGATATATCACACAATATCACTCAGCTTGGAAGCAGAGAGGAACGAGGAAGCTAAGTGCAGAGGAGGAGGAAGGAGAGGAGAGAGGGAGAGAGGAATGGTGTCGAGTGGGCCTAGAAAGAAACAGATGGATTAGAGAGGAGGAGAGAAGGAGAGAGCGTGAGAGGGCAAAGTAGGAGGGGAGAGGGAGGTAGGTTTAAGTGGGGAGGGAAGAAGAGATGAGAGAGTGAGGAAGAACAGGAGCAGAGAGGGAAGGGAGGGCAGGAAGGAAGAGAGGGAATAAGGGAAGGGGAAGGAGAAAAAGGAAAAACAAAGTCATAAAAAGGCAGCAAGATACAGATGTAAGGACAAGAGACTATCAAATATTCAACCGATGAGAGACAAAAGCGATGGAGAACGTGATATGAGAGAGAGAACTGAACATGGCATCTAAGTAGAACAAGATAACAAAGAAATAAATGAATAGATTCTCAAGGCTGAGACAAAGATATCACAGGCGAGGGTGACATAGAGAAACCTGGTAAGGAAGAGTTGTTGATGGGAGGAATTCTGCACTCAGTCCTGGTTTGTGACTCCAGACCTGCCAATGACTGATTAAACCTTCCCGGCTCAGCTCAACTGGGGGTCGACAATGAATACTGGTATTGCCAATGACTCCAATGTCAATCCCATAAACAACTGCCTCATTACCAACCTGAATAGCAAAAGTCAGAGATTTGGACTTCTGGCCTCACTAAATGGTTACTACCCATCGCAGTCCTGGGGTTTGGTCTATAGTATTACCTTCTTCGCACCATGTTCAAATAGTGAAGCAGTATTTGTGACCTGGCATCAAAAAGTCACTGGCAGTGAGTGGGGGGTATGAATTTCACATGAAGTGGGTGCAGAGTCTGTAGGGCAAATCAGACAAAGTGAATGAATTGCCTCCCTGACAAACAATCTGGCAGTACTTCGCCTTAAAGCCACTGGAGGCACAAAAATGGTCCAATCTGTGAAATTTCAGTTAAGTCCAAATACAAACCCTTTCAATTCGTCTGTCCAAGGCCGGGCAAGGGGAGTGCATTGGACAAAGGCCAGATGAATGCCGGAATTTGTGAGGGGTGTGGGGAGGGAGAGGGAACTGGATTAGGAGCAGGAAAGACAGCGGGATTGATCTGGGGTGGTGAAGGAGCAGAGGTGATCAGCTGTGCTTGATTGGGAGAGTAAGGCAGGAGGCCTGAAGATGAGATGTTGGAGGAGGAGAGGAACCAGTCGACAGCAGGTTGCTTGTTGGAAGTGGGATTGGTGTTGTGGGGGGGAACAGACTGACAGCGTCCTGGTTGCAGGTGGGATTGGTGTTCGGGGTGTGGGGTGAGGGGGAACAGACAAACAGATTGCTTGTTGGAGGTGGGATTGGTGTTGTGGGTGGGGAACAGACACACAGATTACTTGTTGAAAGTGGGATTGGTGTTGTGGGGTGGGGAACAGACTGACAGATTGCTTGTTGAAGGTGGGATTGGTGTTGTGGGGGGGAACAGACTGACAGCTTCCTGGTTTCAGGTGGGATTGATGTTGTGGGTGCGGGGGGAGGGGGAACAGACAGACAGATTGCTTGTTGGAGGTGGGATTGGTGTTGTGGGGTGGGGAAACAGACAGACAACTTGCTTGTTGGAGGTGAGATTGGTTTTGTGGGTGGGGGAACAGATAGACAGATTGCTTGTTGGAGGTGGGATTGGTGTTGTGGGTGGGGAACAGACTGACAGACTGACAGATTGCTTGTTGAAGGTGGGATTGGTGTTGTGGGGGGTAACAGACTGACAGCTTCCTTGGAGGTGGGATTGGTATTGTGGGGGGAGGGAACAGACAGACAGATTGCTTGTTGGAGGTGGGATTGGTGTTGTGGGTGGGGAAACAGACAGACAGATTGCTTGTTGGAGATGGAATTGGTTTTGTGGGGGGGAACAGATAGACAGATTGCTTGTTGCAGGTGGGATTGGTGTTGTGGGTGGGAAACAGACAGATAGATTGCTTGTTGGAGGTGGGATTGGTGTTGTGGGTGGGAAACAGACAGATAGATTGCTTGTTGGAGGTGGGATTGGTGTTGTGGTGGGGGGGAACAGACAGACAGACTGCTTGTTGGAGGTGGGATTGGTGTCGTGGGTGGGGAACAGACTGACAGATTGCTTCTTGAAGGTGGGATTGGTGTTGTGGGGGGGGAACAGACTGACAGCTTCCTGGTTTCAGGTGGGATTGATGTTCTGGGTGCAGGGGGAGGGGGAACAGACAGAGAGATTGCTTGTTGGAGGTGGGATTGGTGTTGTGGGTGGGAAACAGACAGATAGATTGCTTGTTGGAGGTGGGATTGGTGTTGTGGTGGGGGGGGAACAGACAGACAACTTGCTTGTTGGAGGTGGGATTGGTGCTGTGGGGGGGAGGAACAGACTGACAGATTGCTTGTTGGAGTTGGGATTGGTGTTGTGGATGGGGTGGGGGAACAGACAGACAGATTGCTTGTTGGAGGTGGGATTGGTGTTGTGGGGTGGGGAAACAGACAGACAAATTGCTTGTTGGAGGTGGGATTGGTGTTGTGGGTCGAGAACAGACAGACAGATTGCTTGTTGCAGGTGGGATTGGTGTTGTGGGTGGGTAAACAGACAGGCAGATTGCTTGTTGGTGGGATTGGTTTAGTGGGTGGGGAAACAGACAGACAAATTGCTTGTAGGAGGTGGGATTGCTGTTGTGGGTGGGGAACAGACTGACAGCTTCCTTGGAGGTGGGATTGGTATTGTGGGGGGAGGGAACAGACAGACAGATTGCTTGTTGGAGGTGGGATTGGTGTTGTGGGTGGGGAAACAGACAGACAGATTGCTTGTTGGAGGTGGGATTCGTTTAGTCGATGGGGAAACAGACAGACAGATTGCTTGTTGGAGGTGGTATTGGTTTTGTGGTGGGGGAACAGATAGACAGATTGCTAGTTGGGGGTGGGATAGGTTTTGTGGGTGGGGAAACAGACAGATTGCTTGTTGGGAGTGGGATTGGTGTTGTGGGTGGGGGGGAACAGGCAGTTAGATTGCTTGTTGGAAGTGGGGTTGGTGTTGTGGGTGGGGTAAACAGACAGATTGTTGCAGGTGGGATTGGTGTTGGGGGGGAACAGATAGACAGATTGCTGGTTGCAGGTGGGATTGGTGTTGTGGGTGGCAGAAACAGACAGATTGCTTGTTGGGGTGGGATTGGTGTTGTGGTGAGGGGGAACAGACAGACAGATTGCTTGTTGGAGGTGGGATTGGTGTTGTGGGTGGGGAACAGACAGACAGGTTGCTAGTTTGGGGTGGGATTGGTTTTGTGGGTGGGGAAACAGACAGATTGCTTGTTGGGGTGGGATTGGTGTTGTGGGTGGGGGGAATAGACAGTCAGATTGCTTGTTGGAGGTGGGATTGGTGTGGGTGTCGGGGAAGGAGACTGACAGATTGCTTGCTGGAGGTGGGATTGGTGTCGTGGGTGGGGAACAGACTGACAGTTTCCTTGTTGTAGGTGGAATTGGTGTTGTGGGTGGGGAACAGACTGACAGATCGCTTGTTGAAGGTGGGATTGGTATTGTGGGGGAGAACAGACTGACAGCTTCCTTGTTGGAGGTGGGATTGGTGCTGTTGGTGGGGGGGAACAGACAGACGGACTGCTTGTTGGAGGTGGGATTGGTGTTGTGGGGGAGAACAGACTGACAGCTTCCTTGTTGGAGGTGGGATTAGTATTGTGCGGGGAAACAGACAGACAGATTGCTTGTTGGAGGTGCGATTGGTGTTGTGGGTGGGGAACAGACTGACAGATTGCTAGTTGGAGTTGGGATTGGTGTTGTGGGTGTGGAAACAGACAGACAGACAGATTGCTTATTGGAGGTGGGATTGTTGTTGTGGGTGGGGAACACACAGACAGATTGCTTGTTGGAGGTGGGATTGGTGTTGTGGGTGTGGGGGAAACAGACAGACAGATTGCTTGTTGGAGGTGGGATTGGTGTTGTGGGTGTGGGGGAAACAGACAGACAGATTGGTTGTTGGAGGTGGGGTTGGTGTTGTGGGTGGGGTAAACAGACAGGTTGCTTGTTGGAGGTGGGGTTGGTGTTGTGGGTGTGGGGGAAACAGACAGACAGATTGCTTGTTGGAGGTGGGGTTGGTGTTGTGGGTGGGGAACAGACAGACAGATTGCTTGTTGGAGGTGGGCTTGGTGTTGTGGGTGGGTTGGGGGGGGCAAACGGGCTGACAGATTGCTTAGAGGCAAGAATAGACAATACTTCATTTACCATGCACGGCTCTCAGCTTGGCATGATATTGTGAAGGTGACCCACAACCCCACACATCCAAGATGCTTTCAATCCTTCAAAGTGGAACGTTGCAGAGGGAACGTCAGCACTCCATACATCACTGATCTGGAAACGACTTCCTGGAAGTCATCAGGGAACTGAAAGCAATGATGATCTGGCACAGAAGAGATTAGATCTGGGGAAGGCCCAGCATGATCATATTGAATTTCAGGGAAGGGTCAAAGTGCTGGTGGTTCACTCTTTCTCTTATTCCTTATGTTCATATAAAATGGCCTGAGCTGAACTTCACTTGTGAAAAAATATCAGTCTTCGATTTCATTGTGCTGGGATTGAAACAGTGTTATGTAGACCAATGTTGATGAAATAAAAGCAGAAATTATTCATCAGTTCAACCAGCATCTGTGGAGGGAGAAGCAGTATCAGCATCTCAGTTATGACATGATACTTCTAGCTGTCTCACAGTTACAGTAAGGAATTCTGTCAGAAGGGTCACCACGTCAGGAATGTTTATGAACCTAAAATAAAAACAAAACGTGCCGGAAATCCTCAGCAGGTCCATGGGAAGAGAAACAGAGTGATTGTTTCAAGCTGAAGATCCTTTGCTAGAATGCCTAGGAATTGGTAGCATGCAATTCATGTGAAGCATTAGTCAGAAGAAGGTAGGATGAATGAATGAATTTCTAACTAGGCAGAACCAGTTAGAAATTTACAAACTTACATCAATGGAGCAGGCCATGAGGGACCCTCTTTCTGTCGCCTTTTTCATTATCTTGTACATATCTTTGGGGGCTCCCCTCATCTCAAAGAACTCAGTGACTCCGCCGGTGAAATCCTCCATTGCTTCGGTTGTGTTTCCACCTTTCAGAGCCTCGTAGGATCCATGCAACCTGAATGCGATAAAGAGAACACAAGGTGAGACTGTGCTCCTCCCTCTTGTTGTCAACATCCCTTCTCCAATTCATTATATTTATGATATAGAAGGGTACAGTATTTGACTCACCATCCATGCTGCCTCTCAGAACAATCCCATCAATCTCACACCTCCACTAATTTTCCCCGTGACCTATTCTTCCCACACTCCCATCTACCCCTCACCTATACACTCAGGGCAAGTTACAGTGGCTAATTAGCTTAGCAATAAGCACTCTTTCTTGATTATGGATTAAACTGGAACTCCTAGGTGAAACCCATGCTGTCACAGGGAGAATATGAAAACTACACCTACACCGAGGTCAGGATTAAACCCAGGTTACCTCTTCAGTCCTGAAGAAGGGTGTCGGCCCAAAATGTCACCTGTTTAGTCATCTGCGTGGATGGCACCTCACCTGCTGAGTTCCCCCAGCATTTTGTGTGTGCTGCTGGAGCTGTGTGGTAGCATTGCTCCTTTCGAGCCATCGCACTAATTATCTCACCTTTCCTACTGACGCCACTTGGTCCTTGCCGAGTGGAGATTCCAAAGCCTGAGTTTCACTTCTAGAGGATGAGAGCTGGGAAGTTTTTGATTAGAGCAAGGAAATAGCTGAGTTTGTAACAAACATCTAGATTGGGAGCAGCAAGAAGTCACTCTGCCCCCTGATCCCACTCTAACTTCAATAAAATGTGATTTTAGCCTCAATTTAGCCTTGCCATCCCTTCCCTCTCACCACCTTGCCTACCCAGATACAATATACATCTTGTCTGCTTCCTCTGCTCCCACACCAGTACCAATGCACTTTACTCCTTTTATCACAGGAAAGCACTTCAGTGGGTCGTCTCTAGTGCACAGAAGATCATCGGGACACAGCTGCCAGCCCTGGAGGACACCAACAGCTCACACTGCCTAAGGAAAGCTACAAGCGTCTGTAAGGACAATACACACCCATGCAATCATCTGTTTGAACTTCTTCCATCTGGCAGACGTTATAAGACTTTCTATGCCCGCACTTCCAGACTGAAAAATAGCTTTTCCCCCAGAGCTATAATTGCTCTGAACCAATCGATCAAGCATCATCCATAAATGGTTATATTGCTACTTTAATATTGGTTTTATGGCTGTCATGCATCTGAGTTGTGCTTTTGTACTGCTGGACATTGCTTGTACTGGCTGGTTACTTGATTTTATTTATTGTTTATTTATTTTAATTGTTGTTTTATAGCATTGAGTACGAGAGTTGCAAACTCATTTTTGCTGTATTGGTGCATGACAAATTGTACTATGCAATGACAATAAAGATATTTCATTCATTCATTCATTCATAAGTTGCCAGTCAGAGAGTTTATGCCTCCCCTCTGTTACCCATGGTGTCACACAAGCAACCAGTTTACATATTAAATCTTGGCTTTAATGTTAGCTGTGGGATGTACACAATATTCTCTTGACTTGCTTTTACAGCTGCACGGAACAACCATTGCTCTGAGCAGAAAGTTTTTACACAGCCGGAAAACTGCGCAGCACAAGTGCTATTATGTAAAAGAAAATTCCAGCTGCGTGACAACAAAGACGATGTGTGCACAACAGTGTTTCAGTTACTGCGCGGCCACACACCCACACAGCTTAGGAGGACGGTGGATGGACACATTCAAAAGCGAAAGCATTTTGGCTGAAAGTACATGTGATGACTCAGTGGGGTTTCCTGGAAAGAAACCAGTGCTCCTCAGTATTTGGGAGAGCAGTGATAGCCCTGGGAACCTTCAGCAAGGTGCTTCAGTCATAGGCAAAATCCATTGGACTGAAACGTATGCTGGGAAAAGCCAGCCATTCCATGATGACAGCAGGGCCTTTCTCCCAAATAAGGAAGAATAGCAGAAGGAGAAGGCGAGAGGACAACTCTTTGTTTCAACCGGTCTTGTTTTATTGTGTTGAATTGTTTTTAAGCACCTTGCTTTAATTTGTTTGAATGTTAACTATTATATTATTTAATTGATACTTAATATGTTGAACTGTCTTGAAGCATTTTACTTTTTTTCCTTTATAACTACTTATTTATCATTTAATTGATCTTTAATATGCTCAGGCAGAATGTTCTGTCCTCAGCAAATACCTTGCGTTGTCCTCCATTTCCAAGCCCTCTTCTTTGGTCTGTGAGGCAGACGTCTGATCCTCATTAAGGGCCTTACTAATATCCCCCCCTGCCCACACATTAGTGAGTTCTGTGACCGCCACGGCGCCAAGCTCTTCTTCCATCGCCTCCATCTCCGAACCCATTCCTTTGGCAAGGATTCCCCACCCTGCGCTGTTGACCCTTTACCTGTCTCCAATCCTACTCCTCTTCTTGGACACCCCAGTCTGGCTCTCTGTCTACTCAGGATCTTTTCATCCGTAATTGCCAACAAGACAGCTGGACTTGGTCACCCCTCTCTCCTCCTTGAACCTTAGCTCTTCTGAATGCACTTATCTCCACTCTCTCTGCACTGTCCCTCCATCAAAAGGCCTTAAAGCTCTCCGCTTCTTTCTCAACAAAACACCAACCAGTCCACCTCTACCCCTGCCCTCCTCCATCTGACAGAACTGGTTTTCACCCACAATAATTTCTCCTTCAGCTCCTCCCACTTTCTCCAAATCCAAGGTGTAGCCATGGGCACCCACATGGGCCCCAGCTATGCTTGCCTTTTCATTGGCTATGTAGGACAGTCCATGTTCCAATCCTTCCCTGGTAATGCTCCCCAAATCTTCTTGTGCTTCATTGGTGGCTGTATTGGTGCTGCTTCATGCACCCTGGCTGAGTTTATCAAGTTCATCAACTTTGCTTCCAACTTCCACCATGCCCTTAAATTCACTTGGTCCATTTCTGACACCTGTCTCCCCATTCTCAATCTCTCTGTCTTCTTCTCTGGAGACAAACTGTCTACAGATAACTTATACAAACTTCCCGATTCCCAGGGCTATCGTGACTATACTTCTTCCCACCCTGTCTCCTGTAAAAATGCTATTCCCTTTTTCAGATCCCAAGATGAGGTTGTCCTTTACGGGACATCAGAGATGTCTTCCTTCTTCAAAGAACAGGGTTTTCCTTCCTCCATTGTTGATGCTGCCCTCACCTGCATCGTCTCCATTTCCTAGGCATTAATGCTCAGCCCATCTTCGTGCTGACTTAATAGGGTTAGAGTTCCTCTTGTCCTCACTTATCACCCAATGACCCTCTGCATCCAACACATCATCCTCTGTAAATTCCTCCATCTTCAGGGATCCTACCAAGAAACACATCTTTACCTCCCCTTCCTCACTCTCTACTTTCCACAGGGATCACTCCCTCCATGATTCCCTTGTCCAGTTGTCCCTCGCCACTAATCTCCCTCCTGGCACATGTCCCTGCAAGCGACAGAAATGCTACACCTGCCCATTCGCCTCCTCCCTCACCTCCATTCAGGTCCTTAAACAGTCCTTCCAGGTGAGGAACACTTCACCTGCAAATCTTTTGGGGTCACCTATAGTAACCCCAATGCAGTCTCATCTACAGTGGTGAGGCCTGATGTAGATTGGGGGACCACTTTGTCGAGCACCTTCACTCCATCTGCCAAGATCGGAATTTCTTGGTAGCCAATCATTTTAATTCCTATCCCCGTTCTGCTTCCAACATGTTGGTCCATTGCCTCCTTTATTGCCACAGTGAGGCCACTCTCAGGGTGGAGGTGGAACATCACATATTCCATCTAGATAGTCTCCAACCTATGACATGGACACTGATTTCGCCTTCCGGTAATTTTTCCCCATCCCCTTCCCTCGTCTTCAGTTCCCCACTCTGATTTCTTACATCTTCTGCTCACTTGCCTATCACCTCCCTCTGGTGTCCCCCCTTCTTCCCTTTCTCCCATGATCCACTTTCCACTTTCTTCTCCTGTCAGATTCCTTCATCGCCCTACCTCTACCTTCCCCCCACCTATCACCTTCTAGCTATCCTCCTTCCCCCCCCCACCTTTTTATTCCGGCATCTTCCCCCTTCCTTTCCAGTCCAGATGAAGGGTCTCGATCCAAGATGTCAACTGTGTATTCATTTCCATAATGCGGCCTGACTTGCTGAGTTCCTCCAGCATTTTGTGAGTGTTGCTTTAATATGCTGAATTACTTTTAAACATCCATGTTAAATTTCTTTATGATCTTAGATGAATGTTTTATAATTGTACATTATTATTTAATAAATGTTTAATCACTTTTGAATGATGTGAGGAAGAGATGTTAAGATCCCAGCTGAATGTTATAAAATAGTAAATTATTTTATTATTTCATTTATTTTCAATCCCTTTTAAATGTTAAAATAGATTATCTTGGTCAGAGCTCATCCTGGGACACAGCTCAGCCCACAGTGTGACAGCACTGCATCAGGCAAGGCTCTGCCCCTTGCACAGGCCCCCACTGTTTTCCATTTGGTTGGCTTTGGGCAGCAACCTTATATTGGTGGATCTGGAAGTATAATTCTGTGGTTAGTATGTAGCAGACTGTGAGGGTTTGGTCTGTAGCAGAAAAATCAAGTTGAACAAGGCAGCCAATCACAGCCAAGCTCATGGTGCGGGCCGGTACTCACTTGGCATAGGCCTTCTCCAGTAGGGCACTCCAGAACTCGTTGCGCTCAGCTGATTTGGTGAATACCAGATGGTTGTTGAATGTAGGGATTCGATCATCAATGACAACATCCACCCACTCACCGAAACGCCAGAACTGCAAGGGACAATGGAGCAAGGATGGTGAGAGAGGGATGGAGCTCCCAGTTCCTGCTGCCATTGATGTGGGCCTAAGGTGTCCCACTCCAACTATCCAGGGGCACACACAGAATCTGTAGCAACACAGACCGCACCCACACTACGGCCATTCAAGTTAAGGAAGATCAGCCTGATGGAATTCACAAATCATAACCCCATAAACTAAATTTCACAGAGTGCAAAACAAAGTCCTGTCACCCTTCCTCTTTGAGCTCAGACAAAGTCCTGGTAAATTTATATTGTGTTCCCTTTATCTCCTTCCTTCTTTACCACCGGTTACTAATTGTGCATTACCCTGACAAACCCGAAATACTCTTACATCTCCAGACTGAACAATACTCTATCTGATTTCCAGTCTTTACTGTTCTCTCCCCCGCCCCTGGCAGCTTCGAACATTGCTTCAAGCACTTAGGTGCTCAGGTGTGGTCTAACCACCACTGTTTCAGAATTGAACCTCCTTGTGGACTAACTGATGTGAAAGGTAACGTCCTATTTGGATTCTGGATTATTCTGTGTGCTTGAGCAAGACGATTCAGTAATGTATATATGCATGGGGTCTCCTCTGCGTTTGGACCTCCACTGCCTCTAGCCTTTGACCATTTGGCGGGTCATTTGCGTGCATTCTTCTTAGTCCCAGCGTGAATGATGTCCTACACCAAAATCCACTGACACAGTTTGATCCATTTGTTTAATCTACCAGCATCATTTTGTAATTAATTACTGCCCCCCTCCCCCTACACATCAGTTACAGTACAGCTTTCTCTGACCTGGAAATGGAAGATCCCAGCATAGTTCTCAGTGAAGTACTGATCCCTCGGGATGACGCGGTACAGCAGTTTCTCATTGAGGGTCAGGCAAGCAATGGCTGCCAGGAACCAGCAGTCACCTGATTAGAAACAAAAAGCGTCAGCATTCATTGGCTCTAGACCCAGCCTGCAGAGGAACCATAATCCAAGATATGACTCTTGGGCAGTGTAAAATGTTTGGGAGGAACAGTTTTTCTTGGAGCTCTGCCCTAAAGATATCCACTTCCAAGGTTCTTCCTCCCCAATGGAAATGTGTAAATGTATTGATCAAGATTCATTGCTACATCAAGTCAAACATTTTGTGAGTATCAGGATGATAAAATACTAACTCTTTCATCCAAAATGTTTAACCCAGCTCTCATTCACACCAAATGCAATTCTTCCATATGTAGTGATGACTTGGGCCTGAGCTTTGTGCTCGTAGGGTTAACACGACATTCTGTTTCTGGAATCATATTCTACCACAGGCCCTCAACACTTTGTGTGTAGTTTTTTTCATTAATTCTGTTATTTCTTTGTTCTGCTGTGAATGCCTGCAAGACAAGAATCTCAGGGTAGCATATGGTGATATGTACCTAATTTGATAATAAATTTACATTGAACTTTGAACTTTGAATAGTAGTTCCATGGATAGACCGGAGAACAACCCAAGCTTCTGCAGTCCATTTACAGAACTTATGCCCCTCATCATTCAAATCATATTTCCTGAAGTACTGAACATAATCCTCTAGTTGTGGTCATAGCAGTCTTTTATAAAGTCCATCATTGTTTCCTTGAATGCCCCCATGCTCTACTTATTAACCCATGGTTCCACGTTTCTCTTAACCATAACAACACAGTGGGCCTGCAGACAGATTTGCTGCCTCACAGAGCCAGTGATTCAAATTCAATCCTGACTTCCTGTGCTATCTGAATAGAGTCATACCACACAGAAACAGCATGTTTCTATGCTGTATGGCCCCCATGGCCATGTGAAACATCAAATACCATAATCCAGACGTTAGTCTGTAGCCTTCAAGGCCGCAGCAATTTTAGTAGAGTTTGTTGAAGAAGTGACCAAGAAGATATATAAGTGTGGTAGACATTGTCTACATGGACTTTAGTAAGGCCTTTGACAAAGCACCACATCACACAGAATCCAGGACGAGCGAGCCATTTAGTTACAAATTTGTCATGATGGCAGGAGACAGAAGGTGGTGGTGGAGGCCAGTGGCCAGTGGTGTGTTGTAGAGATCAGTGCTGGGTCCAATGTTGTTTATTATTTATATGAATAATTTGGATAAGTAAGTAGGTAGTCTTGCTAGCAGGTTTGTGGATGACACTAAAATTGATGGTATAGGGGACAGTGATAAAGTTTATCAAAGATTACAACAGGATCTTAATCAACTGATAGAGGTTTAGATAGGTACGTGGATGGTAGGGCTATAGATGGCTATGGACCCGGCGCAGGTCAATGGGAGTAGATAGCTTAAATAGTTTGGCATAGACTAGATGGGCCAAAGAGCCTGTTCCTGTGCTGTACTTTTCAACGACTCTATGTGTGTGACTATATGGGTTTCCACTGGATGTCCCAGTTCCTTCTACATCCAAAGACCTGTTGGTTGTTACGTTAATCACCTCAGGTGAAGGTGGCTGCTGGCAGAATCAGGGATTGATGGTCATGTTACAGGGAGATGTGGGAGGTTTGGGAGAGGTGATGCAAATGGGATTGGGACTCTGAGAGTCAATATAGATCTGAAAAAACCAAATGATCTCCCAAATAATACAGCTTGTCTTGCCACTTTCAACAAAACTTTCATGTAGATCTCACTGCTGTGCCATTTTGGTATTGTGTCCTCTACTTCATCTTTCTCATTCATCCTGCTAAGAGGTAACAAGTGCTAGTGAAATGGCTGCCGCAGTGCACTAGAGACCTAGGCTCGATCCTGGCCTGTGGTGCCATCAGTGCAGCTTGCATATGTTCCCTCTGATAGCATAACGCTCCTCCCATATTCAAAATCGCGCAGGTCAGGCTGTTGCAAAAAGTCTCTGGTGTGAGTGGCAGAATCTGGGAATGTGGTGAACAAAATGGGATTAGGGTAGGATTGGTACAAATGGGAACTTGATGGCTGATATAGAGTCAGTGGGCCAAAGGGCCTGTTTCTGTACTGTATGACTCTATGTCAAATTTCATCTGCCAATTCACAGGATTGGCTACGTCCTCCTGAATTCTGCTCCACAGAATTCACTAAGCCTGGAACATGCAGGTCAACTGGAAAAATCAGGTTGGAAATAGACCTCATGAGAGTGAATTTGTTGAATGTCTATGAGATGGCTTTTCAGAGCAGTTTATCATTGAGCATTCTTGCTACATTGGATTGGATGTTATGTAATGAACCGGAGCTGATTAGGGAGCTTAAGGTAGAAGAACCCTAAAGAGGCAGTGATCACAATATGACTGAGTTTAACTTGAAATTTGATAATGAGAAAGTAAAGTCTGATGTCGCAGTATTTCAGTGGAGTAAAGGAAATTACAATGGTATGAGAGAGGAGGTGGCCAAAGTGAATTGGAAGGCGATACTGGCAGGGATGACAACAGAGCAGCAATGGTGTGAGTTTCTGGGAAAATGAGGAAGGTGCTGGATAGATGTATTCCAAAAACAAAGAAATACTCAAATTGCAAAATAGTACAACCATGGCTGACAAGGTAAGTCAAAGCTAATGTAAAAGCAAAAGACAAAAGAGAGGGCACACAACAAAGCAAAAATTAGTGGGAAGACAGAGGATTGGGAAGCTTATAAAGCCCTACAGAAAATAACCAAAAAAATCATTAGGAGGGAAAAGATGAAATCTAAAACCAAGCTAGCAAGCAATATCAAAGTGGATAGTGAAAGCTTTTTCAACTATGTAAAAAATAAAAGCAAGATGAGAGTGAATATAGGACCACTAGAAAATGAGGCCAGAGAAATAATAACAGGGGTCAAGGAGATGGCAGGTGAACTAATGAGTATTTTGCATCAGTCTTCACTGAGGAAGACACCAGCAGTGTGCCAGATGTTGAAGGGTGCGAGAGAAATGAGTGCAGTTACTATTACAAGGGAGAAGGTGCTCGAAAAGCTGAACGACCTAAGGGTACATAAGTCACCCGGACCAGACGAACTGCACCCTAGGGTTCTAAAAGAGATAGCTGTAGAGATAGGACAAAGATAGGACAAGGTCGGTATGGTTTCCTTAAGCGAAAATCTTGCCTGAGAAACCTGTAGGAATTGTTTGAGATTACAAGTTGGATCGATAAGGGGGATGCTGTGGATGTTGTATATTTAGACTTACAGAAGGCCTTTGACAAGGTGCCACACGTGAGGCTGCTTACCAAATTAAGAACTCATGGTGTTACAAGAAACTACTGGCATGGTTAGAGCGATGGCTGATTGGTTGGAGGCAGTGAGTGGAGATAAAAGGATCCTTTTCTGGTTTGCTGCCAGTGATTAGTGGTGCTCCGCAAGGGTCGGTGTTGGGACTGCTTCTTTTATGCCGTATATCAATGATTTAGATGATGGAATAGGTAGCTATTTTGCCAAGATTGCAGATGATACAAAGATTGGTGGAGGGGCAAGTAGTGTTGAGGAAACAGGTAGGCTGCAGAAGGACTTAGATTAGGAGAATGGGCAAGAAAGTGACTAGTAAAATACAATGTTGGAAAATGAATGGTCTACTTTGGTAGTAGAAATAAATTTGCAGACTATTTTCTAAACAGGGAGAAAATCCAGGAATCTCAGATGCAAAGGAACTTGGGAGTCCTTGTGCAGAACAACCTTAAGGTTAACTTGCAGGTTGAATTGGTGGTGAGGAAGGCAAATGCAGTGTTAGCATTCATTTCAAGAGGTCTAGAATACAAGAGCAGGGATGTGATGCTGAGGCTTTATAAGGCACTGGTGAAGCCTCACCTCGAGTATTGTGAACAGTTTTTGGGCTCCTCATCGAAGAAAAGATGTGCTGACATTGGAGAGGGTCAGAGGAAGTTCACAAGGATGATTCTGGGAATGAAAAGGTTATCATGTGAGGAACGTTTGACAGCTCTGGGTCTGTACTTGCTGGAATTCAGAAGGATGAGGGGGTTCTCATTGAAACCGTTCAAATATTGAAAGGCCTAGACAGAGTAGATGTGGAAAGGATGTTTCCCATGGTGGGGTGATGGGGGTGGTCTATGACAAGAGGGCACAGCCTCAGGATAAAGGGCACCCACTTAAGACAGAGATGCAGAGAAATTTTTTTAGCTAGAAGGTGGTGAATTTGTGGAATTTATTACCACAGGCAGCTGTGGACACCAGGTTGTTGGGTGTATTTAAGGCAGAGCAGGACAGGTTCTTGTTGGGACATGACATCAAAGGTTACAGGGAGAAGACTGGGGTGTGGAGCTGAGGAGGGGAAAAGAGGATCAGCCATGGTGGAATGATGACGCAGTCTCAATGGGCCAAATGGCCTAATTCTGCCCCTAGGTCTCATGGTCTTATGGTTGTAGAAACTATGCTCTGTTCATCCAGGTTCAAGCCAGTAACATATACTCAGTGGCACCTCATCAGGTACTTCCTTACTGAATAAAGAGGCTACTGGATGTACAGCCTGTCCGTGGTGTGGCCCATCCCCTTCAAGTTCAACGTGTAATGTGTTCAGAGATGCTCTTCTGCATATCACTGTAGTAACACATGGTTATTTCAGTTATTGTCGCCTTCCTGTCAGCTTGGACCAATCTGGCCATTCTCCCTTGACCTCACTCTCTCAGTAGCAAGACGTTTTCACCCACAGAGCTGGTGCTCACTGGATGTTTCTTTTGTTTTTGTCCCATTCTCTGTAAACTTGAGAAAATCTTGTGTGTGAAAATCCCCAGGAGATCAGCAGTTTCTGAGGTACTCAAACTATCCTGTCTGACACCAACAATCATTCCACATTAAAAGTAATTCATATCACATTTCTTCCCCATTCTGACGATGGGTCTGAACAACAACTGAATCTCTTGACCATGTCTGCATGCTCTTATGTGTTGAGTTTCTGCCACATGATTGGATGATTTGATATTTCCACTAATGAACAGATGTGCAGGTGTACCTAATAAAGTGGCCACTGAGTGCATATTTATAATACCAGGATGCCCCCACTCCCTAGAAATGGCCTAACGGAAATTTACCTTATAGTTCTCTTTGATCAAAAGTGCACCTTTTTTACCACAACTCTGCTTCCTGTCACTCAGCTAACTTTCTATCCATGTTACGGTAGCCTGTTTTATTCTTAACGACAGCCCAACTACCTGATGCTTCATTCTATGCCTTTTGACAGTCAATGCATACCATATTAACCACATATGCTCAGCAATCCCCCTCCCCATTATATAATCAATTCAACATGCCTTGCCTTTCATAAGTCTATTAGTTTTCTGTTATTGTCACACTTTGTCGAAGTGTTAGTTCTGAGACTGATTATCATTTGCAAGGCTTTCCCACACTGACGTTAATCTGCCTGATCTAGGATTGCTAGGTTTATCCTTGCATCCCTTTTTAGCAAAAATACAGTATATCCTATTCTCTAGTCCTCAGATGCACCCCAAAGCTGTAGATGTTGGAAGATTCTGACCACAACTTCACAATTTCCTCACATACGATCTATCTGGACCAGATGATTTATCCACATTCAGTTCAGCTGGCATTTATGGCATATCCTCTTTTTCAACATCTCCCCAGAATGGAGCCTCATCTTCCTTTGCTGAGACTCTGACAGTATCAGCTCCTGGGTGGATACGGATTTTTTTCGTCAAGGTTTGAAATGCACTGCCTGAAAGTCAGGGAGTGCAGGAGCCTTCAAATGAGAACTAGATAAATCTTCAAGAGCAAGGGGAAAGGAGAAGGACAGTAGAACAAGTTTCTAGAAATAGTGCATATAGACTTAATGGTGTGGTCCCCTTCTCCCCCCTAATTTCTTCGGAATTATGATGCAACTAAGAGATTGAAGCAAAATTTCTGAAGGTACTGTTTTGAAGACTAGAGCTGATCCTGTCATTTAGCTCAGGGATTTTATTTGAATCCCCTGGCACTAAACCTGAATGACAAATGATTGCAAACCAACACCAATGCTTGCAAAGCTTTTTCAGACAGTCAGAGTCACCTCCACCCTGAGAAGACCAGTGCAGGCTTTCTCTGCCGATATAGGCCATGGACAATACTTCGAGGCTGCATTGCAGAAATCATGTCTATAACCAAAATGGGCAATCTTTGCTTTTGATAAATATAACTTCTGCTTTCACACCAGAACCGAGCATTCGGCCATAGTCCACAGCTTCCAAAAATGCAGCCATCCATTCATCGAAAACAAGAGAATATCTGCAGATGCTGGAAATCCAAGCAACACACACAAAATGCTGGAGGAACTCAACAGGCCAGGCAGCATCCATGGAAAAGAGTACAGTCCTACTGAAGGGTCTCGGCCCGAAATGTCACCTGTACTCTTCCATGCTGAGTTCCTCCAGCATTTTGTGTGTGTTGCATTCTTTCCATTATGATGGTGTAAGAGTTAAATCATTGGATGTGTGCTTCAGGATATGAGTTCCACTCTCACCATGTGGCTGTCGAATTTAAATCTTTTAATTGTAGTCTGAAATTACCTTAAGAATGCGACTTATTAGTTATGCTGTCCGCAAAACTACTGAAATGTTGTTAAAAACCCATCCAGTTCTGTAAAACAGACAAACAAACTTGCCTTCCTTACCCAGGATGACTTCAGACCCCAGCAATGGAACTGACTCCAAAATACTCGAGTGTAGTTTCAATGCCAGAACAAAATTCCTCTGCCAACTCCACAATGCCAGAGGAAAGGTGTTTTTGTGCATTTGTTTCTGTGTGAGGTGCAAATATTCGATCATGGTTTTGTTCTGGATTTTGAGACTGAATTCATATCTCACTAATTTGACTGATCATTTTTCAGAACCAAGAAGATTAATGAACACGTGCATGGGCTTTAACCGAGCACGGACAAGGCGATAGGAAACAGAGGATGGTGGTAGAAGGATGATTTTGTAATTGGATATCTGAGACTAGTTATGTATGACAGGGATCAATGCTGAGACCTTAGTGTGTGAAGAAAGGATTAGTAAATTCATGGAAGACACAAAATTTGGTAATAGTGATATAATGGGGAAGGTTCTCTAAGGTTACAGAGGATATAAATCAGATGGAAGGAAGGCTGATTTTAGTAGATGGCGTTTAATCCTGATGCATTTTGATAAGTCAAACAGGGACAAGACATCGACATTAAATGGTAGGGCACCAGAGAGTGTTGATGACCAGAAAGTCTTTAGGGTTGAATTCTGTTTTCCCTGAAGGTTGCAACACACGTTGATGAGGGAGTGATGAGGGAGTGAAGAGGGCATGTGGCATGGCAGCATGCACCATTCTCAACTTCACAAATTGGGACATAGAGTATAAAGCTGGGACATTACATTTGACTTTACAAAACTCGGATTAGGACACAGAGTATTGTCAGTGCAGTTGTGGTCAGAACACGACAGGAGGAACCTGTTTGCAATGACAAGAATACAAAAATTATCATCAAAATGTCACCTAGTTTGGAGGATTTTAGTTATGAGGACAGATTGTAAGACCAGATTGTTTGCCTTGAAGAGAAGAAGGCCAGGAGTGATCTGATAGGTGTACAGTATACAAGATTATGAGAGGCAGGGTAGATAGTCAAAATACTTCACCTGTGATAAGGACGTCACAAACATGTAGGCAGAGGTTTAAGCTGGGCAAAATAGTCAGCATGCATGTGATAGCCAGAAAGGCCTGCTTCTGAACTGCACAATGCTATGAAACCTAGAATCATGGAAATTTATTGCACAGGGGTCCAGCCATCAGTCCTACTATCTACCACGTTTCCACATTTCACCAGATAACTTTAAACCTTACCCTCTACCACTATTTTCCAGCATTGTGCTTCAGATGAAAACTCTCTTTCCTCCTCTCCCCTCTTAAACCATCTTCCAGTTCTGAGACATAACAATGTTGGCAAGCACTGTATTCTTCCTGTGTACAGCTTCCCGATTATGTCTCCTCTTGGTTTCCAATCAGAATCAGCTTTCATATCATTGGCAAAAGTCGCGAAATGTGTTAACTTTGCAGCAGCAGTACAGTGCAATGCATAATAAAAGAAAAACACCTGCGAATTACAATATATATATATATAAAATGTTTAAATTACTAAGTACTGCAAAAACAGAAATAAAAAAGTAGTGAGGTAGTGTTCATGGGTTCAATGTCCATTGAGAAATTGGATGGCAGAGGGGGAAGAAGCTGTTCCTGAATGACTGAGTGGGTGCCTTCAGGCTCCTGTACCTCCTTCCTGATGGTAGCAATGAGAACAAGGCATGGCCTGGGTGATGGGGTGCTTAATGAAGGACGTCACGTTTGTGAAGCATCGCTCCTTGAAGATGTCTTGGATACTGCGAAGGTGAGTGCCCATGATGGATCTGACTAAGTTTACAGCTGTCTACAACTTCAATCCATTGTGGGGGCTACTGCAATGGATTGAATTAAGCTGCAGAGAGTTGTGAACTTAGTCAGCTCCATCATGGGCACTAGCCTTCGTTCCAGACAGTGATGCAGGCAGTTAGAATGCTCTCCACAGTGCATCTGAAGAAACTTGCGAGTGTTTTTGGTGAATCACCAAATCTCCCCAAACTTCTGATAAAACACAACTGCTGTCTTGCCTTCTTTGTAACTGCATCAGTATTTTGGGTTCAGATTAGATCCTCAGGGATATTGACAGCCAGGACCATGAAATTACTCACTCTCTAAAATATCTAAAATAAAGATAATTTACCCTGGTAACATCCTTGGGAACCCTCTTTCTTGCTACCTCAATCTTCCACTAAGTATGTTCAATGGAAGCACAAAAATGAGATCCACAACTTTTTGTAAGTTAGTAACGAGGTATATACTGGTGCTGAGGTTAATTCTACTGACTTCCAAACATGAGTGCTGTTGCCAAGGTTGAAAACTCTCACCATATAGAATGAGGCTCACAGAGCAATCCCATCAGTTTTACTGAGTTTATATATGGTGTTTGAGCTGAGAGTTTATATATGGTGTTTGAGCTGTGAGTTTATATATGGTGTTCGAGCTGTCAGTTTATATATGGCGTTTGAGCTGTGACACTCAGTCATGAGGGTGATCAAATAGAGCAGTGGGTTAAGCACACATCCTAGAGGAGCTTTTGTGTTGATGATCAGCAATGAGGAGATGTTATTAGCAATCCTAATTGACTGTCCTCTCCCGATGAGAAGGTCAAGGATCCAATTGCAAAGGAAGGCACAGAGGCCCAGGTTTGAAAACTTGTCAATTAGTACTGTGAGAGTGGATGACTAAGTTGAATGCCAAGCAGTAATGCGTGTACGCCATGTGTGAAAACATGATTATACTGTGTGTGTATGTACATGTGCGCATGTTCTATGTAAGTGTACATATGCGTATGTGCCCATGCAAATGTGTATTGGAAGAATTTAAATAAAAAATAGAAAAGAATGGATTAAAAGTTCCAACTTCAGATCTGATTCCTTGGAATTAACATTGGATTTTCAACATTGGAGAGCTAAGAATATACAATACAGAATTACCAAATGATGAATTACTGTTTTCCATCCCTATGCAAAGGGATGGTAGGATTTGGCAAATTTCTCCCCACTTCCCCACTCCTCTATTCCACACTCTGGCCTCTTACCTCTTCTCATTTGCCTATTACTTCCCCTTGGGTCCCCTCCTCTTTCCCTTTCTCCTACAGTCCACTCTCCTCTTCTATCAGATTCCTTCTTCTCCAGCCCATGACCTTTCCCACCCACCTGGCTACACCTATCACCTTCCAGCTAGCCTCCTTCCCCTCCCCCCACGTTCTTATTCTGGCACCTTCCTCCCTCCTTCTCAGTCCTGAAGAAGGCTCTCGGTCCAAAACATTAAATGTTTATTCATTTCCATAGATGCTGCCTGACCCGCTGAGTTCCTCCAGCATTTTGTATGTGTTGCTCTGGATTTCCACCACCTGCAGACTTTTTTGTGTTTATGATTTGGCATTTTCCCTTATCACTCTGCTATCTTAAATGTTCTACATGCATTAAGGATGGGTAAGGATCAATACATTTGAGCTGTGTCCTCCGCCAGAAGCAGCAGTTGTTGGTGGAATGAGTGGGGGTAGTGGGCAAGGCACGAGATTGTGTTTAGAATCTTCTATCCTTAGGCAGACCATTCTGTGATTGGAAAGGTTAACTTCCTAATTCTAACAATCAGTAATCTCCAACAGAAGGTCTGGTGATGAATCCAAAAGGATTCTCCTCCACCCCTATAGCTGTTTGGATAATCATTTAAATTGAGATATAAGGTTGGTGATATCAATATAAAACTTGGGAATAACTTTTTAAAAAATTATTCCACTGTATACTAAGGCCCCTCACTATTTGAAAGAGGTAGAGATAAGGTCTTCACATGGATAGCAAAAAAAAGCAATACCTCTCAGGCCACTGCCTGTGCCGATTTACCTTAAGCAACAATCCCTCCCCGATAAAACAATTTCTGAAGGTGGCCAAATGTTTTACTCTCAATTCTCATTCCTGTTCTCACATTTTGGTCCACGGCCTCCCCTCTGGGTGGAGGAACACCATCATATATTCTACCTCAGTAGCCTCCAACTTGTTACCCCTTCCCACCTACTTAACACTTCCCCGGGGTCCCTTCCTCATTGCATTTCTCCTATAGTCCACTCCTCTCCGACCAGATTTCTTCCTCTCCAGCCCTTTACCTTTCCTATCCACCTGGCTTCACATATCACCTTCTAGCTATCCTCCCTCCACCTTTTCCTCCCTCCATCTTCCCTCTTCATTTCCAGGCCTGAAGAAGTGTCTCAGCCCGAAAAGTCGACTGTTTATTCAGTTCCATAGATGCTGCCCGGCCTGCTGGGTCCCTCTGGCATTTTATATGTGTAACTTCTGAATCAGTTTCAGTTTGTATGTTCCATCTTGTCGCACAAACAGATACTTTTGATTTATTGCAGCATTACATGCTTTGAGCTTTACTCACCATCCGCGACAGCTGTGGCCCACATTGCAACAGCAAACTGCAGAGGTGGCAACACATCTGCCCATGCTCCTGACTTGCTACTGTTCCTGACCCTGACCCCAGTTTTGGCTGCAAACCTACCCATATTCCCAAACCCTGCCCTGGTGCTCTTAACCTTTGCCCTGGCTGTAAACCTATGCACATTCCCCAGCCGCACTCCAGGGCCCAGCCAGCCCAGTCTGCACATCCAGCCCCCACTCACTGAAGCTTCAGCCTTGGTACAACTGCTTAAACCGCTGACTTTGGAATACAAACAAAATCAAATCAGCTGCCAATGCTTTTTATAGCTCATATAGGCTTTCACCAGCAGACACCACTGACCATTAAGTCTATGGAATGCTGACATATCAAACTAAACCATGGGCAACTCTAATTAAAGGGTAATATTTTGGTTTTACGCTGCAGAACTACTAAACATATCACTTTAATATGAAGTCAGGGATTGGGGAAAGAAGATGAGAACTGGAAACCCTTTAACCATGCTTTCAACGTTCCAAGAGATCTCACACGATAGCTGTTTGCTATGGGAGCGGCATGGTAGTGTATCAGCTACCTGCAGAGTGAGTAACCCAGTTTTAATGCCACCGCTGTCTCTAAGGAGTTTTCACATTCTCCCATGCTCTTGTGGGTCTCCTCCAGCTGGTCGGGCTTCCTCCCACATTCCAAGGACCTGCAGGCTAGCAGGTTAATCGGCCGTATGGATGCAATTGAGTTACCCGGACTCAGTGAGTCGCAAGGGTCTGTTACCCCGGTGTATCTCTTTCCTTCCTTTTTAATCTTTTTATTAGTTTTCAAGTTCATAAACATAATAACAATAGTGATATAAAGAGATTGGAATTACATTATTGATAATAAACATATACAAGAGAAACTACAGATAGTACAAGTGTAATAGACTTCCAAACTCTTGACATAATTAATCATGAAGCGAAAAAAAATAAAGAGAAAAAAGTATCACAAAGAAAAACCCCCCCAAAAAATTTAAAAAAAAACAAACAGAACAAAACAAGGCTGAGCCAATATATTAGATCGAATACATTCATTAATGAAGTCAACTCCGCTCCTCTATTCATATATTCTAAGTTAATAAAAAGGATTCGGAAAAGGTCAAACTACATCATATGAAAAATAAAATAAATAACATTTCCTCCAATAAATCTATGAGCCAAAGATGCTCTTCACTGGAAAAGAGACAACTTTCAGGGGTCTTCAAGAGGCAAGAAGGTTGATACCTAACGTGAAGGAAATGGCACTGATAAGTGATGACTGTATGTAGATCATCAGACATTCCTGTTTAGGACAACTACAGCTGAAATCCAGTCACAGCCATGGGTATTTCAGTAAGTGCAACATTTCAAGATGTTTAAAATCTATCACGAGTATGGGTCCCCTTTAAGAGAACGGAAGCGGGAACGCTGCATCGGTCAACAGGTATGGGTGAATCACTGAGGCCATAGACCTCCTCTACTGACTATCCTGCTAGTGAATGTACAGTCTCTGGAAAATAAAACTGAAAACCTCAAAGCAAGATAGTGATACCAGAGGGACATCAAGACTACTGTGTGCATTGCTTCATGGAAACATGGCTAAGTCCCACCATTTCAACACAACACTGCAGCCCGATGGCTTCACCATTCTCCACAAAGACATGACAACTGAGTCTTTTATAGGCAGAGGAGGTGGGGTATGCTTTATGATTAACTCATCATGGTGCACAGATGTGGCAGTTCTTTCTCAGTCCTACTCGCTCAACCTGGAACGTCTAGTGGTCAAATGTCAGCTACTTTATCTGCTGAGGAAGTTTTATGCCATTATCCAATTAGTGGTATATGTTCCACTTCAGACCAATGTCAAACAGGCACTGGATGAGCTGAGTAACATAATCAGCAGATACAAAACTGCAGACCATGATGCCTTCCCGATCACTGTGGTGGACTTTAACCAGGCCAGCTTGAAGAAGTCTCTGAACAACTACCACCAATGTATCACCTGTGGAATCAGAGGAGCCAACACACTTGACTACTGTTTCACCACCATCAATTACTGTGCCATCCCACACCCACACTTTGGAAGGCATATCACCTGGCTCTACTTCTACTGCTGGTGTACAGGCAGAGACTAAAGACCACAGCACCAATGGTGAGGAAGGTATGATCAAAGGAAGCAGAGGAACACTTACAGGACTGCTTTGAGCTGGTGGACTGGACAATATTCAGGGATTCATCTTCGAGTCTGAATGAATATGCCACAGTTGTCAGACTTCATCATGACCTGCACGTCTTCGAGAACATACCAGACATACCCAAACCAAAAGCAGTGGATGAACCAGAATATTCACAGAGGGGCTAGATCTGTGGCATTCAAACTGGTGATCAGAACAATACAAGAAGTCTGGATATAACTTACAGAAGGCTGTTTTAAGGGTGGAAAAACAATTCTGATTAAGGTTAGAGATGTCAGCTCTGGCAGGGTTTACAGGCCATTACTTCCTGCAAAGTGAAACCTAACATCATGAATGGCTATGATGCTTCACTCCAGATGAGCTCAATGCTTTCAATGCAGACTTTGAAAAGGAGAATAAAACTACAAATCCCTGCAGCATCTGATGACCCTGTGATCTCTTGACTCGGAGGCTGATGTCAAAACCTCTTTCAAGAGGGTGAACTGTCACAAGGCATCAGGCCCTGATAGTGTACCTGGTAGGGCTCCGAAAACCTCTGCCAACTAACTAGCAGCAGTGTTCAAGGACATCTTCAATCTCTCACTGTTGAAGATGGAGGTTGCCACCTGCTTCAAAAGGGTGACAATCATACCAGTGCCCAAGAAAAGCAGGGTGAGCAGCCTCAACCACTATCACCCCAGTGGCACTCACATCTACTGTGATGAACTGCTTTGAGAGGTTGGGCATGGCTGGAATCAACTCCTGTCTAAGCAAGGACTGGACCCCCTGCAATTTGCCAACAACCACAATAGGTAACCTCACTGGCTCGCCACTTGGACGAGGATCACCCCGACAATAGTAATAGTCAGACTGCTGTTTATTGATTATAGCTCAGTATTCTACACAATCATACCCGCAGTTCTAATCAACAAGCTCCAAAACCTGGGCCTCTGTACCTCCCTCTGCAACTGGATCCTTGACATCCTCACTGGGAGACCACAGTCAGTGCGAATCAGAAATATCATCTTCTCCTTGCTGGCAATCAACACTGGTGTACCTCAGGGATGTGTGCTTAGCCCACTGCTAAACACCCTCTACAATCACGATTGTGTGGCTCGGCAGAAGTCAAACGCCATCTATAAATTTGCTGTCGACATAACTATTGTTGGCAGAATTTCAGATGGTGACAATGTGGCATTCAGGAGCAAGATAGTCCAGCAACAATCTTGCACTCAATGTCATCAAGACCAAAGAACTGATTGTGGACTTCAGGAAGGGGAAGTCAGGGAAGCTCACACTCGTCCTCATCGAGGGATCAGAAGTTGAAAGGGTGAACAGTTTCATGTTCCGGAGTATGAACATCTCTGAGAATCTATCCTGATCCCATCATATTGGTGCAATTACAAGGAATGCATGACAGAGGCTATATTTCATTAGGAGTTAAGGGAGAATTGGTATATCACCAAAAACACTTGTAAATTTCTACAGGTGTACCATGGAGAGCATTCTAACTGGTTGTATCATTTGCATCATGGTCGGGCCACTGCACAGGATCAGACAACACTGCAGAAAGTTATAACCACCGCCAGCTCCATTATAGAAAACCGCCTCCCCATCAATGAGGACACCTTTAAAGGGAGATGCCTCAAAGAGGTGCCATCCATCATTAAGGATTCCCATCACTTAGGATATGCCCTCTTCTCATTGTTACTATCAAGGAGGAAGTCCAGGAGCCTGAAGACACACACTGAACATTTCAGGAACAGCTACTTCCCCTCTGCCATCAGATTTCTGAATGGACATTAAACCCATGAACACTACCTCTGTATTTTTCCCTCTCTTTTTGCACTACCTATTTAATTTATTTTTATATATACTGATTGTAATTTATAGTTTTTATTATTATGTATTGCAATGTTCTACTGCTGCAAAACAACAAATTTCATGACATATGCCAGTGATAATAAACCTGATTCTGATTCGCAATGGGTACCTCGGAGAAATGATGGCAGATATCAGAATGGGAAATGGCGTTGGAATCATTCGCATCTAATAATATCCGGTTTTTAAGGAGAAAAGAAAAGTTGTGACAGATTTCAGCACATTGTCTAGTCGGGGCATCCGTTCCCTTGATGCCGTTATCTGCCAGACTACAACCTGGCAAGTGACCAGGGACCCTGTCGAAACGAGCAAATCAAGGGGCTGATGCTGACTTCAGTACCGTGCGTAATATTTGTTTTAAAACCAAATCTGCTAAATTTTCTGAACCTGGAGCACTAACCCAGGACATGAGAAGGTATTACAAAATGGCACAAAGAATACCATATATTGACTCTACCAAAGACTGGATGTGATAAAATTTGTCAAATGTGTTTCCTTAATCAATATATAGAGGTGTCATGGTCAGGTCTGTGAAGTCTGTGTTCCGGTTCATGGTCCAGTCCATGGTTCCTTGTTCCGGGGTTTCTGGTTTTCCCCAGTTTCTGTTGTGGGCTGCTGGTTTGTTTTGTTAAGATCTCGTGGGAGCAACCTGCCAGTGGAAGGCTAGAGTGGCCACTTGTCATCTTTGGGCCGTGTTGGAGAACCATCACTTCATGGAGCCTTGCTGTCTGTAGTCGGAACTGTCTTTGCGGTATGGATTCGGCTGTCTCCTGGGCCAGCTGAGTGGCTGCCAGCCACTCTGAGCTAGGTAGGGATCTGGCTGTTTCCCTAGCCAGCCGAGGTTGCTGGCTGAACTGAGACTCGGAGCTACCCCAATGCAGAGATGGAACTGTCTGTCGTTCTTTGGTGTTTGTCTCTTCTTGTCCTCGCCTCCGTGGGGTAAGTCAGGCCATTCTGCCATTGCCCTGCGGGGGGTCCTGTCTTGTCTTGTCCTCGCCTCCGTGGGGTAAGTCAGGCCATTCTGCCATTGCCCTGCGGGGGGTCCTGTCTTGTCTTGTCCACGCCTCCGTGGGGTAAGTCAGGCCATTCTGCCATTGCCCTGCGGGGGGTCCTGTCTTGTCTTGTCTTTGCCTCTGTTGGGTAAGTCCAGCCGTTCTGCCATTACCCGACAGATGGACCTGTCCCATCTTGTTGTAGAGATAAGGTTGAGTCCCAGCTTGTCTAAGGATAAGTCCTGGCTCTACGTCTATGTTCTGTCCAATCTCATGTTAGTGTCATGTTAAAAATGAGTCACAGCTTTTCGAAGGATAAGTCCCGGCTCTGTGTTGATGTACAGTTCCCAGTCTGTCTCTGAGCTCCAGCCTCCGAGTTATCAGCCTCCACATTCCAAGACCTAAGACCCCAGCCTGCAAGCCTCAAGAGCCAAGACCCTAGCCTGCAGGCCTCAAGACTCAAGACCCCAAGCCTGTCTCCAAGCCTCAAGCCTCAAGACCCCAAGCCTGTCTCCAAGCCTCAAGCCTGTCTCTAAGCTTCAAGCCCCAAGACCCCTGCCTCCAGTCCTGCAGTCATGTCATGTCCATGCCTGGTTCAGGGGCCTGAGCCCGAGGCAAGACCCAGGTTCTGGGTCCCTGTCCAAGCCCTAGTCTGTTTTCTTGTCCCTGCTCCTTGTCTGTATCCTTTGACGTCCCTACTCTAGTCAAGTCCTGTTCCTTGTACTTCAGTGTCTGTGTCTTGCATTTGGGTCTGCTACCAGTGCCCCCATTGTGACAAGAGGACCCAAATAAAAGGAGTGCGATGCTGCATATCCTAATAGGGAACGAGGCAGAACAGGAGACAAAAGTGTGAGTAAGGGAGAACTTTGAATCTAATGATCTTAATTCCATTAATTTCGAGGTAGGTCTGGTCCTCAAGTTGAGATTTTCAATTGGAGAAAGGCCAATTTTGATGGCATCAGAGAGGATCTGGCAGGAATGGATTGGGAGAGGTTGTTTTATGGCAAAGGGATGCTTGGTTGGTAGAAGGCCTTCAAAAGTGAAATCCTGAGAATACAGAGCTTGTGTGTTACAAAAGGCAAGGCTAACAGATTGAAGGAGCTGTGGTTTTCAAGGGATCTTGATGCCTTGGTTAAGAAGAAGGGATGCACAACAGGTATAGACAGCAAGTGAGGTACTTAAGGAGTACAAGAAATGCAGGAGGACAGGGGAGGGAAATCAGGAGGGCTAAAAGAAAGCATGAGGTTGCTCTGGCAGACAAGGTGAAGGAGAATCCAAGGGGTTTTTACAGATGCAATAAGAACAAAATGATAGCAAGGGGCAAAATTGAAGATCAGCGTGGCCCTCTTGAAAATCACTGTGGTCATTTATGTGTTTGGAGTCAAAAGAGATGGGGAGATTTTAAATCAATCTTTTGCATCAGTATTTGCTCAGTGATAAACAGAGAGTCTAAAGAAGTCATGCCAAACTACAATGAGTTTATGGACAGTAAACCATCTAAGGTGTGTGCATGTACACATGCACATACATCTTTTCTACTAGTGCACAAAGGAATTTAAACTGTGCACAAAAGGCTGTTATCCTCTACCTTGTTGGCATGTTAAGTATATTTCACAATCGTACACAATCACATTTCCTTTTCCTGATGCGGACGGTGTTGACAATGTGGAGTTTGCGATGATTTCTCTGCAGATTTTAGAATTGGCTTATTTATTCTGTTTTTATTGAAGAAATTATTGATCCACTATGTCGAATTCCAAAGAAGCAAATTGCATGAAGCACAGAAAAACTGCCAAATGGCTTAATGAAACAGTATCAAGTTCATAAGGCCAGGAATGTGCAGCTGCGAGAAATATTTATGTACAATACAGAAACTGGTGTTACCTGAGTGTATTATCGCAATGCAAAAGTTGCTAGAGAATTTGCAAGTGGGAAGAAGTGGAGTGATATTTAGAAAGTCGACTTTATAAAGCACCATTTAGCAGCAATCACATATGGACGGTGTGCAAAAGCTCCGGTAAGAAAATCCTTCATTACCCAGCACTGGTCTATTAGAGCAACACACAGCAAAGTTGCTGGTGAACGCAACAGGCCGGGCAGCATCTCTAGGAAGAGGTACAGTCGACGTTTCGGGCCAAGACCCTTTGTCAGGACCTTTTTGGTCCTGACGAAGAGTCTCAGCCCGAAGTGTCAACTGTACCTCTTCATAGAGATGCTGCCTGGCCTGCTGCGTTCACCAGCAACTTTGATGTGTATTGCTTGAATTTCCAGCATCTGCAGAATTCCTCCTGACAGGCCTATTACGTATGTTTTGTGAGAGTGCAGATGAACAAGAGTGAAAACAATCAAACCCATGAGGAGATCAGGGTTCATATTGACAGTGTTTTGCTACCTGTTAAAACGAATACCCCTATATATACAATTCATTGTGCACATGTTGTTGTCACTGGGCAAAAACAAGATTTTATGCACACTGGTCATTACACATTAGAGGGAACATTCGTCATGGACCATATACAGATCACAGAAGAGGAGGTGCTTGCTGTCCTGAGGCAGATCAGAGTGCATAAATCCCCAGGACCTGAGAAGATGTCTCCTCGGATCTTTTGGCGAGTATAGAAATTGCAGGGACCCTGACAGAGGTACTTAAAACATCCTTACCCACGGGTGAGGTGCCAAAAGACCGGAAGACAGGTAATACTATTCCATTGTTCAAGAAAGTCTCTAAGAATAAGATCACAGTCTGTATGAAAAACTTGCTTCTCAAATTTTCTTTAAGTACATCCCTTTTTCGTTTTTAACCTATACCCTCTAGTTTTAGACTTCTCTACACTTGACCATCTACCCTAGCTATAACTGCCATAATTTTATAAACCTCTATAAAGTCACCCGCTCAGCCTCTTGTGCTCCAATGAGAACAATCCTGGTACCCAATCTCTTCTTGTAACTAAAGCCCTCCATTCTAGGCAACATCCCGCAAGTCTCTTCTACACTTTTTCTCGTACTACATCCTTGCAATACCAGGGTGACCAGAACTACACATGATATTCCATGTGTGGCCTAACCAATGTCTTGTATAGCTGCAACATGGTGCCACAATTCTTATAGTCAATAGCTCTCCCTGCCACTGAATGCAAGCAAGCTAAAGGCCATCTTCACTACCCTATACACTTGCATTGCCATTTAAAGGGAGCTATGAACCTGCACCCAAGGATCCTATGTATATACCTGGCCAGTGTTAGATTGTCCAAAATATCACACTATTCTAGATTACCGAAAATTCCATCTGCCACCGCTCCACCAAACTGTCCATCTGTTCTACATCCCTCTGCATCCTTAGACAACCATCTTCACTATATAGAACTCCAGCAATCTTCATGGTGTCAGCAGACTTACTTATAAACCAACATGCATTCTCATCAAATATGTCAACCAACAACAATGAGGAGCATATTGTCTGAAACAGCAGTGCAAACTAATGCAAGAGAACTCTTCCATACCAGAACCGTTTAAGTACAGTACTTGAGAGAAAAGACCAAAAGATATCGGAGCAGAATTAGACCCTTTGGCCCATCAAGTCTGCTCCGCCATTCCATCATGGCTGATTTTTATCCCTCTCAACCCCATCCTCCTACATTCTCCCGGTAAACTTTGAGGCCCTTACTAATCCTACACTTATCAACCTCCGCTTTAAATATACCCAATGACTTAGCTTCCACAGCCGTCTGTGGCAATGAATTCCACAGATTCACCAAGAAAGAAATTCAACCCACCAAGTTCATGCTTATCATCAACCAACCCTTTTATATTCTCTAACATTAATCCTATCTCTTTCATCCTGCCTGCGTCCTCATCAGTTCTCCCCAGATTCTACCATTCTCCAAAATATTAGGAACAACTTACAGTAGTCAATTAGCCTACCAAACTGAAGATCTTTAGGAAACTGGAGTACCAGAGGGAAACTCACCAATACACTGGTCGCACGACAAGCTACATGGTACCTTTTACATAATATGATTCTAATTCTAATAATATCTGATCGATAGATCTGAGTAATTCTCCTTCTCTGCACTGGCTTCAACCCTAATCCTTTCAGAGAGGTCAGCATGTGCCTCAGATGACCCGCTCCCTCAGTAAAACATTGTCCTTACGCTACTTAGCTGGGCTCATATCTGAAAGATGGCCACTTGAACAAGGTTCAATTGAGTCATTACCAAGTGCCTGTTAAAACCTTCAGTGGAAGGAGAGAGAAATTCCAAGGAATCAACGTAAATGCTAAATTCAGTAAAGGTTTTCAGCACTAAAATAGAAGGATAAAACCAGTCCAGAGGAAAGGGGCAAGTTCACCTCTTTAGATTCTATGCAGCATACAATAGGAGATCATTTTGTCTTAGCCGGCATTGCGTGAGCAAACTAGAGTACTCTGGCTTTCAAAAGCTGTGACATTTAAAGTCAGCATTAACTTGTCTGGCTTTGCAAGGATGATCATTCCCCTAATATTAGAAACAGCATGAGATCGCCTGGCACAGAGAATGCAAGGATAGAATGATAGCATTAGCTGTTTAATATTTCACAGAGAATAAAGTTATTTAAGAACTCTCAAGCATTACCAGAGACTGAAAACAAAATAGTTTGTTTTACCTTACAAAACAGAAGCAAGCTCCTTTGCTAATCCATGGGACGTTTATCTTTTACACAACTGCTTGTGATTCTTAACCAAAGTCAACAGGCAACAAGGGGAGATACAAAGTCAGATCGCGCCAAAGGAAGATGGCTGGGGTTGCTGGAGGTCAATCGTCTCAGTCCCAGGACATCACTGCAGGAATTCTTCAGGACAGTGTCCCAGATCCAATCATGTTCAACTGCTTTCTTAATGACATATTTTTATTATGAGGTCTGAACTGGTATTTTCATGGATAATTGTACAATTATCAGTTCTATTTACAACTCCTTAGCAAATGGAGTAATCCTTCACATGGCAAGACCAGACAATATTCAGGCATGGGCTGATATGTGACAGGTAACATTTACATCACAAAAGTGCCAAGCAATAATGATCTTAAGTAAGAGAGGAATCTAAGTATTTACCCTTGCTATTCAAAGGCATTGTCATTAGCAATTCTTGCACAATCAGTATCCTGGAGGCTACCATGGACCAGAAACTCAACAGATCAAATTATAAGTTGGGAATTCTGCAGCAAGTGCACGTCAACGTCTTTACACTGTCATCAAGGCACAAGTCAGGAGTGTGACGGAATACTCTTCATTTCCCCTTATGAGTGCAGTGCCAACAATTCCCAAGAAGCTCAGTGCATTCCAGAACAAAGATGATTGGCACCTCATCTATTTCCCTGTCGACCATTGTATATATGGCTGCAGTGTGCTGCATGTCTAAAATGCACTGCCTTTACTTGACCAAGCATCTCCCAATCCAGTGAACTTTACCACCAAGAATAAGGCAGGACATGAGATGACTACTAAGCTGGCCACAAAGTGCACACCATTCTGGCTTGGAAATACATCACCAATATGAAAAAGGATCTAGTGCTTTCCCCGCGTATATGACGAATAAACGCTTCTCGGTCTTCCAGCTGGGTACATGTGTCAATTTTAACTGATGTTTCGATGGCAAACTCTGCCATCTTCATCAGGGATGATGCTGGGCTTGTCTAATCCGATGGTATTTATACCCCCATCGTCCATCCCTCTTGATTGGCTAGTCCTCATCCAATCAGGTTTCCCTCTCCCACCTTACTTCCAGTTCTTATTTAGAGTGAGACCTTCATCTTTGTTAAAATTCTTTCCCTCTAGTTTTACTTCAATAGCTCCTTTCACCAGGCAGTCCCAAAAGCTGTTGGCCTGGCACAGTACATTTGTGCCCTTGCAAATGCAATGTTCTGCTACCACTGATTTCTCTGGGTAACCCAAATGGATACACCTCCTGTGCTCCTTGATGCAAGTTTCCACTGTGCGACCCATCAGGCCGATATACGCTGCTCTGTATTCACAGGGAATCCTGTAAGCACCAACCATCCTAAATCCCAGGTCATCTTTGACCCACATAAGCTGTGATTTGAGCTTCCTCATGGGTTTGTGGATGGTATTAATCTGGTATTTTTTGAAGAACCTGGTAATCCTTCCAAAATCGTGGAAATATAGGGAAGACAGTTGGTAGCGACAGGTTCCTCCTCGTTGTTAGGTTTCCTGGTTTTTCTGTTGGCCCTTTTAAGGACCCAATTGATTTCCTTCAGCTTGTAGCCATTCTGTAGGAACATCATGCACAATTGTCTTATTTCCTCGTGAAGACTCTCTGGGTCCGAAATAGATTTTGCACGGTTACTCAAAGTAGAAAGAACTGCTCCACATTGGGAGGCGGGATGGTGGCTGCTGTCACACCTCCCAACATAGAGCGGTTCTTTCTCCACGAGGAACCTGCAATGGCCATAGATTGACTTTGAGGGCACGTAACTACTGTGCTACACCAGTGGCTTTCGGGACCGCCTGGTAAAGGAAGCCATTGAAATAAACTAGAAGGCAAAAATTTTATCAAAGATGGAGTTCTTGCTCTAAATAAGAACTGGAATTCAATTGTAAACAAGGTGGGAGAGCAGAAACCTGATTGGGTGAAGACTAACCAATCAGAAGGGTTAGGTAATGGGGGTTATGAATACCACTGGACTAGACTTGCCCGGGCATCATCCCTGGTGAAGATGGCAGAGCTTGTCATCAAAACTCCAGTTAAAGTCGATACCCGTACGTGGGAGAAGAGTTTATTTGACATCACCAATGCATCTGGTTGTTGGGTCAAAATCCTGGAACTCCTTATTCATTAGCAAGGTGGGAGTACTTTTAGCAGAATGAAACAATACTATAAGAAGTCAGATCACCACCACCCAGATTAGTTATTAATATCATTCCTGGCTACATAGGCAACACCCACATCTCACAAAAGGAGCAAGAAAATGAATGTATGCAATTTCTTTTGATGTTAAACTGTACTAACGTCTTTGAAATTATTCCTGTTTAACATCAAAAGAAATTGGATTAACAGAAGAACTCTCTTCTCCTAAAAAGCAAAGGGGATCATTTTCACTGGCAGTCTCCCAATTTTTCCCCTGTAACTACCAGTGAGGGTGATGAGATTGTTTAATTTTTAGCTATCTATGCTGATGGTCAGAGTATTCCCAGCACCTTCCCTTCAAGCTATATTGGGAAATCAGGCAAACCATCACAGGAACACAAGCTCAGGAATGTATACTGTCCTTGGTAAATACGATCCTCCAAGCCAAGTGTGCTCCTTTCAGATAACCTTCCTTAGCATCTATCAGGAAAGGCAGAGAGGCTCACTTCACTGTGGAATTGACATGGCATTTAAGTTTTCTCCACTGTTATTCCACAGACACTCATCCCTGCTATCAGTATGTTAACGGGCCATTGTAAATTCCCCATCAGAGTGTAGACAAGTGGTAGCAGCTAGGAGGAGTTGAAGGGAAATTAGATCAATGTAGGGTCACAAGAAGCTACAACAGGGAGTACAGTATTAGACATAACGTAGTATCCATCATGGGCTCAGCCTGCCCCACAGTTGGCAATTGACAGCTTCTGTAGGAGGTACTGCCTCAGCAATCCACACCTTTTTTTCATTGCTACCATCAGGCAGGAGGTACAGAAGCTTGAAGTCCCACATCACTACGTTCAGAAACACTTTCCTATAATTATCATTTTCCTGAAATGATCTACTCAACACTAACCTACTTCAGCAATGGAATACTCTGAACCACCTCCCTACACTACCATGGACCTGTCCTGGGCATTTTTTGCATTAATATCTTGTTTTGCATAACTTACTTTTTCTAATCACTGTCTTAAATAATTTCTTTTTAATTTCTATTATAATATTGTTTATAATACCTACCTACATGCGTGCAATGATGCTATAAGCAAGTTTTGTATTGTACCTGTACCTCAGCGTACCCGTGCACACAACTACTTAACCGAGCTGTTGATGGCTGTCGCGGATCCATGGGCCAAAAAGAGATGTTTCCATGCTCTGTAACTCAATGGCTCTGTGTCCCGCAGGATTGCTTTGACCCAAAGGCTTCTCAGGAACCTACGTACTGCACACAGACAAGGGGGTGGGTGCACACAGGGAGAAACCGTGGCAGATACCACTTATTGAGATACATACTGAGGTAAGGAGAAGCGAGAGAAAGTGCAGCATAAAACTAGGAACAGCAGGGGAAGGATAGCACCATTTTGAGAAGGGAAAACTTGATGTGAAAGTGCTGCTGTTGAAGTCAAAGTGCTGCCTTGAGGCCTTCGGTGAGGAGGGTGACCGACAATAGGGTAAAGCTCATAATTTACTTCCCTTTCTTTAGTCCACTAGTACTAAGGAGACAGTAATGGTAGTCAGTGGAGTGGTATCAGGGTAATTTGTAGAAGATCAGGGAGAGGTTTGGTGACCCTGAGGACTATGTCTACAAGAAGTGTATCCAACTGCAGCTCCTCCCAGACTACAGGGATTGGCTGGAGCAACAAATGAACTCACTGAGGGGCAGGCAAAGAGTATCTGAGATAGGAGCTTCAGGGAAGTGGTCAAACCAAAGGTTCAGCCAGCTCGGTGGGTGAGCACCAGGAGGGACAGGAAAATAGTTCAGGGACTCCCTGCAACTGCCCCCCTCAAACAAGCGCTTGGAGGAGATGGCTTCTCAGGGGAAAATGACAGTAGCAGCCAGATCAGTGGCACCACAAACGGTTTTAAATGAGTATTTCTCATTGATATTCACAAGGAGAAGCATAGTATGAAATGGGAGGGACATGCTGATATTTTAGGACACGAGTGGTGAACCTTTATGAGGTTGTGTGCTCAAACTGAGGATGAACTTCTAAAAAATTCTCTCACATGCCATCATAATTTTGAGCAGAGTTTATAATTGATTAATGAATTAGGAACACTAATTATGAACTTTTTTAAAGCAAAAAGGCTGAGTCTTGTTATTTATGTATTTTCATTGTTTTATTATTAATAAAAATATAACAGATTGAATTAAATGTAGTATTTTAGAGAACCTGTTCAAAAGTTATTAATACTAATCTTTTAAAAAAACAATTAAAAATAGCATCATTTCTAAATAGTATTGTTATTGTACCTTGTATATAACATAAGAAATGTGAATGTGAACTTAGAAGCTTTAGTGCATATTCATAAAAGATCAGGGAAAGGAATATAAAAACACTTTATTCACAATGAAATCTTTGCTGTTGCGCTAACGATAACAAGTATTTTATATCTAACTTGTACTTGGCGCTACACTTGGCAATAAAGATAATCATTATGAACCTTTTTATTGTGGATGGATTTTAAAGGATTGAGAGGTGGCACTGCATGTCGTGTGCTAACAAAATTTTTTGCATGTGCCATCTTTGGCATGCCTGCCAACGTACACCACCCCTGCATGGCATATTGTTATTAAGGAGGAGGTGTTGAGTCTCTTGAAGGACATTAAGGTACAAGAGTCTCCAGGCCCTGATAGGATCTGTCCCAGGTTACAGAGACTGTTGTGTGCTCTTTAGTTGCAGGTGAGGTCCCAAAAGGACTAGAGAGTAGCCAATGTCGCTCCTCCATTCAAGGAAAATAAGGATAGTCCAGCAAATTATAGGCCTGTGAGCCTTACATCAAAAAATAACCGGCTTTGGGTGAGGTAGGTCTTGTCTTACAAACCTGAATGGGTGTTTATTTATTTAGAGACACAGCGCAGTCGCCAGCCCTTCTGGCTTAATGAGCCAATGGTTCTCAGTTACACCCATGTGACCAATTACCCAACAGCTCTATTTCTATCTTTGATATCTCTTTTTTTCCCCTTTTCAAGGTTCTTTTGAAGACCCTGACCTGGAGTTACACTCTGACTTTGGTTCATTACGGGAATAGGACGCGCTCTCAGAGCCTCACGACCGGATGCTTTTTGATACCCCAAGGTCGCAGCCTGGAAGACGAGCACGCCTTCAGGGTTCCGGCATTTCATGTCTCTGGGGACGTGCTGTTTCTTGGCTGGTGCCCCTGACCAAAGCGTCACAGAAGAACGCGGAACAGCGAGAGCAGCGAGTTAGCTGCCGGGGGTTGTGTGTCTGGGGAGCCACATCCTTTTTAGTGCCAACTCTCCGGGTGCAGAGCTCGGAAAAAGCAACGCAACAGACTTTTAACATCATAAATCAGCAAGTTGTTAGTTATGTCTCCCCTGTCACTGTGAAACAGCGACACCTCTTTTTCCCTTATTAGGGAGAGGGAGAGCCTGTGGGACGTAGAATTACTGGGTGAATGTGTAGTTTTTGAGGTACTGCAAGTCTGTGTCTTTATTGATGCTTTGCTGCACGTTTGAGTGCTCAGTGGGAGGCGCTGATGCTTTTTAGTTGGTGGGGGTGGGGGGGGCTTAGGGTTCTAACATTTTAACTGTCTTTGGGGCACTCCTCTGTTTTTGTGGATGTTTGCAAAGAAAAAGAATTTCAGGATGTATATTATATACATTTCTCTGACATTAAATGTACCTCTTGAAACCAGTTGAACCACTGCATCTTTGGAATGTGGGAAGAAGCACATGTTTTTACAGGGAGAGCATACAAACTTCTTACAGATGGTGGTGGAATTGAACCAGGGTCACAGCCACTGCAACGGCACTATGCTAACTGTTACGCCATTGCGCCTCCCCATGGTAGTGTCGAGGTTAGGATAACGCTAATACAGAGCCATCTTCTCTTCCAAGGTTGCTGGTGAGGAGAGGGCAAATGATGTCATATACATGAACTTTCAACAAGGTTCATCACCATAAACTGATCCAGAGGATTAAGGCACGTAGGATCTAAATTTGTAAAGCTATAGAAAACGAAGAGTAGTGGCAGAGAGATGTTATTCTGACTAACAGTCTGTGACCAGTGGAGTTCAGCGGGGATCAGTTCTGTGTATGTGTGTGTGTGTGTGTGTGTGTGTGTGTGTGTGTGTGTGTGTGTATGTATATGTGTGTATATATATGTCTATGTATAAACGATATGGACAGAAAAATAGGTGGACTGATTCGTAAGTTTACAGATGGCACAAAAATTAGTATAGTCATGGATAGTGAGGAAGGTTGTCAAATAATATAGTGGGATAAATATCAGTTGGAAGAGTGGACACAGAATAGGCAAGTAGAGTTTAATCTGGACAAGTGAGGCCAAATGCAAGAAGAGAGCATGGGTATGGTAAGTTACAGGGTCCTTAATAATATTAATGTACAGAGGGATTTTGTAGTGCAAGTCCATAGCTTCCTGAACATGGCAAAACAAATGGAAAGAGTGGTAGAGAAGGCACGCGGCTTGCTTGCCTTCATCATTTGGGACACTGAGTGTAAGCACTGGCAAGTCATGTTGCAGCTATATTTAACATTGGATGAGTCACATTGTAGTATTGTGCAATTCTGGTCACCACATTACAGAAAGGACGTGGAGACTTCAGAGAGGGTGCAGAAGAGGTTCAGCAGAAATAGAGACTATGAACTATTAAGGAGAGGCTGTTCCAACTTACCTTGTTTTTTCTCTGGAGTTTTGGAGGCTGAGGGATACATAACAGGAGTATATAAAATTATGAGAGGAATGGGTGGGATAGTCAGAGTGAATTCTCTAGGATGCCAGTGTTCAAGAGTAGAGGGCAAAGCTTTAAGCTGAGAGGAAGAAAGTTCAAAGAAGATTTATGAGACAATTATTTTTACAAAGAGAGTGGTAAGTGCCTTGGAGGTGGTGGAAGAAGAATCAAAATTAACATTTGAGAGGCAATTAGACAGGACCATGAAACAGGCAGGGAAATGAGGGATACAGGCCATGTATGGGCAGGTGGGTTCAGTTTAGTACGGCATTATTTCCAGCACAGGTACAAGTCCATAAGACATAGGAGCAGAATTAGGCCACTCAGCCCATCAGGTCTGCCATTCCATCATGGCTGAGCTATTAGCCCTCTTAACCCCATTTCTTTTCCTTCTCCCCATAACTGATGATGCCCTGACTAATCAAGAACCTATCAACTTGCACTTTAAATATGCTCAGTGACTTGGCCCCCACAGCCGTCCAATGCACTGAATTCCACAGACTCTCCACCCTCTGGCTCTGCTCTAAATAGATGCTTCCTCTATTCTGAGGCTGTGTTCTCTGGTTTTAGACACCTGCGACAGAAACATCCTCTCCACATCCACTCCATCTAGCACTTTCAATATTAGATAGGTTTCAATGAAATCCCACCTCACCCCCCATTCTTCTGAACTCCAGCAAGTACAGGCACAGGGTCATCAAACACTCCTCATAAGTTAACCCTTACATTCCCGCAAATATTCTCGTGATCCTCCTCTGGATTCTCTCCAATGCCAGCACATTCCTTCTTAGATAGGGGCCTAAAACTGCTCACAATACTCCAAGTGCTGTCTCAGAAATGCCTTATAAAGCCTCAGCATTACATTCTTGCTCTTTTATTCTAGTCCTCTCAAAATGAATGCTAGCATTGCATTTGCCTTCCTCACCACTGACTCAACCTGCAAGTTAATCTTTAGGGAATCCTGCACAAGGACTCCCAAGTCCTGCTGCACCTCTGACTTTTGAATTCTCTCCCCATTTAGAAAATAGTCTACGCCTTTATTCCTTCAAACAAAGTGTATGACTATACATTCCCCTACTCCATATTCCATCTGCCACTTCGTTGTCCATTCTCCCAATTTGGCTAAATCCTTCTGTAGACTTCCTGCTTCCTCAACACTACCTTCCCCTCCACATATCTTCATATTGTCTGAAAACATGGCCACAAAGCTATCAATTCCGTCATCCAAATCATCGACATATAACGTGAAAAGAAGTGATCCTGACGTCCACCCTGTGGAATACCACTGGTCACCTGTTGTCAACCAGAAAAGGCTCTCTTTATTCCCACTCTTCGACTCCTGCCAGTCAGCCAATCTTCTATCCATGCTAGTATCGTTTTTTTGTAATACCATGGCCTCTTATCTAGTTAAGCAGCCTCAGGTACAGCCCATTCTGAAAATCAAAGTAAAGAGCATCCACTTACTCTTTGTCTTTCCTGCCTGTTAATTCCTCTAAAGAATTCCAACACATTTGTCAGGCAAGATTTCCCCTTAAAGAAACGATGCTGACTTTGATCTATTTTATCATGTGCCTTCAAGTACTCCAAAACCCTATCCTTAATACTGGACTCTAACATCTTCCCAGGCTAAGTCAGGCTAACTGGCCTATAATTTCCTTTCTTTTTCCTCCCTCCCTTCTTAAAGAGTGGTGTTACTTCTGCAATTTTCAGTCCTCTGGAACCAGTATCACTAATGCCTCCACAATTTCTTCAGCTACCTCTTTCAGAACCCTGGGGCATATTCCATCTGGTCCAGGTGACTTATCTACCTTCAGATATTTCAGCTTCCTAAACACCTTCTCCTTAGTAATAGCAACTACACTCTTTTCTGTCTCTTGACGCTCTTGAATATCTGGCAAACTGCTGGTGTCTTCAACAGTGAAAAATGATGCAAAGTACTAATAACGTTCATCTGCCATTTCTTTGTCTCCCATTACTACCTCCCCAATGTCATTTTCCAGTGGTCCATTATCCATTCTTACCTCTCTTTTACTCTTTATATAGCTGAAAAATTTTTGTATTCTCTTTTATGGCTAACTTAACTTCACATTTCATCTTTTCTCTCTTTATGGCTTTTTACTTGCCTTTCGTTGTTTTTTAAAAACTTCCCAATCCTCTAGCTTCCCACTAACTGTTGCTATATATATATAGCAACACACATAAAAGTTGCTGGTGAACGCAGCAGGCCAGGCAGCATCTCTAGGAAGAGGTACAGTCGACGTTTCGGGCCGAGACCCTTCGTCAGGACTAACTGAAGGAAGAGCTAGTAAGAGATTTGAAAGTGGAAGGGGGAGGGGGAGATCCAAAATGATAGGAGAAGACAGGAGGGGGAGGGATGGAGCCAAGAGCTGGACAGGTGATTGGCAAAAAGGATATGTGAGGATCATGGGATAGGAGGCCCAGGGAGAAGGAAAAGGTGGGGGGGGGGAACCCAGAGGGTGAGCAAGGGGTATAGTCAGAGGGACAGAGGGAGAAAAAGGAGAGAGAGAGAAAGAATGCGTGTATATAAATAAATAACGGAAGGGGTACGAGGGGGAGGTGGGGCATTAGCGGAAGTTAGAGAAGCCAATGTTCATGCCATCAGATTGGAGGCTACCCAGACGGAATATAAGGTGTTGTTCCTCCAACCTGAGTGTGGCTTTATCTTTACAGTAGAGGATAGACATATCAGAATGGGAATGGGACGTGGAATTAAAATGTGTTGCCACTGGGAGATCCTGCTTTCTCTGGCGGACAGAGCGTAGATGTTCAGCAAAGCGGTCTCCCAGTCTGCATTGGGTCTCACCAATATATAAAAGGCCACATTGGGAGCACTGGACGCAGTATATCGCCCCAGCCGACTCACAGGTGAAGTGTCGCCTCACCTGGAAGGACTGTTTGGGGCCCTGAATGGTGGTAAGGGAGGAAGTGTAAGGGCATGTGTAGCACTTGTTCCGCTTACACGGATAAGTGCCGGGAGGGAGATCAGTGGGGAAGGGATGGGGGGGACGAATGGACAAGGGAGTTGCGTAGGGAGCAATCCCTGCTGAAAGCAGAGGGGGGGAGAGGGAAAGATGTGCTTAGTGGTGGGATCCCATTGGAGGTGGCGGTGCCCTCTCTTTTGCTTTTATACTGTCTTTGACTTCCCTTGTCAGCCATGGTTGCCTCCAAAAAGTCCAGCTTTTGTTGTTCTGCCATCACCCCTGATAGTATTCCCTTCCAATCAATCTTGACCTGCTCCTCCCTCGTGCCTCCGTAATTCCACTTATTCCAGTGTAATACTGATACATCTGACTTTACCTTCTCCCTCTCAAACTGTAGGCTGGATTCAATCATATTAGGATAACAGTCTCCAAAGGGTTCCTTTACCTTAAGCTCCCTAATCAGATCTGGTTCACTACATAACAACAAATCCAGAATTGCCTTTCCCCTAGTGGACACAAGCTGTTCTAAAAAGCCATCTTGTAGGCATTCCAGAAATTCCCCCTTTGGAATCCAGCACCAACCTGATTTTCCCAATCTAACTGCATATTGAAATCTCCCATGACAATTGTAACATATTGTGGCCAAAAAGTCTGTTTCTGTGCTGTATTACTCTAAGTCTGTGTTCCTGTACAAGTGTATTATATATATTGTGTTGATGAAGAACAAACATATTATGGGTGATATCTGAAATATATAACTAGAGTATATCAAGCAGTGATAAATCAAGGCAACTTGCTGTGTCGTCTAGAAGACGTTTCACCACTCATCCGAGAGGCTTCCTCATTTCTGATCCATGGAGGGTAGTTTTCCAGCTTATAAACTTTGTGAGTTGTTTAGAAGTATAGCGACCACATGAGGGTCATTAAGAACCGTAATGAGAGGGTTATTAGTCTTATCTTTGCATGAATGGAGGTGTGAACTGCTGTAGAGATGCTGGGGTAAAGATGTTAAGACTGCATTGTAAGTACAAACGTAGCTGATAGGTGATGTCATACCCACCCCCTCTGCTCAGGGATGGGTTTTCCAGTTTGACAAAAATAGTTTCTTTAACCCCTCTTTCAAACCACCTGTCCTCCCTGTCCAAAATGTGCACAACGTTATCATCAGAGGAGCGTCCTTTGTCCATTACGTGTCGATATACTGTTGAGTTGTGAGGTGCAAGCCTTCACAGAACACGTCAACTCGGTGGATATCAACATCAAATTTATGCAAGAAGACATCAAGAATAATAGACTGGTTTTGTCAGACTGGGCAGTACTTGTCAAAGAAGATGGACATCAAGATATTGAAGTTTACAGGAAACCAACCCACACAGATCAGTATCTATGGTTTGACTCTCATCGTCCATCAAAACCTAAGTTCGGGGTTATCAGAACACTAAATTACCATGCTGAGAATGTGCCCACCAACGCTACAGCTAAAGACAAGGAGCACAAGTATTTGAGAGAAGCCTTGAAAGCTTGTGGCTACCCTGACTGGGCCTTCATCAAGACAGCAACAAAAAACCAGCAGGAACATTGGCGCAACAGAGGTAAGGAGCAAAGCAGACGGTAAAACGTAGTCATCCCATACACAGCTGGGGGTTCAGAGAAACTCAGGATTGTCAACAAACACTAGATCCCTGATAGTAAACACCAGATAGTAAAACTACAAACGCACCTCAGACAGAAACTCGTCCACCCCAAGGATCCTACACCCAAACCTAAACAGAGCAATATTGTATATGCTATCCAATGCAATGAGTGGAGGTATTTGTAATGGGGTGAAAACTCCAAAATTCCTCCAAAATTTTGTGTGTGTTGATTTGGTTTCATGAGAACTTAAAATCAAGATTTAGATACCAAAACCAAAAAATGAAAACAAAGTTGGAATGTTCTACGTCAAGGGTTTAAAAACACTTACAGAAGTTTTCACTGAAGGCCATGAAAATAAAAAATGTAGATACATTCAGAAATTCAACAGTTTGCTGAAGAGAATATTTAAAGGAATACAGAGAGAAAGGGAGAATTTCTCCAACTTCATTATTTTCCCTGTTGCCTATCAGATTGACTCAGTTTTTGTATTCTGGCCTGCTGGCTTGAAAGGGTAGGACTTGAATATCAAAGTCTATTCCACCTAACCATCTCTTCAGAAAATAGCAACACACGCAAATAATGCTGGTGAATGCAGCAGGCCTGTAATTTTTTGTGTGTGTTGCTTGAATTTCCAGCATCTGCAGATTTCCTTGTGTTTGCGTCTTCAGAAAATATTCCATTTACTGCATATAAGGCCCTCATAATTTTATGCACTTCAACTAGAGTAAATCTTCCCTCAGCCACCTCAATAACCTTATCAATTTCAAATAAAACGTGTACAGTAATACTGTGAGCACTCGACTATTCAGAAAACCTGATGACTCAGTAGCTTGCTCATCATGTGATGTTTCCTGCACTTTCTGAAACGCATCGAGACCCCAGTTCCTGCACTTCCTGAATCTCACTGGAGCCTGGGTTACTCCACTCCCCTGCATCTATCACTTGATGGTCTGATTCTCTGTCCACGTGGAAGGGACTGCCAAGCGTCAGGTACACATTTCTCAGATGATCCCCACACAGGAAGGCTGCTGAATGTTAGAGGGATGAACTTCCCCTAAAGTTTCTGTCTGATGTTGGATTTATGAAGCTCCCAATGTGAGCCCTCACTTTGGGTTTGAATCTAGAACCACCATTTAATGCAGATAATGTCACATCAGAATAATTCGACATAACATAAATGACATTTCAATCACTGTTAATGGCATCTGCAGATGGTACAGCACCAGACAGAGTTGGAACACTTTGTGAGCAGTCTCGTGTTGACGGACATTGCAACTATGAACAGGGAGAGCTGGAAAGACAGAACATCTGGAGAAGCCGGAACACTGTGGCAGAGTACCGAGCTGATCAGTTCAATATGTTAGTCAGAGAGTGGCAATATCAAAGTGTATGGAATTAAGGTTAATGAAAAAGTATGGATTTTAAAAAGATTAGTTGTCAGACAGTGTGGCAGGTGATGATCAGTAAGGACTGCAAGAATCAGTGCTTGGGCCTTAGCCAATCATAAAACGTAGCAATGACTTGCTTGTGTTGTTATGTGAAAAATTATGATTTCAAAGTTGGCTGATGACACTAATAATGGGGAATAATGGGGAATTTGAAAAATGGGGAAAGAATTCAAAGTTCTGAGATGCAACGGGACTTGGGAGTCCTCGTACAGGATACCCTTAAAGTTAACCTCCAGGTTGAGTCGGTAGTGAAGAAGGCGAATGCAATGTTGGCATTCATTTCTAGAGGAATAGAGTATAGGAGCAGGGATGTGATGTTGAGGCTCTATAAGGCGCTGGTGAGACCTCACTTGGAGTACAGTGGGCAGTTTTGGTCTCCTTATTTAAGAAAGGATGTGCTGACGTTGGAGAGGGTACAGAGAAGATTCACTAGAATGATTCCAGGAATGAGAGGGTTAACATATGAGGAACATTTGTCCGCTCTTGGACTGTATTCCTTGGAGTTTAGAAGAATGAGGAGAGACCTCATAGAAACATTTCAAATGTTGAAAGGCATGGACAGAGTGGATGTGGCAAAGTTGTTTCCCATGATGGGGGAGTCTAGTACGAGGGGGCATGACTTCAGGATTGAAGGGCGCCCATTCAGAACAGAAATGCGAAGAAATTTTTTTAGTCAGAAGGTGGTGAATCTATGGAATTTGTTGCCACGGGCAGCAGTGGAGGCCAAGTCATTGGGTGTATTTAAGGCAGAGATTGATAGGTATCTGAGTAGCCAGGGCATCAAAGGTTATGGTGAAAAGGTGGGGGAGTGAGACGAAATAGGAGAATGGATCAACTCATGATAAAATGGCGGAGCAGACTCGATGGGCCAAATGGCCTACTTCTGCTCCTTTGTCTTATGGTGTTATGGTCTAATAAAGTTACACAGCAGTGAAACAGGCCCTTTGGCCCAACTTATCCATGCTAACCCAAACCAGTCTCATTTGCTGCACTTGAGCTATATTACTTTATCCATGTACCTGTCCTGATGTTTTTAAAAGTTGCAGCTAACTGTACCTGCCTCAATAATACATTTGATAACTCAATCCACATACATTCCATACTCTAGGTGAAGCTGTTGCCTCTCAGCTCCCTTTTAAATCCTTTCCATCACATCTCAAACCTTCTGCACACTAGATTTAGACTCCCCTACTCTGTGAAAATGACTTTGATAATTCACCTATCTATGCCCCCATGATTTTACACAGCCATCGAGTCAGAGTATTACTGTACAGAAACAGGCCTTTCAGCCCAACTAGTCCATGCCAAACTGTTATTCCGCCAAGTTCCATCATGATACATAGCCCTCCATACCCTTCCCATTCATATAGGTACTTCCCATTCATAACTTTCCCATTCATACCTTTCCCATTCATACCCTTCCCATTCATACCCTTCCCATTCATACCTTTCCCATTCATACTCTTCCCACTCATATACTTCCCATTCATACTCTTCCCACTCATATACTTCCCATTCATACCCTTCCCATTCATATATTTCCTATTCATATACTTCCCTTTCATACCCTTCCCATTCACATACTTCCTATTCATATACTTTCCATTCACACCCTTCCCATTCATACCCTTCTCATTCATACCTCTCCCATTCATACCCTTCCCATTCACACTCTTCCCATTCATACCCTTCCCATTCATACCTTTCCCATTCATACTCTTCCCACTCATATACTTCCCATTCATACCCTTCCCATTCATACCCTTCCCATTCACACCCTTCCCATTCATACCCTTCCCATTCATACCCTTCCCATTCACACCCTTCCCATTCATACCCTTCCCATTCATACCCTTCCCATTCACACCCTTCCCATTCATACCCTTCCCATTCATACCTTTCCCATTCATACTCTTCCCATTCATACCTTTCCCATTCATACCTTTCCCATTCATATATTTATCCAAACTTCTTGTAAATGTTACAATCTAATCTGCATCCACCACTTTCACTGACAGCTTGTTCCACACTCACAACACACACTGTTCAGCTTCTTTTTAAATATTTCACCTTTCATCCTTAACATAAGAACATGAAAAAGTCTTTGACAAGAACAAGCCATTTGGCCCAGCAAAGCTTGCCAAATTCCTATTCACATAGTGTATTGAAATAACTATCGAGTTTAGATTTGAAAGTCTCTACGTACTACTCTCAACTACACAACTAGGTAGTTTGTTCCATGTGTCCACAACTCACTATGTAAACAAATGCTTCCTGATGTTAGTCTGAAATCTCCCTTTAACCAGTCTCCCCTAAGGCCTCATGTCCTCATTGACGGATTAATTTTGGAGTGGCAGCTGGCATCCACTTTACTTATACCCCTAATGATTTTGAATCATATCTCCTCTCATTCTACATCTACGTAGGCTAAAAAGATTTATTTCTTTCAATCTTTCTTCATAGTTCATACCCTGCAGACCTGGAATAAGTCTCGACGCCCTTCCCTAGAGTCTCTCCAGTGCCTTCACACCCCTCACACAATATGGAGGCCAAAATTGTACGGAGTACTCGAGGAATGGCCTCACAAGCACATTATACAGCTCAAGGAGAATGCCTCCAGACTTGAACTCCATGGAGCGCGTTGTATAGCCCAACATTCTATTAGCCTTCCTAATCGCTTCTGTGCATTGTCTAGATGTTGATAGTGATGAGTCTACCAGGATACCCAATTCCTTCTCACACAGTCCACTTTCTAACTCAAGACCCGCCCCATTGTATATTTATGTACTGTAGCGGTGTGCTACACACAGCGCTAGAATAACCACACGTAGTCGGTGAGTTGGAGTTGCCATAAAGAGATTTATTCAAACTTCGTGGCCTGCTTTAAAGCCTTCCCGTTCCCGCCCTCCCTGGGCGGGACTGCTGTGGGGAATGCATATTCCCAGACCCTTTCCGCGCGCGGGATTTTCCCCCTGCTGGAGAAGATGGCCTGGCGCCCTTTTTGCTGCCGGCCCTCTGCCTGCGCGCGCTGTTTCGTGAGCCGGTTCGTGGGTGCTAGAAAGTAGGTTGCCACATAACCCCCCCCCCCCCAGAACCGGCGATACCTCCCCCAATGTCCACAGTCTGGATCGGCCTCTGTTTGGGAGGTCTGCCCCTGTGCCGCGGTGCCTGAGCCTGGACCGGCTGCGCCAAGTCCACATGGGCCGGTTTGAGTCGGTCCACCGTGAAAACCTCCTCTCTCCCCCCAATGTCCAGCACGAACGTGGACCCATTGTTCCTGATCACCTTAAACGGCCCCTCGTAGGGCCGCTGTAGCGGTGCCCGGTGTCCGCCCCGTCATACAAAAAGAAACTTACAGTTCTGCAAGTCTTTGGGTACGCAGGACGGGCTTTGTCCGTGCTGTGAAATGGGTATGGGGGCCAGGTTACCGAACCTCTCCCGTAGTCTGTCCAGGACAGCTGTGGGTTCTTCCTCTTGCCCCCTTGGGGCCGGTATGAACTCTCCTGGGACGACCAGGGGTGTGCTGTACACCAACTCGGCCGACGAGGTGTGTAGATCCTCTTTGGGCGCGTGCGGATTCCGAGCAGGACCCAGGGAAGCTCGTCAACCCAGTTAGGCCCCTCCAGGCGGGCCATGAGAGCCGACTTCAGGTGACGGTGGAAACGCTCCACTAGTCTGTTCGACTGTGGGTGGTAGGCAGTTGTGTGGTGTAGCTGCGATCCTAAAAGGCTGGCCATAGCTGACCACAGGCTGGAGGTGAACTGGGCGCCCCTGTCGGAGGTAATGTGGGCCGGTACCCCAAAGCGTGCTACCCAGGTTGCGATCAGTGCTCGGGCGCAGGATTCGGAGGTGGTGTCGCTGAGCGGGACTGCCTCCTGCCATCTGGTGAACCGGTCTATCATAGTTAGGAGGTACCGCACTCCTCATGACACTGGCAGGGGTCCCACGATATCCACATGAATGTGGTCGAACCTCCGGCGGGTGGGTTTGAACCGCTGCGGCGGAGCCTTGGTGTGCCGCTGCACCTTGGCCGTTTGGCACTGCATACACGTTTTGGCCCATTCACTGACCTGCTTACGAAGCCCATGCCACACGAACCTATTGGCGACCAGTCGGACGGTTGTCCTGATGGAGGGGTGCGCTAAGTTGTGAATGGATTTGAACACCCACCGGCGCCAGGCTGCTGGGACGATGGGGCGGGGTTGGCCAGTAGCTACGTCACATAGTAGGGTCCTCTCACCTGGGCCTACGGGGAGGTCTTGGAGCTGCAAACCGGAGACTGCAGTCCTGTAACTGGGGATCTCCGCGTCTGCCTGCTGTGCCTCTGCCAGCGCTGCATAGTCCACCCCCTGGGACAGGGCCTGTATGGTCGGTCGGGGTAGTGCGTCCGCCATGACGTTGTCCTTTCCCGAGACATGCCGGATGTCCGTCGTGTACTCGGAGATGTAGGACAGATGTCGCTGCTGGCGGGACGACCAGGGGTCGGACACCTTCATGAACGCAAAGGGAAGCGGTTTGTGGTCTGTGAACGCGGTGAAGGGCCTACCTTCTAAGAAGTACCTGAAATGCCGGATTGCCAGGTATAGTGCCAATAGCTCCCGGTCGAAAGCACTGTATTTGAGTTCGGGTGGTCGTAGGTGTTTGCTGAAGAACGCCAGGGGCTGCCAGCGACCATCGATGAGTTGTTCCAGCACTCCACCGACTGCTGTGTTGGATGCGTCCACCATGAGGGCAGTAGGAACGCCCGCTCTGGGGTGCACTAGCATCGCGGCGTTTGCCAAGGCTTCTTTGGTTTTAACGAAGGCGGCTGCGGCCTCTTCGTCCCAGGTAATGTCCTTGCCCTTACCCGACATTAGAGTGAACAGGGGTCGCATGGTTCGGGCTGCTGAGGGGAGGAAACGGTGGTAGAAATTCACCATACCCACGAATTCCTGCAGGCCTTTGATTGTGTTGGGTCGGGGGAAGTGGCGGACCGCGTCTACCTTGGCGGGCAGCGGGGTTGCCCCGTCTTTGGTAATCCTGTGGCCCAGGAAGTCGATGGTATCGAGTCCGAACTGGCATTTGGCTGGGTTGATTGTAAGGCCGAATTCGTTCAGGCGGGAGTAGAGCTGGCGGAGGTGGGACAGATGCTCCTGCCGACTACTGCTGGCTATGAGGATGTCATCCAAATAGATGAATGCAAAGTCCAGGTCGCGTCCCACCGCGTCCATTAGACACTGGAAAGTCTGTGCGGCATTCTTTAGACCAAACGGCATTCGAAGGAATTCAAAAAGTCCGAACGGGGTGATGAGTGCTGTTTTGGGGATGTCGTCCGGATGTACCGGGATTTGATGGTATCCCCGGACGAGGTCTACCTTGGAAAAGATCCTTGCGCCTTGTAGGTTTGCTGCAAAATCTTAAATGAGTGGCACAAGGTAGCGGTCTGAAGTTGTAGCCTCGTTCAGCCTGCGGTAGTCACCGCATGGTCTCCAGCCGCGCCCCCCCCCGCCCCCGTTGCCTTGGGCACCATGTGCAGCGGGGAGACCCATGGGCTGTCGGACCGTCGTATGATCCCCAATTCCTCCATCTTCTTGAACTCCTCTTTCGCCAGTCGGAGCTTGTCCAGGGGAAGCCTTCGAGCACGGGCGTGGAGGGGTGGTCCCTGGGTCGGGATGTGGTGCTGTACTCCGTGTCTGGGCATGGCTGCCGTGAACTGCGGTGTCAGTACTGATGGGAAATCCGCCAGGACCCTGGTGAATTCATCGTCAGACAGCGTGATGGAGTCCAGGTGTGGCGCTGGCAACTGTGCTTCATTCAGGGAGAACGTTTGAAAAGTCTTGGCGTGGACTAATCGCTTCCCTTGCAGGTCGACCAGCAGGCTGTGGGCTCGTAGAAAATCCGCCCCCAGGAGTGGTTGGGCCACGGCAGCCAGTGTGAAGTCCCACATGAACCGGCTGGAGCTGAACTGTAGCCGCACCGTGCGGGTACCGTAGGTTCGTATTGTGCTGCCATTAGTGGCCCTCAGGGTGGGTCCCGGTTCTCAGTTGCGGGTGTCGTAACTCGTTGGAGGTAAGACGCTGATCTCCGCTCCGGTATCGACCAAAAAGCGGCGTCCCGACTGCTTGTCCCAGACGTACAGGAGGCTGTCCTGATGGCCAGCCGCCGTAGCCATCAGCGGCGGTTGGCCCTGGCGTTTCCCAGGAATTTGCAGGGCGGTCTGCAGCGGCGGGCCTCTGTGCCCCACCGCTGGTGGTAGAAGCACTATTGTTCGTTGGGCTCCTCACTCCCGTCGCCGGGTTTTGTAGGCTCTGCTGCCGGGCCTGGTCTGGTCTGTCGTTGGGCACGTGGCTTGGTGATCTGTGCGACGGATGCCCCTCTCTCTTTCCTGGCATTCCACAGCACATCTGCCAGGGCCGCCACCTCCCGGGGGTTGCTGAAATCTGCGTCGGACAGCAGCAGGCATATGTCCTCGGGCAGTTGCTCTAGGAACGCCTGCTCAAACATGAGGCAGGGTTTGTGTCCTTCAGCCAGGGCCAGCATCTCGTTCATTAATGCTGACGGCGGCCTGTCTCCCAAACCATCCAGGTGCATTAAGCGGCGTGCTCGTTCGCACCGTGAGAGTCCGAAAGTCCTTATGAGCAGGGCTTTGAATGCTGTGTATTTGCCGTCCCCCGGGGGCGACTGAATAAACTCCTCAACTTGTGCAGCAGTCTCCTGGTCGAGGGAGCTCAGCACGTAGTAGTAGCGAGTGGACTCCGAGGTTATCTGCCGAATGTGGAATTGAGCTTCTGCTTGTTCGAACCACAGACGAAGTCGCAGCGGCCAAAAGCTTGGCAGTTGTAACGAAACTGCGTGAACAGATGCGGCGTCGGTCATCTCTGGTCCAAATATCGTTTGGGTCGTCGGGGTCAACAATTGTAGCGGTGTGCTACGCACAGCACTAAAATAACCACACGGAGTCGGTGAGTTAGAGTTGCGATAAAGAGATTTATTCAAACTTCGCAGCCTGCTTTAAAGCCTTTCCGTTCCCGCCCTCCCTGGGGCGGGACTGCTGTGGGGAATGCATATTCCCAGACCCTTTCCACGAGCGGGATTTTCCCCCTGCTTGTGAAGATGGCTTGGTGCCCTTTTTGGGGCCAGCCCTCTGCCTGCGCGCGCTGTTTCGTGAGCCGGTTCGTGGGTGCCAGAAAGTGGGTCACCACAGTCTGATACTTCTACATCCTACATGTAGTACAGGTAGTACATGTAGTACATTTACTTGCATTAAATTTCATCTGCCATTTATCTGGCCACATCTGGATTTTGCTTTGATCTAACTGTATTGATTTGGCCACCTGAGTGTTATCAGCCCATCTCCCTAATTTTGTGTCATCAGCAAACTTTACTAGTTTATTTGTTATGTGTTATCCAAATCATTAATCTAAGTTAAAAACAGCAGCATCCCCAAAACTGATCCCTGCAGAACCCCACTTTTAACATCTTCTAGGTGTGAAAATGATCTTCTCACCATAACTTGCTTTCTGGTTTTGAGTCAATTTTGCACCCATTCGCACACCCCACTCTAAATCCCTACCTCCAGTAATTTGATTATTAATCTTTTGTGGAGTACCTTGTCAAAAACCTTATGAAAGTCCAAATAAAGTATATCAACTGCTCTATTGCTATCACAAATTTTAATTGCCTCTTCAATAGTAAAGCATGATTTCCCCTTTCTGAACCCAAGCTGACTTTCTGCTAACATGCCTGGTCTTATCAGCTGCTTTTCTATCTCATTCTTTATTATTGTTTCCATTATCTTACCCATGATACATGTTAAGTTTGCTGGTCTATAGTTACCAGTGTCAGTGAGGCCACCCTTCTTCTATACTGGGACAACATTAGTCCATTTCCAGTCCTTAGGGATTTCACCAGTCTTCAATGATTTTTGAAAAATACATGTTAGGGGTTTGTATATATAATCACAGACTTCATTAAGTCACCTCTACTTCCAAAGGAGACTGAGGTCCTTTGGAGGATGCAGGCCTCTCCTTCACATGTTCTACCAGTCTGTTGTCGCCAGTGCAGTCTTTTATGCGGTGGTGTGTTTGGGTAATGGCATCAACATGGGTGATGCTAACAGGCTCAATAAACTGATTAGAAAGGTGGGCTCTGTTATAGGAGTCAAACTGGGCACACCGGAGGCTGTGGCAGGACAAAGGACCCTACAGAAAATCCTAGCAATTCTGGACAATGTTTCTCACCCCCTGCATGTCACCTTGGCTGAACAGAGGAGCACTTTCAGTAACAGACTAAGACAACTGCACTGCTCCAAAGAGCACGACATGAGGTCATTCTTACCCTTAGCCATTCGGCTCTATAATGAGCCAACCTATAGCCAGGGAAGTGATGACCCCCCCCCCCGCCCCCGTTAACTGTTTCAGGTAACTTATTTTTTACACTTTTTACTTCTATTATTTATATCTGTGCACTTGTAATGCTACTATAATTTACTTTGGGATTAATAAAGTATCCATCCATCTATCCATCTATATGCTGTCCGGCCCTGGAGATTTATTAAATTTTGACCTTTTCAGCTGAAGCAGAACCTCACATTCTAAGGTCTCTAAGTCACTTAAAACAACTTCATTTTTCTCTACACTTACTGGCATATTGCTAATATCTTCGCAGGTGAATACTTTAGCAAAATACGAGTTAAGAGTATCTGCTATGTCTTTCTCCACATAATTTAACACCCCACCATTTTTCCTAATACACTTCACTTCCTCCTTGGTTTTTCTTTTACTACTAAAGTATTGAAAAATCTCTTAGGGTCAATTTTAGCATTATCAGCAATATCCTTCTCAACCTATATTTTGACAATCCAAATTTCCCTCTTGACTATAGCTCTCATATTTTCATGTGCCCTACTGTTAACATCATTACTATTTTTTTCTGTATTCCTTAAATAGCTGTCTTTACTTCAATAATTGTTATGTACATCCTTATTCGTCCATGTAGTTGATCTATTCTTTTATTGCTTCTCGTGACCTTGGGTATGAACATTTCCTGCACTGAGTATATTACCTCTTTAAATCAACCCCATTGTTCCTCAGCTGACTCAACGGCAAGCAGTTCTTCCAGTTTACTTTCTGAAGTCTCTGCCACATCTGCAGAAACTTTGCCTTTCTGCAATTCAATTTAATGGCTTTGGTTTTTACTGATATACTCTCCCAAAAAACTTTGAGACTAACAATGTTATGGTTGCTTGTTCCTAAAGGGTCAACAACTTGCACACTCAAAATTCTATCCTGATTGTTACATAACATCAAGTCTCAACAGGCCTCCCTTCTTGTTGGTGCATTTACATACTGGGTCAAAAGACAATCATTCAATAACTCAATTAATTCACTTCCCTTAATCCATTAGTCACTGGGTTCTCCCACTCAATATTTGGGAAATTAAAGTCATCCATAACTATAAAGTAAGTAATTGTTCCAAAGTAGGCATTGTAGGCCAACGGGCCTGTATTGTGCTGTAGTTTTTCTATGTTTCTATAACATCACCTTCAGAACTTGCTTTTTTAATAGTCTGAGAGAGTTGTTTGTTAAAATCACTGTCACCTTGACCTATGACCTTGTTCTTGTCTCATCCAACCTCAATGGAAAAAGCCTACTTACGATACATTTAACCTATTTTTATCCTTAATAACTTTGTGTACATCTAGCAAATCCCCATCATTCTCCTGCACTCCAGGAAATAAAGTCCATAAGACCATAAGGTATCAGAGCAGAATTAGGCCATTTGGCCCTTTGAGTCTGCTCCACCATTTCATCATGGCTGATTCATTCTCCCTCTCAGCACCAATCTCCTGCCTTCTCCCTGTATCTCTTCATGCCCTCACTGATCAAGAATCTATCAACCTCTGCCTTAAATATATCCAATGATTTGACCTCCACAGCTGCCTGTGGCAATGAATTCCACAGTTTCACCATTCTCTGGCTAAAGAAATTTCTCCTCATCTCCGTTCTAAAAGGTCACCTGTCTACTCTGAGGCTGTGTCCCCTGGTCTTAGACTGTCCCACCACAGGAAGCAGTCTCTCCTCATCTACTCTATTGAGGCCTTTCAACATTCAATAGGTTTCAATGAGGTCACCTCTCATTCTTTTGAGTTCCAGGGAGTACAGGCCCTGAGCCATTAAACACTCCTCATATGACAAGCCTTTCAATCCTGGAATCATTTTCATGAACCTCTTTTGAACCCTTTCCAATGTCAGCTCATCCTTTCTTCAATAAGGGGCCCAAACCTGTTCACAATGCTCCAAGTGAGGCCTCACCAGTGCTTCATAAAATCTCAACATTACACCTTTGCTTTATATTCTGGTCCTCTCGAAATGAATGCTAACATTGCATTTGCCTTCCTCACCACGGACTCAACCTGCAAATTAACCTTTAGGGAATCCTGCACAAGGACTCCCAAGTCCCCTTACACCTCAGATTTTTGAATTTTCTCTCCATTTAGAAAAGCCCATTCTCCTAATCTGTTAAAGTCCTTCTTTAGTCCCTATACTTCCTCAAACCTTCTTGACCATCCACCCCTCTTCATATCGTCTGCAAACGTGGTTACAAAGTCACCAATTCCATCATCCAAATCATTGACTATTAACATAAAAAGAAGCGATCCCAACACTAGTCACCAGCAGCCAACCAAAAAAGGCTACCTTTACTCTTATTTTTTGTCTCCTGTCAATCAACCACTGCTCTATCCATGCTAGTACCTTTTCTGTAATACCATGGGCTCATAGCTTGTTAAGCAGCCTCATGTGTGGCACCTTGTCAAAAGCCTTCTGAAAGCCCAAGTACACAATATTCGCCAATTCCTCTTTGTCTATCCTGCTTGTTATTTCTTAAAAGAACTCCAATAGATTTGTCAGGCAACATTTTCCATTGAGGAAACCGTGCTGACTACGGCCTATTTTATCATGTGCCTCCAGGAACCCAAAGCCATATCCTTAATCGACTCCAGCATCTTCCCAACCTCTGAGGTCAGACTAACTGGCCTATAGTTTCTTTTCTTCTGGTTCTCTCCTTTCTTGAAGAGTGTTGTGACATTTGCAATTTTCCATTCCCCCGGAACCATTCCAGAATCTAGTGATTTTTGAAAGATCATTACTAATTCCTCCACAATTCAGCCAGCTCTTTCAGAACTCTGTGGTGTACACCATCTGGTGCAGATGACTTTTCTATCTTCAGACCTTTCAGTTTCCCAAGAACCTTCTCTCTAGTAATGGTAACTTCACACACTTCATGACCGCTGACACCTGGAATTCCACCATACCACTAGTGTCTTCCACAGTGAAGACTGAAGCAAAATACTTATTCAGCTTGTCCGCCATTTCCTTTTTCCCCATTTCTACTTCTCCAGCATCATTTTGTAATGCTTACTCGTGTCTTTCTTTTACACTTTATATATCTGAAGAAACTTTTGGCATCCTCTTTAATATTACTGACTAGCTTATCTTCTTATTCCATCTTTTAGTTGCCTTCTGTTAGTTTTCAAAAGCTTCGCAATCCTCTAACTTCCCACTAATTTTTGTTCTAATATATGCCCTCTCTTTGGCTTTTATGTTGGCTTTGACTTCTCTTCTCAGCCATGACTGTGTCATCCTGTCTTTAGAATACTGCTTCCTCTTTGGGACATATATATATCTTGCCCCTTATGAATTGCTCACAAGTTAATTCTGGTTCATTGCACAACACCCAATCCAGAATAGCCGATCCCCTAGCGGATTCAACCACGAACTGCTCTAAAAAACCATCTCATAGGCATTCTACAAGTTCCCCCTCTTGGAATCCAACACCAACCTAATTTTCTCAATCTACCTACTTATTGAAATTTCCCATGTCTATTGTAACATTGCCCTTTTGACATGCATTTTCTATCTCCCATTTTAACTTGTAGACCACATATTTACTACTGTTTGGGGGGTCTATGTATAACTCCCATCAGGGTCTTTTTACCCTTGCAGTTCCTTAGCTCTGCCCACAACAATTCCAACTCTATGTCACCTCTTTCTAATGATTTGATTTAATTTTTTACCAACAGAGCCATGCCACCCCCTCTGCCTTCCTGCCTGGCCTTCTGATACAATGTGTATCCTTGGACTTTAAGTTCCCAGCTGTAATGTTCTTTCAGCCACAACTAACTAATACCCATAATGTCATACATACCAATCTGTAACTGTACTGCAAGTTAATCTACCTTATTTTGTATACTGCCTGCATTCAAATACAACACCTTTTGTCCTGTATTCACCATTTTTGATTTTGTCCACTTTTTACATTGCAACTCATCCTGTTGACTACAATTTTGACCAATCATTAGCCTCTCCTTGCTAGGAGTCTCACTACACATTGCTCCTGTTTGTAAACCAACTACCTGATCCTCAGCACTGTCACTCCAGTTCCCATCACACTGCCAAATTAATTTAAGCCCCCCTGAACAACTCCAGGAAACCTGCCCGCGAGGATACCAGACCCCCTTGGGTTCAGAATAGCCATTCCTTTTGTACAGGTCATACCTTCCTCAGAAGAGATCCCAATGATCCATGAATCTGAACCCCTGTCCTCTGCACCAGTTCCTCAGCCACGCATTCATCTGCCAAATCATCCTATTCTTATCCTCACTGCCATTTGGCACAGGCGGCAATCCAGAGATTACTACCCCAGAGCTCTTGTTTTTCACCTTTCTACCCAGCTCTCTAACATCTCTCTTCAGGACCTCCTCACCTTTCTTACCTATGTCATTCAACCTTCCCCTAGAACTCAAGTCGCAGCATCATTCTTGTAAATTTTCTCAGTACTCTTTCAATCTTATCAGTATCTTTACTCCCAGTAAGTGATGTGAATTGCACATAATATTCCAAATTAGACCTCATTAATGTCCTCTCTAACTTCAACATAACAACCCAACTTCAGTACTCAGTACTATAATTTATTAAGGCAATATGCCAAAAGCTCTCCTTATGGTCCTACCTGCTTGTGACGCCGCTTTCAAGGAATTATGGATCTGCATTCCCAGATCCCTCTGCTCTACTGATCTCCTCAGTACCCTACCATTCACTGTGACAGTCCTACCCTGGTTTACCCTCCCAAAGTACGACACCTCACACTTGTCTACATTAAATTCTAACCGCCATATTGTAGCTCATTTTTCAGCTGGTCCAGATCCCACTGCAAGCTTTGACAGCCTTCCTTGCTGTTCCTTACACCCCTAGTCTTGATTCCATCACAAATCAGCTGATCCGGTTTAACACATTATCATCCAGATCATTGATATAAATGACAAACAATAACAGACCCAGCAGCAAATCCTGCAGCACTCCTCTAGCCAGGTCAGGAAATAACCATCGACTACCACTCTCTGGCTTCTCCCACAAAGTCCATCTTAAATCTAATGTACCACCTCATCCTGAATACCAAGAGATTGAACTTTCTTGAGCAGCTTCGTATGTGGGACTTCATCAAAGGCTTTGTTAAAGTCTGTGAGGACAACATCCATTGCTTTATTTCATCAATTTTCCTGGTAAACTTCTCAAAAAATTCTTTGATTGGTTTGACATGACCTACCATGCAGAAAGTCATGTTGACTATTCCTAATCAGGCCCTGTCTATCCAAATATCTGGCCCCTTAGAATCATCATCATCATCAGGTGCCATGCCCGGATTGAACTTTGACAGCCGTGGCCCACACACTCCTGTTTTGGGTCAAGTGGATCAATTCATTGGTATTCATTTCCAGTTCTCTGGCTGCTGTCTCCATCATCATTTCTCTTTGCCTTCCTCTTGCTTTCTTCCCTTCAATCTTTCCCATAATTACCGTGCATTCTAACTCCCCTTTCCTAATCACATGTCCAATGACGTTACGTTGCCTTTTCATGATCTCATACATTATTTCTCTTTTTGTGCTTGCTCTGTTCATGACATCCTCGTTAGATATTTGTTTCGTCCATGATATTCTTTGCACCCTCCTCAAAAACCACATCTCTGCTGCTTCAATTCGTTTCCTCATGTTCTAGATATTGTCCAACATTCTGAGCTATATAACATAACTGGATAAACGTAACATTTCAGTACTTTGAGGCAGGTTGTCATGCCTAGTTTAGTATTTGTCAGTATATTCTTCATTCTCATAAAGGTGTCTTTTACCATCCCTATTCTTCTTTTGATGTCCATGTCACACCTGCCATCTGATATCACCCAGCTTCCTAAGTAGCAAAAGTTCTGTACTTGTTTTATGTCTTCCCCGTTTATTCTCAGCCTGCAGATAGGATTCTCCTTCTTTTTGGATATCACCATACATTCTGTCTTTTTGCAGTTGATAGACAGACGCATTTTTGCACTTTCTTCAACAACTATATCAATTAAGTTTTGTAGTTCTTCCTCCGTACTTGCAATTAACACAGTGTCATCCGCATATCTAAAATTATTGGTGTTTTCACTGCCAACTTTGATACCCAAGATGTCTCTTATTTTTTGTAATATTGTTTCATTTGTGATGCCAAACAAAGCTATCGGATGATTGATGCTAATGAGAGAGATAAGAGAGACAATGGAGAAACGTTCAAAATGTTAATAAGAGAGGAGAGAGGGATTAACGGAAAAGAAACACAATTCAGAATATTGACAGACCGGTTGCTTTGAACCTGAACTGTTTGAAGTTTGATGGACAGGCGATACCCCAGCAGGGGGATAAAAAGAACAGGTTCGCTAAGGCACGGGACACCACAAGACCACGAGATAACAAGACCCTGGAAAGAGCGGTATGCCCCCACAAGTTGGTGGGAGTTTGGAGGCCCAGTTCGTGGGAACTGACCATAGGCTCACAGGGTGTAAAGGTACGATCAGTGGGAACCTGGTGTGTGTGTCCGCCCTTGCCTGGGTGCCGGGTTCACTGCGGAAGAACGATCGTATCTGAATGGAGGGGTCATAGTGGGTGACCACAGCGGAATGGAAGACATCAAAAAGGGTCTGCCCGAAACCAACTGTGAAGACACCAAAAGGTCTGACTGAACCACATTGCATCCCCCCACCCCCCAACGGCACAACAGCGATTACTGCGAACTGTACTAAGCTGACCTGAACTCTGCGTCACTTGAGACTGATCATTTTACCCCTAGACTGTGATAGAGCTTGGTTGATCCCTATTACCCTAGTTCTGTGTACATGTGTGTATTATCATTGCTAACCTGTTGCATTTATATCCTTACGATTAGAGTACTGTGTTACTTATTTCTTTAATAAAACTTTATTAGATCCTAGTAATCCAGACTCCAATGAGTGTTCCATTTCTGTTGGGTTGGCAACCCAGATATGGGGTACATCACATAAGTGGGGATCTCGTCTGGGATTTTGAACGCCAAATTTGGGACTGGGTAAGTTGATTGGGTTAAAATTCCCGAAAGAAAGAAAGGGCAAACAGCAGAAATGGAGATTGAGGAATTTCTAAAGGCACTAACCTTGGAAGCATTAGAGGATGCCAGGAAATCAGAATTGGCAACTGTTGCCAAATGGTTGAATCTTTTTAAGGGGAAGCCGACAATGAGGAGAGCGGAGATGCACAGAGCTATCATTGAGCATTATGTATCTGAAGGTGTGTTTCCCCACAGGGAGCTGGAGGTGGTGTCTATGAGCAAACCTGGTGGAGAAGCAGTGCACCTGCAGATGGAAAAATTGAGACTCGAGCACGAGTTCCGGGTAAGGCAGTTAGAACGAGAAGAGAGAGAGAAACAGAGGGAAAGAGAATTTAAGCTGGAGAAGTTAAGGATGACGCTAGCGCAGGGCCCCATGCCGAACCAAGGTGGAGGGTTCAGGGCGACCCAGGAGGTTAGGCTGGTTCCCCCATTTGAGGAGGCCGATGTTGATCAGTACTTTCTACATTTTGAAAAAGTCACTGCAAGTCAGGACTGGCCGAGGGATAAGTGGGCTGTTTTGCTTCAGAGCATACTTAAAGAAAAAGCTCAGCAAGCTTACTCGGCATTGTCCGCAGAAGATGCCCAGAGGTATGATGTGGTGAAAGAGGCGATACTCAGGATTTATGAGTTGGTCCCAGAGGCATACCGGCAGAGGTTCCGGAATGTGAGGAAGCAGTGGGGCCGCACGTATTTAGAGTTTGCCCGTGAAATGCAGATGTATTGTGAGCGTTGGTGCGCCTCGAAAGGGGTCAGTGGAGATTATGACAGACTGCTACAGCTAATACTGATTGAGCAATTTAAAGGTTGTGTCCCTGAAGGTATGAGGCCCTATCTAGATGAGAAAGAGGCAGAAACCTTAGCCGCAACTGCTAAGTTAGCAGATGAGTACGCTTTGACACAGAAAGCAAAGTTTACCCCGAGTAAAAGCTATCAGAAGAGTAGTCAAGAGGGCGGAGAGAGTCCACCAGAAAAGCCAGAAAGTAAGCCGGGGACTAGTGAGAAGGATAAGGAAGACAGGAAGCAGTTTGGTAGGAAGTCTCCTGGGGTCATATGCTATAATTGTGGGAAAGCCAGTCACTTTGCGTCCAGGTGTTTTGCCCCAAAGAAGGAGACGGGGAAAGGAAAAACGACGACTCCGACTGGCTGTATTGAGCTGGCAAACAAACCGCTAGGGGAGAAGAGGTCTGATAGAGTTCAGGAAGGGCGCGAGAGGTTTATTTCGACCAGATTGGTGTCGGTGAAGGAGGGGTTAAGCCCGGTTCCCGTACAGATCTGGAGAGACACTGGGGCTTGTCAGTCACTGACCTTAAGGAGTGTTTTAGACTTTAGTTCAGAGACCGATACTGGGGAGGTCAGTGTGATAAAGGGCATTGGGAAAGGGACTGAAGCAGTACCTTTGCACCAGATACACCTAAAAAGTGACTTGGTCTCTGGACCGGTCACGATAGGGGTGAGGCCCGAACTACCGATGGAAGACGTGGAGGTCTTACTCGGTAATGACCTCACCGGCGGAGAGGTGTACCCAGCAGTAATAGTGACAAGCAAACCTGCCAGGATTGAAGACCCGCCCATAGCCTCACAGGTTTATCCCATTTGCGCAGTGACTCGGCACATGTCCAGAAAGGCTGCCAAAGCGAATGTAGATTTAGCTGAGATGTTTTTACCAGCCTTGTACCAGGAGGGGTTAGAAAGTGAGAAGAAGGAGCATAGTAGAGCGGAAGGAAGTGAGGGAGTTGAGGTAGATTTATCATTAGCGAGGAAAGAATTTATACAGGCACAGGAACGAGATGAGGAGCTGATGGTTTTGACAGAGACAGCTCTCTCTGAAGCAGAATTAAAAAGGGAGCCAATGGGCTATTATGTGAAGGAGGGAGTACTAATGAGGAAATGGAGACCAAGTACCGTGCCCACAGATGAGGAGTGGGGGGTGGTGCACCAGATGGTAGTGTTGAAAATTTATAGGGACGAGATTTTTAACCTGGCCCACAAGATACCCATCGTTGGACATTTTGGGGTAAGGAAGACAGTCGACAGAATTATGAAAGAGTTTTACTGGCCGAACATGAGGAAAGATATTGTTGAATATTGTAGGTGATGTCATTTATGTCAGGTGCTAGGAAAGCCGAACCAGGTCCTGCCTAAAGCGCCCCTTCGACCAATACCCACTTTCGGGGAACCTTTTTCCCGAATAATTGTGGATTTTGTCGGTCCCCTGCCCAGAACTGCGAGTGGACGAGAGTATGTGATGACTATGATGTGCGCCGCCACCAGGTTCCCGGAGGCTGTGCCCCTGGCAAGCGTCAAGGCTCCCGCAGTGGTAAAGGCGCTTGTGAAATTTTTCACTACGGTGGGGCTGCCCAGGGAAATCCAGTCAGATCAGGGGAGTGTCTTCACATCTCACACATTCTGACGGATGTTGGATGAGATGGGACCAAAGCAGATTTGGCCTCCGCGTACCACCCAGAGTCCCAAGGGGCGTTGGAAAGATTCCACGCAACATTAAAGACCATGATTAAAATTTACTGTCAAGAGATCGCTAGGGGCTGGGATGATGCCTTGCCTCTTCTGCTATTTGCCGTAAGGGACACGGTTCAGGAGTCACTGGGGTTCAGCCCATTTGAGCTTGTCTTCAGTCATCAGCCCAGAGGCCCCCTGACCTTACTGAAAGAGCAATGGTCCAGTCTGGCAGTCCAAGTCAATGTGATTGATTATGTTTTAAAATTTTGTGAGAGGCTTAAAAGGATCTGTGACCTTGCCAAAGAAAATCTACGACACTCCCAAACTAAAATGAAACAATGGTATGATAGGCGTGCCCGTGAACAAGTGTTTCAAGTGGGCGATTGGGTCTTAGTTATGTTCCCAGAGGTAACCAACTCCCTCTACATGAGATTCCACGGTCCGTACAAAGTGATTAAAAAGATAGACTCTTTGAACTACGTTATCGAAACCCTGGACAGGCGTAAGCCCACACAATTGGTACACATTAACATGTTAAAAGCCTACCACAATCAGAAAGCAGATCTAGTTGGTGTTATCATGAAAATTAATGAGACTGGGGTGTCAAATGATAAGGGGAAAACCCATCTTGAAAAGATAAATATGATGCCGACCAGATTGGAGAACTCTATTGTTTTGGCCAATTTTGCTGATAAGGTCTCTCACCTAACCCCTGAACAGAGCGAGCCGCTGATAAAGCTAATTAACCGGCATGCAGACGTATGTCCCGATGTCCCGAGGCGATGCAAAGGCGATCTTGTTGTCACCTCAGACCAGCCTATTAAACAACACCCCTATAGGATGAACTTGCAGAAGGGTAAGCTAGTGGAGAAAGAAGTTGAACACATGCTAGCCACAGATATTATTAGGCCATCCAAATCAGAATGGGCGTCCCCCTGTGTGGTTGTTCCGAAAGTCGATGGGAGCGTACGATTCTGTACAGGTTACAGAAAAATGAACGCCATCACAAAAGCTGATGCGTACCCCATCCCAAGGGTAGACGATTGCATCGATAAAGTGGGGAGAGCTAAGTACATCACAAAGATCGATTTGCTGAAAGGGTACTGGTGCGTTCCTTTAACCGACTGGGCTAGAGAAATCTCAGCATTTGTCACTCCATCCGAGTTATACGAGTATAATGTTTTACCTTTTGGCATGAAAAACGCGCAGAAGCGTATATTGACGATTTAGTGGTCTGGAGTGACACGTGGGAGGAGCACATTGTGGAAATGTTTAAACAGCTGTTTGAAGCCAGCCTGACAGTGAACCTCGCAAAAAGTGAATTCGGCCACACGAAGGTCACTTATCTGGGGTATGTACTAGGACAGGGGCAGCTGGCACCGATGCAGGCTAAGGTGCAGGCTATCTCTGAAGTTCCCATCCCTACGGACAAGAGAGCCCTGAGAAGGTTCTTGGGGATGGTGGGGTACTATCGGAAGTTTTGCAAAAGCTTTGCGGATATTACCCTCTCTCTTACTAAGCTCTTGCCAAAGAACACGAAGTTTGTGTGGGACGACCTTTGTCAACAGGCCTTTGAGAGTCTGAAGGCGATTCTGTGTCACCGTCCTGTGCTGAATGCACCTGACTTTTCAAAACCCTTCTCCTTAGCAACAAATACTAACGACGAAGCAGCCAGGGCGGTGCTGTTACAGACAGACAAAGAGGGGGTTGACCACCCAGTGGCTTATTTCTCTAAGAAATTTAATACCCATCAGGGAAATTATTCCACTGTGGAGAAGGAATTACTGGCCGTCATACTAGCATTACAACATTTTGAGGTTTATATTTGTCCGGCACGGAAACCATTGATAATTTACACTGATCACAACCCATTAGTGTTTTTGGCCACAATGAAGGATAAAAACAAAAGGTTACTAAGTTGGAGCCTGGTCTTACAGGAATTTGATATTAAAATAAAACATATAAAAGGAACGGACAATGTGATTGCTGACTGTCTGTCAAGGTGTTGAAACTTAAAGTTCTCTGTATTAGCCGAATAGCTGATGACTACCTATATATTAGTGTGTATCTAATAATGTGCATTCATGCCCATGATTTTTACCCTGGTAAAAATCCTTTGAAGGGTAGGGGTGTGACGCCAAACAAAGCTATCGGACGATTGATGCTAATGAGAGAGATAAGAGAGACAATGGAGAAACGTTCAAAATGCTAATAAGAGAGGAGAGAGGGATTAACGGAAAAGAAACACAATTCAGAATATTGACAGACCAGTTGCTTTGAACCTGAACTGTTTGAAGTTTGATGGATAGGCGATACCCCAACAGGGGGATAAAAAGAACAGGTTCGCTAAGGCACGGGACACCACGAGACCATGAGATAACGAGACCCTGGAAAGAACGGTGTGCCCCCACAAGTTGGTGGGAGTTTGGAGGTCCGATTCACGGGAACCAACCATAGACTCACAGGGTGTAAAGGTACGATCAGTGGGAACCTGGAGCGTGTGTCCGCCCTTGCCTGGGTGCCGGGTTCACCGCGGAAGAACTATCGTATCCAGAATGGAGGAGTCACAGTGAGTGACCACAGCGGAATAGAAGACATCAAAAAGGGTCTGCCGGAAACCAACTGTGAAGACACCAAAAGGTCTGACTGAACCACATTGCATCCCCCCCACCCTCCAACGGCACCACAGTGATTACTGCGAACTGTACTAAGCTGACCTGAACTCTGCGTCACTTGAGACTGATCATTTTACCCCTAGACTGCGATAGAGCTTGGTTGATCTCTATTACCCTAGTTCTGTGTACGTGTCTGTATTATCATTGCTAACCTGTTACATTTATATCCTTATGATTAGAGTACTGTGTTACTTATTTCTTTAATAAAACTTTATTAATTCCTAGTAATCCAGACTTCAATGAGTGTTCCATTTCTGCTGGTTTGGCAACCCAGTTATGGGGTACGTAATGCACTGTACACTAAACAAATTAGGGGAGAAAACACACCCTCGTCTAATGCCACTCTTGATTTTCGTTAACTGACTCACTTCTCCATCTATTCTTACAGCAGCAGTTTGTTCCCAATACAGATTTCCCCTTAGAATACTTCCCAATAATTTGCCCAATACTGACATCAGGCTCACCAGACTATAATTTCCCAACTTATTCTTACAGCCTTTCTTGAACAACAGAACAACATTAGCTATCCTCCAGTTCTTTGGCACCTCACATAGGGACATTTTAAATACCTCTGCCAGAGCCCCTACAACTTCTGCATTAGTCTCCCACAAGAATCAAAGGGCCACCTTGTCAAGCCCTGGAGTCTTAGTCACTCTAATTTGCCTCATGATAGCAAACACCACCTCTTCTGTAATCCCTCTATGGTCCATGACCCCACTGCTGTTTTGCATCAGTTCTAAACTCTGTGTCCATCTCATGAGTAAATACAAATGCAAAAAATCTATTTAAGGTCTCCCCCATCTCTTTTGGCTCCACGCATAGATGACCATGCTAATCTTCAAGTGGACCAATTTTGTCCCTTGATATAATTTTGCTCTTAATATATTTGTAGAAATCCTTGGCATTCTCCTTCACCTTGGCTGCCAGAGCAACCTCATGCCTTCTTTCTTGACATATGATGCTGTGGGCATCACTGAATTGTGGCTGAAAGAAGACTATAGCTGGGAGCTTAATGTCCAAGTGTACACATTCTATTCCTTATACTTCTCAAGTACCTCATTGGTTCTTTGCTGCCTATATCTGCTATGCACTTCCTTCATCTTCTTAACCAGGGCATCATTATCCCTCGAAAACCAAGACTCCCTAAAACATTTACCCTTGTCTTTTATTCTAACAGGAACATATAAATTCCGTACTCTCAAAATTTGACTTTTGAAGGCCTCCCATTTAACAAACATCTCTTTGCCAGAAAACAACATATCCCGATCCACACTTGCCAAATCCTTTCTGGTGCCATCAAAGTTGGCCTTTCTCCAATTTAGAATCTCAATGCAAGAACCAGGCAATCCTTCTCCATAAATATTTTGAAGCTAATGGAATTATGATCACTAAATCCAAAGAGTTCCCCTAAACACACTTCTGTCACCTGTCCTTTCTTGTTCCATGAAAGGAGATCAAGTATCACGCTCTGTCTAGCTGGGACGTCTATATATTGATTAAGAAAACTTCCCTAAACTTATTTGACAAAACTCTATCCTTTCCATTCCTTCTACAATATGGAGTTCTAGTCAATATGTGGAAAGTTAAGTTCACTTGCTGTCACAACCTTATTTTTCTTGCAACTGTCTGCTTTCTCTCTACAAATTCACTCTGCTAAATGCCACCAGCTATTGGTTGTCTATAATATAATCCCATTAATGTGGTCTTCCTTTACTTATGCCTCAGTTCCACACATATAGTCTCAGCAGAGGAGCCCTCAAGTCTGTAAAAGAGGAAGAGGAGTTGCCACCCCTGCCCCATTAATGCCTCGCCCTCAATCACATCTAAAACAATGAGACCCCGGAATATTGAGCTGCCAGTCCTGCTCCTCCTGCAACCAAATCTCACTAATGGCTACAATGTCATAATTCCATGTGCTGATCCATGCTCCAAGCTTATCTGCTGTATGTACAATACTTCCTTCAATGAAATAGATGCAACTTTGAACACTATTCCACCATGATCAACCTTTCAATCCTTGCCATTGCATGTAGGATAAACATCATCTTTTCTCACAACCACTCCACTATCTGCTTTGGCACTCTCATTCTCGTCCTCCTGTAACTCTATTTTAAACCCCTGGAGCAGCACGAGCAAACTTCCTGCAAGGGTATTGTTCCCCTCCAGTTCATTTGCAACTGTCCTGTCTGTGCAGGCCTCGCCTGTCCTGGAAGCAAGCTCAATGATCCAAAACTCTGAAGCCCTCCCTCCTGCACCATCTCCTGAGTTAAGTGTTAAACTGTATGATCTTCTTATTTCCGGCCTCACTGGCATGTGACACAGGAAGCAATCCTGAGATCACATCCCTGGAGGTCACGTCCTTTAACCTAGCACCTAATCTCCTGAACTCACTTTATACCCTTCTTGCCTCTGTCGTTGGTACTGAGGTGGATTACAACTTCTGTCTTCTAACCCATCCCTTAAGAACGTTATGGACTCGATCCAAGATGGTCCCTGGCACCAGTGAGGCAACATACCCTACGGGAATCTTGTTCTTGTCCACAGGACCGCCTGTCTGTTTCTCCCAACCATTGAATCCCCTACCCCTACTGCGTGCCTCTTCTCCCCACTTCCCTTGTGAGTCACTGTGATTTATTTTGCAATACAACACGGAGTAGTCCCTTCTGGCCCATCGAGCCGTGCTGCCCCGGCAACCCCAAAACCCAGGTTAACCCTATCCTGATCACAGGACAATTTACAATTGCCACGGTCCGTCTGGACTGTGGGAGGATGCCGGAGCACTCAGGGAGAGCTTGCGCATTCCACGGGGAGACTCCTTACAGAATGGCGTTGGTATTGAACTCCAGGCTCTGAAATGCTCCGAACTGTAACAGTGTTTCACTAACCACTACACTACCATGACACCTTCCTCTAAGAGTGATGTATACCTTTAAAGCTGAAAGGAAAGGTGTCTGTTCCACATATGGTGAAGTGAAAATTTCCTTGTACTTTCTGGCCAGCGGCAAATGCCTCAGGATGAAGATGCCAAGCGCCACAGTTTGTCAGGGAATTTCATTGACTGGCTTCCTTAGTGCACTTCCTGAGACTCCTGTTGCCTTTAGGATTAGAGCACTGGTGGCTGAGATGTTTAGGGGCAGAGATTAAGTCTACACCTGGAATATACTGGGCTGGACTTAACAAAACTTTTAGAGCATAGATACAACAGAAGCACAAAGCCAGGCTCTGTCCTGCTATGCGTTTTTCCCATATGCCAGATTTAATAAAAATCTATCCACAGTCACTGCAATCAGCACAAGGGTTGGGGTGGCATGCTGACGCTCTACATGCTGATGTTAAGAGCACACTCAGAGTACGGTGTACAATTCTAGTTGACCAGCTGAAGAAAGGATGGGATTAAGCTGGGAAGGGTGTAGAAAGGATTGACTAGGATACTGCCAGGACTGACAGCTTGAGTTACAATGAGAGACAGGATAGACTGGGGCTGTTTTCTCTGGAGTGAATGAGAACTAGGGAAGACCTTATAGAGTTATATACAATAATGATAAGTGCAATAAGCACAATCTTTGCCCCATGTTTAAAACCAGGTTTAAGAAGAGAGGGGAAAGATTTAAAGGGGATCTGAAAGACAAAATTTTCACACATAAGGTGGTGGATATATGGAAATAACTGCCAAAGAAAGTGGCAGGTACAATTACAATGCTTAAGAGCTATTTGGACAGGTATATGGATAGAAATTGTTTAGAGTGATTTGGGCTAAACAGAGACAAATAGGACTAGCTCAGGTAGAAACCTTGATCAGCAAAGACGTGTTGGGCAAGACAGCTTTTTTTATGCTGTATAGTTCTGACTCTATGGCACTTACCAATTCACAAAACAATAGCATTTCTGGAAAATGTTTCATTAGTAAAATTCTGTAACTGAGTGAGTTTCATCTTACTGCTTTTGTGCTGGTGTGTGATGGGAAGAGGTGGCTCTTTGAACCCAGTGATAAACACCTGATTGAGTCGAAGGTGAAACAGTAAAATATCATGAATCAATGAAATTTACCTTTAGCTGTTTTAACCAGTGGTTTCATGGCCCTTCTAGCTGTGTAAATTATGAATCTCTGTAATATGTTTCTGATATCATGTATTACTTTTGTCTACTGAAAGATGAAGTAACTGAGCCATGGGAATCATGGAGAAAGGTTCTACAGTGGCCTTTTTCATTGTGTGAATGATCTCAAGTTGATAGAGAGCGACCTTCACCCTCTCTTAGTGTGAGGCACATGCGGTCCCTGATTAAATCAGAGATGGTAAGGACCTGCTGTCAATGCTGACTGATCTCAATTCACACAATACCATTCTGCTCGTTATTCCAACCACTGCCCAAACCAGGTTCATTTAAAATAGCTGAAATGATCCACAGGCCACCGGAGAATGGGTCCCATTTCACCTTCTGAATAACCTCGGGGCTTAGAAAAGTTAAAGAAAGGCTTACCCAAATCTCCTTGACAGATGTCAGTCCTTGAGGCTCCACCGATGATGAACTTTGGATTCTCACAGAGTTCCTAACAAGGAAAGAAAATATGATTACCCTGGCCTGTCAGCAATGAAAATATTTACTTCACTCAAATATTTCACACTTCACTTTGCAAAATAATCATCCATATTGCTAACATGGCCACCAAGTTAATTTCTTTTTATACTCTCTTATGACTGAGCTATAAATTTTAATCAGATTATCATTCAAAACTACAAGAACAATGCATGAAGACTACTGATATTGAGTACATTTCATCAGGCCCGTGCCTGCTCTCAGGGCAGCAATTCCTTCAATCCATTCCCTGGACTCCTGCAATTTACTCTGTCTGCACGTGATCTCTCCGTTGACTCATTCTGCAATTAACTAACAGTAAAGAATTATTTAAAGAAGCCAATTAATCTACCAGTATATCTTGGGTAGATTAATTATGTACATTTACTTTAGAGGAAACTGCAGCACCCAGGACAAATTAATGTAATCACAGTGCACACTAAACAGACAATCCCGGAGGCTGGATTTGAACTTGGGATCCCCGGAGCTTTGTGGCAGCAGCTCTATCTACTGCATCACTATGCTTTTATCCCACTTGAGTCCCACTCTTTTTATAGAATAGAATTAGATTGACAGACATGAGACAAGTATTACTGGATCACAAGCAAGTTCAAAATTCAAAGTAAATTGATTACCAAAGTAGATATTTGTCACAAAATGCAACCCTGAGATTCATTTTCTTGCAGGCATACTCAATAAATCCATAACAGAATAATAGCAACTATAACAGAATTAACGAAAGACCACACCAACTTGGGCCTTCAACCAGTCTGCAAAAGACAACAAACTGTGCAAATACAAAAAAAAAGAAATAATAATAATAAATAATTAACTAAGCAATAAATATCAATAACATGAAGTGAAGGGTTATAGGTTGTGGGAACATTTCAATGGCTGGGGAAGTGAAGTTGAGTGAAGTTATCCTATTTGGTTGAAGAGCCTGGTGGTTGAGGGGTAATCACTGTTCCTGAACCTGGTGGTGGGAGTCCTGAGGCTCCTGTACCTCTTTCCTGATGGCAGCAGTGAGAAGAGAACATGTCCTGGGAGGCGGAGGTCTCTGATGATGGATGTTGCTTTGCTGCGACAATGTTTTGTGTAGATGTGCTCAATGGTGGGGAGGGCTTTCACCGTGATGGACTGGACCATATCCGCTACTTTTTGCAAGGTTTTCCATTCAAGGGAATTGTTGTTTCCACAACAGCCTGCGATGCAGCCAGTCAATATACTCTCCAGCACACATTTATAGAAATTTGTCATAGTTTTAAATGTCATGCCAAATGTTCTTAAACTCCTAATGAGTAGAGAGACTGTTGTGCGTTCCTTGTGATAACACTTCCATGCTGGACCCAGAACGGGTCCGGTCCTCTGAATTGAGAACACTGATGAATCTAAAGTTGCTGACCCTCTCCACCTCTGATCCTCCGAGGAGGACTGGCTCCTGGACCTCTGGTTTCCTCCTGCTGCAGTCAATAATCAGCTCCTTGGTCTTGCTAACATTGAGTAGGAGGTTGTTGCTGTGGCACCACTCAGCCAGGTTTTCAGTCTCCATCCTATACGCTGATTTGTCAGCACCTTTGATTTGGATTTAGATAGGCACTGTTGCTGATGATAGAAAATTAAATATTAACAGATCAACTAATACTAGATAATGCAAATTTTAAAATTCCTGCAGATACTGAAAATCCAAAATAAAAAGAGAAAATGTCTGAAACATTCAGGGGATCAGGTAACACATACTGGAGAGAGAAACAGAATTATCCAGATGCATCACAGTGTCACAGTAGTGTAGCAGCTAACGTGATGCTATCACAGCTCTAGGCATTGGAGTTCAGCATTCAGTCCCAGCATCCTCTGTAAAGAGTTTGTACATCCACCCTGTGGAATGTGTGCGTTTCCTCCGGGTGCTCCGGTTTCCTCCCACAGTGCAAAGACGTACCAGTTAGTAGATTAATTGGTCACTGTAAACTGTCCCGTGATTATACTGACGTTAAACTGGGGTTGCTGGCAATGTGTCTTCAAGAGCCAGAAGAGCCTATTCCAAGCTGTATCTTCCAATAACTAAAAAATAAAATAAACTTGGTATTGAACTGCTCGCCCAAGTGCCAGAAGTTGCAGAGAGTTCTGAGCACAGCCCAGTAATCACAGAAACCAGATTCTCCTCCATTAACTCAGTCTACACTTCCTGCTGCTTCTGGAATGTGACCAAAATAATCAACGATCTCCTACCCCGGTCATTCTCTCTTCTCCCCCCTCCTGCTGTGTAGAATATAGAAAGATTTAAGACTTTTCTACCACCAGGCTCAAGGACAGCTTCTACCCTGTTGTGCCAAGAATGGACTTCATACAATAAGCTCGTGATCTCTCGATCTACCTCGTCACGGCCCTTGCACCCGATTTGACACTTTCTCTGTAACTGGAACTATGTATTCTACGTTCTATTACAGTTTCCTTCTCTACTACCTCAACGTGCTTATGAAATGACCTGTATGGATGACCAGCAAATAAAACTTTCCATTGTATCTCGGTATATGTGACAATAATAAACCAATTACCAATCAGAATTTCTTTTCTGGTGTAAAGACCCTTCATCAGAACTGAGGAATGAACCAGTAAGTTGATTTTAAGTTGTAAAGAGGGTTGGAGGGGGATAAGGCAACAGTAAAGTTCAAGTTTAATTGTCATTCAACCATACCTGGATACCCATGAATACAGCCAAAGGAAACAGGTTTACTCCGGAGCCAAGGTACAAAACACAGAACCAACAGTCACACACGGCACATAGAGCAGATATAAAATAGCAAACACATGTAAGATATCAGTAAAACAGCCGCACAAAAAATATGTAGCCCAATACTCTTGAGTCTATGAATATTGCAGAAACCTGCAGTTGACCACAACACAGCTTGTATTCTGCCAAGCGAACACTGGAGCGGTCAGCACTGACTCCAGCTTGGACACTGTGCCATACCAGCTCCGACGTCCCTCCCCTGGGCGGCTGCAAAAAGGCAACAACGTGGCTTGAGGCCTACTCCTCACTATCACCGAGGCCATACAACTGCCCTACCATCCGCCAATAAACCAGTGAATTGGGCTTGCAGCATTCCACATCAACAGTGTCCAACAGGGTCTAGCAAGCACAAGGAAAGGCAAAGATGCCAGGGTTGCCATAGAGATCCCAATATTTGTAGAATCGTCTGATTAGCAAATTGATGAGATAAGCTAGAGAGAGAGGTGAGGAAGGAGAGGGAGAGGGGGTGGGAAAAGGAGTGGGAGAGAGACAGGGCTAGAGAGAAAGGAAGATGTAAAAGGTGTAAAATGTAGGCCAGAGCTTGTTGCTGAAACTAAACAAATGCCTAGCAGATCGAGCAGTGTGTGTGAAGAAAGAAACTCCAGTTAGTCCTACAGATGGATAAATTTACAGAAGACCTGGCAAGTTTTGATAAAAGCAGAAGAGAAGGAAGCAGCTCTGGAAGAACTGGAATCTTTAGTAATATTGGCTGGTCACATTAACAAGCGTTCGCCACCTTCCTGCAGGAATGTGAAGTGGATGTCATTCTGCCCTGAGCTTGACATCACTGGCAAGGCTGCATTTGGTGACTATCCCTGGCTGGCCTTGAGAAGGTGGTGCTGAGTTACAGTCTTGGACTACTGACATTTTGTGTCAGCATCCATGACGACACGAAGCAGGGGTATTGATGAAATGACCATGATGTAATGGCAGACATCTCCAAGTCATAACAAGCAAGCTGATTTGCTTTGTATAAAGCTATCAAGATGTCTTGAGAGTTGTTGACAGGGCTCTCATCCAGCAAGTAGAGTATTTTCCATCAAACTCCTTACAGGTATTGAAACGTATTGGAGGTGGTGAGGGCAGTTCTCTTAACGGGTTACACATCCTCAACCTGCTCTCGGTTGGCCACAGTATTTATGTGAATGGACCAGCTGAATTGCGGGACAACAGTGACCCGAGGACATTAAAAGTGGAGGATTTAGTGCTGCAATGCCACTGACTTAAGAACAGGTAAGTGACCTTGCTTTTGTTGGAGATGATCATTGCTGTCATTTATGCTGTGGTTACTGTTCATCAGGCCAGTCATGAGAGGGTTTCTCTCTCTCTCTCACTCTGAGTTTTTCTTCCAGGGGATGTTCATCAAACTGGCCCCTGAGACTGCTGGCTTGTTTGAAGACTGCACATCAGAATCAGAATCAGAATCAGGTTTATTATCACTGGCATGTGACATGAAATTTACTATCATCCCTGCTCGAAATAAGCTGCAAAAAGTTGTAAGCTCAGTCAGCTTCATTGTGGGCACTAGCCTCACCAGTCCCCAGGACATCTTTAAGGAGTGATGCTCCAAAAAGGTGGCATCCATCATTAAGGACCCCAATCATCCAGGACGTGCCCTCTTCATATTGCTACCATCAGGTAGGAGGTACAGGAGCCTGAAGGCACACACTCAATGATTTAGGAACAGCTTCTTCCCCTCTGCCATCCAATTTCTGAATGGACATTGAACCCATGAACACTACCTCACTATTTTTTCTCTCTTTTTGCACTACTTACTTAATGTAACTTTATAAATACTCTAAATTACATTTTTATTATCTTGTATTGCAATGTACTGCTACCACATAACAACAAATTTCACAACATTTGCCCATGATGTTAAACCTGATTCTCATTCTGCTTGTAATGGAAGCGAGATTACTGATGGAGCAGCTGATTATGTTGGGGACTGGGAGCAGAACCTCTGGGCTCAAGGATGCTTTCAACAAACTCAAGAACTTGAAGATATAAATTTAAGCAGTTTCCACTGATTTAACGAGTGCTGCTTGAGATCAAATGCTGTTTAATTCTCTCTGGCCTCCTGCCGAGATCATTAGTTACCAGCCAAGTTGATTTAGTTCACCTGACAACTGAAGGTGCGTGAGTGCACGACACAAGCAAGGCCCGACAGTAACCTGCTGCAGGGCTAAAGACTCTGCTCCAGGAGTACCGTCCAGTACAATTACTGCAATCACATCGACCTAGCCTTACAACGCATTGCCTGTTATGCTGCTGGCATTTAGGGTAGCAATCTCCAACGGTGTTCAGGGCTTCCTTCATCGTGTCACTAGCTTCCTCTGGGTTTTCACTCCTGTCAGTCATGCAAGTCCCGGGTGGAGACTCAGGAATACCATCACACTCAGATGCAGAAGGATCCTTCATTGCTGTTTCTGTAACAGTTTGGTTTCACCAGTCAGGGTTGTTAGCCCTGAGCTGAACCCCTGAACCTGGAGGATGGGTAAGACATCTCTTAGTCTGTCCTCTACCTTTTGTCCTGCCTGGCATGGGAGACCCTACCAAGCATAAAGTACTGATTCCAGCCAACAAAGCTCTCCAGGCCAGAGGTGTGCAAGCCTCCAAACCACAAGAAAGTTATGGTCCACTTGGAGGACCTAACCTCATAAAAGCCAGCCATATCCAACCTGGCCAATACTGCCCCGTCTTCCTACTACAGCCAGTGATGGAGGAAGTTCAACCATTAATACAATCAGATAAGGCTTATTCATTCATCATCTGCTCTGTTTGTACACTCCATTCATTCTCAGATTCCAAAACAACCCTAGTCCAATCAAACACGAGGAGCTAGTTCCAGAACAGATTCAGAACAACCCTAGTCCAATCAAACACGAGGAGCTAGTTCCAGAACAGATTCAGAATAACCCAAGTCCAATCAAACACGAGGAGCTAATTCCAGAACAGATTCAGAATAACCCAAGTCCAATCAAACACGAGGAGCTAATTCCAGAACAGATTCAGAATAACCCAAGTCCAATCAAACACGAGGAGCTAGTTCCAGAACAGATTCAGAATAACCCAAGTCCAATCAAGCACAAGGAGCTAATTCCAGAACAGACTACCATTGACATTACAGCAGCATTCAACCAGCTGTATGACTGAGATCAATGAGGATCAAGAGAAACTCTCTATTTTTTAGAGTCATACCTAACAAAAGGCATGACTCAGGAAACAGGACATCTTTTCTTGATCCTCATTCAAAAGACATGATCAGGGGAGTGATTTCAAGCTGTTTCATCAGCAATCATCTCTCCATCCCAAGGTCAGAAGTGGAATTGTTCAGTAATGTTCAGCTTCATTCACAGAAACTCAGGAAACAACATCGTCCATACTGCAATAGCTGAACAATATCACTGGAACAAAGTTTACATCACACAGGTGTCAGATGCAAAACTAAGAATGCCAATCTGATTAAAGATGCACAAAATTATATGAGGCATAGTTGGAATAGATAGTAAGAATCCTTTCCCTATGGCAAAGAAGGATAGGCCAAAGTCAACATGGTTTCCTTAAGGGGAAATGTGTGGGAAATTTTGAGGAAATAACGGGCAGGATAGACAAAGGAGAGTCAGCGGTGCTTGGATTTTCAGAACACCTTTGACAAGGTATCTCACATGAGACTGCTTAACAAGACAAGAGCCCTTGGTATTACAGGAAAGAAACTAGCGCGGATAAAGCAGTGGTTGATTGGCAGGAAGCAAAGAGTGGGAATAAAGGGAGCCTTTTCTGGTTGGTTGCCGGTGACTAGTGCTGTTCCGCAGGGGTCGGTGTTGGGACCACTTCTTTTCACATTATATGTCAATGACTTGGATGACAGAAGTGATGGCTTTGTGGCAAGTTGGTGGACTGTACAAAGGTAGGTGGAGAGGCAGAACTTAGACCCATGAGGAGAAAGGGTAAAGAAGTGGCAGTTGGAATGCAGTATTGAGAAATGTATGGTAGAAGAATAAAGGAGTAGCCTATTTTCTAAACAAGGACAACATTCAAAAATCAGAGGTGCAAAGGGACTTGGCAGTCTTTATGAAGGATTCCCTAAAGTTTAACTTGGAGGCTGAGTCGGAGGTGCAGAAGGCAAATTCAATGTTAGCATTAATTTTGAGAGGACTAGAATGTAAAAGCAATAATGTACATAATGCTGAGGCTATATAAGGCATTGGTCAGACCGCACTTGGAGTATTGTGAGCAGTTTCAGACCCTTGTCTAAGAGGAGGTTCATGAGAATGATTCCAGCAATGGAAGGGTAAACATATGGGGAGCGTTTGACAGCTCAGGGCCTGGACTCGCTGGTGTTTAGAAGAATGAGAGGGGATCTCATTGAATCATATCAAATATCGTTGTGGAAGAGTCTAGGACTCAGCCTCAGAATAGAAGGACGTCCCTATGTAATAGAGAGGAAGAGGAATTTCGTTAGAATAGAAGCACATCCCTATATAACAGAAATAAAGAGGGATTTCATTAGCCAGAGAGTGGTGTGCTATTAATGTACTTTATTTATTTAGAGATACAGCCCTTCCACCCAGCAACCCACCTTATTTAACCCTAGCGTAATCACATGACAATTTACAATGACCAATTAATCTACTAACCAGTACATCTTTGGACTGTGGGAGGAAGCTGGAGCACCCGGAGAAAACCCATGGCGTCACAAGGAGAACGTGCAAACTGTGGAGGTCAAGTCATTGGGTATATTCAAAGCAGAAGTTGATTGGGTCTTCATTGGTAAGGGTGTCAAAGGTTACAGGGAGAAGGCAGGAGAATAGGATTGACAGTGAAAATAAATCAGTCATGATGGAATGGCAGAGCAAACTTGTTGAGCCAAATGGCTTAATTCTGCTCCGATGTCTTAAGGTCTTTATTGCCAATGTAGTCCTCTCTCTTCAACCTCAGCCTGCTCTTTAAACTGAAAAGCCAGGACATTTCCAGACCAGTTGGACTGTCTTAATATACAGAAATATGGAGTGGCCTCCCTCTCACATCTGGAAACAAGCATCAGCTTGGATCCCCTCCTTACCTGGGGTCTTTTCCACAAAATGTTCTTCACTTTGCTGGATTTTTGCCCCAGCTCCTTATATCCAAGAGTCGCAGTGGTAGCTGGGAACATATCATCTTCAAATAAGATTTTTTTCTTCAGGCAGTCTTTCTTCAGCCTCACAAAGTCCTGCTCAAGGTATTTGATGGGCTTTTGAAAAGTCCCTTCACCATCCCGTATCTTTCTTTCACGCACGAGACGGTCACAGAAGAAGCCCGGACCTGTGTACAGCATGGCTCTCTCAAAACAAATTCAGTTCAGCCTCCCCTGACAGTGCCAGGGTTAATGAAGCAGAAAAGGCCTTGCCCTGGAATTGGTGATATCAGCCAGCACGTTACGGTCATCAGAGACCACAGACCCCTGGCCTAAATCCGATATCAGCCAGCACTTCTCAGTCTTCAGAGACCACAGTCCCTTGGCCTAAATCCAGGCTGAATACTGCTGATAGGATGGGCTTCCAACAACGTCACACCTGCAGAATTGGGTTTAAAAAAATGCTGATCCTCCCTCAGGCCATTGACCAAGAAACAATGGAGCAAGAAAGACAAAGCCCCTTGACCGCCGAGGGGCTGTTGCTCGACAACAGGCCCATTGCACAGATAACACTGGTGAAGAAGAGAGATAAGCCTCCTTTTTTAGCTCTGTCCAAAGAACTGAAAGAGGCCCAGTCTGCCTCAGCAAAAGACATTCAAATTTAAAGCTGCATTCAATGGGTATTGTGTGTGACACGCACTGGGCTTTAATCCATTGTCTCTAGGTCCTGTGTCCCTGCTTGGGCTGTATTGAGTCAATGAGCACACGTGATACAATATTTCTCCACATAACTCCAAACTATTCACCTCTCAACCCTGCTTGGTGAGGTTGGCGAGGGGTTATCAATTTCCCTTTGTATTATCATTGTTTTAAGCATCTACAATTCAGAATCAGGTTTAATATCACCAGCACGTGTCGTGAAATTTATTTGACTTTGTGGCAGCAGTATCACAGTCATAGTCATAGTCATAGTCATACTTTATTGATCCCGGGGGAAGTTGGTTTTCGTTACAGTTGCACCATAAATAATAAATAGTAATAGTAATATTACTATTAGTAAATAGTAAATAGTAATAGTCGTGGAAATAATAAATAGTAATAGAATAGTAATAGAAAATAGTAATAAATAGTTAAATGGTAATATGTAAATTATGCCAGTACAATGCCATACATAATAATAGAGGGAGTAAACTGTGAGTTGCAGTAAGTATATATATAATAGTTAACTTAAATAAGTTGTACAAAAAATAGAAATAAAAAACGTAGTGAGGTCTCGTGCTCATGGGTTCAATGTCCACTCAGAAATCCAAAGGTAGAGGGGAAGAAGCTGTTCCTGAATCGCTGAGTGTGTGCTTTCAAGCTCCTGTACCTCCTACCGGATGGTAACAGTGAGAACAGGACATGACCTGGGTGATGACGGTCCTTAATGATGGACACGACCTTTTTACGGCATCACTCCTTGAAGAAGATTCAGCCCAACTGACCTGTGCTAGTCCACAGCCTGTCTGTGCTAGTCCCATTTCCTTGTGTTAGGCCTTTACCCCTCTACATCTTTACTATCCCGTGACTGTTCATGCGTTTTATGTTAATGTTGTAATTGCACCCACCTCCACTACTACCACTTTCTCCATGTGCCAACCATACAGTGTGTAAAAAATGCCCCTCAGGATCCCTTCCTTAAAGAAGGACTTCAAGTCTTTCCCCTCTCACCTTAAACCTATGCCTCTAGTTTAGGACCGGGGGAAAAGGCTGTGACTATCTACCTTATTTATCTCTGAGCCAGATAAAGGTGATTCTCCCAGATCTCAACAGAATTAGGGAAAGATGGTGACCTTGTAGGGAGCCATTTGACTTGTCATATCCATGTCAGTCAAAAAAAGGGGATTTCCCCCCTCCCCCCCCCCACCAACCTAACGCTACCTGCCAGAACTGGGTGTGTATCTCTGAAAGTCATGATTCCTCCTGTCCACAATCATTTAGTGTTTAACGTGAAGAGGTTTTCTGCTTCCATTACCTTTCAGGCACTATAATTCAGTCTTGCACCACCACCACCCCCCCAGCCTCTGGGTAAAACTGATTTTATTCAACTGCCCTCTTCTCTATCTACCAGTTATTTGAACTCTTGACCCTTTGGTTTCCCTGTGCTAAGGGAAACAGCCCTTCCTATTTTCAATATCTGACCCCCTGATAATCTTATAGACCTCGGTTAAGTCTACTATCATTCGACTCGGCTCTGAAGGAAACAACACAAACTTACCCATGCTTTCTTTCAGCAACACCTCCGCTCGAAAGTGATTTAGGATGATGTAACGATGTGCTCTGTGCTCATTGGAATACGCCAGTGTCAGCAGCAGGACTGTATTTTTGATGAAATATTCATTATCGTTGTGTGTGGAATGAAGACTCAACGTATCACAGCACTAAGCTGTGTCTTGTCTATTAAATGAAGTACGATAAGGCAGGAGGTGGCCAGCAGCCCCTACCCTAAATACTGCTTATTCAAAGGACATTCTCTTCGCTGAGCTCCAGTCCAAGCTATAGTATTCATGATAACATAAATAAATGTAGCAGCAAAATAACTCACCAAAGCAAGCTACAAATCAATATATTCTTACATTCTGACTTAAAATTTGTTAAAATTTGAGCCCTTACTGAATTTTTACATTCATGCCTGTAAATATGAACAGAAACATTCTTCTGTGTGGAATTTTTTCTCACTGCTGCAACAGATACAGCAGTAGTTGAAGCAAGTTAGTTATAGAATGATATAACACAGCTTTCCTGTAAAGCTGCCTCACTGAATAATTTCTGACAATTCAAAGACAATAGAACTGCCTTAAAAAATTCCTCGCAAAAGAACGGACCCTTTATTAATAGCTTGATAAATTACCTTTGATTTCATATTTCCTTACCACGCCACAGGCCATTCAACCCACTATGCTGGCTCTCAGAGCATTCCCAGAATTTCCATTCCCACTTATTTTCCTAAAATCTGTAGTGTCCCACATTCCCATCACTTCCCTGTTCTACTGTCACCCACCAACTTAAGGAGTAATTTAGCAGCCATTTAGCCTACTAACCAGCACAAATTCAAGGAGGCAACCAGTGTACCCAGCAGGAGGCCAACATACAGCTGCAGCAAGAGGTTAGGAGGACAAATGGTATATTAACTATTCTGCAAGCTGATTTTCAGCAAGATTCAGGTGTTCTGGCAGCACCCAGAGCAGATACTGCCAGTCCCCAGCATTGTGCCAGCCAAATTGCGATCTTCAGCCCCATGTTGTAGCACTAGGTACGGTATGTCTACCACTCACCCCAACCTACCCAACACGGTAAATCTCATATAGAGAGACAAATCTCTGATACACCACTGTACGGTTGCTCAGAGGTCCCAATTGTTTGGCCTCTGGTTCACCGCAGACCTGTTACCAAACTCCCCCTGCACTGGGCAATGGTTTACTACTGTCACATATACTAAGATACAGTGAAAAACTTTATTTTGCATGCCACACCAGTGAGATCACTCCAAAGGTAAGAATGTCGAGGTCGTAGGAAAGGAAAAACAGTAACAAAATGCAGAATATAGTATGACATTTACAGAGAAAGTACAGTACAGGCAGACAATAAGGTGCAACTCCATGATGAGGTAATTGAAGGTCAAGATTTCATCTTTATCATATAAGAGGTCCCTTCAAGAGTTTTATAACTGGGATAGGAGCTGCCCGTAAGCCTGGTGGTATGAGTTCTCCCTTGCTGCCCCAAACAAGAATGACCCTGGTAGAAGGGGCTTTGCCAGCCAGTTGCCCATTTCCTACATTTCTTTGAAAATCACCAGGGACCCATTTCCTGTGTTCCCTGTAAACTCAACAGGGCCGTACTTTCACCAGAGCACCTGCCCCCAATGTCCCTTCAAGCACACAAGAGTCCTGTTTCCTATGTTGTCTCTAAACTAGAGACTTTATAATACAATTGCATAATAGTTGCAGTCCAGCATTTAAAAAGTGACTTAAAAGTTTGTCAGGAAAGAAATTAATTAACTAATTTATTTATCTACAGAATAGGCGCTTCTGGCCCAATGAGCCAGCAGCGCACCTATTTATCCCTAGCCTAATCACAGGACAACTTACAATGATAAATTAATATACTAACCACTACATCTTTGGAATGTGGGAGGAAACTCGAGCACCCGGAGGAAACCCACACACTCCAAGGGAAGGACGTATAAACTTCTTACAAGCGGCGTTGGAAATGAACTGCAAACTCTGGCACCCCAAGCCGACCGTTACACTACCCTTGAATATGAACAAATATCCAATAGTCTGGAAAATCTGCCTGCCCGGCATCATGAAAGCTCTGAGAGTGCGGGATTATCTGACGTGTCCACACTGAGCCAAGGATGATTGATGGTTTCGGAAATGCTGATGGAGAGCACATAACCTTATCGAATGGAAGAGCTGATCGGAGGGGTCAAACACATACTCCTTATCCATATCCTAAGCAAACAGAAGAGTCTCCTAATAGAATACAGAACAGTACTGTACAGCAGAGGAAAAGACCCTTCACCCAGTATGCGCTGAAGATGACATCAAAGTAAACTACATTGCTTCTCTATCCAAAACATGTTCCATACTCCAAGTTTGCGGATGACACGAAGCTGGGCGGCAGTGTTAGCTGTGAGGAGGATGCTAAGAGGATGCAGGGTGACTTGGATAGGTTAGGTGAGTGGGCAAATTCATGGCAGATGCAATTTAATGTGGATAAATGTGAGGTTATCCACTTTGGTGGCAAGAACAGGAAAACAGATTATTATCTGAATGGTGGCCGATTAGGAAAAGGGGAGGTGCAACGATACCTAGGTGTCATTATTTACCAGTCATTGAAAGTGGGCATGCAGGTACAGCAGGCGGTGAAAAAGGCGAATGGTATGTTGGCATTCATAGCAAGAGGATTCGAGTACAGGAGCAGGGAGGTTCTACTGCAGTTGTACAAGGCCTTGGTGAGACCACACCTGGAGTATTGTGTGCAGTTTTGGTCCCCTAATCTGAGGAAAGACATTCTTGCCATAGAGGGAGTACAAAGAAGGTTCACCAGATTGATTCCTGGGATGGCAAGACTTTCACATGGAGAAAGACTGGATCGACTAAGCTTATATTCGCTGGAATTTAGAAGATTGAGGGGGGATCTTATTGAAACATATAAAATTCTAAAGGGATTGGACAGGCTAGATGCAGGAAGATTGTTCCCGATGTTGGGGAAGTCCAGAACGAGGGGTCACAGTTTAAGGATAAAGGGGAAGCCTTTTAGGACCGAGATGAGGAAAAACTTCTTCACACAGAGAGTGGTGAATCTGTGGAATTTTCTGCCACAGGGAACAGTTGAGGCCAGTTCATTGGTTATACTTAAGAGGGAGTTAGATATGACCCTTGTGACTAAAGGGATCGGGGGTATGGAGAGAAGGCAGATACAGGGTTCTGAGTTGGATGATCAGCCATAATCATACTGAATGGCGGTGCAGGCTCGGAAGGCCAAATGGCCTACTCCTGCACCTATTTTCTATGTTTCTATGTTTCTATCCCTCCATTCCCTTTATATTCATGTGTCCATCAAAAAACCTCTAACTACCACTTTCGTATCTCCCTCCACAACTAGCCCTGGCAGCTCACTCCAGGCACCCAACACTTCTCTTTTAAACTTTCCCCTCTCACCTTCAATTTACTGAATGCCTTCTAGTGCTTGACATGTCAGCTCATCCATTCCCCCCAGGTTCTATCACTCACCTGCATAGTAGGAGCCAATTGACCTCCCTGTCTTCCGGATGTGAGAGTAATTAGGACCACACAGAGGAAAGCCACAGGGAGAACTTGCAAACTCCACACAGACAGCACCCAATATCAGGATCAAAACGGTCTCTCTGAAGCTTTGAGGCAGAAGCTCCACTAACTGTTACTGTGCTGTCCTGCTGTAAGAAGCATATTGTACTTGGTTGACTGGCCTCTAACTCCCCCCCCCACCACCCCCATTAACTCATTAAACCAGACAACCTCTACAACTCATCCCCGTGGCAACCTTGAACTCAGCCAGTCACAGATATTTCCCATCCATCCCTTCTGCCACCATCTCTGGAACTTAAAACTGTCTTGATCTCTTTCACCCAGTATTTATGAGAGGACTTTGACCTGAAATGTTTTCTCTGTATCTCTGTCAATGGATGCTGCTTGACCTGCTGAGCATTCGATAAGGTGCCGCACATGAGGCTGCTTAACAAGATAAAATTCTGTGGCATAACAAGAAAGATACTGACATGAATAGAGAAATGGCTGACAGGCAGGAGGCAGTGAGTGGGAATAAAGGGGGCCCACCTTATGAAAACAGGTTGAGTGAACTTGGCCTTTTCTCCTTGGAGCAACGGAGGATGAGAGGTGACCCGATAGAGGTGTATAAGATGATGAGAGGTGTTGATCTTGTGGATGGTCAGAGGCTTTTTCCCAGGGCTGAAATGGCTGCCACAAGAGGGCACAGGTTTAAGGTGCTGGGGAGTAGGTACAGAGGAGACATCAGGGGTAAGTTTTTTACTCAGAGAGTGGTGAGTGTGTGGAATGGGCTGCCAACAATGGTGGTGGAGGCGGATACGATAGACTTTTGGATAGCTACATGGAGCTTAGAAAAATAGAGGGCTATGGGTAAGCCTAGTAATTTCTAAGGTAGGGACATGTTCAGCACAACTTTGAGGGCTGAAGGGCCTGTATTGTGCTGAAGGTCTTCTATGTTCTATGTTCTATTCTGGTTGGCTACCAGTGACTGGTGGGGTTCCTCAGGAGTTGGTATTGGGACTGCTACTTTTCAATTTGTTTGTCAATGATTTCGATAATGGAATTGATGGCTTTGTGGCAAAATTTGTGGATGATACAAAGGTAGGTGGAGGGGTAGGTAGTGCTGAGAAAGCAATGTGATTGCAGTAGGACTTAGACAGATTGGAAGAATGGCAAAAAAGTGGCAGATGGAATAGAGTGTGTTGGGAAATGTATGACAGTGCATTTGGTAAAGGGATCAATATTGCGGACTATTATCGACATGGGTAGAGAGTTCAAAGGGACTTAGAGGTGCAGAGGGACTTAGGAGTCCTCATGCAAGACTCCAAGAAGGTTAATTTACAGGTTGAGTCTGTGGTAAAGAAGGTAAATACAATGTTGGCATTTATTTCAAGGGGAATAGAATATAAAAACAAGGAGATAATGCTGAGACTTTATAAGCCACTAGTCGGGGCACACTTGGAGTATATTATAAACAGTTTTGGGTCCCATATCTTAAAAAAAGGATATGTTGTCATTGGAGAGAGTCGAGAGAAGGCTCACAAGGTTGATTCCAGGAATGAAGGGGTTAACATACTCCTGTACTCACTGGAATTTAGAATTTTTTTTTAAATGCGGGGGGATCTCATTGAAACCTAACAAATGTTGAAAGAACTAGATAAGAGGATGTGAAGAGGATGTTTCCTATGGTGGGAGCATCCAGAACTGGAGGGCACAGCCTCAAAATTGAGGGGTGACCTTTTAGAACAGAGGAAAGGAGGAATATTTTTAGCCAGAGTGTGGTGAATCAGTGGAATGCTCTGCCACAAACTGCGGAGGAGGCCAAGTCCGTGGGTATATCTAAGGCAGAAGCCGATGGTATCCTGATCGGTCAGGGCATAAAAGGAAGTGCTTATGGAGTATAAGAAATGCAAGAGAACACTTAAGAAAGAAATCAGAGGGCTAAAAGAGGGCATGAGGTTGCTGTAGCGGACAAGGTGAAGGAGAATTGTAAGGAATGTTGAGAGCAAAAGGATTGCAAGGGACAAAATTGATCCTCTGAATGGTCAGAAGAACGATCCATGTGTGGAGCCAAAAGAGATGGGGGGAGATCTTAAATAATCTATATTAACTCAGGAGATGGGCACAAAGTCTATAGAAGTGAGGCAAAGTGACGTTAGCTTCATAGACACTTTACAGATTGCAGAGGCTGAGTTCCTTCCTACTCTGAAGCACATTAGGGTAGATAAATCCCCAGGGCCTGACAAGGTGTTCCCTCCAACCCTACGAGAGGCTAGTGCAGAAATTGGTGCCCTTGCAGAAATATTTAAATCATTCTTAGTGACAGGTGATGTACCAGAGGATTGGAGGATAGCCAGTGTTGTTCTGTTGTTCAAGAAAGGCTGTCAGCATAATCCAGGATATTATAAACTGGTGAATCTGACGTCAGTAGTGCGAAAGTTATTGGAAGGTACTCTGAGGGATTTGATATATGAATATTTGGATAGATATTGACTGATGGAGGATAGCCAACATGGCTTTGTGTGTGGTATGTCTAACCAAATGTATATAGTTCTTTGAGTAAGCCACCAGGAAAGTTGATGAAGGCAAAGCAGAAGTTGTTTACATGGACTTTAGTAAGTCATTTGTCAAGATCCCACATGAGAGGTTGGTCAAGAAGGTTCAGTCACTCGGCATTCAAGATGAGGTAGGAAATTGGATTGGACATTGGGTTTGTGTGAGAAGCCAGAGAGTGGTAGTAGATGGTTGCCTCTCTGACTGTAGGCCTCTGACCAGTGAGGTGCTGCAGGGATCAGTCCATTGTTGTTTGTCATCTATATCTGGATGATAATGTGTTCAGCTGGATCAGCAAATTTGCAAATGACACAAAGATTGGGGGTGTAGTGGACAACGAGGAAGCCTATCGTGGAATCTGGACCAGCTGGAAAAATGGGCTGAAAAATGGCAGATGGAATTTAATGCAGACAAGTGTGAGGTGCTGCACTTCAGTGGGACCAACCAGGGTAGATCTTACACAGTGAACGATAGGGCACTGAGGAGTTTGGTAGAACAAAGGCTTCTGGAAATACAGGTTCGTAATTCATTGAAGGTGGTGTCACAGTTAGATAGGTCGTAAAGAAAGCATTTGGCATATTGGCCAAAAGCTGAGTACAGGAGATGGGATGTTATGTTGAAGTATAAGACATCGGTGAAGCCAATTTGGAGTATTGTGTGCAGTTTTGATCACATACCTACAGGAAAGATGTAAATAAGGCTGAAAGAGTACAGGGAAAACTTACAAGGGTGTTGCTGGGACTGGAGGACCTGAGTTATAAGGAAAGATATAATAGGTTAGGACTTTATTCCTTGGAACATAGAGGTGATTTGATAGAGGTGTACAAAATTGGGGTCATGGCTTAAGGGTGAAAGGTGAGAAGTTTAAGGGAAACATGAGGGAAACCTCTTACCTCAGAGGGTCATGAGATTGTGGAATGAGCTGCCAGCACAAGTGGTGCATGCGAGCTCGATTTCAATGCTTAAGAAAAAGTTTGGATTTGTACATGGATGGCAGGGGTATGGAGGGCTATGGTCTTGGTGCAGGTCCGTGGGAGTAGGCAGTTCAAATAGTTCAGAACAGAGCAGATGAGTCAAAGGGTTTGTTTCTGCTCTGTACATTTCAATGACTCTATAACTCTAATAGCAGGTTTCTGATCTGACCATTTCCTTTTTAAATGAAAATGCGACACTTCCCAAGATTCAGGAAGTGCAAAGCTTTATGAGCATGCTGTTATGTTTTGTGACTTCAAAACCTTAAACTAATTCAAAGGAGGACACAAGAATCCAAAAGGTGAGTCTAACTTCGTGTTTAAGCAAGGCGCGCATATCATGTGGTAACGTGATGACGTGTGCAATTCCCACATCAATATATTTACAATATTACTCAAATACTACTGAAATATTAAATACACAACATGTCGTCAGGAATCAAGAGGCTGGGCAGGCTAGGACTTGATTTCTTGGAGTGTAGGAGACTTGAGGGAGAGATTTTATCGAGGTGGATAAGATCATAGGGGGAACAGAGAGGATAAATGCACACAATCTTTTCCCCAAAAAGACTGGAGGTCTTAGGTTTAAGATGAGGGGAGAAAGGTTCAAAGGGGACCTGAGGGACAACCTCTTCACGTAGAGAGTGGTGTGTGTATGGAACAAACTGCCAGAAGACACTTCTAGAGATACAGGGAATACTACTGGACAGTGACATGGATAGGAAAAGTTTAGAACAATATGGATCAATTAGGTGTGCAACTTGACCAGCATGGACAGGTTGGGCTGCAGGGCCTATTTCCATTCTACATTTCCCTGTGACCCTATGACTCCAGAGTCACCTGCAGACTAATGGTCACTGTGCCTAATCTCTAGGCTATGCCCGGTACGTGCCATTGGTAAGCCCAAGGTGGCATACAAGAGGACATCTGCTCATCCCAGAGGTGAGGGAGATTTAATTATAAACACATCTTTTTGACTGGTCCATTCTCTGCCTCCCTAAAAGATTTATTTACTTACTTACTACTTATGACATGAAGGAGGCTATTTAGCACTTCAGATCCGACGGTTCACTGCAGAGCAATCTCCTAAGTGCCAATCCTCTGCACCCCTGCAACTCATTCTCCCTCACTCTCCTTCCATTCTTCTGCCACTTACCCAGGGACAATTTACAGAGGCCCTTTTAAACCAACAACCTGCTCAAATTTGGGACCTGAGAGGAAAGCAGATCAGCCACATAGTCACAGAGTGGAGCACACAAACTCTATACAGACCACACCTGAAATCAGCACTGAAGCTTGAGTTTCAAAGTAGCAATACTAATTGTACCACATTTAAAAGCAACTTCCTTATTTTTTGTAAATATTGTTTAGGAAGGTTGTGAGAACAACCGTTGTTCCTCATTTTTTTGAAGTGTCATGAGGTCTTTTACAACCATGTTACAGGCAAACAGCCATGATTACTTGTAACTCGGTAAATGGACACATCCCAGTTCCGGGGAATGGCACTGGTATTAACTCCCCTTCTGTAACATCACTTAAATCTTGCTTCTGCTGCAGTGTTCAAGCTCTACTGCAGTAATATCTCATCTAACAAGACCCCAGCAGCTGCAACTAGGCAGTCTACTATCGTGATATATTCTCTCTCAACTTCTCAGCTTCTCTTTTTTTGTTAGCCGCTTATCCACAACAAGAGGCAGTGGTCGATGAACATGGGCTTTTTTAGGGAGGAAACCAGAGCATCTGGAGGAAATCCACACAGTCACAGAGGGAAGATGGGAACTCCAAACAGAATTGAAGCAGCAGCACTGTGCTATCTCTTTGTGTACAGTCAGTGAAGTGTTGGCTTGACGTCAGAACAATCTTTATTGAAGAGGGGAGATTGAACATAGTGACAGTGACACACTACCATGAGAAGTAAAGCAAGGACTGAATCCACCATGTGAAATCTGGGTTAAGTAATAAGCAAAAAATACTTTGCACCAGTATATCCTTATAGTTATGCATATCTTACGTGTGCAAACGAAACATGTTATTTATTTAGAGATAGAGCGTGGGACAGGCCCACCCAGCCCAAAGAGCCGCCATGCCCAGCAACCCATCTATTTGGTCCTAGCCTAAACACAGGACAATTTACGATGATCAATTAACCTGCTAATCGGCACGCCTTTGGACCGTGGGAAGAAACCCGCACACTCGGAGGAAACCCGCACACTCGGAGGAAACCCGCACACCCAGAGGAAACCCGCACACTCGGAGGAAACCCGCACACTCGGAGGAAACCCGCACACCCAGAGGAAACCCGCACACTCGGAGGAAACCCGCACACCCGGAGGAAACCTGCACACCCAGAGGAAACCCGCACACTCGGAGGAAACCCGCACACTCGGAGGAAACCCGCACACCCGGAGGAAACCTGCACACCCGGAGGAAACCCGCACACTCGGAGGAAACCCACACACTCGGAGGAAACCCGCACACCCAGAGGAAACCCGCACACTCGGAGGAAACCCGCACACTCGTGGAAAGAACGTGCAAACTGCTTACAGGTGCTGCAGGAACTCCAAGCTGTAATAGCATTATGCCGCTGTGGTACCTCGTTTATCCTCAATGTTAACGTGCCGTGCTGCAAAAGGTTAATTTCCAAGGCATTTATACCCTGCGTCCATATGCTACGCCAACAACAAACTTGAACTTGAACAGTGAATCACAGAGGGAGCACCCTACAGAACACCTGTGCAAATATCGAAAAGCAGTGGCAGCAGTATTGAAAGCAACGCCATCAAATTTTTCTACAGCATTAAACTTCAAAGATTACTTCTGTCTCTTTTAATTGACCTCTCTGCCAGTTTCTCATTGCAGCTCTATATTAGGTGAGAAATTCTGCCCTTGACTGGTGTGACTCTGGTGGTAATTGGCATTGGAGCAGAGAAAATACTCTATATACAGTAGACCTTGAGCACGGTGAGACCCAGCTGCCACAACCCCCTGCAACAGGCTGGCATCTGCTGTCCAGGAATAAACCCTAAAAGGCTGGGGGATCTTCACAACAAAGAACGCACATTCCAGGCTGGGAGAAGCCCGAAAGCATCCCTCAAGGTATAAAAATCTTGCTTTGAATGGCAGGTGAAGGAATCTGAAAGGAAACACCAGGCAAATGGAGGGATAGATTTATTCTTCATATGAGCAGCACAGAGGAACGAGAGGAACTCAGAGGGCCAGGTGGCATTGGTTGGGGGTGGGGGACGGGAAGGAATTGTGGACAATTAGGGTCAAAACTCTGTATCGTCGCTGAGAGTGGAGAGGAGAGGAAGCCAGTATGAAGAAGAGAGGGGAAGTGGTGAGGTATGGGTTAGTAAGTGGACCGAGGAGGGGTGAGGAATGACAGGCCGGGAGCAGTAGTGGCATTGGGAAACGGGACGGTGGGTAATAGATGCAGGTGGACAAAAATACAATGGCAGGTTGAGTTGGGTGAGGGGGAGGGGAGGCTGAGGCTGAAGCTGGAGCCGGTTGAGAGATTTATTGTCCCTATGCTGAATTTTTCAACCTTGCTTTGCATTTAGTTCCCGATGGTGCGGCAGACTAGGTGGGCTGACAAGATAGGGAAGCCATCTCTGTAACTTGTTTTTGGGAATGTGGAATGAAATCAAACCTGTAAATGTTCCATGCATTCAGCACATGAAAGTCCCTCAAACCTCCGACTGTGCAGATTATAAAAAAAGGTGCTGACCGAGCTAGCAAACAACTTCCACGTCAATCACACATGACCAGATGACCAGTCAGAGGTCAGACTCGCTTACCACGAGAGATGATGCGACCTTTAAATATTCTGTGGCTTCTAAGACCCCGCAGGAAATGCGAGCATGTACTATTGAAATATTTTTTCCTGCACTTGGCTCAACACTTCCAGCAGAGAGTAACAGGTACATTTACTACCTGTGATTTTAAACTAGTAGTCTGTTACTCGAAGTGAAGACCCAGTACAATGAACAAACTGAATGATACAAATACTGAAAATGCCAATTAAGATATGAAGATCAATCTATTTGAAGAAGTGCATTAGACACCCAGATCCCTTCACATGTCACTACTTTTCAATAGTTTGTCATACTCTGCCTTCCTGTTTTATTCTACTAAAGTCAACATTTTTACATTCCATTCCACCTGCCACACTTTATCCCATTCACATCATGTACTTAGCACTGCACTTTGCCGCAAAACAACACAGTCGGTGAAATTTGCCCGTGACAATAATTCTGATTCTGATTCTTTCTGCATCCTCCAGGCCAGGGGTTCCCAACACTCATCATTAACCAAAAGGTCCACAGACCCCAGGTTGGTTCCCCTGCTCTACGCCTGTAGGGTATAGGCAGGGTAAAACTGTAACAAGGGAATAGACCACACTTAGTTTGTCTATATTTCTGTTTCACGCAAGGTATTTCAGGGGGAAAACGGGAAAGGGAACTAAAGCCAGAGTTTCTTGTGTGAAAGAGGAAGTTGAAAAGCTGATGAGGGAACCTAAGAAGCATGCCAGGTGAGCAGGTCCACTGAGATAGATGGGTCAAAACATCTGCCCAGAATAAGGGGCTGACTGGAGACCAGACTCTGCTGAGGCTTTCACAGATATGTATATGTGGACGTACCTGGAACAGAAAGCACACTTATCCTTCTGATCATTCCATCAGTTTTCCCTCAATAGTGTGACTCCCTCTTCCCTTCATTACCTCCCTCAGGCTAGTGTCATTCGCCGACTGAACCCCACAAGGACTGTCTTCCACTGATTCCATCTTCCCCACTGACCCCTGTCTCCCTCACTGACCACCAATCCACAAGGCGTAAACACCAGGAATTCTGCAGATGCTGGAAATTCAAGCAACACACATCAAAGTTGCTGGTGAACGCAGCAGGCCAGGCAGCATCTCTAGGAAGAGGTACAGTCGACGTTTCGGGCCAAGACCCTTCGTCAGGACTGGCAGCATCTCTAGGAAGAGGTACAGTCGACGAAGGGTCTCACCTACCTGATGGCATGAACATCGACTTCTCTAACTTCCACTAATGCCCCACCTCCCCCTCGTACCCCATCCGTTATTTATATACACACATTCTTTCTCTCTCTCTTCTTTTTCTCCCTCTGTCCCTCTGACTATACCCCTTGCTCATCCTCTGGGTTTTTCCCCCCCTCCCCCTTTTCCTTCTCCCTGGGCCTCCTGTCCCATGATCCTCTCATATCCCTTTTGCCAATCACCTGTCCAGCTCTTGGCTCCATCCCTCCCCCTCCTGTCTTCTCCTATCATTTTGGATCTCCCCCTCCCCGTCCAACTTTCAAATCTCTTACTAACTCTTCCTTCAGTTAGTCCTGACGAAGGGTCTCGGCCTGAAACATCGACTGTACCTCTTCCTAGAGATGCTGCCTGGCCTGCTGCGTTCACCAGCAACTTTGATGTGTGTTGCCACCAATCCACAAGACCTGTGTCTCCTACTGACCCTACACCTACAGGATCCCTGTGGTGCTTGAGAGGGAAGAAGAGAGAAAACAAGGGGGGAGGGGAATGTGCAACCAAAGCTAGAGCTGTAAGATCAGGCTTTAGAAGTTAAACACTAATATTAAAAACAAACTGCTGGAAGAGCTCTGTGGGGCATCAGCATCTTTGGAGGTAGAGAGACAGTGCACATTTTGGATTAAAGCCTTGCATCAAGATCTAAGATGTCAGCTATCATTTTCCCTTCACAGATATTTCCTGGCCTGCTGAGTGTCTTCAGCAGCTTGTTCTTTCTCCAGGTTCCAGCATCTGCAGTCTCGCGTGTCTCTAGAAACAATAAAGTGGACAATTCTGGAAATCAAGCAGCTTCTGTGGTGGAAGAGAGAAGACAGCGGGTAGATGACCAGTTCTGATACAAACTAGAAAGTCTGGGCTTCTTAACTTCCTGAATTCAGTGTTAGGTTCAGGAGGCAGTGGGTGGTGGAAGAGAGAAGACAGACCTTTCAACAGATCTGTCCAGTTCTGGCACAAACAGGGAAGACTGGGCTTCTGGGATTCCTGAATTCAGTCTTGAGTTCTGGGGGCGAGGCATAGATGGATACCGGTGGATAGATGAAGTCCCACCTCTTGAACTATCCTTTCACTTTCTTGAGAGTGAAAGAGGCCAAAGAGAGAGAACAATAGAAAAAGAGAACTATACCACCCCTCTCACTTTTCTGCAACTTGAAATATGTACCTTGTAACTTTTATCCAATCATATTAAATGCTCATCGACATGAAGCGTTTACTGTTTTGCTTTACGTGAGCTACCTGAATCTGTTGAGTATCTCCAGCACTTTCTGCAGCTTCTTACGTTTTTCCAAGAATAAATACGTGGAGAAGGTGGCATTTCTTACAGAGAAACAGTGCAATCCAATATACACACTGTAAGAGGACGGATTACAGTTAACCATGTACAACAGCTAAACACTCACTGGGGGTCTTTTCCACTCCAGCTTGAAAGGCAAAAACTGGCTGTAAAATAGAGAGGATTCATCTGCAGGGAATTCCGGATCTTCAAAGAGGACACCCTTCCTCAGGCACTCCTTCTTCAGGAACTGAAAGACCTCACTCTTGGCTTTGATGACATCTTTGTTGCGATTGATAATGGGATACAGGCCACCCTTATTGGGCAGGGGTAGGCGAGCCGGTGATCGTTGTGCAGAGTTGATATCGTGAGGCATGGTGACAACAGCAAAGATTTCACAATAGAGGAAAGAAGTTTATGAGGAAGAGAAACAGTTACTGACCTCAGATCGGTTTTCATACAATGGAAAAAAAAACACAGACCGGCCAGTCCTGCGGGTTGCAATATTTCAAGTGGTTTGCCAATACGCAGGTCGAGTTCAAGAAGGCTTCTCCATAATAAATTGTCCCACCACAGCCGGCTTCAAACTAGGACAAAGGTTGGTAAAGAAATTCTGTTCCACAAGGCACAGGACAGCTGGTTTCCTTTTATCCTGGGCTGCCTTCCACACGATTTTCACTTGAGTAATTAAATTAAAATCACCCGCTTGCTGGTCTTGATTCCTATTCCTCTCTTGTGCAATTTCCAGCTGTTCTAGTTTCCTTGCAGAAATGAAGTCAGTAATATTGAGCACTAAAAATAAACCCAGGGAGGCTGTGCCCAGTGACAGCTCTGTTTATTTCTGCTAGGTCCTTATATGGGGGGGGGGGGGTGGTCACATCAAACGTATCAGATTTATTTCTCCTAATTAAGACTACAATGTGATGGCAAATGGCAATGCTAATACACTTTTCTAAACAAGATATTTTTCATATTACCACAAAGAGGGCAAACCTACACATGCACAAATATAATTAGACTAGGTGACAAGGTTCCTTAAGGCTGTTATAGCCGGGGTGGGGTTGGGAATGGTGATAATAGTTCCCACTACCTATTAAATTCTGCCCAATGAGGTGTGCCTCAAACAGCCTTTGACAACCAAGTCCAGCTCCTGGCCTTCACGTGTGGCTTAGCTACCAAGCCCGTCGGAACCATCTCGACTGACAGGAGAAGGGGCAAAGGTGGGTTACTGGCACCTTAAAACCAGTCACTTCAGGCAGGTGGGACTCATCGGCCGTGGTTGGCAGCTCACCCAGGAGAAGGAAAACTCTGATCTCAAACCTCTGCTGCCTTGGGGCTGTACCCATCATGGGGAAGGCTTCAAGAGTAAACCCTGAGGGAACAATCCGGAGCTGGAGTCCCTAAGGCAGTCCTACACTGAGTTCAACACTGACTGGCAGTTCCTGCAATGCTGCTGGTACCAAACTGCATCGGTCTATGTCGTCCCTTTGGGTTCATCGGGGCGCTTGCTACATGGGCAACAGCCTGCTCTTCATGTCGTACTGCCCAGGCTTGCGTATTTAGACAGCTGGGATGCAATTCCATGGTCAGCTCTGAGCGACGGGGGTCTCTTTGGCTCTGAGGTGACAAAAGTGAGGCAGCATGCACAGCCTTTGGGTGGCACAGTGGTACAGCTGGTAGTGCCCCCTTCCAGCACTAGCAATTGTGACCTCAGGTGCTGCTTGTGAGGAGCTTGTAAAGAAAAATGGGTTTGTGTTCAGATACGCTACCTTTCAGTTTTCAGCAGACATAGAAGGTAGTTTTCTGGGGCCAGGTGAGGGCAGAAGCTTACAAATATTGTCAGCCACCTCTAGAGCCTAGATAGGTAGCCCTAATAGTTATCATTGAGGGTTGGGGGCAGTAGTGGACAAGATGAGTTCTAGCACTTTTTGGGCAAGTCTAAGTCATATAATCATAGGAATGTCTTCACAAAGAGTGTGGTGAATCTTCAGAATTCTCCACCCCAGACACATGTGAAGGTGAGGTCTTTGGGGGTACTTATGAAGTAGAAACATTTTTATAATATCAGGTAATTAAGTGCTATGGGGAACTGGCACAGAGGTTGAGGCCAGAGGCTGATTAGCCATGATTATATTAAATAATGGGGCTGCTTGAGGGGCTGAGAGGCCTACCCCTGCCCCTGTTGCATTCACTTGAAGCTTGTGAGGTCTCAATGGAAGAGAGAAGAGTTCATCACTGCAATGAAAAGAAACTTCTGCACTTCACTGTATGAAGACAGTGAATCGTTCTCTCAGTGTTCTGGGATACCAGTGAGAAGGCCCAAGCTTTCGACAATTCCGACACTACTCACATGGGGAATCCATTCAATAGCTGTAATTCAACTTAACTTACAATTTTTTGAAAATATCTAAGTATTCTTGAATCTTCACTATTTTTAAATATTTTAGTGTTTCATTTTATAATTTATTTTTCATAGTTTTAACAATTCGTGGTTTTGTTAGTGTTTCTGAAAGCACAGACTTGGTTAAAAAGCGTTGCTTGTTTGGAACTGTGACTTTTTCAGCACTTGTAGAGTGGTCTTAATCATGCCTCAGCCACACGAGGGAGCCCTACTGCAGTAAGCTCTGCCTTCCCACAGGTCCTCTCACAGCCAATGGACCCAATTCCAGACTGGAGAACCATGGAGGAAAATTCTGAAATGTCTATGGAGGTCTGCAGCGAGCACAGACAACCAATGAAAATGGGTTGGTAACCTGTTCCTCAGGCACAGCCTGGTCAGTACGCCGAGACCGTAGATGCTAGAATCTGAAGCAGCAATCTGCTGAAGGAACTCGGCGTGGCAAGCAGCATCTGTGGGGTAAAAGGGATTGTCCAATTTCTGGTCAAAATCCTGCATCATGACTAAGAGCAGTATAAAGAGGAGAAAGGGAGTGATGAGAAAGGAGTCTGTGGTGCTTTGTAAGTGAGTCTCAGATGCAGGCTACAATGTACGGGTGACCACCAGGAGAAGTAAGGGAGTAAGCAGCAAGAGGAGATTCCCTTGTGGCGGTACAGGAGAAGGATGAAGCAGGCAGAGCACTAGTGACAGGGGTCTCGATAGGAAGGAGCACCGATAGGCAAGGTCATCCCTAAGTCAAGGACTTCTCACATCAGGTACAAGACGTTCTGAGGGAGCAGGCCGAGTAGTGAGAGGTTGTGGTCTGTACAGGGAACAGTAACATAGGTAGCATCAGGAACGAGGACCTGTAAAGGGATTTCGGGGCACTGTGTAGCAGGACTTCCAGAGTTGTAATCTCAGAATTATTACCTGTGCCATGTACAAGTGAGATGAGAAATAGATAGAAATTGCAGTTCTATATGTGTCTAAGGAGTTGGTAGCGTGGGGGGGTGGGGGGAGCTTCAGATTGATGGATGCCTGTAAAGGCAATCTGGATCTGAGCTGAACTGAATTACATTAATTCTGAAATGGAGGGGAACAGATGACCTCACTGGGGATTTTGCTGTTGGTACTCAGGAATGGCAGGGGGATGGGAACTACAGCAGTGGAAGGTAGGGTTGAGAGCAGTAAAGATGGCATGACAAATACGACTGAAAGTAACAGGGAGGGGCAGACTAATTAAGATGGTGGGCTGATGGAGCTAGATGTGTTTCACAACATATGCCGGTGATATTAAACTGATTCTGGTGTGTTTATTTCAAGACTAACGAATAGGGAGAATGAACCTAGAGTCTGAATCAGTGCATGGAATTATGTAGTTCTTGCTACTCCAGAGGTCTGACTGTGTGAGGGATGGAACTGGCAGCTCAGTTTCCTGGTTATTCCTGTCTTAGATGTGGTGGAGGAAGTAAAGGAGATGGAAGGCTTGCACTGCTGATAAGGAAAATGTCACTGAAGCACTTAGAGAGGGACATTGGAGGCCTTATCCATGAATATAATTTGAGTGGAGCTCAAAATAAGAAAGGTGCAATTATATGAATGGCATTATACTATAGAGCCTCTAAAAGCCACTGAGTCACGGAGAACGATGAGTCAGCATACAGAGAGGAGGTGCAGTGGCTAACGGACTGGTGCAGAGCCAACAACCTGTCTCTGAACGTGAACAAACCAAAAGATGGTTGTTGACTTCAGGAGGACACGGAATGACCACTCTTTGCTGAACATCGACGACTCCTCCCTAGGGATCGTTAAGAGCACCAAATTTCTTGGTGTTCACCTGGCGAAGAATCTCACCTGGTCCCTCAACACCAGCTCCATAGCAAAGAAAGCCCAGCAGCGTCTCTACTTTCTGCAAAGACTGAGATAAGTCCATCTCCCACCCCCCATCCTCACCACATTCTACAGAGGTTGTATTGAGAGCATCCTGAGCAGCTGCATCACTGCCTGGTTCAGAAATTGCACCATCTCGGATCGCAAGACCCTGCAGCGGATAGTGAGGTCAGATGAGAATATCAACGGGGTCTCTCTTCCCACCATTACAGACATTTACACCACACACTGCATCCGTAAAGCAAACAGCATTATGAAGGACCCTACGCACCCCTCATACAAACTCATCTCCCTCCTGCCATCTGGCAAAAGACACCGAAGTATTTGGGCTCTCATGACCTGACTATGTAACAGTTTCTTCCCCCAAGCCATCAGACTCCTCAATATCCAGAGTCTAGTCTGACACCAACCTACTGCCGTCTACTGTGCCTATTGTCTTGTTTATTATTTATTGTAATGCCTGCACTGTTTTGTGTACTTTATGCAGTCCTGGGTAGGTCTGAGGTCTGGTGTAGTTTTGTGTTGTTTTTTACGTAGTTCAGTGTAGTTTTTGTATTGTTCATGTAGCACCATGGTCCTGAAAAATGTTGTCTCGTTTTTACTGTGTACTGTACTAGCAGTTATAGTTGAAATGACAATTAAAAAGTGACTTGACTTGACTTGAATACATATGTAGACAGTTTATGGAAAGGTGTGGAAACGCCAGGATTTCCATAGAGTTCCGGTATTGACTGGAACTTCTTTAATACAAGAGGCTTAGATAGGGTAGCTTCCAAGAAAGGTCTTTCTTTCCAAACAGTTTGTGGGAAGTTGAACCAGAGGATGAAACCTATTAGACCTGGTTTTGGGAAATGAGCCTGACCAGGTGACAGACCTGATTGTGGCTGAACATTTTGGGAATAGTGACGACTACTCATTATGTTTTAAGATAGTTATGAGTAAGGATAAAATCTGATCTTGTGGGGAGATATTATATTGGAGAGGAGGTTAAATTATAACAATTAAGGTCGATAAGACCCCAGGACCTGGTAGGAAATATTTCAGAATATTGAAAGGAGCAAGTGAAAGGATATTGAAAGGAGATTGGTGTGGCTTTGACAAAGATTTTTATGTCCTCACCAGCAAAAAACAAGGTCCCATTGCAATGAAGAGTAGCAAATACTGTTCCTTTGTTCCGGAAAGGTAATAGGGAAAATCCAGGTAACTATAGGCCGGTGAGCCTCACAACAGTGGTAGGGAACTATTGGAGAAGATACAGTATTTAGGGATAGGATTCCTGCACATTTGAAAAAGCATGGCTTGCTTAAGGATAGTCACATAGCTTTGTACACAGCGTTGAGGTAAGAGGGCTCTTGGTGTTTGGTTCATGGTTCACTGAAAGTGGCTATGCAAGTGGATAAGACAGTAAAGAAGATGGACAGCATGCTTGCCTTCGTTGATCTGTGCATTGAGAATAAGAGTAAGAAAGTTATGTGGCAGTTATATAAAACTTTAATACCTACAGAAAACACCTATGTCAGAATGCCATTCAACAACTATAGCTCAGCAATTAATACCATCATTCCCACAATCTTGATTGAGATGTTGCAGAACCTGGGCCTCTGTACCTCCTTCTGTAATTGGATCCTCGACTTCCTAACCGAAAGACCACAGTCTGTGCGGATTGACGATCAACACTGGCGCACCTCAGGGGTGTGTGCTTAGCCCACTGCTCTACTCCCTGTATACACATGACTGTGTGGCTAGGCATAGCTCAAATACCATCTACAAATTTGCTGACAATACAACCATTGTTGGTAGAATCTCAGGTGGTGACGAGAGGGTGTACAGGAGTGAGATATGCCAACTAGTGGAGTGGTGCCACAGCAACAACCTGGCACTCAACGAAAAAGCTGGTTGCAGACTTCAGGAAGGGTAAGACGAAGGAACACATACCAATCCTCATAGAGGGATCAGAAGTGGAGAAAGTGAGCAGTTTCAAGTTCCTGGGTGTCAAGATCTCTGAGGATCTAACCTGGTCCCAACATATCGATGTAGTCATGAAGAAGGCAAGACAGCGGCTATACTTTATTAGGAGTTTGAAGAGATTTGGCATGTCAACAAATATAATCAAAAACTTCTATAATTGTACCATGGAGAGCATTCTGACAGGCTGCATCACTGTCTGGTATGGAGGGGCTACTGCACAGGACCGAAAGAAGCTGCAGAACGTTGTAAAGCTAGTCAGCTCCATCTTGGGTACTAGCCTACAAAGTGCATCTTTAGGGAGCGGTGTCTCAGAAAGGCAGCGTCCATTATTAAAGACCTCCAGCACCCAGGACATGCCCTTTTCTCACTGTTACCATCAGGTAGGAGGTACAGAAGACTGAAGGCACACACTCAGCGATTCAGGAACAGCTTCTTCCTCTCTGCCTTCCGATTCCTAAATGGACATTGAACCCTTGGACACTACCTCACTTTTTTAACATACAGTATTTCTGCTTTCTGCATGTTTTTTAATCTATTCAATATTTGTATACTGTATAAGTATACTGAATAAGATTTTCTTATTTATTATTATTTTATTTTTTTCTTCTTCTATATTATGTATTGCATTGAACTGTTGCTGCTAAGTTTCATTTACAAATGTCATGACCCATGCCAGTGATAATAAACCTGATTCTGATTCTGAATTCTGAATAGTGTTGAGGAAATAGGTAGGATGCAGAAGGACTTAGACAGATTAGGAGAATGGGCAAGAAAGTGGCAAACGAAATATAATGTTGGAAAATTCATGGTCATGCGCTTTGGTAGTAAAAATAAATGTGTGGATTATTTTCTAAGCGGGGGAGAAAATCCAAAAACCTGAGATGCAAAGGAACTTAGGAGTCCTTGTGCAGAACACCCTAAAGGTTAACTTGCAGATAGAGTTTGTGGCGAGGAAGGCAAATGCCATGTTAGCATTAATTTCAAGAGGTCTAGAATACAAGAGCAAAGATCTGATACTGACGCTTTATAAGACACTGGTGAGGCCTCACCTTGAGTATTGTGAGCAATTTTGGGCCCCTCATCTAAGAAAAGCTGTGCTGGCATTGGAGAGGGTCCAGAGGAGATTCACAAGGATGATTCCGAGAATGGAGGGGGTTATCATACGAGAAACGTTTGATGGCTCTGGATTGGAATTTAGAAGGATGAAGGGGACCTCAATGAAACCTTTCAAATGTTGAAAGGCCTTAGACAGAGTAGATGTGGAAAGGATTTTTCCCATGGTCGGAGAGTCTAGGACAAGAGGACACAGCCTCAGGATAGAGGGGTGCCCTTTCAAAATAGAGATGCGGAGAAATTTCTTTAGCCAAAGGGTGGTGAATTTGTGGAATTTGTTGCCACATGCAGCTGTAGAGGCCAGGTTGTTGGGTGTATTTAAGGCAGAGATTGATAGGTTCTTGATTGGACATGGCATCGAAGGCTACGGGGAGAAGGCCAGGAACTGGGTTGAAGAGGAGAAAAGAAAAAAAGATCAGTCATGATTGAATGGTGGAGCAGACTCGATGGGCCAGATGGCCTAATTCTGCTCCTATATCTTATGGTCTTGACCCCAGGGCCTTGTACTATTGTACTTAGAGTTAATTGGATTGTATTTTTAGTTATCAGTGTCTCGAATCTCTCCTTAAATAAACACTTATTTACTTGTTTATTATTTTTTTAAATTTTTTTTCTCTCTTCTATATTATGTATGGCATTGAACTGCTGCTGCTAAGTTAACAAATTTCATATCACATGCCGGTGATAATAAATCTGATTCTGATTCAGATATCTCCTTGCACTGCCTGTCATCCATTTGAATAGGACCGGAGATTTTGCTGGGTTGGTAAAGGTGATAATCAGCTTTAATATCAGCTACCACAGGAGCTGGAAAAATATTTAGTAAATAAGACCTGAATGGAAAGAGGTGCAAATGGGAAGGTGGAGGCCCTATGGAAGAGATAATCCTCCATAGAGAGAGGATTGGAGAGATAACACACTCATCAGAATTTTAATTTTATTGCATTAAGCTGGATAAAATTGGAAGGGAGAAGATGGAAGATACTGCCTCATAGTCCAAAGGAGACCAGATGGATATAGCCATTCATGATACAAAAAGTGAGGGCCATCTGATAATCCTTCTTCAGGATATCAGAGATTAAAAGCAAATAGCTCATCTTTCATATAAATTTAAATTCCAGCCAAAAAGTTTTCAAAGTGCTAAGAAGGTGATGCAAATGAGGAGATATTGAGAAAAATGTTTATCTCACACTAAAACAAGTATTACAGAGGTATAAAATGGTAGTGATAAAGATACAGCACAGGAACAGGCCCTTCAGCCCACTGAGTAAATACTGAACCACTCATTTACACTAAACCTACACGAATCCCATTTTCTTTATTTCCTCCACATTCTCTAACCTTTTCCCCAGGTTCTACCATCCACTCGTGCTTCAAGAAATTCCCTTCTAACCCAAGTTTTGCTCTACCTCAAAGATATTCACAGAAGAGTACTTAAAAAATGGGAATTTTCTTCAATATAAATGCAATGAATTTTCGTCTCTTTTTCTTTTAGTTGCCAGCTGCTAGAAATTATGTGGAATATTCAAACAGGCAAATTGCATCTTACCATAATAAATCAACTGTCCTCAACATTCCTTCAGTCAACTCCAAGAGGTGTAAATAGAGACAAATTAGTGTCAATAGCTATACTAATGGACCTTTGGAGACTCATGCAGGAATATTTGTGGTTTCTAACAGTCTTGATTTGTATTGTAAAACTTAGAGCTTTCGCAGTGGTGGAAAAGGTGACAATATTGGTCAAATTTCCACTATGGCTGTTCAGGAAGCTAGATTTGGAAGTGTGCCTAGTGGACTGTCATGTACAACTAGTAAACAGTTGAAACATCAGCTAACCAAAAGCCAACATGGGTCAGTGCGTACAACAATGAAGAATGAATGAGATGGTACAAGTTAGAAACTTGGGCACCAGAGGTATGGTTGACATCATGGAAAATATAATGACGTTGTAGTAGTGTACCGGAATAATCAAATGAATAGACAAGATAAAGTAGACAGCAAGAACTGGAGATGTATTGGGACGTAATTCTAAAACTTTGGATCTGGGCTCCTGAATTCAAGATTGAGTGTGTAGAACATTAGATGGACGAAAGAGTGATGCAGATTTCCCTGATGGTTGAAGACTAGAAGAGTTTGCAGACATTGGAGGTATGGATGAAGCAGAATTAAGGGTCCATGGAAAACCTAAACATTGGGATGTTTCCCATTTTTGCTTTGACTTATGGGTTCCTTGTTTAATTGTCTGTTCTTGAATCAAATTATACATACAAGAAATAAATTTTTTAATTTTCCCTTTTTGAATTAAAATTTCAACTTCATTAGGTTTTGGCAAAAACATTGTTTGACCCAGCTTACCTTTTAAGTAAGCCCTTAATTGAAAGTAATAAAAGAAAGTATTATTAGATATTTTATATTTATCCTTTAATTGTTCAAATGACATCAATATACCTCGGTCAAAACAATCTCCTATAAATTTAATCCCTTTTTGGTACCAATTATATAAAAGTTGATTGTCCATTGTAAAAGGAATAAGTCTGTTTTGGAACAAAGGTCTCCTTGCGAATAGAGATTTCTGTGTTTCATTATCAACATTTATCTTATTCCATAGATCAATCAAATGTGTTACTATAGGAGATTGTTTCTTTTCCCGTATCAATTTAGATTCCCATTTATATATAAAATCTTCAGGCCTATTTTCTCCTATCTTGTTCTGATTCGTATTTAAGTATGGATCGTTGGAATAATGAAATGGCTAGTTCTATTCCACTCGAAAAAATTACTTATAATTTAAGAGATAAATATGTAACATTTTTGAATATTTGGCGCCCTTATTTTGATGAAAGCCAATGCACCATATGCTTTCTTAACCACACAGTCAACCTGCACAGCAGCTTTGAATGTCCTGTGGAGTCGGACACCAAGATCCCTCTGATCCTCCACACTGCCAAGAGTCTTACCATTAATACTATATTCTGCCATCATATTTGTACTGGGAAGAGGGCATGTTCTGGTTGGTAAGGTTCCTCAATGATGGATGCCATTTTGAGGCAGGTTCTTTTGAAGATGTCCTCGATGGTGAGGAGGGCTGTGCCATGTTGGTACTGAATGTGCCTCTTGCAATCCTGTGCATTGGAACCTCCATACTCAGCTGTGATGCAACCAGTCAGAACGCTCCAGTGTACGTCTATAGAAAGAGTCTTTGGTGAGGCACCAAATTTCCTCAGACCCCTAATGAAGTCGAGCCACTGGTGTGCCTTCTTCATGATTTCATCACTGCCTTGGGTCCAGGCCATATCTTCCAAAGTGCGGCCACCCAGGAACTTGAGGCTGCTCACACTTTCCACAACGATCCCTCAGTGAGGAACTGCTTGTCCTCCGTTCTCTCAACTTCTCTTTCCCTTTCCCCACACTCAATGTCAACAAGACCAACGAACTCCTTTCCACAATTGGTCTTACTGATGTTGAGTGTGAGGTTGTTGTGATACCACTCAACCAGCTGATCTCACTCCTGAATGTCTCCTCATTGCCATCTGTGACTTTATCAACAACGGTGGTATCATCTGTAAATGTAGATGACATTTAAGCACAGCCACACAGTCATGAGAGAGTTGGGCAGTGGACTAAGCATGCAACGTTGATGTGCACCTGTGTGATTGTCAGCGAGGAGATGCTATCACTAATCCATATTGACTCTGCTCCCCTGCACTTTGTTTCCAGGAAATCCACATCGAGATGTTGGGCTTTAGATGTAATCCCTGTGAACAACTGGTGCTTTGCCTCTGACGTGAATCATCACATTTGGTCTGGATACCAGAGAACAGATTATGCCTACTGAGAGGTGTTCTAAAACAAAGCATGGGAGGAAACTAGCACAGCAAAGAAAATGTGAAGGCCTACTCTACTGTGGACAGGTTGGACTTCAGTAGAACCTGCCAATAGTTCACCTCTCACTACCATCTGATCTACTCTGATAAAGTTCTCCGCTGAAAAATAACAGACACTCCAGGTGAAGGATAATTAATCCTGCTTGTCTTCTGTCACTAGTTCTTCACACGATGATGCAAATATTCCCTAATAATCTTATACAGACCTTGAGAAACCTCTTAACATGTTTTACCATTCTTTACTCAATTGCTGATACATTTAGTATCGCAAGGTTCCTAAGATTGTCATAGCCAGGGGTGGTAGTGGGGATAAGCTCCCACTACCTATAAGGTGCTCCAAATGGCGTGCGACTCTAACAGCCTCTGACAACCAAGTCCAACTCTTGGCCTTCACGTGTGGCTGAGTTACTAGGCCCAGTGGAACTGTTTCTACTGACAAGAGAAGGGGCAAAGGCGGATCACTGGCACCTCAAAACCAGTTGCTTCGGGCAGATGGGGCTCGTCAGCCTCGGACGGCAGCCCGGCTAGGAGAAGGAAAACTCTGATTTTAAACCTCCGCTGCCTTGCAGCCAAATCCACCCATGGGAAAGGCTTCGGGAGCAAACCCCAAAAAAGAAATCTGGAGCTGGGGTCCCTAAGGCAGTCTGAAGTTGTATGCAACTTCACTCTGGCAACCTCTGACACTGGTGCCAAGCTGTATCGGGTGCTTGCCCTTCCCTTGGACGACATCAGTGACGTGGAGAGGGGGAACCCTCTGCACGGGCAACAGCTGCTTCTGCAAATCTTCCGGCCTAGGCTTGCGCCCTGGAGAGGACACAGTCCACCAGAGGCACAAACCCATGATCCCCTGTGATCGATGACTGCCTACTACTAGTATCGCAAACCTCTCTTCATGAGAATTGTTTCTCATTCATGTTAACACTATTGTGAATGAAAGCTCTTAAAGCTTCTTTCTGTAATGGGCACTCCCATCTCCTTCTCCATCCTTTGGTTCCAATTCTCTCTCTCACCCATCAAACCTGTAATGTATTTCTGCCCATACTGCCCTTGTCACCAGTCAAATCATCCTAATTTCCTCCCATTTCCAGTTCACTGACACCTACTGACACACCCTGACTGGAGACCTGTGACTAGTGGTGTGCCACAGGAACTGGGACTAGGCCCATTGCTGTTTGTCATCTGTATCAATGATCTGGATGCTAATGTGGTAAACTGGATCAGCAGATTTGTGGATGACACCAAGAATATGGGTTGGTGGACAGCGAGGTTATCAAAGTTTGGAACAAGATTGGGACCAGCCAGAAAAATGGACTGAAAAATGGCAGATGGAATTTAATGCAGAGAAGTGTGAGCTGTTGCACTTTGAAAGGACAAACCAGGGTAAGATTTACACAGTGAGTGCTGTCACAGATAGATAGCATCATAAGGAGAGCTCTTGGCATGTTGGCCTTCAGAAATCAAAGTATTAAGTGCAGGAGTTGGGATGTTATATTGAGTTTCCGGGAAAGGCTAAATAAGTTGGGACTTTATTCCACTAAAGTGAAGAAGGGAGTGGGTAGGGGGTTTGGAGTTTGCGAGCTTTGTTTATTTGTGCTTTTCATGTAGGGAGGGGATAGTATCTTCTTTCAATGACTCCTGTGGTTTTTTCTGTATTTCATGGCTATCTGGAGAAGACGAATATCAGAGTTGTATTATACATGCATACTTCGACAATTAAACGAACCTTTGAGAATGAGGTGAGATTTTATTGAGGTGTACAAAATTATGAGGGGTATAGGCAGGGCAAACACAAGCAGACCTTTTGCACTTAGGTTGGATGAGACTACAACTGGAGATCATGAGTTAAGTGTGAAACGTAAAATGTTTAAGGGGAGCATTAGGGGGAAACTTCCCAGAGGGCAGTGAGAATGTGGAACAAGCTGCCAAGAGAAGTGGAGTATGCAGGTTTGATTTCAACATTCAAGAGAAATTTGGGTAGGTACATTGATAGGAGGGCTATGGTCAGAGGGCAGATGGATGTGATTCAGCAGATTAATAGTTCAGGATGGGTAGATGGATCAAAGGACCTCTTCCTGCGCTGTAACGTCCTATGACTCGATTGGCCCCTTGCCCAACCCTACACTTCACATGACTCAGGAAGTCATATGCGCAACATACTGGAGGAACTCAGCAGGTCAGACAGCATTCATGGAAACGATCAGTCAACGTTTCGGGCCGGAACCCTTCATCAGGACTGTAGAGGGAAGGGGCAGAGGCCCTATAAAGAAGGTGGGGGGAGGGTGGGAAAGAGAAGGCTGGTAGGTGCCAGGTGAAAAACCAGTAAGGGGAAAGATAAAGGGGTGGGGGAGGTGATAGGCAGGAAAGGTGAAAAAGGAATAGGGGAAAGTACAATGGGTAGTAGAAGGAGGCGGAACCATAACGGAGGTGATAGGCAGCTGGGGGAGGGGGCAGAGTGAAACTGGGATGGGGGACGGGAGGGGGAGGGAATTACCGGAAGCTGGAGAATTCAATGTTCATACCAAGGGGCTGGAGACTACCCAGACAGTATATGACTCAGGAAGTCATGACTTACATGACCTCCTACTCAAGGTTTCTAATTCTGTACTGCTTCAAGCATACCTGACTGTCTGCAATAGGCTTTGCAGGACAGGGTTAGAGTCAAAGGAAAGGACGGGAGTCAGTGCAAGAAGGTTGTAGTGAGAAACATTCAAAGCAGGCAGTAACTTCAATACACAGGAAGCTCATGGTCCAGTCAGAAGAATCCCAGACAACCAGGAAGAGCAGACAACCTTAATGTGAACTCTCAGTGTTCCCATCAAATGCTAAATGATTTTGGTCAGGTTACTGAGACATTATGCAGTCCTGCAGTTGGTATATGATGGACTTCCCAAACATTCTTAGGAGTCAACACCTTAAAAAGGGAAACTAAATTCTCCATCATTGCTTTCTGAACAAGATACAAAAACCACACTTTAGGATTGACTCTGCTCTTCAAGAGCTCTTTTCTTTAATCACCAAAACTACTTGTTTTCACTGCCGCAATCCTCCGATCTCTCCTCTGTCACTCAGAGTCTGGGCATGACTACTTTCAGCACAGTAACCATACGGTCTCAGCAGGCAGCTAATCCAAGTGAGATAGCAAGGTATATCACAACAATCTACTCCTGCCATTGTAGCCTTCTGTTGTCATTGCACCGATAAGTCAGCTCTTGTTATTTGCCTGTTTTACCACTGAGATTTTAGAATAAAATGGCTGGCTGTTATTTTCCCCTTGAACTTGATAGAATTGGAATGTCGCCTGGAGATTGCACTAAGGTTCAAAGATGTAGTGTATATCTCTCTATAACATTAAGTTTGTGACCCATATACAAGACCAGCACTGCATTCTATAGCTTTCAAAACCTCCCATTTCCTTGTTATCTTTGTCACGTTCTACAAAGCCCAAAGATTCTAAACCAAGAAGCATCCTGCCCAATCTGATCAAAGTCAAGGTCACGCTTATTGCCATATGCACAAATACAGGTATGCACAGGTGCCCTGAAAAACTTACCTGCAGCAGATTCACAGGTGCATAGTATCAGGCATAGATCATTCACAAGAAAAACATAAACTATTCAAAATTGTGTGAGAAAGAGCAGTTAGAACAAAATCCACTGTACTCCAAAGTGGTCACAATGTTGCTATACCAAGGCAGCTTTTAGATTGTGCAGATTATCCTTGTGCTCAACACAAATTCTGAAACTTCTTAACTTCCGGCATAAATTTAAAATAAATATTTTTAAGATAAAATTCTCCTATTAATATTTGTGCTCTCATAACTCTTCCACAGCAGGTCATTGTCTGGAAACTACAAAGTTCTTTGGGATATTTTCTAAAGTATCATAACTATAAACTGAAAATCAATAAACTACAAAAGCAACAATTCCAAATTAAGACCATAAGACATAGGAGCAGAATTAGGCCATTTGGCCCATCAAGTCTTCTCCACCATTTCATCATGACTGTTTTATTCTCCCTCTCAACACCATTCTTTCGGCTTCTCCCTGTAACCCTTCATGCCTTGAATAATCAAGAACCTATTAACATCTGACTTAAATGCTCCCAATGACCTGGCCTCCTCAGCTGCCTGTGGTAATGAATTACACAGTTTTGCCACCCTCTGGCTAAAGAAATTCCTTCTCATCTCCATTCTAAATTGATATCCTTCCAATCTGAGGCTCTGGTCCTGGACCCCCCTCCCCCGCCACTATATGAAATATCCTCTCCACATCCACTCTATCTGTGCCTTTCAACATTCGATAGGTTTCAGTGATATCTCCATTCATTCTTCTCAGTTCCAGCAAGTACAGGCCCAGAGCCATCAAATGCCTTTCATATGTAACCCTTTCATTCACAAAATCATTCTAATGAACCTCCTCTGAACCCTCTGCAATATCAGTGCATCCTTTCTTAGAAAGGGGGCCCAAATCTGCTTGCGATACTCCAAGTGAGGTCTCACCAGTGCCACATAAAGCTTCAGTATTACATCTTTGCTTTTATATTCTAGTCCTCTTGAAATTAATGCTAACGTTGCATCTGCTTTCCTTACCACCGATTCAACCTGCAAGTTAAGACCACAAGACCACAAGACAAAGGAGCAGAAGTCGGCCATTCGGCCCATCGAGTCTGCTCCACCATTCCATCATGAGCTGATCCATTCTCCCATTTAGTCCCACTCCCCCGCTTCTCACCATAACCTTTGATGCCCTGGCTACTCAGATACCTATCAATCTCTGCCTTAAATACACCCAATGACTTGACCTCCACTGCCGCCCGTGGCAACAAATTCCACAGATTCATCACCGTCTGGCTGAAAAAATTTCTTCGCATCTCTGTTCTGAATGGCTGCCCTTCAATCCTTAAGTCATGTCCTCTCGTACTAGACTCCACCATCATGGGAAACAACTTTGCCACATCCACTCTGTCCATGCCTTTCAACATTGGAAATGTTTCTATGAGGTCCCCCCTCATTCTTCTAAACTCCAAGGAATACAGTCCAAGAGCGGACAAACGTTCCTCATATGTTAACCCTCTCATTTCCGGAATCATTCTAGTGAATCTTCTCTGTACCCTCTCCAACGTTAGCACATCCTTCCTCAAATAAGGAGACCAAAACTGCCCACAGTACTCCAAGTGAGGTCTCACCAGCGCCTTATAGAGCCTCAACATCACATCCCTGCTCCTATACTCTATTCCTCTAGAAATGAATGCCAACATTGCATTCGCCTTCTTCACCACCGACTCAACCTGGAAGTTAACCTTAAGGGTATCCTGTACGAGGACTCCCAAGTCCCGTTGCATCTCAGAACTTTGAATTCTCTCCCCATTTAAATAATAGTCTGCCCATTTACTTCTTCTGCCAAAGTGCATAACCATACACTTTCCAACATTGTATTTCATTTGCCACTTCTTTGCCCATTCTTCCAATCTATCCAAGTCCCTCTGCAGACTCTCTGTTTCCTCAGCACTACCGACCCCGCCACCTATCTTCGTATCATCAGCAAACTTAGCCACAAAGCCATCAATTCCATAATCCAAATCATTGATGTACAACGTAAAAAGAAGTGGCCCCAACACGGACCCCTGTGGAACACCACTGGTAACCGGCAGCCAACCAGAATAGGATCCGCAAACAACAGGAATTCTGCAGATGCTGGAAATTCAAGCAACACACATCAAAGTTGCTGATGAACGCAGCAGGCCAGGCAGCATCTCTAGGAAGAGGTACAGTTGATGTTTCAGGCCGAGACCCTTCATCAGGACTAACTGAAGGAAGAGTTAGTAAGAGATTTGAAAGTGGGAGGGGGAGGGGGAGATCCAAAATGATAGGAGAAGACAGGAGGAGGAGGGATGGAGCCAAGAGCTGGACAGGTGATTGACAAAAGGGATATGAGAGGATCATGGGACAGGAGGTCTGGGGAGAAAGACAAGGCCGGGGGGAACCCAGAGGATGGGCAAGGGGTATAGTCAGAGGGACAGAGGGAGAAAAAGGAGAGTGAGAGAAAGAATGTGTGTATAAAAATAAATAACGGATGGGGTACGAGGGGGAGGTGGAGCATTAGCGGAAGTTAGAGAACAACACCTTATATTCCATCTGGGTAGCCTCCAACCTGATGGCATGAACATCGACTTCTCTAACTTCCGATTACTGCGAACTGAACTGAACTAAATTGAACTGAACTTTGTATCACTTTGAAACTGTCATTTACCCCTAGACAACGATAAAGCTTGATCGATCCTGTTACCTTAATTCTGTGTACATGTATGTTTATCATTGCTGAACTGTTGCATTCATTATCCTTTTCATTAGAGTACTGTGTTGTTTGTTTCTTTAATAAAACTTTCTTAGTTCTAGTAATCCAGACTCCAACTGAGTGATCCATTTCTGCTGGTTTGGCAACCCAGTTACGGGGTACGTAACAGATCTGAACATCTTGGTTTAAATAAGTAACTCAATGAACTTTGCAGGTTTTGAACATTCCCCGTGTGACTATTAATGGTTGAAAATCATGACATTACAGTATTGAGGTCAAGTATTCCTTTGGATTGACAGAGATCCTGGACAGCAGAAGCTGGAATATTGGTTGCTGTTGCAGAGGCTCCCAACAAACTGGTGGGCTAGATTTACTCTGGGAGGAAGCAATTTGTTATGTAACTTCTGATTAAATTTTCAAGAGAATGAAAGTGATCAAGGAATGTAGAAAGAGTAATTTTGTGAGTTGATAGACACCAAAGCCAATGGTAAGCAATACATCTCTAGTATTTCTTAAAGCTTTCAACTTATTGTGTTGTGTATTTAATATTTCAGTAATATTAAATATTCCGTAATATTCAGAAGTTCTCCATCTGCCTGCACCTCAGGAAGATTACCACCCTCCCCGCATCACCATCGATGAGGTAGAGCTGAAGACAGTCCACCAGTTCAGCTACCTGGGGTGCACCATCTTGTCAGATGCCAAGATCGACAAAGAGATTGACAACAGACTGGCAAAGGCAAACAGCGCATTCGGCAGGCTGTACAAAAGAGTCTGGAACAACAAGCATTTGAAGAAAGGCACAAAGATCAGTGTGTACAGAGCCGTTGTACTGACCACCCTCCTGTACGGCTCCGAGTCATGGTTAAGTGAGGCTATTTGCTATTCATGCATTTATACACATAACAGGTTATGAATAGCAAATAGCCTCACTTAAAGTAATATGTTGGTTGACCGTCAACACCTACGACTCCTTGAGCGTTTCCACCAGTGCTGCCTCCGCACCATCCTCAACATCCACAGGAGGGACTTCGTCACCAACATCGAAGTCCTCGAACAGGCGGAGGTCACCAGCATCGAGGCCATGCTGTTGAAGACGCAGCTGTGCTGGGCAGGGCACGACTCCAGGATGGAGGATCATCGCCTGCCAAAGATTGTGCTGTATGGCGAACTCTCCACTGGCCACAGTGACAGAGGGACACCAAAGAAGAGGTACAAGGACTCTCTGAAGAAATCCCTTGGTGCCTGTCACATTGACCATCACCAGTGGTCTAACCTCGCCTCCGATCGCGAGGCCTGGTGACACACCATTCACCAGTCCGTCTCCTCCTTCGAGAACACACCCAGGGCTGACATTGAGGACAAAAGGAGAAGGAGGAAGAACCGTGACACAGCAGCACCAAATCCAGAACAGAATTTCCCTTGCAGACACTGTGGTCTGACCTGCCTGTCCCGTATTGGCCTCGTCAGCCACCAGCGAGCCTGCAGCGGACGTGGGCAGCCCCCTTCCTAAATTTTCGTTCGCAAAGCCAAGCCATGACGAATGTTTGAGTAATCTTGTACATATGTTGGTTGACTAAGCATTTTTGTCCATTTTAATAATACATAACAGGTTATGTGTATAAATGCATGAATAGCAAATAGCCTCACTTAAAGTAAACAGGAAGGCAGACTCACATTTCGGAGTCCTGTGTCTTCCTTTGAATCAGTTTGATATTTTGAAGTTACAACACATAACATATTGGCTGGTAGGTTTACTTTTTGCTGTCATTATTATATCACCACATAAAATATTCAGGTAAGCACTATTTAATTGGTGACAGGACATCTGGAAAGCAATTCATTAACAACAAAGGCAAAAAAAAGTCCCCCCAGAGGCTGATCCAGTTTCTGCTGTTAGAGGAACACACATAAAAGTTGCTGGTGAATGCAACAGGCCAGGCAGCATCTCTAGGAAGAGGAAGACTCTCACAGCTATCTGGACTATTCCTCTTCTCACCCTGTCTCTTGCAAAAACGCCATCCTCTTCTCGCAATTCCTCCGTCTCCGCCGCATCTGCTCTCAGGATGAGGCTTTTCATTCTAGGACGAGGGAGATGTCTTCCCTTTTTAAAGAAAGGGGCTTCCCTTCCTCCACTATCAACTCTGCTCTTAAACGCATCTCCCCCATTTCACGCACATCTGCTCTCACTCCATCCTCCCGCTGCCCCGCTAGGAATAGGGTTCCCCTGGTCCTCACCTACCACCCCACCAGCCTCCGGGTCCAACATATTATTCTCCGTAACTTCCGCCACCTCCAACGGGATCCCACCACTAAGCACATCTTTCCCTCCCCCCCTCTCTGCATTCCGCAGGGATCGCTCCCTACACAACTCCCTTGTCCATTCGTCCCCCCCATCCCTCCCCACTGATCGCCCTCCTGGCACTTATCCGTATAAGCGGAACAAGTGCTACACATGCCCTTACACTGCCTCCCTTACCACCATTCAGGGCCCCAAACAGTCCTTCCAGGTGAGGCAACACTTCACCAGTGAGTCGGCTGGGGTGATATACTGCGTCCGGTGCTCCCGATGTGGCCTTTTATATATTGGCGAGACCTGACGCAGACTGGGAGACCGCTTTGCTGAACACCTACGCTCTGTCCGCCAGAGAAAGCAGGATCTCCCAGTGGCCACACATTTTAATTCCACATCCCATTCCCATTCTGACATGTCTATCCACGGCCTCCTCTACCGTAAAGATGAAGCCACACTCAGGTTGGAGGAACAACACCTTATATTCCGTCTGGGTAGCCTCCAACCTGATGGCATGAACATCGACTTCTCTAATTTCCGCTAATGCCCCACCTCCTCCTCGTACCCCATCTGTTACTTATTTTTATACACACATTCTTTCTCTCACTCTCCTTTTTCTCCCTCTGTCCCTCTACCTATACCCCTTGCCCATCCTCTGGGTCCCTCCACCACCCCCCCTTGTCTTTCTTCCCGGACCTCCTGTCCCAAGATCCTCTCATATCCCTTTTGTCAATCACCTGTCCAGCTCTTGGCTCCATCCCTCCCCCTCCTGTCTTCTCCTATCATTTTGGATCTCCCCCTCCCCCTCCCACTTTCAAATCCCTTACTCACTCTTCCTTCAGTTAGTCCTGACGAAGGGTCTCGGCCTGAAACGTTGACTGCACCTCTTCCTAGAGATGCTGCCTGGCCAGCAGCGTTCACCAGCAACTTTTATGTGTGTTGCTTGAATTTCCAGCATCTTCAGAATTCCTGTTGTCTGCTGTTAGAAGGTTGATTTAAACAATGCTGCTTCAACTTTTCTGCTCAGTGGCCAATGCAACAACAAGGTTAATAAAACAAAAGTACTGGAAACACTCATAACTGGATGAAAAAAAAACAAATAATGTTTTGAGGCAGGGTCTGTGATCTGAAATATTAATCTTTCCATAGATGTTGCCTTACCGCTGAGTGTTCCCAGCATTTTCTGTTTTTATTTCATAGTCATACTTTATTTCTAGCATCTGCAGATAGTTTGATGGTCATTTATTGTATGGTAAAGTTCAACATATATAAATAATGTTGAAATGCTGCCTTTCCACTGCTAATTCATAACTGAGGGTGATCTCTCAGTCTAGTGCACATCAGAATAAATTTGCTTTCTGTTTTTGTACTATTTTTCCTATGGTGTAAACAGCCTCACCATTCCTGTAACAATGGGGTACATGACCATGTCTACGTAATTGTCTCTTCTCAGTCAACGGCCCTTCAATGTCAAGAATGACTTGCTTTCACCACAGTTTTTGTTGGGACTGAGGCAGTGTGATTGCAGATGCTTATACAGATTAAGCAGGAGATGTCTGATGTGGTGGATGAATGAGTAGTTAGCGGCCAGGTGCTCTTAAACGTTCATGAAAGGCTTCTATGAGTTCCTGACGCAGAGACTTGAGGTTTTCAAAACCATCCTGAATGCTGCCTCTCTACTCAGAGCAGTCGTAGGCCAGGGATTCTGAAGAGTCTGTGGGATGTTGCGCTTTTGCAAAGAGGCTTTGAGTGCATCCTTGACTCTTTTCCTCGGTCCTCTTCGTTAAGGAGAGAGGAAGGATCAGGATGGCAACATGTAGAAGTGTTGACATGATGACAAGACAAGTAATGTGTGGCTGTCTTACAGTATTGAAAGATCTTATTTTAAAAAAGTAATTTTCAAATAATGTTGATATTGAGGTTTTCTTTATAATTCTGAATTGTTTTATAGAATATTTCTGTCACTAACAGGGCCTACAACTGTTGGGTTGGATTTCTCACTGCATAGCTTTGAGCATGTTTATAGAAGTCCTGAACATATGACCAGTTTATGACTGAAAACTATAAGTTACAAGCTTTTGAGTAGAGTAACTTGAGAATCTTGCAACAGCAATGAAATTTCACCAAGTAGATTCCCTCAGACTTATGGTTGTAGGTTGTTTGAAAGATCCACTGGTTCATTCTGGGATGAGATAATCTAAACCAGGCAGAACTAATGATGGTTCTATAGAGATGGAATGTAAAATGCACTATTTCTGGAAATAATAATTATGGAAATTTTGCCTCAGCACATCATAACCAGAATTTTGACTTGTATCTACCCTGTGAGAAGGACAATGGATGTCATTTAACATTGGTTAGATTGTTCTTTGACCTACTTTATGTTAACCCTTAGATAATGAATGCGTAGCTGCCTGTTGAGTGCAACACCATCGCTGTCCTCTGTTTGCTCGTCCTGTTAACCATTGTTTAGTACAGATAACATCTGTAGGTCACCACATTTCAGAATGTAGGTCACCACATTGCAAAAGAGCTAGATTTATGTTTGTGACAGTACTGTTGAACCCTTTCCACCAAAGAGTCTGTCAGAGCTAGAAATGTGTCACTTTGGCCCTGCCACATCTTCATCACATAGCACTCAAGCCTCACTGCAACACAACAGGGGCCCTGAGAGATGCAACATGAAACAGCCCTTCAGCCCACTAAATCTGTGACAACCATCAAGCATTCACTTTTATATTAATTCTACAGTGTAATGTATTGCGTGAGTATTCGTAGCGTCAGAGTGCGTATGACGTCAGGACGTGGAGAAGTAAAATGGAAGCCTGGTGAATAAACGTGGTTGTTCAATCTACAGCGGTGTCCAAGTCACATCAATATTACATGGTGTCAGAAGAGATCACAAAAGAAAAGGAAGAGAAGACACGTAAAAGATCTCACAGTTACAGCCAGCGTCAAGTTTAAGCCTCCAAGGTAATCTTGCTGAGAACTGGAAAATATGGATCCAGAAGTTTGAGCTGTTTTGCACCGCTACCGGCGCAGCTGAAAAGACGGAGAAGGTGCAATGTGCTATGTTTCTGCATGTGGCAGGAGAGAGGCAATAAAGGTTTGCAACACGTTTGTCTTCCAAGATGATGAGCAAGATAAAATTGAAGCATTGAAGAAAAAGTTTCAAGGTTACTGCAAACCGAGAAAAAACCTACCGTACATCCGACATATGTTTTTCACGAGGGCTCAAGGGCCAATAGAGACCATAGACACCTATGTAACACATTTGAAGAACAAGGCATTAAAGACTGTGAGTTTGGACAACTGCATGACTCTTTAATACATGACAGGATTGTATGCGGCATACGAGATGATCAAGTGAGAGGCAGGCTATTGAGAGAGGCGGATCTTACATTAGAAAAGGCAACTGATGTTTGCCGTGCCAGCGAGATCACGTCAAGTCAGGTTAAGGTGCTCAATGAAGAGATTGAAGTGCACAAAATAAAAACAGTGAAACAAAGCCAGCTCCACAGGACGATCAAAAGGAAGTTAACTGCAACAGATGTGGTTATAAACATGGATACAGAAAATGTCCAGCCTTTGGTCAGATATACAAGTTATGCCAGAGAAGAAATCACTTTGCAAAGGTATGCAAATCGAAGGAGCATGCAAGGAAAATGCATGCTGTGGAACAGAGTGAGGGCAACAGTGACGTGTTCATTGTACACATCCCACCCTGCAAAATCTCATTTCAGGGAGGTAGCACCCCCGCCCCCCGCAACCCCATATTCCCCCCCACCCCCCGGTCGACCTCCAAGGGCGCATGTATACAGGACATTTGATTATGAAAGAACACAACAATTTATTTGACACATATTGAAACTATTTACACACACACACACACACACACACACACACATATAATATATATATTCCTTGTTGAGCATTTTGTTGGCAATCTCAATGCTAATGCAAATAGCTTTTCTATTTCATTTGCAAACTTTCCTTGTAGTGTGATGTGGCTCTGCTGAAAAGAACTGTGAAATACTTGAGCAGCCTTCCCAGTGATTAGCCTCCCTAATATGTTGTGGTCCCTAAAAGAAATAAAAGCATAAGGTGTATCCTTATTATATTGTCTTATGTAATACTTTGTTTAGTGATTTTGTCTAATCTGTAAACCAATCTGTAAACTGTAAACTGGGTATATGCAGAAAATGTGACATTAAAATACAGTATGTACTTATATATTATCATGGAGTCATTTTTTTAAATTCTATTACAACTTTAAGCACATCTACAGGGAGTTTGGTCTCATCACGTATGACATCAATAGAGTAGCTCCTTAGCAGCTGGCCAGCTAGTTTAAGTAACGTTAACTATGCTAATGAACGAATGACACCTGTTAAACTCACCTCAACATGTCTTTTACAGTCCTAACCCACCATGGGCAATAGAAAAGTCACTGTTGCAAACAGTGCAGCGAGCAACACTGTCATTATTTTGACCCCTATTAGGCAGAGGTACACTTTAGTGCAGTCTGGGGTGAAGTGCGTTTTATATTTTCTTTTTTTGAAACACTTTGCCATGGCGGTGCAGGACAGAAACTGAACTGATGGAGAGACAGAGGTCGACTGCAAAGCCCGCCCGCAGAGAAAACTGGTAGGTCTACTTAGCACAAAGAGACCAATCAGGATGCTCGCTCTTGCTCCTGCTCCTGCTCCCGCTCTAGCTCTCCCTCACATTTCCGGGATATTGTAAATAATTTGTGGGTGTCAGGGAGCTGCTATTAATATGCGAGAGACTCCCGGAACTTCCGGGAGAGGTGGGATGTCTGTCATTGGCACAGTTGAAGTGGAACAGGAGGTACGCATCAAGAATATTGACAATGCAGAGATGGAGGATGAAGACGATTGGACTCAAGCTCTGATAATAAACAGGAGGAATGTGACATTTAAGCTTGACCCTGGGGCAAAGTGCAATGTAATGTCAACAGAAACATTCAACTCACTGGACATCAGAGGAAGACTGAGAAAATACACCTGCAAGCTTGTTGCATATTTTGGCCACAAGACGGCGCCACTGGGCAAAAAAGCACTCACCTGTGTGTACAAAGGTCAACAATACAAGATCGAGTTTGAAATAGTACAGCAACATGTTCCAGCAATACTGGGCAAAGCAACATGCACAAAGCTAGGCCTGGTGAAGCCAATCTATGGTGTTGAAAAAGAAAATGACATTCTCAAAGACTTTGATGACCTGTTTTCTGGATTAGGATGTTTACCAGGGAAACACCATATTCAGATTGATCCAACTATTGCACCAGTCGTGCATGCCCCAAGAAAGATTCCAGTAGCTCTCATGGATCGAGTAGTGGAGGAGCTACACAAAATGGAACAGATGGGAGTCATAACAAGACAAATAGAACCGGCCGACTGGGTGAATAGTATGGTGACAGTGGTCACAGAAAAAAAGATGAGGATTTGCATGGATCCACAAGATCTCAACCAAGCCATCAAAAAAGAGCACTATCCACTGCTCACGGTTGAAGAGGTTGTCTCCCGCATGCCTAATGCAAAATACTTTTCAGTATTAGACGCAAATCAAGGTTCTGGCAGATCAAGCTGGATGAAGAAAGTTCCAAATTATGCACTTGCAACATGCCCTTAGGGAGATATCATTTCCTGCGTCTACCCTTTGGCATTTCTTCTGCATCAGGGTATTCCAGAGATCCGAGGCACAAATGATTGAAGGCCTGGACGGGGTGGTCAACATCATTGATGATTTGCTGATATGGGGTGACACAATTGAGGAACATGATCAGAGACTGAGGAAACTCCTGGAGAGAGCACGTGAATACAACTTAAAACTGAACAAAAGTAACTGTAAGATCAGAACTACAGAGATCAAATACATAGGTCATGTACTCAGTGCTGATGGGCTAAAACCAGATGATGAGAAGGTCAGAGCTGTGGTACAGCTACCACTACCAGGAAGACCATGGGAGAAGATTGGCACAGATCTCTTTCACTACAATGGTGCAGAATATCTGCTTTGTGTGGACTACTATTCAAAATATCCGGAGATCACCAAGTTAAGTGACACATCCAGTCGAGGTGACATTACCACAATGAAGTCGACATTCACAAGACATAGTATTCCAGATATTGTCGTTAGTGACAATGGTCCACAATATGCCAGTAGTGAGTTCAGAGGGTTCTCAGAAAGCTGGGAATTTCAACATGTTACTTCCAGTCCAGGGCACGCTCAGCCTTATGGACAAGCAGAGAGAACTGTACAAACTGTCAAGAACATGCTCAAGAAGGCACATAGCAGCAACGGTGACCCTTACATTGCTCTGCTTGAATACCGCAATGCACCAATTGAGGGTGAGGGGTTCTCTCCTGCGCAGCTGTTGATGGGACATTGTCTGAAGTCCAAACTGCCAACATCCACAACTCTACTGACCCCTGAAGGTAATGCTCAAGTACATGACAAGCAAAAGTACAAGCAAATAAAGCAAAAGAGCTACTGTGACAGACATACAAGACAGTTGCCAGATCTGCATACAGGTGAAAATGTCAGAGTACAGAGAGAAGACACTTGGCAACCAGCTGTGGTTGTGAACAGACATCAGCAACCAAGATCCTTCATAGTTCGCACGCCGGATGGAAGAGTCTACAGGAGGAACAGGAAGCATCTGCTGAAGACAGGCGAGAGCGAGTTTCCACGCACAGATGCACAGGACATTTCCACAGATACAGACATGGAAACAAACGACACCAAGAGTGATGCAGACGGCAAAGACACAGAGGTCACTGGAGAGACTGACACGGATGAAGGACAAGCACAGTCACAGTTGTATCACACACGGTCTGGGAGACAAGTCAAACTTCCAGCTCGATACAGAGACTAGACATACATACAGTCTCACACAGTTTGAGGCAAAGTCACACATGTCATAAGTTCCAAGGTGTGAAATAAAAGGTTTATTAGTCTATGTTAGTAAAAGAAAATACACTGCTGTTAGTATTGTAAGATACAATGCAGAATACAGTACAAGGTAAGATTTTTTTTAGTTTATGTCATGGTTGTTGCACTGTAAGAAGGGCATACCTAGAGGCATTGTTTTGGCAATTCACAGTGATGTAAAAAGAAAAAAAAATCTTGAGAAGGGGGATGTAATGTATTGTGTGAGTATTCGTAGCGTCAGAGTGCATATGACGTCAGGACGTGGAGAAGTCAAATGGAAGCCTGGTGAATAAATGTGGTTGTTCAATCTACAGCGGTGTCCAAGTCACATCAACATTACATACATTATCGGAGATTATTCTCCCTATGTTCTCATCAACTGCCCTCAACCCAGATTCTCCCACTCACCTACACACAGAGTAACTTACAGTGGCCAATTCATCTATGAATTTTGGGATTGGGAGGAGAGAGGACATATTCCACGTTGATGGCACTTCATTCCACGTAGATGGCGGGAGGAGAAGATGGCGACGTGACGCAGCGCGCGCAGCTCTCCAGTGAAATGATATCGTATTTGTAAATAGGATGCCGTGCACAATTCGGATTTGATGGAGACAGACGTGAGAAGGCACGGAGGAACATCTGGAGAAATTCCTGAAATGCCCGGTTCGCTGCCGCTGTTTCTGTGCGATCGAGAATCTCCGGAGGAAAGGCCCCAAAATCCCCGGCTTTGCCTGCTGCTGGTGACCGAGGCTGGGGTTGAAGCGTTCGGCAGAGATGGTGCTCGTTACTCGGTGTCGGAGGGCTGATCAGAGCTCGAAGTTTTCGGACGACTCGGAGTCGGACTGTGGTTGGGCATGGTAGGGAGAGTTTTCTTCTTTCTCCCGTCTGTGTGAGATGTGGGACTTTCGAGAGACTTTGAACTTTTTTACTGTGCCATGACCTGTTCTTCATCAAGTTATGGCATTGTTACACTGTTGTAACTATATGTTATAATTATGTGGTTTTTGTTAGTTTTTCAGTCTTGGTCTGTCCTGTGTTTCTGTGATATCACACCAGAGGAATATTGTATCATTTCTTAATGCATGTATTACTAAATGACAATAAAAGAGGACTGCGTGTCCTCATAATCTAATCTAATCCAAAACAGTATGGCTGGAGCTGTAAAGCAGCAGCTGTACTCTTTGCATCACTGTGGTCCCTGCTGTGGTCAACTAAGCAAGTCAGGATGTGGTACTTACTACTTAGAGCTTGTGCAGTAGGCCCCCCCCCACCCCCATACCAGATGGTGTTGTAGCCTGCCAGAATGCTCTCCACGGTACATTTGCAGAGGTTTCAAGTGTTTGGGTTGATAAACCAAATCTCCTCAAACTCCTGATAAAGTATAGTTGCTGTCTTGCCTTCTTTACAGCTGCATCAATACGTTGGGACCAGGTCAGATCCTCAGAAATACTGACACCCAGGAACTTGAAATTGCTCACTGTCAGCTCTGTTCTGGTTAATGTGAGTGCTCAGAGTAGAACAATGACTGCTGTAGAAACTGTAAATATCACACTGGTATTTGGAATGGACGTTCAAATATTCAAAGCTAGGGGCAGCCCACTCAGTCTCTGATCCAACAGTGCTTGCTGCCGATAGTATCGACTCAAACTCTCTTCGGCGAAAGGCAACTCATTCATATCTTGACCTTTGTTCTCCCTGCAGTTTGCATTGGAATTTTTGCAGGAAGTTACATTTATATTTCTCATTCATCCTTTCTTATGATGTAAAATGTCATTAGGGCCAGCAAGACAACACTGACTCTGAGAGCAATCCTATCAATCCCAATTGGCCATTCATTTCACATAGTCACCAGCTTCAGCCTGGTGCTGCAGTTCTCAAGGTGATTCTCAGTAGCCGGTTTATCTTTCAACTGTGTGAGGCAAAACCTCACTCCATCATGAGGGGAACATACAGAGTCCACATAGCCAGCACCAGAGGTCAGGACTGCACCTGGGCATTTGGAGATGTGCTGCACCACTTTCGTTGGGTTGTTATAACTTCGTTAACTTTATGTCTATATGTTCTCACCTAAGTTTAAATGTTCACCCAGGGTTCTGAAAGAGGTGGCTGAAGAGAGACTGGAGGCCTTAGTAGTCATCTTTCAAGAATCAATCGATTCTGGAGTGGTTCTGGATGACTGGAAAAAATTGAAGAATGAAGGGAGATCTCATGCCATCAGGTTGGAGGCTACCCAGATGGCATCAGTAGGTCCAAACTTGGAGTCCTGAAAATGGAGCTGGAAGCCATGTGGAGCAAGATGGTGGTGAAGCCAAGTTCCCAGGAAGGATACGTAGCTGAGGTAGCAGGTCTGGGACAGCACGTGGCCAAGGAGTTGGAAGGCAACAGAGATCAAAGATTGGGAGCAGTGAGAGAGGGTGTCGCTGAACTCCCGGTGAAGAGAAGACTTAAACAACTTCAGGGTAGGCATCCTTCAAAGAGACTTTGTATTGGAGCACCAAATCAAAAATGCAAAAAATTCTGCAGATTCTGGAAATCCAAAGCAACGTACACACAAAACGCTGGGGGAACTCAGCAGGTCAGGCAACATATTTAAAGGGAAATGAACAAACAGTTAATATTGATCTTTGAAGAATCATTAGATTTTGGAATGGTTCCTGAGAAATGAAAAATTGCAAATGTCACTGTACTCTTTAAGAAGGTAGTGAGGCAGAAGAAAGGAAATTATAGGCCAGCTAGCCTGATTTCAGAGGTAGGGAAGATGTTGGAGTCCATTATTAAGGATGAAATCACAGGGAGAAGGCAGCAGAATGGGGTTGAGAGGGATAATAAATCAGCTGTGATGAAATGGTGGACCAGAGTTGATGGGCCAACTGGCCTAATTCTTCTCATATGACTTAGGTGGGGCTCAAGTCACTTGGAGGTCAGGTCATGTTAGCAGCAGGTGTCCTCCTCTTCAGGACACTGGTGAACCAGACAACAATGGTACTTGTGGTTGTTATGAGACCCTTCAGTTTTTGAAGTTGAACATCACCATCTGCCATGGTGGGATTTGAACCTAAGTCCACATGACTTTGCCCTGTGTATCTAGGTTATTCATCCAGTGACAGTACCACTGCAGAGCCATCTCCCCTTTCAAGTTTTCAACCTTCTGCTCTGGTCCATGCATAGCTTGATTTATTGGTGCCTTCTCCAGTTATGGTCATGCTTCACCATGTTCAGCCAGGTGGAGCAGCTGTCTTGGCTCTGAACACAGTGCAGTGACGATCGTGCCAGGCACTGATCAGTGGTCTTCCTGCATCCTGTGCTGTAACGCCAGGTACAAAGCACTCTTCACTTAACAGCATAAAATGGAATGGGGTTGGGCATTCTAGTGTAACATCTAAGTCTGAAACTCAACTGGGTTTAGGAGTTTATAAGCGGAAAGGAGTCATCTGTGTCCTCTCCCCACAAATATACTGTATTATTGATTCATTATTGGTGTTATCACCTTTGAGACTAAGATCGTCTAAGTTCCTACTTTAGAATGCAGAAGAAGTTTTTCACTGATGATGAACGTTCACTCAAGTTCTTGCTTTGGAGATTCAGCTTCAAGGACAACACATTATCAGCTGTCTGAGTGTCATCTGTCACTTATTCAGGACCAATGTCCAAACCTATTTGCGGGGGGGCATCTACATGTGGGGAGTTACTGGCTAAAAGGCTTTGATATTCATAAGGAGAAGTCTCCAGAAGGCTAATATCACAGTGGTCAATACATATTAAGGAAATGTGCTGGTATGCAAACACTTCTCACTTTCTTTTACCGCATAAGCCTTTATTTCAATCATGTATAGTTGAATGACAATTAAACTTGAACTGGAATTTAGCACTCTAGTTTTAAAGTTTATAGTTCGGTGACTGTAATACAACATCTAAAATCTTGCCTGACAAATCCATTGGGATCCTTTGAAGAAATAGCGAGCAGGAAAAGCAAAGCAGAATCTGTGGATGTTGTGTCCCTGGATTTTCAGAAGGCCTTTAACAAGATGCCCCACTTGAGGCTGCCCGGCAACAAAAGAGCCTCTGTTACTACACGTGAGATACCTGCATGAGTACAAGATTGGCTGTCTGGCAGGAGACGACAAGTGGGAATAAGGGGAGCTTTATCTGATTTTTATAAATGACCTGGATGAAGAGGTGGAAGGATGGGTGAGTAAGTTTGCGGATGACACGAAGATTGGAGGAGTTGTGGATGGAGCTGTAGGTTGTCAGAGGTTACAAGAGGATATAGACAGGATGCAGAGTTGGGCAGAAAAGTGGCAGATGGAGTTCAATCCAGATAAGTGTGAGGTGATGCGTTTTGGAAGGACAAACCAGAAGGCTGAGTACAGGGTTAATGGTCGGTTACTTAAGAGTGTGGATGAACAGAGGAACCTTGGGGTTCAAATCCATACATCCCTCAAGGTCGCTGCACAGGTTGATAGGATAGTTAAGAAGGCCTATGGGATGCTAGGCTTCATTTATAGCGGGATTGAGTTCAAGAGTAGAGAGGTCATGTTGCAACTCTACAAATCTCTGGTGAGACCACACTTAGAGTATTGTGTTCAGTTCTGGTCACCTCATTATAGGAAGGATATGGAAGCTATGGAGAGGGTGCAGAGGAGATTTACCAGGATGTTGGCTGTATTGGAAAACAAGTCTTATGAGGCAAGGTTAGCAGAGCTGGGACTTCTCTCTTTGGAGCGTGGAAGGATGAGCGGGGACTTGATAGAGGTCTACAAGATTATGAGTGACATAGATAAGGTGGATAGCCAGTACCTGTTTCCCAGGGCACGAATAGCAAACACCAGAGGGCATATGTACAAAGTTAAGGGAGGGAAGTTTAGGGGAGATATCAAGGGTAAGTTATTTTACACAGAGGGTTGTGGGTGCCTAGAATGACTTGCCAGGGATGGTGGTGGAGGCTAAAACATTAGGGGTATTTAAGAGCCTCTTGGACAGGCACATGGATGGAAGAAAAATAGAGGGTTAAGGGGTGGTGTGGGTTTTTTTTTTAAGGAATATATGGGTCGGCACAACATCGAGGGCCGAAGGACCTGTACTGTATTCGAGTGTCTTCTAGTGTCTATTGGCTGGGGAAAAGACGATGTGTTATCACCATGTCAATGCCCTTTGTGATCTTAAACGCCTACGTCAGGTCACCCTCAATCTCTTATGTTTCAGGAGATAAAGTCCTAGTCTACACAACCTCTCCTTGTAAGTGAGGCCCCAAGTTCAGGCAACATCTTGGTAAATCTTATCTGCATTCTTTCTAGTCTTAATAACATCTGCCCCATACTAGGGTGATCAAAACTATAAACAACATTGAATGGAACAAAGTAGCAGAGAAGAACTGAAAATAAATCTGGGAGTTCTTTATAGGGTAGTGGTTGAAATATTGGGAATGACATAAACTAGGAATTAGAGACAAATTAATAAACTGCAGTGTGATATGGAAAATGGAAAAACATTGTAATCAATTTCAAATAATGGTATTATACATCCTATTTAGTTTATTATCACTTTAATATGTGCAACTAATATTGGTTAAAAACAACTATGGTAATGGTTAATGTGTTCACAAACTTAATTAAAGCTTGTTTGCTGTGATGGTTTGTCATGTGATGAAGTTATTAATTAAGATCTACAATGAAAGACAAGCCTTATTCTGTTTGGATTTGTGGGCCCAATGCACAATGTCTCTAAAATACAAATGGAGCATCAAGAAGAAAGTGAAACATGGTCCATCCTCTTACGTCTCCATGATCTGTGATCCCTCAGTGCTGGTGAGAGCACTCTGCAATATTTTGTGCATTATTGCTCACTACACTACAGGAGGGAAGTGATTAAGATGTGGGAGGCTAGAAAAGAAATGCAGGAGCAATGCTGAGATATTTGCATCCTTGTTAGTGATGGAAAACTGGAAGGCAGTGAAAGCCATGCCATTATTTCAGAAGAACAGCAAAGAAAAATATTGGAACTACAGACCAGTAAGTCAATGGTGGGGTGGAGAAGATTCTGAGGAATAAGATATATGCATATCTGGAGAAACAGGGGTTGCTTGGAGGTAGTCAGCAGAGCTTTGTGCATGGAAAATAATGTATTATGAACTAGATTGAGTTTTTCATGAAGTGACTGAGTGATTTTGTTGCCTAAATGGAATATTTTTCTTTGTAGCTCGCTTATTATTTACTTCAATGTTGGCAATTTTTCACCATACTTTATACAATTCTGAAGAATCAATCACATCCAATTTACCCCTCTTAATTTTCTTTGTTTAGATTTGGGAGTCTGATTTTCATCCCAGTTGCAAATTATCATCATCCTCTGGTCATTGTTCCCTAAAAGACCCCTTTATAGCATGTTTATTGACTTTTCTTCATTGCACAAATTCTCAAATATTGTTTTCCCCTCATTTTGCTGATCTGTAAATTCATGTCATCTTCACCTTGTTTTGGGCCTGGGAAGGATCCTCTGAGATGCTGAAGCTGATTGCTCTTTCCACCTCTGACCTCACAATGAGGACTGCTGTGTTACCATTCCTGGTTTTGTTTTCTCATCTATCCTAGGTAATGTTTTTTTCAAAACTCTGAACAACTTCCATCTCGTTTTGTATTGTTTGGAATTCATTGTGCAATTTTACTCCAAAGTTGAACGCACTCTTTCAGGAGTCATTTCTCAGTTTTCTTTGGAACACCCATTTGGGGTTTTAGTAAGAGCCAACATGGCAAGTTCTGCATTGATAAGTGATTCCTCAGCTGCTCCACTTGATAAATTCACATCATTTTGTCCGTCTTGAACTGTTACATCCAGCTGGTCACTCTGGACAAATTCGGGAGTTGTAGACTTAGCCGGCACCATTGTGAGTGCAGACCCCACACCACTGAGAACATCTTCAAGAGGCAATGCTTCAAGAAGATGGCATCCATCACTAAGGATCTCCACTATCCAAGGCATGCCCTCTTCTCATTACTACCATCGAGGTGGAAACCCATGCTCAATGATGTATGAACGGCTTCTTCCCTTCTGCCATCAGATTAAAAGTTTGCTTGGTATTGTGATTTGTCACAGGATGGGAAGTTGTTGGATCATGTGTATACAAGATTTCCACTGGTTGAGTGCACTTCACCTTTGGACTGAGTAATGCCAAGGGACAGAAAATCCTTTTACATTTGCTATTGCCAAGTGTTCAGAAGAGCAGAAGGAATGTGAGATTACTTTTTTGCTTAAACTAGGATTAATTGAGCTATTTCCCTTTTGAACAATGGTCACCAGAAGGTTCTACTAGCAGGAAATTTGAAAGCTGTTTATTTTAGTAGAACAAACTCTTCTCTTCTGTTCGATTACTAAATGCTGATTGGATCAAAGTTCAAAGTAACTTTATTACCAAAGTACGTATATGTCACCATATACAAGCCCGAGATTTATTTTACCTGCAGGCATACTCAGAAAATCCAAGAATCAATGAAATAGAAACAGCAGAACGGACAAGAGACTGTGCAAATACAAAAGAAAAAAAAATAGTAATAATAAATAAATAAGCAAAAAATATGAAGAACATAAAATGAAGAGTCCTTGAAAGTGAGGCCATGGGTTCCTGAACCCACTGCTGAGGGTCCCCGAGGCTCCTGAACCTTCCTCCTGATGGTTGAGGGGTTCCTGAACCTTCCTCCTGATGGTTGAGGGGTTCCTGAACCTGGTGCTGAGGGCCCCGAGGCTCCTGAACCTTCCTCCTGATGGTTGAGGAGTTCCTGAACCCAGTGCTGAGGGTCCCAAGGCTCCTGAACCTTCCTCCTGATGGCAGCATTAGGAAGAGAGTAAGGCAGGCGTGGCGGGGGCCCTTGACGATGGAAGCAACTTTCCCACGACAGTGCTTTGTATAGATGTGCTCCATAGTGGGGGCGGGGGGAGCTTTTCCTGTGATTGACAACTGTCTGTAGGATTTTCCATTCAAGGGCATTGGCATTTCCATACCAGGCCATGAAGCAATATATAATAGAAGTTTCTCAAAGTTTTAGATGTCAGACTCCTAGGGAAGTAGAGGTGCTGCTGTGCTTTCTTCATGATTGTACCTACGTGCTGGGCCCAGGACAGTTCCCCTGAACTGATAACACCGAGGAATTTAAAGTTGCTGACCCTCTCCACCTCTGGTCCCCCAATGAGGACTGGCTCATGGACCTCCGATTTCCTTCTCCTGAAGTCAATGATCAGCTCATTGCTCTTCCTGACATTGAGTGAGAGGCTGTTGTTATGGCACCACTCAGCCAGATTTTCAATCTCTCTCCTATATGCTGATTCATCACCACCTTTGATTCAGCCGATGTCAGACATATCATCAGCAATCTTAAATATGGCATTGGAACCATGCTTATCCTCACAGTCATAGGCAGCTAAGTACACAGGCTTGTGGTGCACCCGTGCTGATGGAGATTGTGGAGGAGATGCTCTTGCCAATCTGAACTGACTGGGGTCTGCAAGTGAGGAAATTGAGGATCCAGTTGCACAAAGGAGTATTGAGGCTTAGGTCTTGGAGCTTATAGATTAGTTTTGAGGCGATGGTAGTACTGAATGCTGAGCTGCAGCCGATAAAGAGCATCCAGTTGTTCCAGGGTTGAGTGAAGAGCCATTGGGATGGCATCTGCTGTGGATGTTTTGAGCTGGTAGGCAATTTGGAGCGGATCCAAGTCGCTTCTCAGGCAGGAGTTGACATGTTTCATCACCAACCTCTCAAAACACTAAATCACTGTGGGTCACTGAGGTAGGTCACCACGTTCTTCTTAGGCACCGGTGTAAGTAAAGCCTGCTTGAAGCAGGTGGGTACCTCAGACAGCCGAAGCGAGAGGTTAAAGATGTCGGTAAGCACACCAGCTAGTTGATCAGCACTTTAGTACCTGGCCTGGTATCCCGCCTGGGCCAGATCCTTTCCATGAGTTCAGCCTCCTGAAGGATGCTGTCACATCAGCCTCAGCGACTGAAATCACAGGGTCATCGGGGACTGTGGGAGCCTGTGAAGGTCCCTCCATGCTTATGATCAGAATCATAACATAATTAAACAGCACTTTGCGTCAGAGGTAAGCATAGTCATGGCAAACTTTAATTTACATACAGGCTAGACAAGTCAAATTAGTGAAACAAGGTGGACATGAATTTACAGGTCAGCAAGTTGAGAAGCCAACTAATTAAAGCAATATTTCAGATTGTATGCAGTGAAAAAAGGTTAAAAAAACATGTTGCAAACAGGCTTTTTAAGGAACAACAACCAATGGATGATAACAATTTGCACTGAGATCAAAACTGTCAAATCTAAACAAAGACAATTAGGAGGGGTGAAATGGATGTGATTATTTCTTCAGAACTGCAAAAGATGTGGTGACAGCCAATGGCTAACATTAAAGGAAATAATAGAGTTGCAAAGCAAAATATTTCATTTAAGTTCTGGTTCAAGTTTATTGTCATCTGAATCAAAGTTCAAAGTACATTTATTATCAAAGTATGTATAAATTGTACAACGTTGAAATTCGTCTCCTTACAGGCAGCCCAAAATAAGAAAACCGAAAGAACCCATTTTTAAAAAAGGCCAGCAAGCATCCAATGCACTGAGGAAGGAAAAAAACACAAATTGTGCAAACAGTAAAAGCAAGCAACAGCATTCAGGATGAAAGTGAGTCTATAGACACGAAGCCCCGAGCAGCCGGAGCAGGACACAGCCTCTGCCTCAGTTCATCACACAGCAGAACAAAACGTCGTGAAACTTGCAGAGACGAAGCCCCGAGCAGCCGGAGCAGGACACAGCCTCTGCCTCAGTTCCGTGGAGAGCAGAGTAAATATAGCAGAGCGGCGAGCAGAACTGGTGGAACCTCATCTCCAGACACGACACCTTTCCTTCTCAATCCATCCAGCCCGTCGTTTAAATCATCCAAATATCGGGTTGTTCCTCACTCTGCCGCATTGATGTGCTCTGGGCCTGGAGCCCACCACCACCCTTCAGCCCATATCTGACCTCTCCAAACCGACCCAGTGCTTAGACTGTAAATAGCGTGTATAAAAGCTAAGAATACAATGTTCCTCTGGGCCACGGTGCACCCACAGATTACAGATCACAGACAGCGCTCAAAACAAATAAGTTAATAAAAAATAATCCAAAGTGCATCTGGTGTGCAGCACAGGTAAACAGTAAACAGCTCACTGTCCCAGTGATGAGACCTCAGTGCTGGTAAGGTATTCATTAGTCTCACAGCCAGGGGAAGAAGCTGTTACCCAGTCTTGTAGTCCTGGACCTCATGCTCCTAAATCTCCTTACTAAAGGTAGTAGTTCAAAGAGATTGTGGATGAGTGGCAGGAATCCTCAATATATGTAATGGGCCTTATGTACACAAAGAAGAAAGTAGATAACAAATCAAAGGAGGCTGGGCAAGCTGCCAGAAATAGTAGCACTTGAATATTAGGAACCTTTTAGAGCAGGGTTTGGCAACCTTTTTGCCTCTGGGGGCCGGATCACGTATTAATGAGCGGACGGTGGGCCAGATAAACGCCATAAAAAACTTGAAAAATGGGAATTGTCCATTTAAATACATCTAGTTATGTTTTGCCTCAAATTAATGAATAACACATGCTAGAAAATCATTTGTGCTTGATCAAGAATGCCAATTAGTAATCAAAGAACTCAGTTTAGTTGCAATTTATTTCAATCAAGGCATCTTTAGAATCTATTAAAACAACACAAAGAGTCTTTAAATATAAAACATATGAACATGATGCATTGAATGGTGGTAAATTAAGTATAATAAAAAAGAAAATTTTGATGCAAACAGTCGATAAATCAATGTGAAACTTGCTGTTTGTTGTCAGACTTGTTGATGCCAAGAGCAAGACATTATCCAGATGGGCATCAGTCAATCTTGTTCTCAAATAGTTCTTGGTGTGCTTCATTTTTGAAAATAATTGGTCACACAGATTCGTGCTGCCAAACAATGATGCCATCTTTTTTGCATGGTCCACTAAGTTAGGATACTTCCCACTTGGATGAATATAATTACTACAGAAGTCAAGCACTGACACATCTTCAGAATTAAATTTCGATCTCAATACGATGTCTCGCTGCATCTCAATCAATTCCATTTGAAAAATTTCTGATGCAGTGTCCACTTCCACATCTAATGGAGTAGCAAACAGCTTGAACTCATTTACATGCAAGCGAAAATCAGCAAAACAAGATGAAAACTCTTTTCTCAATTCTTGGACCATATTCACAAAAATGCCTGGATCTTGTACTTTACTTTTTTGAAAAGTGGGAAAATGTGCACAATTTCCTTTTTGAAGCTGGTACTCCCACAATTGCAACTTCCTTTCAAAGGCCACAATGTGACCATACATCTCATGATGTATCAGCTGATCTTTTCCTTGAAGTTGTTTTGAGACTTCGTAGCTGGCACGGGTGTTTCCTTCATTGTCACTGCTTTTCTTGGCAAAAAAACGATGTTTGTCTTCTGAAACTAGCCTTCATTCGCTCAACTTCATCTTTCCTTGCTTGTTCAATAAACTTGTTAAAATTTCCACTATGGCGGGTCTTGTAATGTCGCCTGATATTTGCCACCTTCTTCACAGCAACATTTTCTAGGCAAGTGAGACAAACTGGTTTTCCAGCTTGCTTGATGAAAAAGTAATCTGGTGTCCAAGTGTCTTGGAAATTTCGGCCCTCAGTGTCTACCTTCCTGCATTTTGCATTCATTGCCATTGGAATTTTTTTCTTCGATTTTATTTCGAAACACGAATTATTTCAACGAGTATCATAGCACATGTAAATATCGGGATATTTAGCGTGGATTTCTTGTTAAAACACAGTGACGCTGTTTCTGTTTACAAATTTGAACGATCCCATCTGAAAACCTGTGTGTGCACGGAGAGTATCTAATTAATACATATTAATCAGATAATCTGCCTTCCCGTCATTGGTATATACCAGTGTTTGGTTTGGAACAAAACGGAACCTGGGGCCAGTGTAACAAGATACCATGCATTTCCATCAGTGTGGTCGCGTGAAACACTCAGAATAAGGAAAAATTGATCGCGGGCCGGATAAGCATAGTATCCGAATATTTGCTCGTGGGCCGGATCTGGCCCTTGGGCCGTAGGTTGCCTACCCCTGTTTTAGAGCCTTGTATGATAGAACCAAAACAAAAATGATAAAGGAAGACATGAAGGTAACCTGTCAAGAAACATAAAACAGGATGTAAAAAGGGGAAAACAGTGAGAGCAAATGCAGCTGGAAAAGAGTTTATAATGGAGTATGAAAAATTCAACAAAAACTCTCTTCAAGAAAGATACAAAAGATAATTGTCAGAAATATTAGCGGATCAAGCGTCTAATGAGATTGAGAAGCTGTAGGAAGTTAGGACTGGTATTGGACTGGGAAGGTTTGACCCTAGAAGCTGAATTCCAAAAGGGTATAATCCCACAGTTTTGAAAGTGCTGGCAGTAAAGACGATAGATACATCAGACAAAATCTTTCTAGATTCTATATATTCTGGAATAGCTCCTGTAGGTTGGAGGGTAGAAAATTTAACCACGCTATTTAAGAAAGATGGGCAAGGCAAAACTGGAAACTTGACTGGATAGCCAAACATCAGCAAACAAGACAAAAACTGCAGATGCTGGAAATCCAAGCAACACACACGAAATGCTGGAGGAACTCAACAGGCCAGGCAGCATCTACGGAAAAAAGTACAGTCGACATTTCAGGCTGAGACCCTTCGGCAGGACTGGAGAAAAAAAGCAGAAGAGTAGATTCGAAAGGTGGGGGAGGGGAGAGAGAAACACAAGGTAATAAGTGAAACCTGGAGGAGGGGCAGGGGGAGGGAATGAACTAAAGAGCCGGGAAGTTAATTGGTGAAAGAGACAGAAGACCATGGAAGAAAGGCAAGAGGGTGGGGGAGGAGCACCAGAGGGAGCCGATGGGCAGGCAAGGAGAAAAGGTGAGAGAGGAAGAAGGGATAGGAAATGGTGAAGGAGAGGGGGGTGGGGCATTACCAGAAGTTTGAGAAATCGATGTTCATGCCATCAGGCTAGAAGCTACCCAAATGGAATATAAGGTGTTGTCCCTCCAACCTAAGTGTGGCCTCATCACGACAGCCGGAATAAACGGGAAGTGGAAATAAATTGGGTGGCCACTGGGAGATCCCGCTTGTTCTGGTTCGTGGAGCGTAGATGCTCAGTGAGGTGGTCTCTCAATCTACGTCGGGTCTCACTGATTTATAGGAGGCCACACCAGAATCACCAGACACTGTAGATGACTCCAACAGACTCACAGGTGAAGTGTCGCCTCACCTGGAAGGACTGTTTAGGGCCCTGAATGGTGGTGTGGGAGATGGTGCAAGGGCAGGGCAGATGTAGCACTTGTCCCGCTTGCAAGGATAAGTGCCAGGAGGGAGATTAGTGGGGAGGGACGAATGAACAAGGGAGTTAATCAGGGAGGGATTTCTGCAGAAAGCAGAAAATTGGGGAGGGGCAGGGAAAGATGTGTTTGGTTGGAGGGATCCTGTTGCTGGTGGCAGAAGTTACAGAGAATTACATGCTGGACACAGAGGCTGGTGGGGTGGTAGGTGAGGACAAGAGGAAGCCTATCCCCTTTAGGGTGGCAGGAGGATGGGGTAAGAGCAGACATGGAAGAGACGCGGATGAGGGCAGCGTTGATGGTGGAGGAAGGGAAGCCCCTTTCTTTGAAAAAGGAGGACATCTCCTTTGTTCTGGAATGGAAAGCCTCATCCTGAGAGCAGATGCAGTAGAGATGGAGGAATTGAGAGAAGGGGATGGTGTTTTTACAAATAACAGGGTGGAAGAGGTATAGTCCAGGTAGCTGTGATAGACTGTGGCTTATAATAGACATCAGTGGGTAAGCTGTCTTCGGACAAAGAGACAGTGAAGTTGAGAAAGGAGGGGAAGTGTTAGAAATTGATCAGGTGAATTTTGAGGGCAGGGTGGAATTTGGAGGCAAAGCGGATGAAGTCGACGAGTTCAGCACAGATGCAGAAAGCAGCACTAATGTAGTCGTCAATGTAGCATAGGAAAAGTGTGGGACGGTCACCAGTGTAGGCTTGGAACATAGACTGTTCCATGTAGCCGACAAACAGGCATAGCTGGGACGCATGCAAGTGCCTATGGCTACCCCTTTTGTTTGAAGGAAATGGAAGGAACCAAAGGAGAAATTATCCAGAGTGCAAACAACTGTCACTAGACAGAGCACAGTGGTGGTGGAGGGAAACTGGCTAGGTCTGGTACAAAACGGAGAGTTTGAGGCCTTCCTGGTGGGGGGGAGGGGATGGAGGTGCATAGGGACTGGACATCCATAGTAAAAATAAGATGATGGGAGCCAGGGAACCTGAAATCCTAAAAAAGATCCAGAAGGTGTGAAGTGTCACAGGTGTAGGTAGGAAGGGACTGAACTGGGGAGGATAAAACAGAGTCAAGGTACGCAGATATGAGTTCAGTCATCAGTTCCAAACATCAGCAGCAGGGTACTAATATCTACAATAAAACATCCAGTACAGTAACAGAACATCTTGAAGTATAATGAGGTCAGCATGAATTTATGAAAGGAAAATACCATTTGACTGACTTTTTGAGATCATGTTGAGGTGGGGATGAGCCGAGTAAACGTGATGTATTTGGACTTTTTGGAATGCTTTCTGCATGTTCCACACAGACGTCTGTGCATGTTCCACACAGACGGCTGATCATGTTCCACACAGACGGCTGATCATCAGGGCTGCAGCGGTTAGAATTGGAATGTACTGGTATGGATTGAGATGGTTACTGTACAGAATGCAAAGAGTGGGAATAAATTAATCATTCTCAGGATGGAAAAATGTGATGGATGGTGTTATGCTTTGCCCCATTTATTCCAACTTCTATTAATGATGTGGCTGAGGGAATCATATCATATTTCTGTTTGCTGATGATACAAATCAATGACATTTATGAGACTGGAATAATACCAGAAGAGATGAAAAAGATCAGTATTTATCATTCTTCCTAAGAAACCTGGAGCAATAGAATGTGAATTACATAGGACCATAAGTTTAATGAGTCATATCACCAAGATACTTAGAAACATAGAAACATAGAAAATAGGTGCAGGAGTAGGCCATTCGGCCCTTCGAGCCTGCACCGCCATTTATTATGATCATGGCTGATCATCCAACTCAGAACCCAGCCTTCCCTCCATACCCCCTGACCCCTGTAGCCACAAGGGCCATATCTAACTTCCTTTTAAACATAGCTAATGAACTGGCCTCAACAGTTTGCTGTGGCAGAGAATTCCACAGATTCACCACTCTCTGTGTGAAGAAGTTTTTCCTAACCTCGGTCCTAAAAGGCTTCCCCTCTATCCTCAAACTGTGACCCCTCGTTCTAGACCTCCCCAACATCGGGAACAATCTTCCCGCATCTAGCCTGTCCAATCTCTTTAGGATCTTATACGTTTCAATCAGATCCCCCCTCAATCTTCTAAATTCCAACGAGTACAAGCCCAGTTCATCCAGTCTTTCTTCATATGAAAGACCTGCCATCCCAGGAATCAATCTGGTGAACCTTCTTTGTACTCCCTCTATGGCAAAGATGTCTTTCCTCAGATTAGGGGACCAAAACTGCACACAATACTCCAGGTGTGGTCTCACCAAGGCCTTGTACAACTGCAGTAGTACCTCCCTGCTCCTGTACTCGAATCCTCTCGCTATAAATGCCAGCATACCATTCGCCTTTTTCACCGCCTGCTGTACCTGCATGCCCACTTTCAATGACTGGTGTATAATGACACCCAGGTCTCGTTGCACCTCCCCTTTTCCTAATCGGCCACCATTCAGATAATAATCTGTTTTCCTATTTTTGCCACCAAAGTGGATAACTTCACATTTATCCACATTAAATTGCATCTGCCATGAGTTTGCCCACTCACCCAACCTATCCAAGTCACCCTGCATCCTCTTAGCATCCTCCTCACTGCTAACACTGCCACCCAGCTTCGTGTCATCCGCAAACTTGGAGATGCTGCATTTAATTCCCTCATCCAAGTCATTAATATATATTGTAAACAACTGGGGTCCCAGCACTGAGCCTTGCGGTACCCCACTAGTCACCGCCTGCCATTCTGAAAAGGTCCCGTTTATTCCCACTCTTTGCTTCCTGTCTGCTAACCAATTCTCCACCCACACCAATACCTTACCCCCAATACCGTGTGCTTTAAGTTTGCACACTAATCTCCTGTGTGGGACCTTGTCAAAAGCCTTTTGAAAATCCAAATATACCACATCCACTGGTTCTCCCCTATCCACTCTACTAGTTACATCCTCAAAAAATTCTATGAGATTCGTCAGACATGATTTTCCTTTCACAAATCCATGCTGACTTTGTCCGATCATTTCACCGCTTTCCAAATGTGCTGTTATCACATCCTTGATAACTGACTCCAGCAGTTTCCCCACCACCGACGTTAGGCTAACCGGCCTATAATTCCCCGGTTTCTCTCTCCCTCCTTTTTTAAAAAGTGGAGTTACATTAGCCACCCTCCAATCCTCAGGAACTAGTCCAGAATCTAACGAGTTTTGAAAAATTATCACTAATGCATCCACTATTTCTTGGGCCACTTCCTTAAGCACTCTGGGATGCAGACCATCTGGCCCTGGGGATTTATCTGCCTTCAATCCCTTCAATTTACCTAACACCACTTCCCTACTAACATGTATTTCGCTCAGTTCCTCCATCTCACTGGACACTCTGTCCCTTACTATTTCTGGAAGATTATTTATGTCCTCCTTAGTGAAGACAGAACCAAAGTAATTATTCAATTGGTCTGCCATGTCCTTGCTCCCCATAATCAATTCACCTGTTTCTGTTTGCAGGGGACCTACATTTGTCTTTATCAGTCTTTTCCTTTTTACATATCTATAAAAGCTTTTACAGTCCGTTTTTATGTTCTCTGCCAGTTTTCTCTCATAATCTTTTTTCCCCTTCCTAATTAAGCCCTTTGTCCTCCTCTGCTGAACTCTGAATTTCTCCCAGTCCTCAGGTGAGCCACTTTCTCTGGCTAATTTGTATGCTACTTCTTTGGAATTGATACTATCCCTAATTTCTTTTGTCAGCCACGGGTGCACTACCTTCCTTGATTTATTCTTTTGCCAAACTGGGATGAACAATTGTTGTAGTTCATCCATGCAACCTTTAAATGCCTGCCATTGCATATCCACCGTCAATCCTTGAAGTGTCATTTGCCAGTCTATACTTCTAAGAAATTTGATGACAAGAGCTAAAGTAAGATACAAGCTGAAATAGGTAAAGAACAATGTGGTTTTGTGAAAGACAAAGGTACAAGAAACACGATATTGATGTTAAAGATACTATCAGAACAAGCTATTCAAGTGCAAAAAGCTTTGTTTGTTTTATCAACTACACAAAAGCATTTGATAAAGTGAAGCACAATGAGTTATTTGAAATATTACAGAAAACTCTAGATCTAGATTCAAAAGACCTCCCCCAATCAGAAATCTGTACTGGGAACAAACTGCAACTGTAAGAATGGATGGAGAAGTGAGTCGATTTACAAAAATCAAGAGAGGTGTTAGACAAAGGTATGTTTTCTCCCCTGATTTATTTAATGTGTACAGTGAAACAATAGTACAAAAAATAGGAGACATCTTGGGAATCAAAGTTGGCAGTGAAAACATCAGTAATTTCAGATATGCAGATGACACTGTGTTAATTGCAAGTACGGAGGAAGAACCTCAAAACTTATTTGATATAATTGTTGAAAAAAGTGCGAAAATGGGTCTATCTATCAATTGCAAAAAGACAGAATGTATGGTGATATCCAAGAAGAAGGAGAATCCTATCTGCAGGCTGAGAATAAATGGGGAAGATATAAAACAAGTACAGAACTTTTACTACTTGGGAAGCTGGGTGACATCAGATGGCAGATGTGACATGGACATCAAAAGAAGAATAGGGATGGCAAGAGACACCTTTACGAGAATAAAGAGTATACTGACCAACACTAAACTAGGCATGACAACCCACCTCACAGTACTGAAATGTTACGTTTATCCAGTTATGTTATATGGCTCAGAATGTTGGACAATATCTAGTAACATGAGGAAAGGAATTGAAGCAGCAGAGATGTGGTTTTTGAGGAGGATGCAAAGAATATCATGGACAAAACGAATATCTAACAAGGATGTCATGAACAGAGCAAACACAAAAAGAGAAATAATGTATGAGATCATGAAAAGGCAATGTAACTTCATTGGATTAGGAAAGAGGAGTTAGAATGCACGGTAATTATGGGAAAGATTGAAGGGAAGAAAGCAAGAGGAAGACAAAGACAAATGATGATGGAGACGGCAGCCAGAGAACGAGAAATGAATACCAGTGAATTGATCCACTTGACCCGAAACAGGAGTGTGTGGGCCACGGCAGTCAAAGTTCAAACTGATGATGATGATGATACAAAACTAGGTAGGATTGAGTCTATTGAGAATGTAAAGAGGTTTCAAGGCAATATCAACATGCTGAGTTGGTGGATATGTTCCAAATGAGGAATAATGTAGAAAAATGTGAGGCCATCTATTTGTGTATGCAAAACAAAACAGCAGAATACTTCAGACAACACACACAAAAAATGCTGGTGGAACGCAGCAGGCCAGGCAGCATCTATAGGAAGAGGTACAGTCAACGTTTCAGGCTGTGACCCTTCATCAAGTCACGAGTGAGAGACTCTCCTGAAGAAGGGTCTCGGCCTGAAACGTCAACTGTCTATTTATTTCCATAGATACTGTCTGATCTGTTGAGTTCCTCCAGCATTTTATGTGTGTTGCTTGGATTTCTAGCATCTGCAGAATTTTTCGTGGTTACAGTTATAGTATCTTGATTTAAACATATGTAACGTGTGCATGTTTTTAGTCTCCTTACCTGAAAAAGATATCTGTGCCTTAAAGGGAGTGCAGCAAAGGTAAACCTGAGTGGTTCCAGTCATGGAGAACTTTCCATACAAGAGACTGACTACACAAGGGTCATATCCTCCACAGCTTTGAAGAATGAGAGTTAAATCTTAGAAAGTTCTTACAGTGATTATGTTTCCCTTAGCTGAGGAGTTTTGAACCAGGGATCAAAACCTCAGAATGAATGAGAAGAGATGATATTTCTTCAATCAGAGGATGCAATTCTCTAGCCTAGAAAGTTGTGGAGCCTCAGTCATTAAGTTTATTCAAAACAGATTGATAGATTTCAGAACACTAAGGGAGTCAAGAGATAATGTGGAGAGTGCAGGAAAGTGGCTCTGAGGTGGATCAGCCATGACCTTGGAAATACCAGGGTAGGGTCAAGGAGATAGCCTTCTTGTGCTCCTAATTATGTCGTTCACAATCCAGGTTGTGGCACTGTAGATGTCGTCTGACAGCACAAGAAAGATGCTCTGACATTTGGAGAGAGGTTATTCCAGCAGCAGGAGAATTTGAGTTGTTTGAGAGAGAAATTCCAAGGCAACGTTTGGCCCCAGCTGATGTTGCAACCTATGCTTTGAAATGACACACCCATACACACACCAGTGTAAGTCATCAATGTCGAGGCCCTTTGATGGTGGGGTCGACCTGAGATGTTGCATCCTAACTGTCTACGTTCAATATACGCAAGGCAATGCTGTACAATATGGAGGGCAAACTGTTGTCCATGCAGCAGGTTCCCCTTCTCCGTGCAGCTGATGAATCCAAAGGAATGGCAAAGACTGATACACTTTGGCACCAGCGGCATCGCAGGAGTTACCAATCAGCATTGACCTCAACATAAGACTGTCTTAGGGACTCCAGTTCAGCCCTTGTGCAGAACTACTTTATAGGACTACCAGTTACCATAAGTACAGAACAAGCAAGTTGAATAGAGACACAGTACTTACTTGTGTTATACAAGTTTTAATCACTGGAAGGAAGTTCCTATTGGCTATCACACACCTTACTTGATTTTGAAAGGGACCTAGTCAACTGAGCATCTCAGAAACAAAGTTGAGTTTACTGTCATATGCACAGGTGCAATGAAAAATAGCATTTACAAGAAAAATATTAATCATCAATTAGACACATTTTTACAACAAAACAGAATTAGAACAATAAAGTCAAGATTAGTGCAAGATGGTCAAAATGTTGCTAAACTTTAGTAATTAGAGTTTGGCCAGTTGCTTCAATAACCAAATGGTTGAAGGGAAGTAGCTGTTCTTGAACTTGATGGTGTGAGATTTCAAGTGTCCGTACCTCCTGCCTGATGGTAGCTGTGAAAAGATGATATTGCTCCAGTGGGGAGGGATTTGCTTGTGATGTGTTGGGCAGAGTCTACTTCTCTGAGCAGTTTCCTTACATTCGCCACACCAGACCATAATGCAACCACACAGGATATCTTCAACAGTGCAAGAGACACGAGGTGCATGTGGCAGGCAATCCAGAGGATTACAGACTACAAGTCTACCCTGCACGTCAGTGACCAGGACGCCTCACTCCCCCAGAGGCTGCATGTCTTCTATAACCAATTGGATGCACAGAACAAAGTGCTGGCGAGGAAGGCACACCCCCTCCCCCACAGGGGAGCGGACACTCCATCTGGCTGAAGCTGAGGTGAGGAAAACCCTGGCTAGAGTCAATGCACACAGAGCTGCAGGGCCCAATAATATAGCAGGTCATGTTCTGAAAGACCGCGCTGCCCAGCTGTCGGAGGTACTAAAGGACATATTCAACATCTCTCTGAAACAATGCATTGTCCCCTCGGTTTTCGAGGCAGCAACCATCATTCCAGTGCCAAAGCAGACAATACTAACCTGCCTAAATGACTATTGTCTGGAGGTATTAACATCAAACATTATGAAATTCTTTAAGTGGCTGGTCATGGAGCATATTAAACACTTTGGAGCTTTTCCAATTTGCTCATCGCTCAAATTGATTCATTGATGATTCAGTAGCCTCTACCCTCCACTCTGTCCTGTCCCACCTGGAAAATGGGGTCTCACATGCCAAGACTGCTGCTTATAGATTTCAATTTGGCATTCGATACCATCATACCCCAGAAACTGGTGGGGAAACTGTCCTTGCTGGGTCTCAACACCTCCCTCTGCAATTGGACACTGGACCTCTTAACAGTAAGGGCACAGTCAGCCTGTGTGGGATGCAACATCTGTTGTCCCATTACGCTGAACACTGATGTTCCCCAAGGCTCAGTCTGCTGCTGTTCACACTGCTGATGCATGACTGTGTGGCAGGATCCAGCTCAAACCATGTCATCAAGTTTGCAGATGACACAACAGTGGTTGGCCTTATCAAGAACGATAACAAGATAGAGTATAGAGAGGAAGTGGAGTGGCTGGTGGATTGATGTGAGAAGAACAACCTAAGCCTGAATGTGGAGAAGACAAGGGAAAACATTGTGAACTTCAGACAAACTATCCTCTCTACGAATACATAGCTCCTCCATAGAAAGAGTCAAGTGCACCAAGTTCCTGGGAGTTCACATCACGGATTATCTCACCTGGTCCTTTAACATCACCTCCCTGAACAAGAAGACACAGCAACGCTTCCATTTTCTAAGAAGATTGAAGCAAGCAAGGCTCCCACCACCCCCCCCCCCACCCATCTTAACTACATTTTACAGGAACACCATTGAGAGCATCCTGACAAGTTGCATCTCCATCTGGTATGGGTGCGGTCAAACATTGGATCAGAAGTCCCTACAAAGGACTGCAAGAACAGCTTGAGAGGATCATAGGAGTCTCCCTACCATCCTTCGGGGACATTTATCAGGAGCACTGCATAGACAGGGCCCTTTGTATTATTAAGGATCCCACCCAGCCATCCAGCATCCTCTTTGACTCTCTACCATCAGGCAGGAGACTCTGATGCATAAAAGCAAGAATGAGAAACAGTTTCAGGATGAGAAACAGTTTCTTCCTCCAGGTCATTAGGCTTCTGAACTCCTGGCCACATCATATACAAAGTCTAAATATAATCTGTTCCATACTGAATGATATTTAATATTCATGCACTTTAGTTTGCTACTTATGTGTGATTCATCTGCAGATTTTATCCTTAGCTTCATAAGTTATCGTATGTTATGTTTTACACCCTGGTTCAAAGAAACGTCTCATTTCTATATACATTATAAATGTTATGTACATGTATGTAGTTAAATGACAATAAACCTCACTTGTCACTTATATATTTGTAGATGTTTGTCAGTGTGTTTGATAGCAAGTCAAACCTCCTTAGCCTCATAAGAAAGACAGTGTGGCACACTTTCCTTATGATTGCATCAAAGTGCTGAATCCAGGACAGGAGAGAGGCTGACTCTCTCTGTTGCGTTTTGTAACTCCAAAGCATTAAATTAATTGCAAGAAAAAGAAGGGAGCCCAAGAGAACAGGTCTTAGTTTTGCTTTTTTTCACTTTAAGTGAATGTACCCATATCACATGATGGCATGATGACATATAGCATTTACATACTTTTACAGACAATTCGCAAAGCATCACATAGACAACAAAGAAAGCTTAATCAAACAATATATTTGCAATAATACTCAAATACTACTGAAATATTAAATACACAATACTTGTTTAGCCATGCTTAGCCATAAGCTCCAACTCAAGATAGAATGTATCTTAACTTATGTACACACAGTATAAACTATAATACAACTACTATACAGACATACAGCATAGTAAATTTTTAATTTTCCCATTAAGGCCTAAAGATTTGACTGCTGTGAAGGATTTCTTATTCTTGTGTGATATTGTCTTTCCTGACAAGGTAGGTTAATCTACTTGGCTGGTGAGACTTGTGGTTGTGAAAACAATCTCAGGTTTCTGGGGCCTCCTCTGTGGTGCTTGTAGGAGTTGACTCTGAGACTGCAGGAAGTGATTCTGACAGCTCTGGGCACCTTTCTTTTTCTTATTCTCATTTATGCATTTTGATCTTGGGAGGATCCATTTAGTTCACTGGAGTATTCTCTTATTAAACCTATTGTTCCCTTTATGATCTGATCTCTCCTCTTAGCTTCCTCATCCACAAAATCATCTGATGAATACTCTATTGTTGTATCTCCATTGACTCCTTTCTTTTCGGCCTTCCATTCATCCAGCTGGGCTTTGGTCCTTGCATCTACTTTTACAACTCCTAAGCAAATTGTAAGCTTTTCCACCCAATGCACTCAGCAAAATTGGTACTTGTTTCTCATTGGCTATTCAATTTGCTTAAAATATTGCTCAATTAGCACAATATACATATTCCAGTTATCTATTGTGTAATCAAACGCATCAATTTTTCTGATGTAGCCAGCCACTTTTTTTAATGATACTTACTGTTTATGGACCTGTGAATTCACCCATTTTCTGCCTTCTTTTTTAACTCAGCAGTCTCTGACTGCTTTTGCGGAGAAAACATGCTATGCTGCTTTCTTTTACTTAACTGTTTCTTGCTGTGCTTTTTCAAAGACTTGAATATCCATTGCACTTCAACAGGTAGGTCACCATCTCGGGTTCATTTTAAATATATCTCGTCACCAGTAATGCTTTGTAACTCCAAAACATTAAACTAATTGCAAGAAAAAAGGTGGGAGCCCAAGAGAATGGGTCTTTATTTTGTTTTCTTTTACTTTAAATGAGGAGCACCCATATCACATACTGGTGTGAAGATGTATGCCATTTACAATCTTTTACAGATAACTCATAATGCATTATGTAAACAACAAAGAATTCTTAATCAAACAATATATTTGTAATATTACTCAAATACTACTGAAATGCTAATTACTCAACGCTCTCTGCTGCTGATCCATCAATGTAGTTTGCTTACTTTCACCCTCCTTCTCCTTCCTGAAGTCAAAAGTCTGCTATTTAGTTTTGCTGACATTGAGTGTGAGGTTGTTGTTGCGGTGCCACTCAACCAGGTGACCAATCTTGTTCTGGTAAGCCGCCTCCTCACTACCCACCTGTGATTTGTCCAACAACAGTAGTGGAATTAGAGAATTAGAAGAGCAAGGCTTCAGGTTAAGCTTTAACATAAACTACAAGCAAAGCATTAAGTAATAGTATAGAGTTAGTACGTATTTGGAAGTGGTGCAGAAGTAAAAACAGTCTTATTTTCTTATTATTGAAAGGAGGAGCAGGTCTGCTCTTGCCTTTTTTGTGTTTTAATGTAGGTCCCTTAGAGAGTAAAATATGAGAAATTGCATTGGGGAATAAATGAACAGACACGCAATTAGAATATTTCAAAGTTTCAAAGGTCAAGTTTAATGTCAGAGAAATGTATACAATATACATCCTGAAATGCTTTTCCTTTGCAAAACATCCGCAAAAAAAAGAGAAGTGCCCCATAAAATGAATGACAGTTAAACATGAGAACCTCAAAGTCCCCCCCAGCTCCCCCCACCCACGTGTAAGCAGCAGCGAGCAACAATCCCCCTTCCCCCACCAGCAAAAATAAAAAGCACATCAGTACAATCACCGAGCCCAAGCGTCTGCTAAGCGATAGCAAAGACACAGACCAGTCACCCCAAAAACTTCGCATTTCATGCGAAGGATGGTGCGTTCAATACCATCCGCCCTGCTCTGCTGGGGGAGAAGCTGACAGTGATGCAGGTGGATGCTTTCCTGGTGTCATGGATTCTTGATTACCTGACTGGCAGACCACAGTACGTGTGCTTGCAACACTGTGTGTCCGACAGAGTGATCAGCAGCACTGGGGCTCCACAGGGGACTGTCTTGTCTCCCTTTCTCTTCACCATTTACACCTCGGACTTCAACTACTACACAGAGTCTTGTCATCTTCAGAAGTTTTCTGATGACTCTGCCATAGTTGGATGCATCAGCAAGGGAGATGAGGCTGAGTACAGGGCTACGGTAGGAAACTTTGTCATATGGTGTGAGCAGAATTATCTGCAACTTAATGTGAAAAAAAACTAAGGAGCTGGTGGTAGACCTGAGGAGAGCAAGGGTACCGGTGACCCCTGTTTCCATCCAGGGCGTCAGTGTGGACGTGGTGAAGGATTACAGGTACCTGGGGATACGAATTGACAATAAACTGGACTGGTCAAAGAACACTGAGGCTGTCTACAAGAAGGGTCAGAGCTGTCTCTATTTCCTGAGGAGACTGAGGTCCTTTAACATCTGCCAGACGATGCTGCGGATGTTCTACGAATCTGTGGTGGCCAGTGCTACCATGTTTGCTGTTGTGTGCTGGGGTAGCAGGCACCAACAGAATCAACAAACTCATTTGTAAGGCCAGTGATGTGGTGGGGATGGAACTGGACTCTCTCACGGTGGTGTCTGAAAAGAGGATGCTGTCTAAGTTGCATGCCATCTTGGTCAATGTCTCCGATCCACTACATAATGTACTGGGTGGGCACAGGAGTACATTCAGCCAGAGACTCATTCCACCGAGATGCAACACAGAGCGTCATAGGAAGTCATTCCTGCCTGTGGCCATCAAACTTTACAACTCCTCCCTTGGAGGGTCAGACACCCTGAGCCAATGGGCTGGTCCTGGACTTATTTCCTGGCATAATTTACATATTACTATTTAACTATTTATGGTTTTATTACTATTTAATTATTTATGGTGCAACTGTAATGAAAACCAATTTCTCCCGGGATCATTAAAGTATGACTATGACTATGACTATCCACAATTCGACAACCCACTGGTTCTCTCTCTCCCTGGTAAGGGAGAGGAAGGTGCCCCCCATTTTCACAGTGAGCTGGAGACATAACAACACCCACTGGTTTACAATGTTAAAAGTCCATTTTGTCGCTTTTTTCAAGCTCTGTGTCCGAAGATCGCAGAAACCGCGGATCTTTGGGCCCACAGCGAAAGATTTTCCGGCCTCCCCTACGACACACAAGTCCCCGGCCGTGACACCAACCCTCGATCCTCCCCCCGTCATCCAACTTCCTGGAGTAGGTCACAAGAACCTCCTGGAAATTGGCAAGAGTAATAGTTTAAGGATGTATGAAAATAGAAGGTATGGGCCACTATTAAACCAGCATCAGGTTTATTATCACCGGCATGCGCCATGAAATATGATGGTGGTGGACCTGCTCTAGGCTTCAACTCCTATCCCAGTTCCTTACATCTATCAATTCCATGATCTTTGAAAAATGTATTCATTTCCTCTTTTAAATATTCCTGACAATTTAGTCTACACAGCCCCCACCACCGGGTAGAAAATTCCAGAGTTCATCACCCACTGCAAGAAGTTCTTACACATCTCTGGTTAAATGATGGTCCCTAATTTTGCAATTATATCGATTTGTCTGATATTTTACGTGTAATTTACAAAGAGGCTTTTGGTTTTGAAATGACAAAGGCAGTTGTGCAAACAAACACTGCAGCAGTTATTGAAAAGAGCACAAAGGGAGGCAATGATAAGCATGTGATAAGACAACCCTTCTGTTCAAAAAAAGTTCACAGTAAATTTATTATCAAAGTACGTATATGTCACCAAATACAAACCCGAAATTTATTTTTTTGTGGGCACTCACAGTAAGTACAAAGAAACAACAAAAAAAACAAAAAAAAATTAATAAATAAGCAATAGATATTGAGAACAAGAGATCAGTCTCTGAAAGGAAGTCTGTAGTTTGTGCACCAGTGACAAACGGCAACATCCTGCATACAGTTTACAAAATTACTTCTTCTTCTTCTTCTGTTAAACATACCTCTACTGCTAATCTGTGTGCGATTGGAGCCCGTAATTTACATTTTGATAATGTGTGTTTGGGCCGACTGAGCGGTTTTGCAGCCTCCGAAGGAATTCGACGTGGCCCAGGGTCACAAGGTTCAGAATGGAGTGTGTGGCCGTATGGCAGAGCACAAAGAATGACTGGCTCAATTTCTCACTGCTCTCACCGATTAAAGCATTGAGCAAGATTGTAATCAATGAGGTGACTACGGTTCATATTATATGTGTTTCTGGTTTCTGGTTACTCCTATGTTGTTGTTATTTTGTATGATTTGATCGGGGCAGATAGGCTCTGTGGCCTGGCTGCCGCTTACATGTGGGTGGGGGAGCTGGGGGGGACTTTGAGGTTCTCATGAATTGAACTGAACTGAACATTCCTACACTGGTTTAATTACTCTGTAGTTTGATGTTTAGTCTGTGTTGTTCACTCATTTTTGTGACTTGCACGATTTGTTCTTTTCCTTTGTCTGTTGAATATTTGATGTTTTCTTTGAACGGGTTTCATGGTGTTTGTTTCGTGGCTGCCTGCAGGAAGACAAATCTCAGGGTTATGCACAGCATACATACTTTGATAATAAATGTACTTTGACTTAACCTATGTAATATCCATCCACATGACTAATTGCTTAGGGTGTTCGAATCAACCATTAAAAATTGACACATCCTGAGATCTGTACCTTTGTAATATAGACAGGAGTACTCAACAGATAAATAAGGCTGCTTTCCAGCACCAGATAAGATCAAAAAAGGTTCCATATGGTTGTGGTTATATTTGTTCTGTCAATTGAGTCCAAAGAACCACCCTCACTATCACAGTAAAAGAAGGGTATTTTAGATGTCTGAGATTTGTCCATGGAAGCCTTTATTATATTGACATGAACTACCAAGTGTTCAACTATTTAGAGCTCATCAGTTAAGATGTGCTCCCATTGTAAATATGCAACTCAGTGGAACCATTTGTCCACACCCAAAATATTGAAATTATATTTAATCACCTACTTTTATTGTTGTACATGAAGTATAAAAACTTAGTTTCTCACTTCTCATATCTGTGCTGAATAAAGACTGGTTACTTCAACAACCCCTATCCTGTGTGGCTCGTTCAAAGTCTTTGTTGTCCAAGATGGCACTGGCGATATATGGCAAAGTTTTGTGGGCAGCTCACGACACTGCTAACTATTCTACTAAGTATACTTCATCTGACCTTCGATCACTGCAGTCCACAGCCTGTAATATTCCTTTGATTTTGAACCATCTAAATGATGTAGCATTTTCTCCTGAACGATTCAGCGAACTGGACTCTTAAGAATACAGGTACAGCAATCACGGTAGCGGCCATTTCTGGAATGGACTTCAGACCAGAGCACAAAACAAACTGCTATTTAGCTGATTTAAGCTCTGAGCCAGATTAAAAAGATTAAAACATCAAGGTTGACAGCAGAAAATGTACTGGTGTTCAATTCCCTTCTCTGTGGCAGCCAAGGTCCCCCACTTCAGCCCGTCCCATCTGCCTGTGTTTAGCCTGTCTCCCTTCTACTACCATCAGGTGGGAGGTACAGGAGTCTTGGTCCCATGCCACCAAGTTCAGGAGCAGATGTTGCCCTGCAGCCATCGGGCTCCTGGACCTGCTTCACTTGTCTCAAATATTTCTTAAGCTTCAGATGTTGTTTAAGTGCAAGCTGCAGTTGTAATTTAGGAAATTACATATCTAAGTTTTCAGTCGCCCATAACGCTGTGACAACTTTCTCAGGTAATTCTTAATAATTTTAATGAATATGACTAAGTGAATACGATTAACCTGTTTTATGCAATGACCAATAGAATAGGGTATAATTATAAACATCGAAAATGCTGGAAATACTCTGTAGATGGCGAGAGAGAAAGAGGTTAATGTTTCAGGTTGTGGAACCTTTCCTGGATTCTGATGAAAGTTTGTCAATTGAACATTTAACACTGTTCCTCACTTCATAGAGGCTGCCTGACCTGCTCAGACACAGTATCTAATATTTTGTGTTTTTAATCTCAGATTTCCAGCATCTTCTGGTATTTGCTTTCAGATTGAAATGTTTGATAAATGCTAAAAATGCAGGCTACAGACCCTCACCAAGGATTTGTACATTTTAGGCCTTTTTCTCTGCAGTATTTCAACAGCACTTGAAGATCCAGCTTTACAGTGGTTCAGGATTAACTGAGGCAGTTTTCACCAGTCTTCTGTATATTATACAGAAGCATGACTCAGTATTAAATAGCCATAGTTGAGTACATCAACTACCTTTTAACAGAAAGTTCCATGTTATTAACTAATGAAGTGATTAAAATTAACCGCATAAATAATTTTATTGAATAGTTTTCCATGTACTTATAAACTGGTCAAGATGGTGCCAGCATACAATGCTCCCTCGGTTGACATGTCCAGATAGCTCATAAAAATGCCTTTTTTACTTCTTTTACGTCTGTTTTTCACCTTTAACGTGTTTCTGGGACTGTTAAGAGTTACAGCCTGTGATTTACAATTTGGAAATCTTTTGAGTGATCCAGCGCTTTGCTGTCTCCAAGATGATTCCAGGAAGCGAGTGCATACTCGGACGGCCTTGATGCGAAGAAACTCCAAGATGGGGCGTAAGCCGATTAAGGCATCCATTAATCACCAACTAAAACATCAAGGAAGGTTGAGACATTGAGGTGATTGTGGAAGGTAAGTGAGAGTTCAGTGCCGACTGCCTTCCTTTTGATCGCTGCTGAGAAGGAGTCTGTGAGTGGCCTATCGCTGTGTGGCAGGTGGGTAGGCCTCTCTGCCTTGTGTGGTGTCCCCCTCTTTCGATGAGTGTTGTTGATATCAAAGGATGGTATCACGGTTCTGTGCTCATGGATTGGACTATTGCGTTTATGGACCATGCACTTATTCAAACTTAGAGTTTTTATATTGTGTTTTTTAAAATCACTTGTTCCTTTGCCATTTTGTTGTGCAAGGGGAGAGTGTTTCAGGGTTAATATTCTGTTGTATTTTGTTAGCTTTTTGTGTGGGGGAGGGTTTTTTTGGAGGGGTCAATGTTCCTGTTCCATTTAGTGCAGGGGGGGGTTTTGGGGGGTTGATAATCAAGGATGCCATTCTTTTTTGTGGGGTGGGGGGTTTGATGTTTCTCTCTGAACATCTTTCATGGCTATCTGGAGAAGACAAATTTCAGAGTTGTATATGGATACATGCTTTAATAATAAAAGAACCATTGAACCTTTAAACTTTAGGCTGTAGGTCACAAAATCATGCAATGGACTATTTGGCCTATTGCATTCCTTGAAACAGAAATCCAATTAGTTCCATTGTATTTCTATCATTCTTTTCAATCATATATTCAAATGCCTTTGGATTAAGATCTCCAGGATCTTTTCAGCCAGTATGTACATTCCAAATAAAAATTTGCTCTGCAAAAATATACAACTCCATGATTTCCTTACCAATCTTAAGGAAATTTTCCTAGTTATCATTCCTCTTACTATGGAAATAGTCACTCCTTCTTTTATCACTACTTTGAATAACCAATTCCCCATAACAACATCAGCTCAAAATGATGCCATCCGCATGTCTATTTCTATACAGAACTCTCACAAGACTGGTACAGTACTATCCTGGTACAGACTGTATTCTCCTATTTCCTGATATCAAAGGGAATGGTGTGCAGGACTGAACACATTACTCCAGATGAGGTCAACTAATGATTTATAATGATTTTCACAACTCCTTTGCTTTTGTTCTCCTTGTGTTCTTTGACAATCCAGAATCCCATATGCTTTAAATTTTTGAAAAAGGATTTATTTATTTACTTCTAGATGAATCTGTCTTTGCTTCCTTTTCAACTTTAGTCTATAGTTTCCTCTCTTTCAAAAATACATCAGTCAGAATTTCTTTTTATTTTACAACACTGATTAGCATCTTATTATGCAAAGTGCCTGCAACAGTATGATCAAAAAGCATATTCTAAATTTACACTAATTTACAACAGTTGAAAAATGTTCAAAACATGCACACTTCCTCTCGAAGAGCACATATGAAGTCAGAACACAGAACTGTTAGTATTCACTTGTCACAAGATAATGAACCTGATTCTGACCATGAGCAGCAAGTAATAACCTCTTGGATGGAGGATGAATAATTGGTAAAGGACTCACAGAATAGGGCTAAAGTTTAAAGAAAATTCATTTTTGGTACTATTCTCTAGTTTTTAGGACCATCAACAAATTTTCATGTTTTGCTGAAAATCTAGATAAAACAGGGGACAACTCAGCTGGTCAGGGAGCACTTGTGGAAAAAGAAACATCCAAATCAATATCCCACATTATCTGAAACAAAGTATCACAATTATTACTTGGGTTTTAGAAAAGTGAGGGGTGATTTTATTGAGCATAAAGGATCTTTTCAAAGTACAACAGGGTAGATGTTGAGATGTTTCCAATAGCAGCAGATCTCGAACAAGGCGACATAGTTATGAGATAAGGAATCAGTCATATAAAACTAAGGCGAACAAGAATTTCTTCTTGTTGACAGAGCACAGAGGGTTTTAGAGCTAAATTGACGGTGGATATGCAATGGCAAGCATTTAAAGGTTGCATGGATGAACTACAACAATTGTTCATCCCAGTTTGGCAAAAGAATAAATCAAGGAAGGTAGTGCACCCGTGGCTGACAAGAGAAATTAGGGATAGTATCAATTCCAAAGAAGTAGCATACAAATTAGCCAGAGAAAGTGGCTCACCTGAGGACTGGGAGAAATTCAGAGTTCAGCAGAGGAGGACAAAGGGCTTAATTAGGAAGGGGAAAAAAGATTATGAGAGAAAACTGGCAGAGAACATAAAAACGGACTGTAAAAGCTTTTATAGATATGTAAAAAGGAAAAGACTGATAAAGACAAATGTAGGTCCCCTGCAGACAGAAACAGGTGAATTGATTATGGGGAGCAAGGACATGGCAGACCAATTGAATAATTACTTTGGTTCTGTCTTCACTAAGGAGGACATAAATAATCTTCCAGAAATAGTAAGGGACAGAGGGTCCAGTGAGATGGAGGAACTGAGTGAAATACATGTTAGTAGGGAAGTGGTGTTAGGTAAATTGAAGGGATTGAAGGCAGATAAATCCCCAGGGCCAGATGGTCTGCATCCTAGAGTGCTTAAGGAAGTAGCCCAAGAAATAGTGGATGCATTAGTGATAATTTTTCAAAACTCGTTAGATTCTGGACTAGTTCCTGAGGATTGGAGGGTGGCTAATGTAACCCCAATTTTTAAAAAAGGAGGGAGAGAGAAACCGGGGAATTATAGACCGGTTAGCCTAACGTCGGTGGTGGGGAAACTGCTGGAGTCAGTTATCAAGGATGTGAAAACAGCACATTTGGAAAGCGGAGAAATGATCGGACAAAGTCAGCATGGATTTGTGAAAGGAAAATCATGTCTGACGAATCTCATAGAATTTTTTGAGGATGTAACTAGTAGAGTGGATAGGGGAGAACCAGTGGATGTGGTATATTTGGATTTTCAAAAGGCTTTTGACAAGGTCCCACACAGGAGATTAGTGTGCAAACTTAAAGCACACGGTATTGGGGGTAAGGTATTGGTGTGGGTGGAGAATTGGTTAGCAGACAGGAAGCAAAGAGTGGGAATAAACGGGACCTTTTCAGAATGGCAGGCGGTGACTAGTGGGGTACCGCAAGGCTCAGTGCTGGGACCCCAGTTGTTTACAATATATATTAATGACTTGGATGAGGGAATTAAATGCAGCATCTCCAAGTTTGCGGATGACACGAAGCTGGGTGGCAGTGTTAGCCGTGAGGAGGATGCTAAGAGGATGCAGGGTGACTTGGATAGGTTGGGTGAGTGGGCAAACTCATGGCAGATGCAATTTAATGTGGATAAATGTGAAGTTATCCACTTTGGTGGCAAAAATAGGAAAACAGATTATTATCTGAATGGTGGCCGATTAGGAAAAGGGGAGGTGCAACGAGACCTGGCTGTCATTATACACCAGTCATTGAAAGTGGGCATGCAGGTACAGCAGGCAGTGAAAAAGGCGAATGGTATGCTGGCATTTATAGCGAGAGGATTCGAGTACAGGAGCAGGGAGGTACTACTGCAGTTGTACAAGGCCTTGGTGAGACCACCCCTGGAGTATTGTGTGCAGTTTTGGTCCCCTAATCTGAGGAAAGACATCTTTGCCATAGAGGGAGTACAAAGAAGGTTCACCAGATTGATTCCTGGGATGGCAGGACTTTCATATGAAGAAAGACTGGATGAACTGGGCTTGTACTCGTTGGAATTTAGAAGATTGAGGGGGGATCTGATTGAAACGTATAAGATCCTAAAGGGATTGGACAGGCTAGATGCAGGAAGATTGTTCCCAATATTGGGGAAGTCCAGAACGAGGGGTCACAGTTTGAGGATAGAGGGGAAGCCTTTTAGGACCGAGATTAGGAAAAACTTCTTCACACAGAGAGTGGTGAATCTGTGGAATTCTCTGCCACAGGAAACTGTTGAGGCCAGTTCATTGGCTATGTTTAAGAGGGAGTTAGATATGGCCCTTGTGGCTACAGGGGTCAGGGGGTATGGAGGGAAGGCTGGGGCGGGGTTCTGAGTTGGATGATCAGCCATGATCATAATAAATGGCGGTGCAGGCTCGAAGGGCCGAATGGCCTACTCCTGCACCTATTTTCTATGTTTCTATTTTCTATGTTTCTAAATCGCTAGAATCATTTACAGAGGATGGCAATTAAATTTTTGAAAGATAATTGTATTAACTATCATGTTCCCTCTAAGCTGCATAGGTGCGCAGCAGTGCAGTAACTGAAGGGGGGGGGGGCTCCTGCACACTTAGCCTTTGTTGCCACATAGCTATTCATTCTAAATATTCATAATAGCATTTTACAAAAAGAAATTTAAAGTGCCGCTCAGTTTTCAGGCTGTGTAAAATTTCCCTACTCAGAGTAATGGTTGGTCAGCGCAGCTGTAAAAAAATTTAGAGGGAATGTTGCTGACCATATTAACCATAGTTAATTCAAACCCATGGACGGTTGAATTTTCTTGGAGCACTGAATTAGTGGGAGCTGAACCTGGTAATGGCCTCCTCCTCGAACTATCCCAGCTCCACTGAGGCTTTGATGTTAGAACGGTGAGAGGCTTCTGACTGAGTGAGAGCCCTGAAGCAAGAGAGTCTTGGTTCCGTTTGGTTTTCAGGGGAATGGAAAATTTCCAAATAAAAGCCTTGCAGTAACTATACAAACATAACTTTTACATTAAAAAAATCATCTTCCATATAAAACCCAATTAGCAGTGCAAAACTGTGTACCAGTTCCTATTTTCTGTCTATAATCTATTAGCTGCACTATTTTTTGCTTCTCCTAAATTATAAATAGCAATGAAAAACTGCTCTCTCACATAATCAAGACCAATGAGCTTTGAGGTTGTTCATGATCCCAATAATCACATCAAGAACCTGGTAACTCTCTGCAATTGTGAATGTTTTCTCCCCATAAGCAAGTTCTGATATTATTTTTCCAAGGGCCTTCATTGCTGAGAGTTAATTCTGGAAGGCAATAATTTTTTTCTGAAGTACCACTTGTGAGCAACTAATTGGAGAGTCAGGAGCTGTAATGTCTATGTAATTTATCTTCCTTTAGTCCTGAAATTACCATCTCTTTCAAATATTCGAAGTAACAGGTGACCTAAAAAGGAATCTTTCCAAAGCATAATCTGTTGAATGCAGAAGTGTGGAAACAAAATAAAATAATGGGTAGACCCATAGTTTCTGCCTGCTCCTGTCCCACCGAACTTGTATCTGCCTTCCTGGACTCCGTTTTGTCACCCATAGTTCAGTCCCTCCCCACCTACATCCGGGATACATCCCTTGCCCTCCACTTCTTCAATGACTTCCAGTCCCCTGATCCCGACCGCTTCATTTTCACTATGGATGTCCGATCCTTATACACTTCCATTCCCCATCAAGAAGGCCTCAAAGCCCTCCACTACTCTCTGGACAATAGACCTCACCAGTTCCCCACCACCACTGCCCTCCTCTGGTTGGCCGAACTGGTACTCACACTGTTACGAGAATACACATAAAATTAAGATGTTTGCTGGCCTGGGCTAGCATCAGTGGCATCAGCAGTTGGTCTGCCACCTGCCCTCAGGGGAAGGAGAGATAAGGAACAATGGAGCAGCATCTGGAGATGTGTAATGAAGGGATGTGGGAGGAAGAGCTGTCTGGAGCGGCTCCCCCCTTTGAACCCTGAACTGTTTGAAGTGATGGACAGGCGATACCCCAGCAGGGGGATAAAAAGGGACAGGTTCGCTAAGACAGACACACGCCACCCGAGGTAACGAGACCCTGGAAGCGGTGCGCTTCTCACGAGTGGGTGAGAAGTGCCAGACAACGACAAGGGTGGAAAGGTACGATCAGCGGGAACCCGGTGTGTGTCCGCCCTTGCCTGGGTGCCGGGTTCACTGCAGAGGATTGACCGCATCTGGAGGAGGGGTCACAGTCGGTGACCTCAGGTGACATCACCAAGGACCCGCCCAAATGCTGTTTGTGAGCCATCTCGCCGGTCTGTGAGTGAAGCTGTGCTGAATGATGAGTTGTTCCTATTCTATGTCTCTCTTCCCCACCTTGTCCATCGCCATGACAACGATTACTGCGAACTGAACTACAAACTGGACTGAACTTTGAGTCATTTTGAAATTGGTCATTTACCCCTAGACAACGATAGAGCTTGATTGATGCTGTTATCTTAATTCTGTGCACATGTGTGTTTATCATCACTGAACTGTTGCATTTATTATCCTTTCGATTACTGTGTTGCTTGTTTCTGTAATAAAACTTTCTTAGTTCTAGTACTCCAGACTCCAACTGAGTGATCCATTTCTGCTGGTTTGGCAACCCAGTTACGGGGTACGTAACAACACTTAATAACTTCTCTTTTGGCTCTTCCCACTTTCTTCAGACCAAGGGTGTAGCTATGGGCACTCGCTTGGACTCCAGCAATGCCTGCCTCTTCGTTGGTTATGTGGAACAGTCTGTGCTCTAAACTTATACTGGTACTGCTCCCCAACTTTTCCTTCGCTACATTGACGACTACTTTGGTGCTGCTTCCTGCACCCATGCTGAGCTCGTCAATTTCATCGACTTTGCTTCTACCTTCCACCCAGCCCTCAAATTCACTTGGTCCATCTCGGACACTTCTCTCCCCTTTCTCGATCTCTCGGTCTCCATCTTTGGAGACAGACTGTCCACTGACATCTTCTACAAGCCCACTGACTCTCATAACTACCTCGACTATACCTCTTCCCACCCTGCCACATGCAAAAATGCCATTCCCTATTCCCAGTTCCTCCGTCTCCGCTGCATCGCTCCCAGGATGAGGTTTTCCATTCCAGGACATCTCAAATGTCCTCTTTCTTTAAGGATCGTGGTTTCCCTTCTGCCGTCATCAATGATGCCCTCACCCGCATCTCCTCCATTTCCCACACTTCGGCCCACACCCCATCCTCCCGCCACCACAACAGGGACAGAGTTCCCCTTGTCCTCACCTACCACCCCACCAGCCTCCGGATCCAGCACATTATCCTCCACAACTTCCACCACCTTCAACAGGACCCCACCACTAAGCACATCTTTCCTTCTCCACCCCTCTCCGCTTTCCGCAGGGATCGATCCCTCCGTGACTCCCTGATCTACACGTCCCTCCCCACGGATCTCCCACCCAGCACTTAGCCCTGTAAGCGCAAGTGCTACACCTGTCCCTACACCTCCTCTCTCACCAGCATTCAGGGCCCCAAGCAGACCTTCCAGGTGAGGCAACACTTCACTTGTGAGTCTGTTGGGGTCATCTATTGCATCTGGTGCGGGCTCCTCTACATCGGTGAAACCCGACGCAGATTGGGGGACCGCTTCGTCGAGCACCTCCACTCAATCCACCAGAACAGACAGGATCTCCCGGTTGCCACCCACTTCAACTCTGCTTCACATTCCCATTCGGATATGTCCATACATGGCCTCCTCTACTGCCAGGATGAGGCTAAACTCCTCCAACACCTCATATACCATCTGGGTAGTCTCCAGCCCCTTGGTATGAACATAGAATTCTCCAACTTCCAGTAATTCCCTCTCCCTCCCTTCCCCTATCCCTATTTCACTCTGCCTCCTCCCCCAGCTGCCTATCACCTCCCTCATGGTTCTGCCTCCTTCTACTGCCCATTGTGTTTTCCCCTATTCCTTCTTCACCTTTCCTGCCTATCACCTCCCTGCCTCCTCTCCCCCACCCCTTTATCTTTCCCCTTACTGGTTTTTCACCTGGAACCTACCAGCCTTTTCCTTCCCACCCTCCCCCCACCTTCTTTATAGGGTCTCTGCCCCTTCCCTCTTCAGTCCTGTCAAAGGGTTCCAGCCCGAAACATTGACTGATCGTTTCCACGGATGCTGCCTTACCTGCTGAGTTCCTCCAGCATGTTGTGAGTGTTGCTTTGACCCAGCATCTGCAGAGTATTTTCTGTTAAAAAAAATAAGGCTTTACATTCGTTTTCAGTTCTTTTTCATTTAAAAACTTCAACTACATCTCCTCTAAGTATTTATTGCTAAGTTAGTAAACAATTCCAGTTTGTCCTCATTATCCAAATCTCTAAAATTTGGCATTTCCATATCTACATTTTATGCAGAACCAAAATAGCTTTGATCAAAAGAAAACCTGCAGAACAGTACATACATACACAGACAAACCCATGCCTCATTTAGATAAATACAATTAAGTCTTTGATGTCCTAACAGCGCACACTGTAAAACTAAGACTGTTTGCTTGTCTATTTTTAAGTATCCTGCTTGGTTTACTGCAATTTGTAAGCTTTTTAAGGAGCTATCGATTAATCCAAGACCCTTTTCTGATCTTTCACCTTTAATGGTTAACACTATTAAAATCAGCTTGCAGTTATTAATAAATTACTAAGCCGGAAATAACACTGTAGGATGAAAATGCAGAACTATTGCAGGAACAACATGTGAAAACTACAGCTGAGTTCAGATAAGTCACACACAGCTTTGAAAAAGTATAACTTTTGCTAACCGCACCAAAGTGCTTAAATAAACAAGCATGTTTGTTTTTGTGGGCAAAACCAGTTTAATAGGTTATCTGTATCTCTCTAATACATTTGCATCATGCCACTAACTTACGCTTGTAGAATACTTTACCTTACTCTGTTTCTCTCTAATAAACTACCTCTGATGCACTGCAATTCATCTAGGCCACCCTCTTGGCTAACAGAGTTTACTGCAGAAACATGCAAGTTTGAAATGACCGAGGAACTGCTGAGAGGGAGATTAGAAACAGGAAGGATGACCTAGCCCATTTTGAAGCTTGAACATAAGGACAGCTTCTCTGTCTGACAAATGAAAATTTATACAAATGTCAGCCCAGGGCACGAGCCTGCGGAATCCATCTTCAAATTTCCTCAGCTGCCATTTCAAAAGTGTGATTCAACCCCAAATTAAGGAACCCATTCTTTCTTATGATATTTTAAACATTCCCAAGTAAATTGTCAAATGCACAAATAAAAGCTTAAACAAATAATAAATAGATAAGGACTAGTTAATGTTTTCTTCAGCTCTACTCACAGACTGGAATGACTGCCAGCATTGTTAATATAGTGAATTAAAATTCATTCAGGTGGCTGAGTTCATTGTTACCATGTATACTTTTTATTCTGAAAGCTTCAAGTGAGAAAGGAATTCCATTGCACGGTGGTGTATATGACAATGAACTAATATGACCTTCAAGTTTATGATAACCAGTTATGGGTGAGCTGAAAAGCAGCCTTTTCAATGGGAGGATTTGTCATCGCTGATAATACAAATAACTAGGCCAGGAACAGACACATTCTTACGATTCAAGCACCTTTTTATTTTACGTGCGCACAAGGAGAACAGCATGGGTCCCTGTCACCCACACTCTTCTGAAGGCTGAACAGAAAACTGCTATTTTTATATAGATTTGGCTTATCAGTTACGGATATTGACCATTTGGTAAATTGTACCATATATGTTCGAATTCCTTACTTGCAACATCAATTGCCATTCACAATAGAGGTGTTAAAAGTCAATCAAAACTTCTAGATGACATCGTATTTTGAAGTTAGGAAAGCAATTGCCCCTCAGTATTTTGGAGTATTTCACATCCTTCTATTATGCCTATCTTGTCTTTCTCCGGCACTCCAGCACACTGCCACAGTCTCCCCTGCGTATCTTGTCTGTGGGTAAGCAGAGGTGTCTCCAGTGGTCTCACTTTAAAGATCTTCCTCAACTACAACTGCCACAGGCTATTCTTGCCTGGACATTGTCTTTAAACCTTGCCTTCACACAACTTCCACACATTTCCTGCTGACATAATTGGCACACGAGAGGTCTGGACAAGTGGTAAGAACACAAGAGATAAAAGTAGTAGGCCACATGGCCTCTCAAACCTGCTCTGCCATGCACCAGGATCCAGAATGCTCTTTCACCTTAGCATCAATATTTCACACTATCTCCATACCTTTTGATTCTCTTCTTTTGTAGCATATCAACCACTATTGGAAACAGTCTAGTTTTTCTTTTGCTGCAATCTCTCATCCTTTCTTACATTAGATGACGATAACTGTCCAAATGGGATCTCACTCAGATCCTACACAAGTGTAATGAAGTGCAGCTAGGGAAAATCTCTTTAATAAGGGCTAGCGTGCCATTTACCTCCAATTCCCTTGCTGCACCTTCATATTGGTCTTTTGTGACGTGTACAAAGCACAGCTATATCCCTTTAATCATTAACATACCATAATCTCTCACCACTTAAATAATCTGCTTTACCTCTCTGTGCTTCAAAGTGGGTGACATCAAATTTTTTCCACATTATATTCCATCTGTCACATTTTCACCTCCAATCTCAGCATTCAGTGTCTGGTGAAATACCTACCACAACCTCACAGCTCCAGTGACCCAGTTCATTCTTGACCTCCAGTGCCCGTAGTGGGGAGCTGATATGTTCTCCCTGTGAACGCATGGATTTCCCCCAGTACTCTGATTTCCTCTCACATCCAAAAGTCAAGCAGGTTGGCAGTTTAATGGGTTGCTATGTTAATTGATTCTAGTGTGCAAATGAGTAGTAGAATGCGTTGATGGAAAAGTAGAGAGAATTACTAGGGATTAGTGTGAATGGGTGCTTGATGGTCAGCGCCAGTCTGACAGTTTGCATGTTACTATCGTTTCTACAATCTGCTTCTACTACAGACGTTTGCTTGCTTCTACTACGAATGTTTTCCCCGGTGAAGAGTCTAAAATTCGGAAGTATTGTTTCAGGATAAGGGGTTAACCATTTAAGGCAGAAGTATTTGTTATCGAGTCATATGGTAATACAGTATGGAAACAGGCCCTTCAGCCCAACTCATCCAGGCAAACCAAGATGCCCACTTGCCTCTATTGGACCCACTTCCTTCAAACCCATTCCTATCCATGTACATTCCATCCATAAACTGGGGGGTATGGGGTGTTCTGGTGCTTGTCGTGCTCCGCCCAGGGGTAGCTCATCCATCTGTGGTCCCCACCTGCCATCAAGCTCTCGCCTGTGGCTCCATCTAACTTTTTGTATGCAACAGCGGCCACCGCCTGCTACACTGCTCTGACAGGTGGGTTAAACCAGGTGGGGATAGCGAGGAACCTCTAATCCCGGTGAGACAGTGATATGCCTACCCCAGCAAGCAAAGACAGTTCCGGCGGGCTGAGTGGATGAGATCAACTACAGGATCCAATGACCAAGAAGGCAGTGCTGCAATGCTTCATGGAGAGTGAAGGGCACGACAACACGCAGAAGCCGTCATGGCTATCCACTGGAGTCAAGAAAGTCTCCAATTGTGATGATTTTTCTTGCCATTGAACCAAGATTTTTGAGGCCGAGAGAGTGGAACTGCCCCAGTGCAAGGGCTTTTTTGCTATAAAACTCAAGCTTTTCTCTATGCAGCTCTTTACTCAATCAATTGCTATACAAAGAACTGTGGCAAGGAAGAAGAGACAGGTGGAGACCTTGTAAGAAGTTCAAGGACTGTGTGAATGCCAACCTCGTGCATGCTGGCCTCACCTAAGCAGCTTGAGCAGAGTGCTCAGGACCCGACTAGATGGCGTGTTCTGGTAAGACTAGCCTCCAACAACTTCAAGAATAGCTGTCGTGCAGATCTGGTCGCTGCTCAAGAGAGGAGAAAAATAGCCACATCAGTTGCTCCAACAGTGGCCGAACAGTTTACCTGCCCTCACCGTCAACATTCATGCCTTCCTAGAATCAGACTGCAGAGCCACCTCAGAACACACAGTTGATGAGCTGCACAGACAAATGTTATTGTCGGAAATGGCAGACAATCAACACCTGCGTAAATATCTTTTAAATCATGTATTTGTATCTTCAGGTGGCAGGGTGGAAACAGGTCTCTACCAAAGGAGGTAGAAGGAGCTCCTTCTCTCCATTAGCCTGCAGGTCACGTTTAGCACCTGCTTAACACCCTCCCTCCTCCCCATCCCGCAGATCACGGTCACGTGAACTCATGGCAGCAGGTGGTAGATGGTCGTATGCGCAGCTGGTGCATATCACAAGTCCTGGTTATGCAACTACTGACACTGGGCAGACAATCTCTGAAGAGTATTGATAATGGCCGGGGTTACCCATCTTGTAAAGACACTGCCCAGAAGGTGGTAATGGCAAAGCACTTTTGTAGAAAAAAATTGCCAAGAACACTGATGATCATGGGACTAGATTGCCTACATCATACAATACAGCACATATTGCTGGTAGAGATGATTTGTACCCTGGGCAGGACTCATACTTTCAAAGTATTCATCAGACGACATGAGGAAATAAAAATCACAGTTTGTAGAGAATAAAATAAAGAATAGAGCAAAAAGATTTGTTGGCATGTGGCCAGGTGGTTAAGGCATCAGTCTAGTGATCTGAAGGCAGCGTGCTGTGTCCTTGAGCAAGGCACTTAACCACACATTGCTCTGCGACAACACCAGTGCCAAGCTGTATCGGCCTTAGTGCCCTTCCCTTGGACAACATCGGTGGCGTGGAGAGGGGAGATTTGCAGCATGGGCAACTGCCAGTCTTCCATACAACCTTGCCCAGGCCTGCGCCCTGGAAACCTTCCAAGGCGCAAATCCATGGTCTCACAAGACTAACAGATGCCTATATAGAGCAAAAAGATAATGGTAGAAACATACAAATCATAAATAATTTTTAAAGCTAAAGACACCCTGAGCCAATAGGATTTATTTCCTGGCATAATTTACATATTACTATTTAACTATTTATGGTTTTATTACTATTTAATTATTTATGGTGCAACTGTAACGAAAACCAATTTCCCCCGGGATCAATAAAGTATGACTATGACTATGAGATAAATGTTATTTCATATGCAATGTCCAAAGGATTGATAATCTACAAATTTTAAATGAACTTTTTGGATTGTTGAGGCTTTAAGCATTCAGCCATTAAAAACTCACCATATACAGAAAGCTTCACACATTCAAGTTCTTTACTGTGAAAGTAATTATTAAATATCCGAACTTATGTTGGATCACAGATTAGGTAAGAGGCCACTGCTTAGAATAAGGACTCACTAATGTAACCCAGGATCACGATTTGCCACTTTCTTTCTGAAATGGCCACTGAGGCAGAGTCATTGAATTCTTTCTCTCAGTCTTTTCTATTAGATTGTGATCTATGGAATTATCTACCCCAGAGAGCTAAGGATGCTTTACTCAAGACTGAGATGAACGACAGGGGATCAGGCAAGAAAATGGAGCTGGCGGGGGGCTTTTGGGGTGGGTATGGAGGAGGACATTAAGCAAACAAAGTTTGTTTATAAGAGTCCATTTAACAAGATTCTCCATGATCAGCAGCAAGTAGAATTTCTAACTAAAACTGCAGCACATTCTTTTGAAAGGTGATTTCTTGAGGAAAATGCAGTGAATAGGGAATACTTACATACAAATTACATGTAAAATTATGTACGTAAAATTAACCAAATCATTGATTGTGCAACCAATTTCATCCCAAGCAGTAATAATGTCACCGTAAGCACCTTTGGGAAATTGGGCAAATATTCAGTTTATTCAAACTGACTTTCAACTCACAGAGTCACAACTAGGATAATTATATTGTTAAACCCAGACTTTTAGATATCAGTGAAAGTTTCATGCAAGATCTGCAATGATGTAATTTTTTAAGAATCTCAAAAGTTGTTACTGTAAAATGTGCTTCATTTAAAATAGTTTAATTCAAATTATAATTTTGAATGTTCGAAGTTTTAGATGTGAAGAAAATAAAAATATCCCCATTCAACATGTCGGTCCATGGCTTCCTCTTGTGCTAAGAGGAGGCCACCCTCAGGGTGGAGGAGCAACACCTTGCATTCCATCTGAGTAGTCTCCAACCTGATGGCATGAATATCGATTTCTCCTTCAGTAAACAAATTCCAACCTCCCTCTATTCCCTACTCTGACTTTTCACCTGCCTATAACTTCCACCTGGGTCCCCTCCTCTTTCCCTTTCTCCTATTGTCCACTATCTTCTATCAGATTCTTTCTTCTGTAGCCCTCAATCTTTCCCACCCAACTGGCTTCACCTATCACCTTCCCTCTCAGTCCTGAAGAAGGGTCTTGGTATGAAACATCAACTGTTTACTCTTTCCCATTGATGCTGCCTGACCTTCTGAGTTCATCCAGCTTTGCGTGTTGCTTTGGATTTCCAGCATCTGAAGTGTTTGTGAGTCTCCATCACCTTGAGTGTAACTGACTCTCAATATTTTATAATCTTCTAGTTCTGTAACATGCTAGTTCTTTTATGTAACCCACGTTTCACAGCCTAGCAACTGATCCAGATTGAAAGCACACACTCAGCAATAGGCATTAATTTGCATTTCTGAGATAGTTATAGTTCTACTGGGAAATTAAGGTAGAACCCCTTCTACCTGATGCTAACCTTATTCCCTTCATTCAGGAATGAGGAGAAGGGAGGAGAAGATGGCGGCGCGACGCAGCTCGCAGCGGCCACTCCGGTGGCGATATCTGTCACCTGTCAAGTAGGGTGCCGTGCACAATCCTGATTTGATGGAGACAGATGTGAGAGCACGGAGGAACATCTGGTGAAACTTCTGAAATGCCCGCTTTGCTGCTGCTGCTACTGTGTGATCCAGAATCTCCGGAGAAGGCCCCGAGTCCTCGGCTTTGCTTGTTGCTCGGCGCAGGGCGGTGTCGAAGCGCTCGGCAGAGGATGGTGCTCGGTGCTCGGTATTGGAGGGCTGGTTGGATGCTTGAAGTTTTCGGATGGACTCAGAGTCCGCTGCAGTCGGGTGCTTCCAATACATCGGCAAGTTTGTGGCGCTTGGAGGTTCATGGCAGGGAGAGTTTCTCCCTTCTACCATCTGCGTGAGATGATAGGGCTATCAGGACTTGAGACTTTTTTTTTACCGTGCCCATGGTCTGCTCTTTATCAAATTACAGTATTGCTTTGCACTGTTGTAACCATATGTTATAATTATGTGGTTTTGTCAGTGTTAGTCTTGGCTTGTCCTGTGTTTCTGTGATATCTTTCTGAAGGAACATTGTATCATTTTTTAATGCATTCATTTCTAAATGACAATAAACGAGGACTGAGTGTTCTCATAATCTAAAAAAAATTACAGCTCGGCTCTGCAATGTGATACTTCAATATCCAGCATGGCATGAATGGAAAATTCCCTGAAATTCCTGTACCTTCCTGATGGCAACAGCAAGAAGACAGCATGTCCTGGGTTGTGGGAGTCCGTGATGATGGATGCTGCTTTCCTACAACAGTATTTTGTGTAGATGTGCTCAATGGTGGGGAGGGCATTACCTGTGATGGACTGGGCCGTATCCAATACATTTTGTAGGATTTTCCATTGCAAGAGCGTTAGTGTTTCATACCAGGCTATGATGCAGCTAGTCAACATAGTCTGCAGCACACATCTACAGAAGTCTGTCAAAATTTTAGATATCATGCCAAATCTTCACAAACTCCTAAGGAAGTAGAGCTGCTGATGTAAATATGTTAATACATCTTCCTTGTGATTACATCTCTGTGCTGGGCCCAGGGCAGGTCTTCTAATATGTTAACAGCTAGGAATCTAATGCAGCTAACTCTCTGCATGGCCAAATTCCCAATGTAAACGGATGCACGTTTGCCCTCCTTCCCCTTCATGAACTCAACTATTAGCCCTTTAGTTTTACTGATACTGAGCAAGGTATTGTTGTTATGAAATACTTCACCAGGTGTCCAATCTCACTCCTGTACACGGACTCATCACCACATTGGTGCCATGAGTGAATCTGCATATATAAGACCATAAGGCATAGGAGCAGAATTAGGCCATTCAGCCTATCGGGTCAGTTCTACTATTTCATCAAGTCTGATCCATTTCCCTCTCAACCCCATTCTCCTGCCTTCTCCCTATAACATTTCACAATTTATCAAACAAGAACCTATAAACCTCTGCCTTAAATACACCTAATAGCCTGGTCTCCACAGCCGCCTGGGGCAATGAATTCCACCGATTCATCACCCTCTAGCTGAAGAAATTCCTCATCATCTCCTTTCTAAATGAAAGTCCCCCTACTCTGAGGCTATGCCCTTTTGTCCTAGACTCTCCCATCATGGGAAACATCCTCTCCATATCCACTCTATCTAGGCCTTTCATCATTCAATAGATTTCAATGAGATCCCCCCCCCCCATTCTTCTAAATTCCAGTAAGTAAAGACCCAGAGCCATCAATCGCTCCTCATAAGATAAGCCTTTCATTCTCAGAATCATTGTCATGAACCTCCTCGGAACCCTTCCAATGACAGTGTATCCTTTCTCAGATTAGGGGCCCAAAACGCTCATAATACTCCAAGTAATGCCTCACCAGTGTCTTATAAAGCCTCCACATTACATCCTTGTTTTTATATTCTAATCTTCTCAAAATGAAGGCTAACATTGCATTTTCCTTCATCACCTTCAAATTAACCCACAGAGAATCCTGCATAAGTATTCTCATGACTCTTTTCCCCTTGAATTTTTGAATATTTTTCCCGTTTAGAAAATAGGCTACACTTTTATTCCCTCCGCCAAAGTGCATGACCATACACTTCCTGACACTGTATTCCATCTGCCACTTCTTTGCCCATTCTCCTAATCTGTCTAAGACCTTCTGCAGCCTCCCTGCTTCCTCAACACTACCTGCCCCTCCGCCTATCTTCATATTGTCTTCAAATTTGGCCATAAATTCATCAATTCCATTATCCAAATCATTGACATACAATGTAAAAAGACAGTCCCAACGTAGAAAGGAACACCACTAGTCACCGGCAGCTAACCAGAAAAGGATCCCTTTATTCCCACAAACAGCCAATGCTCTGTCCATGCTGGTATCATTCCTATAGTACCATGGGCTCTTACCTTGTTTAGCAGTCTAATATATGGTACCCTGTCAAAGTCCTTCTGAAAATACAAGTACACAACATCCACTGATTCTCCTTTGTTTATCCTGCTTGTTGTTTCCTCAAAGAATTCCAGCAGATTTGCCGGGTAAGATTTTTCTTTAAGGAAACCATGCTAATTTTGGCCTACTTTATCATGTGTCTCCAATTACCCTGAAACCACATCCTTAACAAATTGATTCTAACATCCTCCCAACCACTGAGTTCACACTAACTGGCCTATAATTTCCTTTCTTCTGCCTCCGAACCTTTTTGAAGAGTGGAGCGACATTTGTAATTTTCCAGTCCAACAGAACCATTCCAGAATCCAGTAATTCTTAAAAGATCATTAATAATGTCTCCGCAATCTCTTCAGCCACCTCTTTTGGAACCCTGGGGTGGAGCCCATCTGGTGCAGGTGACTTTAGAGCTGTTAGTTTCCCAAGCACTCACTCTCTAGTAATAGCTACTGCACTTACTTCTGCCCCTGACATCCTTTTTTTTATATAATTTTTATTGAGTTTTCAAAAAGAATACATGAAAAGACAAAAATCTACCCTCCCCCCTCCCCTTAACCCTCCCCCCCCCCATATAGTCCTACCTAAAAAGAAAGAAGAGAAAAAAAAGAACCGCCTGGGTATTGGAAGGTTTCCACATGCTCCATGGGATTCAAAATAAATTTGGTATAATTATTCGTTACTTTCCCCAAGGGACCAAGATCTTTATCGGAGCACTTAAATATGCCATCCTATCTTTTGTAAATAAGGGCGCCAAATATTCAAAAATGTTACATATTCTGCCCCTGACATCCTTGAACTCCCGGCATAATGCTAGTGTTTTCCACAGCGAAAACTAATGCAAAATATTTATTCACAATGTTCCTTCTAAAGTGTGTGTACATGCACAACTTTTGCTACTAGCACACAAAGGAATTTAAACTGCACACAAAAGGTTGTCCCCCTCTACCTTGTTGGCATGTTAGGTATATTTCACAATCATACATAATCACATTTCCTTTTCCAGTTTACCACTTCGACAGTGTTGCCAACATGGAGCTTGCGAAGCTTTGTCCACAAATTTTAGAAATGGCTTATTTATACTGATTTTATTGAAGAAATTATTGATTCGCTATGTCGAATTTCAAAGAAGCAAAGGGCGTAAAGTGCAAAAGAACTGCTAGTTCATTTAAAGCGGAATGACTTAATGAAACAGTAGAAACTGCTACACCGAAAGCTCATAAAGTCAGGAATGAGCAGCTACAAGAAATGTTTATGTACATTACAGAAACTGGTGTTACCTGCTTGTATTGTCATGATGCAAAAGTTGCTGGAGAATTTGCAAGTGAGGAGAGGAGGACTGACATTTGGAAACTTTAAAGCGTCATTTAGCAAGCAAATCATATCTGGCAAAAGCTCCGGTGAAAAATATTTTCATTACCCACTACAGACCTGCTATGTATGTTTTGAGAGAGTGCAGGTGAATGACAGCGAAAATGATCAAACCCAGTGGAGATCAAAGTTCTTATTAATAGTATTTTGCAAGCTATTAAAATGAATACCTCTATATACAAAATTCAGTGCGCACATATTGTTGTCACTGGGCAAAAAATTGCACAGCACAATAAAGCATGCAGCCTTGAGGTCATAGTAACAGCATCTTACCAATCTTCTCTGAATGAAATTTGCTGATGAGAAAGTGAAGTATTTAGTTAGAGAGGGAGGTACAGAGGCCCAGGTCTTGAAGCTCAATGATGAACAGCAGCTTGACATATGTGTTCCTGGTGTTAAACTGTTTTAGCAGTAGACTAATTGAAGCAGATCCAAGTAATTTGAAGCAGGAAGTGATTCATACCACAACCAACCACTTGAAGCATTTCATTATAGTTGATGTAAACATTGAAACAGGTGGCCACACTCTTTCAGAGCACCAGTACAAAAGACAATGGGAACCTCAGACTACAGAAACAAGAGGTTGAATATTTCCAGTTGGCCCACACAGGTGTTTAGTATTTGGCCAGGTATGGCTCAAAATTTAATCGCCTCCATTTTCTTGCAGTGTTTGGAGAATGAAAAATCATCAGAAGATGACAGTTTTGCTTATTCTGTTTTGAATTCTCTTTGGTGAATTAATCAATGATTGTCATAGTGATAGAATTATATGGCATCGAAACAGGTCCTTCAGCCCAACTCAACCATGCCAACCAAGGAGTCTCCCTGCACCAGACCCATTATACTGCATCAGGTCCCCTTTAAATCTTTCCCCTCTCACCTTAAACCTATGCCCTCTAATTTTAGGCTTTCGCACTCTGGGAGAAAGACTGTGACCATCTAGTTCATTATGATTTTGGAAACGGTATTGCATCTTATTCCACCACCTCTTTTGGTAGTGAGTTCCACATATCAACCAGCATCTGTTTTCAAAAAGAAAATTTATCCTTTTGATCCCTTTCTGAATTAGGTTAAAAGGGGGCCTGTCTTTTTCAGCCATGCTATTACTTTAAAGTAAACCAAGAGGTATAGATTAGATAGACAGTCAGAACTTTCTCCCCTGTGATTGGGATATAAAAAAAACAGAGGATGCAGGTTTATGGTGGGAGCAACTTGATGATGCATTTGGATGTGATGGGATGATCAGCTTTCAACACAATCTTCCCAACCAAATTCATATTCAAATTCCTCCCACCTTAAACCTAAACTTGGTTTTGATATCCTAACTGTGGGGAGAAAAACTCTGACTAACCAATCTACACCTCTCGCTTTAATCTGGTACTCATATTTGGTAACATGGCTGAAAAAGCCAGGCTTCCCTTCTACGTAATAAATATACTAAGTAATGGACGTGACTTAATCATACTACATCAACCTAGCATATTGTCTCTTTGTAAATAAAATTACAGTGAAGTAAGCAATCAAAAAAGGCAGAATTTTGTATTCCCTCAATGCAAAGTTCTGCTTGTGTTCACACGGACATCTACATGGTTAAAGTGAGAGGTAAGCATTGCTGTGGATTAATCAATGGTCTCTACTCAATGTGCATGAGATTCAAATCGAGCCCCTAAACTGCAGGGAATAAGAGTAAACTCAGGATTTCAGATACAAGGACCAAAATATGGAAACAGCTAGGCCTAAAGGTAATTGATCTTAATTAGCCTCCAAATTGGTCTTCTGACTCATGCTGATGTCATGTGAAACTGTACCTTTAACTTCTACATCTTTAAAATGTTATGATAAAATGCATCCTTTGTGGCACTCAATAGCCACAAGTCATTTTGCTTCATTTGCCAAGTCAGTGCTTTGACTAGGCCAGGCATTCAAAAGCTTTAGGCTCCAACACAAATAAGGAATTATTTCAATCAGATGGCAAATCTGAATGACATCTCAATGTGCCCCAACACTTCTGTATCAAAGAGGAGAATGCCGTATAGGTGAACTTCCTTCTACTCCCTCCATCTTCTTATTCTGACTTCTTCCCACTTCCTTTCCAATCCTGATGAATGGCCTTGGCCCAAAACATTGACTGTTAATTCATAGTTGCCAGCTGCCCATGCCTGACAAGTTCCCTGGTCCTGATCATTTTATTTTCACTATGGATGCCCAGTCCCTATACAGCTCCATCCCCCACCAGGGAGGCCTCAAAGCCCTCTGTTTCTTTCTAGACATCAGATCCAACCAGTTCCCCTCCATCACCACTCTCCTGTCTGGTGAAACTTGTCCTCACTTTTAATTTCTCCTTCGGCTCCTCTTCAAACAAAATGTGTAGCCATGGGCAGTCGCGTGGGTCCCAGCTCTGCCAGCCCTTTTGTCAGCTATGTGGAACAGTCTATGTTCCAAGCCTACACAGGTATCACTCCCCAACTTTTCCCACACTGCATCAACAACTGCATTGGTGTTGCTTCCTGTACCCTTGTGGAGCTCGTCGACTTCATCAACTTTGTCTTCAGCTTCCACCCTGCCCTCAAATTCACCTGGTCCATTTCCAACACCTCCCTCCCCTATCTCGATCTGTCTGTCTCTAGCTCTGTAGACAGCTTATCTACTGAAGTCTATTATAAACCCACGGACTCTCAGAGATACCTGGACTATACCTCTTCCCACTCTGTTACTTGTACAAATGCCATCCCCTTCCTTCAATTCCTCCGTCTCCACCGCATCCACTCTTAGGATGAAGCTTTTCTTTCCAGAACAAAGGAGATGTCCTCTTTCTTCAAAGAAAGGGGCTTCCCTTCCTCCACCATCAACGCTGCCCTCAACTGCATCTCTTCCATTTCGCTGCCCTCACCTCTATCCTCCCCAACCCCACCAGAGATAGGGTTCCTCTTGTCCTCACCTATCACCCCACCTGCCTCCGCATTCAGCGCATAATTATCCATAACTTCCGCCATCTCCAGCGGGATCCCACCACCAAGGACATCTTTCCATCCCCACCCGCTTTCTGCTTTCCACAGGGATTGCTCCCTATGTGACTCCCTTCCCATTCATCCCTTCCCACTGATCCCACTCCTGGAACTTATCCTTGCAAGCAAAACAAGTGCTACACCTGCCCCTATACCTCCTCCCTCACTACCATTTAGGGAGCCAAAGAGTCCTTCCAGGTGAGGCAACACTTCATCTATGAGTCTGTTGGGGTTATCTACTGTATCTGGTGCTCCCGGCATGGCCTCCTGTACATTGTTGAGACCCAATGGAGATTGAGAGACCGCTTCAGCGAGCACCTACGCTCCATCCACCAGAAAAAGCGGGATCTCCCAGTGGCCACCCATTTTAATTCCACTTCCCATTCCCATTAAAATATGTCATCCAAGGCCTCCTCTACTGTCATGATGAGGCCACACTCAGGATGGAGAAGCAACACCTTATATTCTGTCTGGGTAGCTTCCAACCTGATGGCATGAACATCAATTTCTTGAACTTCCAGTAATTTCCCCTCCCCTCCTTCACCATTCTCTTTTCCCTCTCTCACCTTATCTCCTTACCTGCCTATCACTTTCCTCTGATGCTCCTCCTCCTTTTCTTTCTTCCATGGTCTTCTGTCCTTTCCTATCAGATTCCCCCTTCTCCAGACCTTTATCTCTTTCACCAATCAACTTCCCAGCTCTTTATTTCACTCCTCTCCCCCTCCCGGTTTCACCTATCACCATGTGGCTCTTTCTCTCCTCCCCGAGCTTTCTTACTCTGACTCCTCATCTTTTTTCCAGTCCTGATGAAGGGTTTCAGCCCTAAACGTCGACTGTACTCTTTTCCATAGATGCCACCTGGCCTGCTGAGTTCTTCCAGCATTTTGTGTGTATTGCTTGGATTTTAAGTATCTGCAGATCTTCTCTTGTTTGTGCCTGACATCTATCTCCTTTTCCTGACCAGCCCCTCAATATCTCTTCTCAACCAAGCTTCCCTAATCTTGCCAGCCTTGCCCTTCACTCTAACAGGAACATATTGGCCCCGAACTCTTGCTATCTCACTCTTAAAAACCTCCCAACTGCATGGCGTATGATTACCTGCAAACAGCTTCTCCCAATCAATTGTTGAGTTCCCAACTGATGGCATCGAAATTAGCCTTCCCCAAATTTAGGACTGACTTCTGGACCAGTCCTAAACTGTTTCCATGATTGTCTTGAAACTAACAAAATTATGATCGCTGCTCACAAAATGCTCCCCCACTAACAAACAACCATTGGCCCAGCATAATTTCCTAAGAGGTGTAACCCCTTCTCTCGTACAGCCATCAACATATTGTTCAGAAAATTTTCCTGAGTACACTTAACAAATTGTGTTCCATCTAATCCCTTAGTATTAAAGCAATCCCAGTCAATATAAGGGAAGTTAAAATCTCCTACCAATATAATCCTATTATCACTACACCTATCTGTGATATCCCTCCATATACTGTATGCTCCTTTAATTCCCACTGCCTACTGGGAGGCCTATGGTACAATATCTGTTTGTTTTATTTCTAAGTGATCCACTTGGTTTATTTCTAAGTTTTACCTATATTCACCTTGCTAGACTTTACCCTGAGATATTGCTTGAAGTACTGTTGTGATGTTCTCCCCAGTCAATGGCCCAAACCCCTCTCTCTTACCTTCACCTCTGTCATGCTGGAAACATCAGTACCCCAGAACACTGAGCTGCCAGTCCTGCCCATCACTCAATTGCTTTTCTGTAATTGTTCTAATATCACAATCCCATGTGCCAATCCTTCCTTTGGTCATCTGCCTTTACTGTGAGGCTTCTTGCATTAATGTATATATAGTTTTGTCCAATAGAACTGTTCTCCCTTGCCTATTGGCCTTTCTTTGTTTCATCTTTCTCATTTTATATAACATTATTTTGGGTTCAAGCCCCTGTACCAGACTAGCATAAACTGTCCTGAGTAACATGAGCAAAACTCTCTAAGAATATTGGTCCCCCTCCGGTTCAGGTGCAACGGTCCCTCTTGTACAGATCACTTCTTCCCTAGAGGAAATCCTAATGGTCCAAGTAGCTGTAAGCCTCCCACCTGCACCAGCTCTGCAGCCATACATTTATTTGACTTATCCATCTATTGTGCACAGCTCAGGAAGTAATCCTGAGATTACAACCCAAGGGATCCTGTTCTCCAACTCCTTATATTCAGTTCACAGAACTCATCTCTCTTCCTCTGATGTTGTTGGTACCAATATGATGCATAACCTCTTTCAATAATTAAAATCATTAATATACCAAGAGGCTACAACGAGATCTATGTAGAGATCACGAAAACAACGTAGAGATACACTGATAGGAGGGTTGTTACCATGATGCAATGAGAATTTTAAACCCTTAGTGTTACCACCCAGAAAGCCATACAAGTCAGCAAGCATTGGATTGACAGGATGGGATGGGATGCAATGCAAGTTAGGATATACGTTTTCCATTGTTTTGGAACAACTCAAGTCTATGTTGGGTCAATAGTGTAGGCTGGTCAGAACATTAGGATAATAAGCAATTGATCAGGATTTCAGTAGCAGATAATACGAGCATTATGGTTTTGAGAGATATTAGAGAAACTTCAAAACAGATAACACTGGTAAGGAATCTATGATCTAAAACTCAGACCAGAATGAAATATATCATGAAGTTACTCAGGCCACTGCCTCGGAGTAGGAGTGTCCCATTTCAAACCAGCAGTCCCACAGAAAAGTGATCTCACCCTGTGAAGTTCCACTGAAAAGGGTCAGTCAATGTGGATTTATCAGCACGACCTCTCTTGGTAAAAAATGCATGAGTTATCAACCTCCTTTCAGTGCATCTCCACAACCCAACTTGTGAAAAAGAAACTAACCAGCATTCTGTGACTTATTTCAATACCTACTTGTAGATTCCAACATGGAAAACAAATGTAATTAAAACAAAAAAGAAGTGAATGCCTTTTGAGGACTGAGAGATAAGTACAAAGAGGCGATTCCAGAATAGGACTTTGGCAGCTAAGCATTATGAACTGGGCAAGAGGCCAGAATAAGGGGAAGACTGATAGCTCAGGAGGATGTAAGGAAAAAGTTAAATGTGATTCCTCCTTGCTAAAATAAAGTGGAAGTCTGTAGACAAAGTGCTGTTAGTTTGGGGTGTGATTGTTTTGAGAAAATACAAGAGAATCAATCCACAGCAATGATTTGAGACAGTTCAGAGACTACAAGTCTATAGCCATAACAGTGGAAGATGGTGAAAAACATGTTTTTCATGGGAAGGTGAGGTAATTATGCATATCCAGGTACCAAATGCACAGAAAAGTACCAGTGTAAGGGGCTTTGAAGGGTATAAAGGGGCACCTTCTTGGTGCAGGGGAAGAGAGTTTTGTCCCAGGCTAGATCTCCAGTGTTCAGATAGAGTACTCTATGTCGGGAGAGTCAGACTTAGACTTACACAGAGGGGGAGAGGGAGAGACTGCATGAAAGTCTGTTGGCATTCCACAGTTTAGCTCATTTGCAGGACAATAAATATTATTTTGATTTCTGTACTGCTACTACTTACTGCTTTTGAGATTTGTTTTTCTTTCTGTATTGCATTTGTGCTAGTTCTAATAAAGTGTTTTCTTGTGGCCCTGAACACCTGTGTTGACACCTTTTGTTTGCAAATCCCTGAGCTGAATAAGGAAAGAACATGTAGCATATTGTAAAATAATTATTGTTTACGAAGGATATAGAGTTGGAGGAGATTGCATAGCTAGAGAGCTTCCAAGTCATATTGTGTCTTGAAAACAAAAATGCTAAGATGCCAACTTAGATCCACTATCGTTATTTGACAAGGATTGATGGAATGGGACACAGAGAGCAGGATTCAGGATGACCTCGTTCTAGATGTCTACACGAGGTAGAAAACAGGTTGGCTGAGAGTACATCAAAACAGGAATACGATTTGAGATAGGGAACAAATTATGATGGTTTCAGTCTTCCCAGTATCTGGAAGAATTGCTACTATTCTTGTAACTAAATGCCTGCATACAATCTGGCAATTTAGGAGCCACAGTACTGTACAACAGTCTGACACAGATACTGTATATACAGCTATGGTGCCTAAAACCTTTGCACTGTACTATATTCGTCAATGTGGAGCGGAGACTGAGTTTGTAAATCTGGCAGGAGCAAAGGTTGCTGTGAATAGCCAGCGTGGAGCACCATGGGAGGGGCGTGGGATATGTGGCAGAGTAGTACCGGGGTGGAGGGTGGTGTGGGTATGGGCACACCCAGACCTGAAATACCAGGCAAGGTCACTTGATTCCAAATAATTGATTTATTGATCATTAAAGAATGTCTCTCTGGTGATTCCCACTCCCTTCCTCTTTTCCCAACCATGATTCCCCTCTCCCTGTCCCCTCCCATTCTCAGTCCACAATACAGACCCATATCAAAATCAGGTTTATCATCACTCATTTGTGGCATGAAATTTGCTGGGTTCATTTGTGGCAGCAGCACAGTGCCATACATAAAAATACTACAGTAGGGTGCAAAACTTTCAAGCACCCTAACTATATATGTATACATGCCCAAGACTTTTGCACAGTACCGTATGAAGAGATCAAAAAAGGTGATAATGAGGTACAGCTAGCTCCTTACATTTTGGAAATTAGCATCTTCATCTCGAGTTCGCATCTTCGATAAATCTATAAATATAATCAGCATTCAATAACCAAAATTCCTAAAGAAACTTGGTTTCCTAGAAATAAACCAAAAGTAACCCTAAGAAAACATTTCAGTGATGAGAATTTGGAATGCACTGTTAGAAATGCTATCAACGCTCTCGCCAAATTATTCAAAACTTAATTCTGGCATTCAAAATTGGCTATCTATCTGAAAGGAAAAGAACTTGGATAGCTATGAGATGCCAGGAGAACGGGAACAGGCTGGAACTGAGTCAATGGGACGAGTAGCCTCTTTATGTAAATAAATCATTTAAGGAATCACAGTGAGTTGCTTTATGTAGAACAACACACTGTGATTCCTTAAATCACTTATTGTAATTTGATCTGTAATTTGTTCAATTTGAAACATGGTTACCATGACTCTGTGGTCAGTTCACTTTGTTTAAATTACTCACTTCACGGCATGTGCTCAGTTCAGAATCATTATGTTACCAAGCTTCACAAGGACTAGACTTATCTTTATCAAATTGTTAGCACCTTTGCTCACCTTCCTGGAGTGACAAATGTGTATGTGGAATGGACAAGGATAACTGCCATTAATTGTACAGCCCAGAAACAGACCAATGTCATGCCAACCATGATTCTTCTCCATAAAACTGTAAATATATGATAAAGCAACACACATCAATGTTGCTGGTGAACACAGCATCTCTAGGAAGAGGTACAGTCGACGTTTCGGGCCGAGACCCTTCGTCAGGACTAACTGAAGGAAGAGCTAGTAAGAGATTTGAAAGTTGGAGAGGGAGGGGGAGATCCAGAATGATAGGAGAAGACAGGAGGGGGAGGGATGGAGCCAAGAGCTGGACAGGTGATTGGCAAAAGGGATATGAGAGGATCATGGGACAGGAGGCCCAAGGACAAGGCAAAGGGGGAAATGGGAAAGAGGTATAGTCAGAGGGACAGAGGGAGAAAAAGGAGAGAGAAAGAAAGAATGTGTGTATATAAATAAATAACGGATGGGGTACGAGGGGGAGGTGGGGCATTAGCGGAAGTTTCAGAAGTCAATGTTCATGCCATCAGGTTGGAGGCTACCCAGACAGAATATAAGGTGTTGTTCCTCCAACCTGAGTGTAGCTTCATCTTTACAGTAGAGGAGACCGTGGACAGACATATCAGAATGGGAATGGGATGTGGAATTAAAATGTGTGGCCACTGGGAGATCCTGCTTTCTCTGGCAGACAGAGCATACGTGCTCAGCAAAACGATCTCCCAGTCTGCTTCAGGTCTCGCCAATATATAGCAGGCCACATCGAGAGCACTGGACGCAGTATATCACCCCAGCCGACTCACAGGTGAAGTGTCGCCTCACCTGGAAGGACTGTCTGGGGCCCTGAATGGTGGTAAGGGAGGAAGTGTAAGGGCATGTGTAGCACTTGTTCCGCTTACAAGGATAAGTGCCGGGAGGGAGATCGGTGGGGAGGGATGGGGGGGACGAATGGACAAGGGATCCCTGCGGAATGCAGAGAGCGGGGGAGGGAAAGATGTGCTTAGTGGTGGGATCCCATTGGAGGTGGCGGAAGTTACGGAGAATAATATGTTGGACCCGGAGGCTGGTGGGGTGGTAGGTGAGGACCAGGGGAACCCTATTCCTAGTGGGGTGGCGGGAGGATGGTGTGACAGTAGATGTGCGTGAAATGCGGGAGATGCGTTTGAGAGCAGAGTTGATGTGAAGAAAGGAAAGCCCCTTCCTTTAAGTCTAATTGTGTAAATCAAGAGTTTTCCTGTACCTTGTCTCTTTGATATTTCAGAATGGGGTTCCAGCCCAGCCGATTCTACGTTTCAGTTTTCCCTGTGTCACGACAGTCTGTCAACAGCGCTGTATCTCCGAATAAAAAGGAACATGGTGTCATCGAACAGAGGAGTTTATTTAATAAATTCGCTTCTTGCTCTTTACCAACTACCACGCTTACACTCCAGTTCTGTGACTTCCTTGGCACAGGAGGGCTACTGGGATATGTAGTTCAGGAAAGATAGAATTCTAGGTTAATTTACAAAGTAAACTACAATTATTTAACCCGTAAATTACAGCTGATGTGGAACATAAGCACGCTGGAATTCCTCTTAAGTCTTCTAACAAGGAACTCTATAGTATTTCGGGTTGTTTTACAGCACTCAGGCGATGTAATTCGGGAGGGTGAACTGCGGAGCGGGGTTGCTAACAGGGGAGACAGTGCGGACAAACTGAAGCCCAAGCCGGGAGGTGGGAGCCCCTCAGCCGCCCGAAACTCCGCCCGGTCGGTGCAATGCGCCACGGCCACGTCGGCAGCGCCCTCTGGCCGCCGGAAGACCGAGGTGTGCCCACCAGCCGGAGGCGGAAGTGACGGCGCGCTATGTGACTGAGAGGTGGCTGCCGTGCGCTGTGGGCAGTGATGATGTCTGGCCCAGCTGGAGGGTCCAGTTGGATTTACGTTCTACTGCTCGGCGCTTTCCGAGTCGGTATCGCCGCCGAGGTGTCAAAATGGAGTATATCTGTTACCGAGGTAGGGCAGCGAGACGTCGGAGAACCTGCGCAAGATACGGGAGAGGCAGGGACAGACGCTTGGAGGAGAGACTGGCAAAGTGGGAAGGGCTGTTGGCGGGGTAGGTGGGGAGGGTGGGAGGGTCTGTAGGGGAGGAGAGATGAGCGCAGGGAGGCAGCTGCGTGAAGGGGAGGTTGGGAGGGTCTGTAGGGGAGGAGAGATGAGCGCAGGGAGGCAGCTGCGTGAAGGGGAGGTTGGGAGGGTCTGTAGGGGAGGAGAGATGAGCGCGGGGAGGCAGCTGCGTGAAGGGGAGGGTGGGAGGGTCTGTAGGGGAGGAGAGATGAGCGCAGGGAGGCAGCTGTGTGAAGGGGAGGGTGGGAGGGTCTGTCGGGGAGGAGAGGTGAGCGCAGGGAGGCAGCTGTGTGAAGGGGAGGGTGGGAGGGTCTGTCGGGAAGGAGAGATGAGTGCACGGAGGCGTGGGGGGTTGCTGCGTGAAGGGGAGATTGAGGAGGTGAGAGCTGGGAGGTGTGGGGTGTGTTGCTGCGTGAAGGTTGGGAGGGGTGCGTGTGTTGTGGGGGGGAGGAACTAGAGTGTGAGATTGAATTTTGATGGGAGGTATTGAAGAAAGGTAAGATGTAAAAAGGGAGTGGGAGAATCCGGAGAGGGGTGTTGTGCGACTCTTAGGATGTGCTGAGAGTGTGGAGATAGAGAAAGATAAAGAATAAAGAGGAATTAGGAGAAAGATGCAAATGGAAAGTGAGAAAGGGTTGCAGTCGGTGGAGGTGGAAACATTGAAATCCCATTTCCAATTGGACTTTTGGTAAAGTTGGAATTCAAAGAGTCTTAGCTATCTTTTGTAAGTCACTGAAAGCTGGCATGCAGGTGTAGCAAGTGATTTGAAGGGTTAATGCTATGTTGGCTTGTAATACAAAAGGATTTAAGTATGGAAGTGAAAATGCGACTGTAATTATATTTATGTCCAGTTTGATGTATTGAAGTAGAAAGGAAGCAAATGTGAATCCTCCAAATATGGTCAGACCAATGCCTTAGAAAGCATCAGCATTACATCTTTGCTTTTTATATGTCTACTCTTCAAATGAATACAACATTGAATTTGTCTTCACTCAGCCTGCTGGGGAATCCTGCACGAGGACTCTGCACCTCTAATTTCTGAATTTGCTCCTGCTTAAAAAATAGTCTACTCTTTTATTCCTTCTACCAGGGTGCATGATCATACACTTCCTTACACAGTATTCCGTCTGCTCTTTTTGTCTGTTCTCTCAAACTGTCTGAGTGCTTCTGTAGACTCCCTGCTTCCTCAGTATTCCCTGGCCCTCTGCTGATTTCTGTAACATCCACAAATTTAGCCCAAAAGCCATCAATTCCTTCATTCAGATCATTAACATATAATGTGAAAAGAAGCAAACACAACCCCTACCCCTGAGGAACACTACTAGTCAGTGCAGCCAATCAGAACGGGCCCATTTATTTCCACTCTTTGCCTTCTATCAGTCAGCCAATCTTCTGTCCATGCTAGTGTAACACTTGGGGCTATCGACTCACGTTTGTCTAGGGGAAACCCTGTCCGCCCGCCAAACCGTGTCTCACGTTTGCGTAGATGCTGTGTAATGCACCCCGGTACAAACTCACACATACAGCTAGAATAACAAGACTTCTGTTGGTTAGTTCTTCCGTTATCTATAGTTATAACCCAAACATTTCAGCTACAAAGATCAATTAGCATTACAGAGAAGCCATTTTATTATTAGCAGTTAACAGTTACAATTACAGTTAATATCACTGAGAACCCTACATGTTTCCCCCACCGAATTTAGTCATGCCCTCATGACGTTCAGATAATTCGCCAACCCTTCCTGCAAAGCACAGAGCCCAATCCAAGTGCAGAAAGCAGTGACATGACTGCCCAAAACAGTAGAGATCACCAGGCACTACTTAGGCCAACCTCTCTGGGGGGTGGGGGGGAGGTTCCTAATCCTCTGAGACCTCCATACCCCCTCTTCAAGCTCCTCCGGCTCAGACATGACTGGAGACACTTCGGGGCTACCTGGCGAAACCTCCTGCGATCTGTCACTCAAACCCCTCTGCAACTCGGAGCCCCCTGTCTCGGGTTCAGGCCCCACCTCCTCTCCTCCTGAGTCCTGCTGCCCTCCCTGTTGCCCACCAACAGCCCCGCTCACCTCACCAGATGCAGTGGGAGAAGGGCCTGGAGTTTCTTCCTCCGTCACGGGGAAGTTAACGAATGGCAGCACGTACCACTCATCCGAGTCACCACCCTCCGAATCAGTATTTCTTTCCACGGCTGGGCCCGGCCCCGTCTCTTTCACGATGGGCTCTTCCCTCACCCCGCGCTTCCGCAGAGTCCTCGTATTAGGCGTAGTCTCCAATTCAGGCTCTTGGTCTACCTGTAGGGGCAATAGGTGGTTCCAGTGAAGTATCTTGACAGGCCCCTTCCCCTCCTCGGGCCTCACCCGGAAAACCGGTAGGTTTGGCATCTGACTCTCCACCACATAGGGTGTGGCCGCCCAGCGGTCAGCCAACTTGTGCTTTCCAGGTAGTCCCAAATTCCTTATGAGGACTTGGTCTTCGGGCAGGAGTTGGGAGAACTTCACAGAGGTCAATGGGCAACCTTGCCTCGCGCCCAGACATCAGATAATAGGGCGAATACCCAGTAGCCTCATTGCGTGTACATTTGTAACAGATGCCCAATATGTTGACGCCACCTGCTCTTTTTACTGATCTCCAGAGTCCCGAGCATGTCTAGCAAAGTCCGATTAAACCTCTCAGGCTGGGGATCGCCCTGCGGATGATAGGGCATGGTCTCGATTTCTCAACTCCCAACATGCCCAGTAACTCATAGATGAGCTTACTCTCAAAATCCCGTCCCTGGTCACTATGTATCCGCCGGGGAAAGCCATAATGCGTGAAATACTTCTCCCATAACACCTTTGCCACTGTTGTCGCCCTCTGGTCCTTGGTAGGAAAAGCCTGAGCTTATCTAGTTTGGTGGTCTGTGTTGCTGGCATTGGGTTCTATGGACAGAAAATCCATACACACCAGGTCCAGGGGCCCTGCACTCTGAAGGTGGGACAAAGGAGCGGCCTACACAGGCAGTGTCTTCCGGCGTATGCAGCCAATGCACGACTTGCAGTACTCGTCAACCTCCGACTTTATTCGGGGCCAGTAAAACCGGTCTTTGAGCAATCCATAGGTCTTTTCCACCCCTAAAGGTCCAGAATCATCGTGCAGTGACTTCAACGCAATCTTCCGACACTTCTCAGGCAGGGCCAACTGCCAACACCGAGGTTGGTCCGGGGGCGACATTACCCGGTATAGAATTTGGTTCCTCAACTTCAACCGAAGCCATTCCCTGAGTAAGGGAGGCATCGAAATGTGTTTCGACTTCTCTGCCCACTCCATATCCCCCTTCTCCACCACGTACCAAATGGTGCCAATGCCTGGGTCATCTCACTGAGCAGCTGCCATGTCCCCTGGACTCAATTCCAGCAGCTGTTTGGTCTTCAGAGCAGTCAGCTCACAGTAAACTGGGGGTAGGGCATTGTCAGAAGCCCCCAAAGGGGATCCGGCCTCCCCTTTTCCTCGGCCTTCACGGTGATAGCAAACTGACACATAGCCTTCACCCCAGGGGTAGGAATACTTTCCCACTCCTCGTCCCTCTCCAGTTCCTCATGCATAGTCATAGTCATACTTTATTGATCCTGGGGGAAATTGATTTTCGTTACAGTTGCACCATAAATAATTAAATAGTAATATGTAAATTATGCATGGAACTAAGTCCAGGACCAGCCTATTAACTCAGGGTGTTTGACCCTCCAAGGGAGGAGTTGTAAAGTTTGATGGCCACAGGCAGGAATGACTTCCTATGACGCTCTGTGTTGCGGTGGAATGAGTCTCTGGCTGAATGTACTGCTGTGCCCAACCAGTACATTATGTAGTGGATGGGAGACATTGTCCAAGATGGCATGCAACTTGGACAGCATCCTCTTTTCAGACACCACTGTCAGAGAGTCCAGTTCCATCCCCACAACATCACTGGCCTTATGAATGAGTTTGTTGATTCTGTTGGTGTCTGCAACCCTCAGCCTGCTTCCCCAGCACACATGCACTGGCCACCACAGACTCGTAGAACATCCTCAGCATCGTCCGGCAGATGTTAAGGACCTCAGTCTCCTCAGGAAATAGAGACGGCTCTGACCCTTCTTGTAGACAGCCTCAGTGTTCTTTGCATCCATCGGGACAAAGCGTCCGCATCGATTTTTTGGCTCCCTGGCCGGTACTTCAGGCTGAAATCATATACCGACAATTCCGCCAACCACCAATGACCTGTAGCATCCAGTTTCGCCAAGGTCAGGATATAGGTAAGCGGGTTGTGTCCGTCCTCACCTCAGACTTGACTCTGTAGAGATAATCATTCAGTTTATCCACCACCGCCCATTTCAACGCCAGGAACTCCAACTTGTGGGTGGGATAGTTTCTCTCTGAGGGCGACAAACTCCGGCTGACAAACGCTACAGGCCTCAACCCAGTGCCCTGATCCTGATACAGGACAGCCCCAATCCCTCTCGGCTGGCATCGGTGTGTAGTACATAGGACAATCAGTGGTTCGCAAAAACCTGCACCAGTGCCTGGGTCAGCAACTTTTCCAGCGATTTAAAAGCCTCCTCACATGTTGCATCCCAGCTCTGTCCAAAGGTCTCCAACCTCCCGTCCCCTGTCCCCTTTTCCCTTTCTTCCCCAAGGGAGGGTAACCACGCAGAAGCTGGTTCAAGGGGTGACTCACTTTGGCGTAGCCCTTCACAAATCTCAGATAATAACCACAGAACCCCAGGAACAAGCGCAGAGTGCTCACAGTCTGGGGCCTCAGCCATGTGGTCACTGCTTCTATCTTAGCTGGGTCTGTAGCTACTCCATCTCACAAGATTATGTGCCCAACATAGCTAACAGACATCTTGCAGAACTGGCACTTGTCCAGGGAGAGTTTTAACCCTTCCTCCTTCAGTCAGCTTAGCACCTTCAGTAGTCTCGCTTTGTGTTCTTCCAAGGTGGATCCAAATGCTATCAAGTCATCCAAATACACCAACACTTTGAGCAAATTCATATCCTTCACCACCTTCTGTGTCCTTCTGGAAAGTGGCAGGGGCTCCCAATATGCCCTGGGGCATCCTTTCAAACTGGAAAATCCCAGAGGGCATATAAAGGCCATCTTCTCTTCGTTGGCCTCACTCATTGGGATCTGGTAGTATCCACTCCTCAAATCCAGCACACTAAGCCACTTTGCCCCACTCAGGCCAGCGCGTCTTCGACCTTCGGTACCGTATACTGGTCAGGGTGGTGCGCCGGTTCAGGGTCCTGTGGTCCACGCACATGCGTACTTTGCGGTTCTTCTTCCGGGCCACTACTATTGGGGACGCATAAGGGCTTCAGGATTCCAAGGTGATCCCAGCTTCCTTCAACTGACTCAAGTGCTGCCGCACATCTTCCGCATCTGCAAGGGCCAGTGGCCGCAACTTGTCTCTAAACGGGGTGTCCTCAGTCACCCGGATGGTGTGGCGAGTGCTCTTGGAACAACCCACATCAAACTCGCCAAGGGAAAAAACATCTTCCAGCTTCAACATCATCTCCACCAACCTTTGCTTCCAACCTGGTGGCACAGGCGAGTCCCCAAAGTTAAAGGCCTCAGCAGTCAGCTTTCCTCTGTTTTCCAATCGTTCCCCCCCACCAGACAGGCCTCACGGGGGGTGCTCGACATTACCATCACCGGGAGCAAATGAGCCAGAGGCACCCCTCTGTGAAAGGTGATTTTTCTCTTCGTGGTGTTCCTGACAACCACTGCCATCCTGTTCACCTGTACCACCAAGGGCCTCTGCACTTCGGGCCTCACCAGCATCCCAGACGGAAATCGCGACTCCCCCTCGAGGTCTTCTGGGGCGTCCACTAAAAGGGCCTTGCCATCAGGCACTCAAGGAAATCTGGGGGTTCCCATCACTCTCGCCACTTTCCCGGATCTCATTACCTTGGGCTTCGACTGGTGCACCACACAGTTCCTCGTTTAAATTCAGTATCCGACCCAGGGTGGCTCTGCACTTCTCAAAAGCAGCCGGAAACATTGGGTGCACAGCCCAGGTCTCAAAAGTTCTCATCCGCCCTCTCCTGACAGGTCCCCCATGAGCCTCCACACCACAGGGGTGTTGGTCCCCACCAGAATTGACGCACCACCCATCTCAACCGGTTCCGGACAAACCAGCACTAACGTCTCCAGAACTTCAGACATCCCACCTTGGCTTCTGAAAACTCCAGCCTCACAGACAAATACCTGTCATACGGATAATCACCAGCACTGACACCCCAAATCTCCAGTGCACTGAATGGGGTCAAGGGCAAATGCTTTAAATACTGGTTGTAAAACGAACAGTATAGTAATGTGACCTGCGACTCCGTATCGAGTATGGCTTTAGCATAGATTCCCTCTATCCGTACCGACACGCTGGATCTGGGTCCCACTAATCCTTCTGGAATCGGATTTTTTTTTCTTTCGGGGGTTCCTTAGTACATCGCTAGGGACGTGTTCCCCCAGAGACACCAGGCTGTTCCCTCACTGGGTCTCCTCTAAGTTTCCCGACACCTCTCCCTGCTTGGATGCCTGAGGACTCGCCCTCCGAGGGGCTCCCTGCTGCTCACATTCCCGCCGGAAGTAGCCCTCTTCCCCACAGTTATAGCACCCGCTACCAGCCACCCCTCCTCTCGCAGCCCTCTGTGTTGTCCGTCCCCCGGGGGGGGGGGGTACCTTCCCTACCGACCCCTCAGTTCTCAGCTCCACCACCACCTCTTTTATCAATTTCCAGGTGGAGCCGGCTCTGCCCATTTCCCCACCAGGGGCTGCAACTGAGGATTTCACCCCACTGATAAGAGTCCTCCCTTGACCTAACGAGTTCTCATCCCCCCTCGCGTGTCTGATCAGCTGAACGAACGTCAGAGGGGGGTGCATTTTATAGGACTGCCGGAGACTCCAAGCAATCTTGTCCTCAGCCTGGGCACCTCTAGTTAACTGATCCGTCCTTAACTGATCCATCTGTTCAGCCCGAATGACCCCCCCCCCCCGGCGCCGCAGCCCCCCAAGCCGTCTCTCTAGCCAAAAAAGGTACGCGGAGATCTTCTCACCCTTCTCCTGACGCATGTTTTGAAACTCCCCGAGGAGCTCCCGGTCAACCCAAAAGCACTTTCCAAAGCCTGCAGGTAGTCATTCAGAGTGACCGAAGGCTGGTTAACCTTTACGTCTCACACTACCCCAGCCGCCACTCACTTAACAACTGCGACATTTGCTCTACCCATGTCTCATAATCCTCTTCACCTTCGGGGATGGGTGTTATCCCCGAGAAAATTCTTATCTTCTGGAGGGGCCCCTCTATCCTTCTCACGAGGGAGGTAATTGCAGATGCCAACTCGGAACTCTCTCCTTTCGCTGGGGAATGGGAACTAACCAAATTTTCAAAATCTGACCACACCTTCCCTTCATCCCTCAGTACCAAGAGAATTTGTTCCCTAAGATCCCCACCCTCATCTGCTGGTGACTCAGCTTACTGAACTCTGGCCCCCCCCCCTGACAATTTGCAAGATCCATGGTCCCGCCTCCCCTGGGACGCCAATCTCCTCCGGCAACTTTGCTCCTGTCTGTACCTGCCTCAAAATCAAAGTTTCACGATACAATTTCCACTTTGCCAACCGCTTTAACCGTACTCAAACCTCGAAGTAACACATCATCCAATACATACACTGGTCTCCACCCCCCAAACACGCACGCCTTGCTCACTGGCACGCTCACAGCTGCATACCATCGCCGAAATGCAGCGGCTGCCATCACCACTCTACTTTAAACAGTGTGGTCACACAGCATCCACAGAGTACAATCCCGGACGAGCCCCCACAAATGTAATGCTCAGGGCTATCAACTCAAGTTTGTCTAGGGGAAACCCCGTCCGCTCGCCAAACCATGTCTCACGTTTGCGTAGATGCTGTGTAATGCACCCCAGTACAAACTCACACATACAGAGAGAATAACAAGACTTCCATTGGTTAGTTCCTCTGTTATCTATTGTTATAACCCAAATATTTCAGCTACAAAGAACATTACCTCATCAGTTAAAATTACAGAGAAGCCATCTTATTATTAGCAGTTAACAGTTGCCATTACAGTTAATATTACTCAGAACCCTGTGTTGGCGCGTGGCCAAGTGGTTAAGGCATTTGTCTAGTGATCTGAAGGTGGCTAGTTTGAGCCTTGGCTGAGGCCGCGTGTTATGTCCTCGAGCAAGGCACTTAACCACACATTGCTCTGCGACGACACTGGTGCCAAGCTGTATGGGTGCTAATGCCCTTCCCTTGGACAGCATTGGTGGCGTGGAGAGGGGAGACTTGCAGCATGGGCAACTGCCAGTCTTCCATACAACCTTGCCCAGGCCTGCGCCCTGGAAACCTTCCAAGGCGCAAATCCATAGCCTCATGAGACTAACAGATGCCTGAAACTGATAACCCTACACTGGTATCTATCTGTAATACCATGGGCTTTTACCTCATTTTGCAACCTCATTTGTCAAAGGCCATTTGAAAATCCAAGTAAATAACATCCCAAAAGACCATAAGATTATAAGATATAGGAGCAGAACTAGGCTATTTGGCCCATTGAGACTGCTGCACCATTACATCATGGCTGATCTATTTTCCCTCTCAGTCCTAATCTCCTGCCTTCCCCCTGTGTACCTTCATACCCTGACCAATCGAAAATCTGTCAAACTCTGCCTGAAATATACATAAAGATTTGGCCTCTACAGCTGCCTGTGGCAACAAATTCCACAGATTCACCACTAGCTAAAGAAATTCCTCCTCATCTCCATTCTAAAAGGATGCCTCTCTGTTCTGAGGCTGAATCCTCTGGTCTTTGATTCTCCCACCATAGGAAACATCTTCTCCACATCCACTTTATCAAGGCCTTTCACCATTCGTTAGGATTCAATTAGGTTGCCTCTCCCCCCACCATTCCTCTGAGTTCCAGTGAGTACAGGTCCAGAGCCATCAAACACTCTTCATATGACAAGCCATTGAATCCTAGAATCATTTTTGTGAACCTTCTTTGAACCCTCTGTAGTTTCATCACATCCTTTGCAAGATAAGGGGCCCCAAAACTGCTCAGAGTACTCAAGTGAGGCCTCACCAGCGCTTCATGAAGTCTCAACATTACATCCTTGCTTTTATATTCCAGCCCTCTTGAAATGAACATTAACATTGCATTTGCCTTCCTCACCACAGACTCAACCTGCAAGTTAACCTTTAGGGAATCCTGCACAAGGACCCCCAAGTCCTTTTGTGCCTCACAGATTTTTATTTTCTCTCCATTTAGAAAATGATCAACCCTTTCATTTCTTCTACCAAATTGCATGACCATACACTTCCTGACACTGCATTTCATCTACAACTTCGCCCATTCTCCAAATTTAAGTCCTTCTGTAGCCTCTCTACTGCCTCAAATCTAGCTGCCCTTCCACCTACAGTATCTTCATATCGTCTGCAAACTTTGCAACAAAGCTATTAATTCCATCATCCAAATGATTGACGTATAATGTATAAAGAATTGGCCCCAACACAGATTCACGTGGAACACCACTAGTTAGTGGCAGCCAACCAGAAAAGGCTCCCTTTGCCTCCTGCCAATCAGCCACTGCTTAATCCATGCTGGAATTTTTCCCGTAATACCATGGGCTCGTAGCTTGTTAAGCAGCCTCTGACTCTCCTTTGCCTATCCTAATTGAAACTTCCTCAGAGAATTCCACTGACACATAACAGATGGGTTGGTGGGCGATTCAATAATTAGGGTGGCGCAGGAGCACAGGAGTTGGTATAACACGATAACAGCGGCAACAATCGACGATTGGGATCCAGTTATCGCCACTGTCTGCAAGGAGTTTATACATTCTCCCCATGTCTGTGTGGGTTTTCTCCAGGTGCTGTGATTTCCGCTCACATTCCAAAGACACACAGAGTGGGGTTAGTAAGTTGTGGGCATCCTATGTTGGTGCTGGAAGCATTAGACACTTGTGGGCTGCTCAAGCACTTGTTCAGACTGTGTTGGTCACTGATGTACATGTTACACTTCACTATGTTTCGATGTACATGTGACATTGTACATCCAGTGGCCACTGTATTAGATGCTATTGACAGTGTGCACTAGCTATTGAAGCTTGGATGCACTAAAGAAGATGATCCATTGCATCACTCACAGCAGTTAAGTTAACATGTGAACTCTCAGAATACTTTGCTGCAGGAAAAATATATCCAGCCTATCCATTTGTATCATTCAAACCCTCCACGTGAACTAAGCACAGCAAAGTTATGAATTTTTTTCACTCTCTCCAGTCAACTCCCAACTTACTTACCGTGTTGTGCTCTGAACTACACACAATACTCCAAACACAGCTAACCAATGTTTTATACAAGTGTCACATGATGTCTGAATTCCTGCACCTCTCCACTGGCAGATAACTGCCTACTTGTACCTCCAGATCCTTGCTATTTACTATCCTGCCCCAAATTAACTTTGCAATTTACACGTCAAATTCTATCTGCCACTCCCTTGCCCATTTTCCCAGCTCCTCTATATCCTGTTGTAACTGTAGACACGTTATTCACTGTTAACTCCACCACCAGTTTTTTTTAAATCATCTTCAAACTTGCTAATTGTGCCATCTGCATGCTCATCCAAATCATTAATACTATATATATGTGTACAGTGTATACAGTGGGATGCTAAAGTTTGGGCACCCCTAGTCAAAATTTCTGTTACTGTGGATAGCTAAGCGAGTAAAAGATGAACTGATTTCCAAAAGGCATAAAGTTAAAAATGACACGTTTCTTTAATATTTTAAGCATGAAAATGTTTTTTATTTCCATCTTTTACAGTTTCAAAATAACAAAAAAGGAAAAGGGCCCAAAGCAAAAGTTTGGGCACCCTGCATGGCAGTACTTAGTAACAACCCCTTTGGCAAATATCACAGCTTGTAAACGCTTTTTGTAGCCAGCTAAGAGTCTTTCAATTCTTGTTTGGGGGATTTTCACCCATTCTTCCTTGCAAAAGGCTTCTAGTTCTGTGAGATTCTTGGGCTGTCTTGCATGCACTGCTCTTTTGAGGTCTATCCACAGATTCTCAATGATGTTTAGGTCAGGGGACTGTGAGGGCCATGGCAAAACCTTCAGCTTGCGCCTCTTGAGGTAGTCCATTGTGGATTTTGAGGTGTGTTTAGATTCATTATCCTGTTGTGGAAGCCATCTTCTTTTCATCTTCAGCTTTTTTACAGACGGTGCGATGTTTGCTTCCAGAATTTGATGGTATTTAATTGAATTCATTCTTCCCTCTACCAGTGAAATGTTCCCCGTGCCACTGGCTGCAACACAAGCCCAAAGCATGATTGATTCACCCCTGTGCTTAACAGTTGGAGAGGGGTTCTTTTCATGAAATTCTGCACCCTTTTTTCTCCAAACATGCCTTTGCTCATTGTGGCCAAAAAGTTCTATTCAAGAGGTTCAAAGGAACATCTAAACAAGCCTGATGCATTTTGGAAACAAGTCCTGTGGACTGATGCAGTTAAAATAGAACCTTTTGGCCACAATGAGCAAAGGCATGTTTGGAGAAAAAAGGGTGCAGAATTTCATGAAAAGAACCCCTCTCCAACTGTTAAGCATGGGGGTGGATCAATCATGCTTTGGGCTTGTGTTGCAGCCAGAATCAGTTCATTTTTTACTTAGCTATTCACAGTAACAGAAATTTTGACCGGGGTGACCAAACTTTTGCATGCCACTGTATGTGTGTGTGTGTGTGTGTGTGTGTGTGTGTGTATGTATATATGTATGTATATGTATATATGTGTGTGTGTGTGTGTGTATGTGTGTATATATGTGTGTGTGTGTGTATATATATGTGTATAAATGTGTGTGTGTATATGTGTGTGTGTGTGTGTTTGTTTATGTATATATGATAAACAACAGTGAAGCCTGTACCAGTCTTTGGGGCACACCACTGGTCACAGGCCTTCGGACTGAGTGACAGTTCCCAACTACGATCCTCTGTCTCCTTTTTTTTATTTCTAGTTTCTACCCATAAAGCCTGACTGAAATCCTGTCTTGGTACTGAGGTGATGTTATCCTGAATCAGTGATGCAAGCAACCCCCTTTCTTACGTATGCCTCTGGTATGCCAGAAACACCTTAGAACTTTGAGCCTTTTCTGTTGTCCACAATATTTAAATTTTTTTTGCAAATTATGTTTTATTGCCTTAAACTATTCTTTTTAAGATGAAGAATGAAGCCATTTAGCTCATCAGGTTAATTTCATTCCCAGCAGTCCCATACCCTTCTAATTTCTCTGTAGCCCTACAACTCATACTCTGACTTGACAGTCATTTCCCCTCTTGCTGCTCATGTAAACTCAAGATAATTTATTGTTGTCAGTTAACCTATCTTATCCCTAGGATGTAGGAGAAAGCAGGGGCACCCTGAGGATTCCCACGTGGTTGTGGGAAGAAAGTGTGAACCCCACACCGAGGTCAGGATGAAATCCTGTTTCCTGAAGCTGTGAGGTTCCCATTGGCCATGGACCAGTGTGATTAAGCAAGGGGTCTATGGACCCCAGGTTGGGAACCCCTGCCTGGAGTTCACCATCCCATCCCATCCCTAGAAATATTTTACTTCTATTATTTTTCTTCATAATTTAGGGCTTATTTGACTGTAACTATAATTTTAAAGTGTGCAAAGAATTCTCAGATGTATAGTGCAAAACAGGGAGGTCCATTGCACCATTCCTAGTTTTTATACCAAGCTGAACTTTTCTCATCAAAGGACATGAGAGACCTGAAATATAGTGGTTATTGATTCCATGGATACTATCTGGTCTGCTCACTACAGCCAACATTTTACTTTTATTTCTGATGTACCCTATCATTGTTCGGAGACCAATATTACTTAATTATGGGCCAGCCCTCCTGCATCTGAAACAGATGGTTGTGGGTCCAAGTATAGATCAAAAATCTTGAGCATGCAAATTTGGCTGATGCTCCAGTAAAGGACTGAAGGAGAGCGACATTATCAGAGATAACATAATTTGCATAAGACATTAAATAGTGGCACAGTTTTTTTGGATTTTTTATGTAAAAGATCCATTGGTCTTATTTTAAAAAAAGGAGTCCTGGAGGTCCTGCTTTTCATCTTTCTACTTAACTCCTTAATTCCTTTTCCTACTATGTAATTGGTAGTAATATGTACCACGACTTCTGGCTGCTCACTCCACCCCCCGCTCCCTTTAGAATGCTTGGACCCAATCCGAGACATCCCTGATCCCGGTATCTGGGAGGCAAGATACCATCCAGGTGTCTCTTACACATTCACAGAATCTCCTGTCTGCTTCTCTAACTATGGAATCCCCCCCATCCCCCTCTGAACCTCAGAACTAGACTCAGTGACAGAGACCTGGTCGCCGTGGCTTCCCCTGGTAGGTTGTTACCCCACCCTACAGTATCCAGAGTGGTGTACCTATTATTGGGGGGATACAGCCATGGGGGTACTTTGCATTGGGTGCCTCTTCCCTTTCCCTCTCCTGACAGTCACCCAGGTACCTGCCTCCAACAATTTAGGGGTAACTATCTCCCTGTAGTTCCTATCTGTCACTTCCTCATTCTCCCATATGAGCCGAAGGTCATTAAGCTGCAACTCCAGTTCTTAACATGGTCTGTAAAAAGTTTCTGAGGGCAAGATAATAGTGCCATTACATGCAGTACTATGCAAAACTCTTAGGCATGTACTTGTAGCTAGGGTGCCTGAGACATTTGTACAGTTAATATTTGTTTGTTTGTGTGTGTGTGTTTATTTATTTATTTAGTTTTTAAAAAGTATATTTTTTTATATGGTGCTAAATTGTTTGAAACTTTCCAAGCTTGAAACCTTCCACAATCAAGTTGCCAACATTTGAAAAAGTCTTGTCCGATGGATTCTTGTCAATGATCAAACTGTAGGACAGTCTATGTAAAGCACAATTTTCTGACATTAGCTGTAAGATTAACCCATTCCTAACTTAACTCAGGTCATTAGCTTAGTTTGACACAACATGTTGGACTAAAGGGGGCCTGTTCCTGTGCTGAATTAATCTATGTAGTCTGAACTCAAGTCAACTCTCATAATGTGAACTAATATCCTGTAATCCTCCTATTTGATCAATCTCTTAAAGAATCACTGGTAATGAAGTGAAAAGCTCAAGTCTCTTAGTTTTCTACGTATTGCTGTCCTTTCATATAAAAGACATTAACTTGTGTTTCAACTCTGTATTCTCTGTAAAGTTTGATTTACCCAGTCTTCCATTCAAAATGATAATATTGCCAAAGAACCCATTTTTAAAAAAGACTGTCGTATACCCTATGTGCAAACGAATTTTGCAAACAATAAAAATAAATAATGTTCAGAACTGAAGTTCACAAAAGTGACTCCTCTTCAGTCATGAAGCCAGTCATCGCTGCGCCGATCCAGGAGCCCGTTATTTGCAGGCCACGCCTCAGTTCAGCGCAGCAGCGAGTAAACCTCACTGAGCAACAAGCTGAACCCTGCATCATCCCTTGCCTCCAGCCCCGACACCCTGACCTTTTCAGTCTGGTCTAGCACTTAAATTGGCCAAACCCAACTTTTCCAATTCAGCTGAGTGCTTAAATTAGTCAAACCTATGATTGTCTTTGCATATTCTTAAGCAAAATAGTATAATTTTCTGTTAAAGCTGAGTTTCATGTGAATAAAGCTAAGTTTAATGGAATAGCAAGCACAGCTCGAGCCAAAGTACAGATTAAGTTTAATACATTTAATAAACTGGGACATTAAGCATAATTATTTCTGTTATTTAAATGCAAGTTTCACATATTGAAAAAAGCTACATAAACGCACCGTGGCCCATAATTGTTTGACCACTTTCGTAGTACAATCCCCACCATTTGTAGATGTTTTGCCATGTCACTGTGATTTGTATGGCTTTGACAATAACCAGTATAACATAGAATTAAAAATTACCCGACAGGTCAGGCAGCATCTCTGTGAAAAGCGAAGTAATGTTTTGGGTTGATTATCCTTCATTAGAAAATTTTATGACCTTTCATCGCTGATATATTAAGGCATCTGTTAGTCTTGCGAGACCATGGATCTGCGCCTGGAAAGTCTTCACTCTCCAGGGCACAGGCCTGGGCAAAGTTGTATGGAAGACCAGCAGTTGCCCATGCTGCAAGTCTCCCCTCTCCACGACACCGATGTTGTCCAAGGGAAGGGCATTAGGACCCATACAGCTTGGCACCAATGTCATCGCGGAGCAATGTGTGATTAAATGCATTGCTCAAAGACACAACACGTTGCCTCGGCTGGGGCTCGAACTCACGACCTTTAGGTCGCTAGTCCAATGCCTTAACCACTTGGCCACGTGCCCACTCACTGAGATAGTCTCCCAGATAAATTAAATGATTGAGTCAGTCTTCAAAAGAATGCCTTTCTTCCATTGAGTTTGACCATCAGGTTTGATGTCTCCCACACTGACTGTAGCAGGGAGAGAGATTAATTCCATTCTTCTGTAAGCATCAGTTTTCTGCTCAGAAGTTGGTCATAGCAGTTAACTGGAGAGACCCCTTCTTGTACACCTAAAGCTTACTGTTGTATAATCTTTTTCTTAGATTCATGACGTACCATTCAGCCCATTGAATCTATGTTGGTTCTCAGAGCATTAATGTTATTCTTGTTTTTCCTCACATTTACTTTCAAGTTGGTGCCTCATTCCATGATACAAATCCCCTGTGTAAAATATGAGGGATCACTGACCCCAGAAGCTTTGACTACTATTGTATGTCATTTCCATGTATATTTTGACACAGCTGCCCATGCATTTAGGAAATTAACTTACCACATTGAAAATTTCAATTTTCAGCATTCAGTATTTCCTCATGTTTACTCAAAGAAACAGAAACACACTAGTCAATATTCTTGGCAATACTTCTGTTGATATAGGCACTTTGTTTCATAATGGCAGCATTACACTACATAACTGAGTCTTGTATTGATGTGTATATCCCATTCTGTAACTTTTGGATGGCTAGCTTTTAGAAATTGTTTTAAACTAACAAGTCATTACTCTGAAAATCACTCGACGTGAGATGTGTGTTCTAGTCCATCTACCATTGTAGTATTTTTAAACCTAATTGCACTTATCAAATTTACAACCCATTACTAATTTGTTGTGGTCCTGTTTCTTCATGTCTGTCAGACTGGAACACTTTCCATTCTTTCCATGGCTGACATTTGGGTCAACTGGTGATCATCCTATTGCATTCTACCTTTTCAGAAATGCCTAATGTGACGTTCCAACAATGAGTGAGAAAGTTTTGAATATGATGTTTATCTACTAAAAGCAGGGTTGTTGATGGGTGAAATATGTTGCAGATACTGATGAAGTCAGAATTGGAGGAACTAGGAGTTGGGGAGAAAGGGTTGTAAGTGGCAAATCTAGAAGTTTGACTTAAAAGAATCCATAATGCTGTAATGAACAAGAATTATAAAACATGGATCCGTGCATTTCTAGAATAATACTGAACCAAGGTAATTTTTATATTCACGTTTGGTTTAAGAGGGTTTTCCTTGCACTTAATCACAGGGCATTAACCTCCCTTTTTGTTTCTCCAGCTTGTTTCTAATCATACCTTCAGGAAGACTCTTTTCAATGATACTACAATTTCCTTACACTGTAAGTAATAGTTTTTGGAATGTGTATAAAAATAGTAATGGGAACCATAAGGGATTAGGAATGTGTTAAGTGTTTTCAAGGGGGAAATAACTGCTATGTAGCCTTCTTCACAGTATTACTATGTAAGCTGATGGATAATTAATCAGCAAGTAGATGGAAACAGCTCCATGAACACATATTTTGTGATGGTTGGAGCCATTCGCATATTTTAGTAGTTCACGTTTTTGCCACTACCTTCCCGCAAAATAGTTGAAGATCTATGTTGGGCGTATGTTGGGATTCCTACCCTCACAGAAGTAATATCTCAGTCAGGTTGATTCCCTCCGCTTAGTACCCAGAATTAAAAAGAGTATTTATACATTGACTGTGAATCTAGCCAAGTTGTCTCAGTAAGGTTACAACACAGATGTATCCAACAGTGTGAAAAAATTACAAGATTTCTCTTGCCCACATAAAAAAGCAGGACAAGTGTATTCCAGCTAATTCTTTGGCTTTGAGCTTCCGTAAGGAACGAAGTATCAATTAGTGCCTTCCAGTGGATAACTGTGAAGTGTTTCTGAAATTTCTTCGTTTATTTCAGATTTTTTTTTACATTTTTTACACAACATTTAGGTCGTACACTGTTTGCCAGGAACCATTGGGTAAAAATATCTAAAAGCATCACATGATGTTCACAAACTAATGTTCATTCTTGTGTTCTTGCATGTAGTTTACAGTGAAAAAGAATGTGATTCTTCGCTGTCTTTTAATATCTCCTGGTACCTCAGGTATTCACATTGCTACAATGAAGTGTTCAACATGCCAGTAAGTCCTGCTTGCTATAATTTGAATGAGAAAATATTTCATGAAAACAAGAAGTGCTAGGCAATATGAGGCAATATGCATTGAGAAATAATGCTTAACATTTCAAGTTGATTTTTCATTTGTTTTGGAGAAAGTTAGCTGCCAAGGTTTATCAAGGGAAATAAGTACTGATCATGAGATCTAATGGAAAGGCAATGGGAATGGTCACATTGCTGTCATCATAATTAAATAGTAATCAAAGACCATCTATTTCAACATTGTCCAATGGGGTCTCTTGCCTGCTTCAGACCATGTGTGACTCTAGTCACCGCAGTGTGATTGAATCAACTTGCCCAAACACACCCAGTACGATGAGTTTTATATTGTAAGGTTCTTTTCATGAGCTCCTGGGACTTTCTTGAATTGACATGGATGGTGTGGATTGGAATGACCTAGTCATAGACTTGTTACACCAAAATAACAAACCCTTTGGCCCAACTTGACCACTGCAATTCAAGTTGCCTACCTGAACTAGTCCTATTTGTCTCCTTTTGGCCCATATGCCTCTAAACATTTCCTATCCTTGTACCTAACTAAATTCTCTTTTAAACTTTGGAATTGTATTCACCTGCCATAGCCTCGGCAATTCATTCCATATACCCTCTTACAAACTTGCCCTTAAGGTCCCTTTATGCATTTCCCCTGTCTCCTTAAGCCTCTTCCTTTAGTTTTAGACTCCTGCTCTGGGGGAAAAGACCTTGTGTGTGTCCCTCATGATTTTATGCACTTCCATAAGGTCTCGCAGTCTCTTCCTCTTCAAGGAAGAGACAGTATCAAGTTTGTCCCTATGACTTAAGCCCTCTAGTCCTTGTGAAAGTCCTGCTTTATCTGGCAGGTACTCTTCTCATGGTGATGCACGACACTTATGTTAAATGGGACAGAGCCATTAAAAAGAATGTGACATTGGTAGAAGAATCGGGGAGAACTGGATTTGGGGAAAATTACTTTCACTCAGAGGGTGTTGTATTTTGGAAAGAGATGTTGGAATACACTGCCTGAAAGGGTCGTACAGGTAGAAACACAGGCCATGTTTAAGCATTATGTGGATGTGTATTTAATAGATGAAAGGATGTACTGCTGCCATTTCTTGCATTTCATGTTTGTACTAAGATTTGCAGAGCAGGTCTCTCTTGCCTGTCCTGCTTGCCCACCATCCCTCTTTGTCTTGCCGAGGGATCAATAGGAAGCAGCCCTCTGGCATAGCTGGTAACCATGTTCATTGTCCTAAATACCATCAGAGAGATGAAGTTTAAAAACTGCGCACAAAATGCTTCAGTATTGCACCTTTTGTCATACTTGGTTCAGCTTTAGTACTTTGTAATCTGAATCATTAGTTTGCATTCCTTCACCATTGCTACCCTTTGCAAGCTTAATCCACGTTTGCATATTTTCTAACCATCTCTTCTTTGAATCACTGAAATGTTTTGATTATTTAATTGTCTTGTAGGATGAGCAGAATAATGTATACTTTGAAAGTAACAGAGAAATCAATCCAGGATGGTCTGGAAGCTATGCTCAAAATCACTTCATTGTTGAGAACTGCACAGAGCTCTTTAAGCCACAGGTACGATGAAACCTTTGTTGCCTGGGGACTGATTGTGTAGAAAACTGTCGTAGTCATGGAATCCAACAGCACCAAAACAGGTCCTCTGGTCCACTACATCCACGATGACTGTTTTGCCCATGTCATCATCATCCTCGTCATGTGTCATGTCATATCACATGGGCGATCTGTCTTTTCATCTGTTGTTCTTACTCTTTTCTCTATCCATGACTATGATTGTTCTTGGCAATTTTTTCCATAGAAGTGGTTCACCATTGCCTTCTTCTGGGCAGTGTCTTTACAAGATGGGTGACCCCAGCCATTAAGAATACTCTTCAGAGATTGTCTGCCCAGTGTCAGTGGTTGCATAACCAGGACTGGCGATAGACACCAGCTGCTCATATGACCATTCACCACGTGCTCCCACGGCTTCACATGACCCTGAATAGAGGGTGGGGGGCTAAGCAAGTGCTACACTTTGCCCAAGGGTGACCTGCAGGCTAGCAGAGGGAAGGAGCACCTTACACCTCCTTTGGTAGAGAGGCATCGCCACCTGCCACCTCAACACTAACACTAACTATATTTGAAATAATTATTTTTTTAATTGTGCCACTGATCATGTAGAATTACAGAGAACGGCAAGTTGTATAACATGCGCAGGAATATTGTCTGAATTGTGGGGGGGAGGGGTTGGATTTGGTACGTGAGTATTCTGTATGTATTGGGAGAGTGATGAAGTGTGAACTGCAGTTTGTGAGGGGGCATCAAGTTATGAGAGATGGTTGGTGAAGGGGTGACACAGTGGGGGTTTTTGAGCACAGGATGTTCAGTCGTTTACAAAGTTATAACACTACTATCCTTTCTCAGACCTACAACCCATCTTTGATCCAGGTGAAGAAATTGGAGCCTCTGAAAGGGGTGAGTGCGCCTTGGGGTTAGATGTTTGTTCTGGTTAAAAATGGACTGGTTAATGCAAACTGTTAAAATGTGGGGAAAGTAATATTTTTTAAACTCAGTAATCACACAGGTTAAAAGCTAAATCATGTCTTTTTAAAACTTGAGATAAATGCTGATAGTAGATTCTGGGATTTAACAGCAACATGCTTTAGATTCAGTTTACCTGTTGAACTGTTTTTCCTCAGGTTCACTGTTTTAAACATCTAATTTCTAATTAGCTTCAGTCACGTGAATTTGTGTGACCATAAGACACTTTACCATGCTCAGAACAAACTTATTTTTAAATAGTGCTGGTTGTGTGTGTTTGTGTTCAAAAAGCAATAGGTTCCGTTTAGTGTCAGAGAAATGTATACAATATACATCCTGAAATTCTTCTTCTTCAGCAATTTTTGTCACTGATACAGTGGCATGCAAAAGTTTGGGCACCCCAGTCAAAAATTCTGTTACTGTGAATAGCCGAGCAAGTAAAAGATGACCTGATTTCCAAAAGGCATAAAGTTAAAGATGACACATTTCTTTAATATTTTAAGCAAAATTACTTCTTTATTTCCATCTTTTACAATTTCAAAATAACAAAAAAGGAAAAGGGCCCAAAACAAAAGTTTGGGCATCCTGCATGGTCAGTACTTAATATTACCCCCTTTGGCAAGTATCACAGCTTGTAAACGCTTTCTGTAGTCAGCTAAGAATCTTTCAATTCTTATTTGGGGGATTTTTGCCCATTCTTCCTTGCAAAGGGCATCTACTTCTGAGAGATTCTTGAGCCGTCTTGCATGCACTGCCCTTTTGAGGTCTATCCACAGGTTCTCAATGATGTTTAGGTCAGGGGACTGTGAGGGCCATGGCAAAACCTTCAGTCTGCGCCTCTTCAGGTAGTCCATTGTGGATTTTGAGATGTGTTTAGGATCATTATCCTGTTGTAGAAGCCATCCTCTTTTCATCTTCAGCTTTTTTACCGACGGTGTGATGTTTGCTTCCAGAATTTGCTGGTATTTAATTGAATTCATTCTTCCCTCTACCAGTGAAATGTTCCCCGTGCTACTGGCTGCAACACAAGCCCAAAGCATGATTGATCCACCCCCATGCTTAAGTTGGAGAGGTGTTCTTTTCATGAAATTCTGTACCCTTTTTTCTCCAAACATAACTTTGCTCATTGTGGCCAAAAATTTCTATTTTAACTTCATCAGTCCACAGGACTTGTTTCCAAAATGCATCAGGCTTGTTTAGATGTTCCTTTGCAAACTTCTGATGCTGAATTTTATGGTGAAGACACAGGAAAGGTTTTCTTCTGATGACTCTTCCAGAAGGTCATATTTGTGCAGGTGTCACTGCACAGTAGAACAGTGCACCACCACTCCAGAGTCTGCTAAATCTTCCTGAAGGTCTTTTGCAGTCAAATGGGGGTTTTGATTTGCCTTTCTAACAATCCTATGAGTAGTTATCTCGAAAGCTTTCTTGGTCTTCAAGACCTCAGCTTGACCTCCACCATCCCTGTTAACTGCCATTTCTTAATTACATTACAAACTGAGGAAACAGCTACCTGAAACCACTGTGCTGTCTTCTTATAGCTTTCTCCTGCTTTGTGGGCATCATTTATTTTAATTTTCAGAGTGCTAGGCAGCTGCTCAGAGGAGCCCATGGCTGCTGATTGTTGGGACAAGGTTTGAGGAGTCAGGGTGTTTATAAAGCTTTGAAATTTGCATCACCTGGTCTTTCCCAATAATGACTGTGAACAAGCCATAGCCCTAACAAGCTAATTAAGGTCTGAGACCTTGGTAAAAGTTATGAGAGCTCAAATCTCTTGGGGTGCCCAAACTTTTGCATGGTGCTCCTTTCCTTTTTTTCCACTCTAAAATTGTACAAAACAACAATAATACACTAATCTTGCTTAAAATGTTGAAAAGAATGTTTCATTTTTAACCTTATGACTTTTGG